>NC_138768.1:651775881-652440881 GCF_965119305.1 Pelophylax lessonae
TGCATCATGACTTCGACCCAGATTATGTCAGGTTCGCTGTTCTCGAGGTCATCCCCCCCAACCCACGGGGAGGTGATCTGGATAACAAAATCCTTCGTAAAGAGGCAAGGTGGATTTTCAATCTACAGGCCACCCATTGGCCAGGACTTAATATTGCGGTCTCGTACAAACCTTTTTTATAGATTTTTGAACTTCTCCACCCTCTTCTTTCCTCCTAGTTTGTTTTGGTAGCGACTTTCATCATCAAACAAAACAACTGGCAACATAAACCCATGTTAATGTTGGTTTTATGTTCCTACATATCATAATTTATAACTTGTCAATTCAATAATTCATCACATCACTGTACTTTTTTAAGCCTTTTTTCTGAAGGATAGTATAGTGATTACTGTTTATCATTGGTTTTCTTTTTTGTTTCATGTTTTCGATTACTTTATTTGATATATAGGCTATACTGAACCTCCAAACGGGGATGATGTTTCCCTACCAAACTTGCTTATATGTTGGAGGAGGACAGGTATGGGGACGCTATTTGTATATGTGTGTTTTGTTGTGTATAGACCCTCTATTCAATCTCATCCTTCATACGGGTCTGTTCCTGAGAACTTGTATAATACGGGACACTCCTACTGTCATAATTGGCTGACAGTCTTGATCAAGTCCCTTTGACAGATGAACAAATCTACCAATTCCTTATCTTGTTTCTTTTCCCACCCTCTTTCCCTTCCCTGCCCTTCCCATTTTCTCTCCTGCTTCCTGCCTTCATCTAATCTCTATGTATTCATATTTTTGATATACCTTATTGACGTTTTTATAGGAACCACCTGCAGGATTTTCCTGACCGTGCTAAGTTCCTAGTCTTGCATACAATCCACTATGGACTGTATCTGGTTGGTTGTATGTATTCTTTATTTGTCTGTTTAATTTGTTTAAATCAAAGGTTGTAATTTAAACCCTGTATCGATTCATGTAATGGATCAGGATTCGCTCTCTGCTTGTCCATAGGCTTGTTTGTAGGTATGAATTCGGGCGCCAAGCAGGGGACAGCTGTATGCCTGTCCTCTCCGGCTCATTCAGCCGGCGCGGGTGTCCGGCCACGGGGATCATTTGACCTCTAGCGCCGGACATCCGATAGTATGGCGCCCGCGCCGGAAGTGACGTTTGCGGACACCCGTCACTTCCGGCGGGACCAGTCTTAAGCCACGGACGCGGGAGGATGAGTCATGGCGGCTCTCCCGACCCGTGGCTTTCGAGGTAGCAAGGTAAGATACTGGCCGATAACATACTAGGCTCTCCTCTCAACTACTCTAATTTTCCCCTGGGGCTTTCTCTATGGGGATAGCCAATGTCTAAATTCTGTAGTTTTTTGGTCTGTTGTTGTCTTGTCCCTGCATATAATAGCTGGGCAGTCTGCTGGAGCCGCTGCCTTTCAGCTGTTGCTCCTGTGGACTTATGGGCTCAAATATATGTTTATGGATGGAACTCTTTAATATAGTATCCTTACTCTTATGTTCCTTCCCAGAACCGACCCCAGCTTTGGTAGGTTTGCAGAATACCTACCATTTGTAATTGTTCCGTTTTCTATCTCTCTAGATAGCTATGACCATCCATTCTAATAATAGACTCCTTAAGACAATTTATATGACATTAGACATGCTATACAAGACACACTATGTTTGTCCACAGAACTCCGGACTCCACCTTTTGTCCGCTACGGTGGTACCAATTCAAGACTGGTCCAATTCATACCAGAAAACCACCTCCATGGAGGACCCCTGTTGGGCCCCACCTGGATCTATGTGGTTCGGAGCCTTAAGACAAGCCATTGGGAAGCGCAATCTTTGGTCCAACTGTTCCATGTATTAAACATAATGTACTTTTAAGTGTGGTAAGCTATATGTGTCTATTCTCACGACCCTATATTTTGATATATTAGGGTTAAAATGAATATTGTAGACTGTTTTCCAGTTTTCAAGATATGAACCTGTATTTATATATATGTTTTTCTTTTTGTTTTTATGCATAAACTTTGAAGGTCTTAATGTAGTCCTAATCCAACAAAAGGGTGATTCAATCACGCCGGAGTTCCTGATGAAGCGAAAGGCGAAATGCATTGAACAAAGGCACTCACCCGTTCGATCGACTACTACTTTGACATAACATGCTGTATTGTATTGCATCATTAGTTTTTTCTTTTCATTATTTTCATTGTTTTCATTTTCTTCATTGTTTCAATGTCGACTTTTATTCACACTCAATAAATATTGTCAATTTTACTTTTCTTTCGTTCCTTCCCTGGCTTGCCTACATACTTTCGACTAATAGCCCGTTATAGTCCCAATCCTTTTCATTCCTATCACCAGTGTATTCTGGGATCACTGATGTGGAATAATTTCTCTCTGTAAAATTACCTAACCGGGATGAGGACTATTTGTCGAGATATGGGTTACTTCCTTTTTCTTTTCATTCTCAATATCAGGGTGTAAAACCCATTTCGCTTTAGCAGCCCATATCGTGTATTTTGTTGATTCATATGTAGCCTTTCCTTCCCAGATCTTATTGTTTAAAAACCCATTATGATCACCTGGCTTTAGCTGTTATCCAGGTAATGTCTAATGATAGTACACAGACAACTATCTAGTCACTTGTACAATCGTACAATCGTATTGCTGAAGGCATCTGTCTCTTTCTATTCCTTTTTTCCTATCTAATTTCCCCCCCCCCCCCTTTTCCCTGTTCTTTTCCCTTTCTTCCCCTCCTTCTCTCTCTCTCTTTTACTCTTTCAATTTTTCAAATTTCTATTTCCACGTTCACTCTTGATAACGGATTTACACCATATTTGTTTGCTTTTATTATTCCCCTGCTGTGTCCTCGTTCTAGATACCAGCCACTGACTGACTGTCCCTGGGTGGCTCCACAACCATGGCACAACTAAGCGGCTTGGGATGGGAAAAATTCCTGGACTCTTTGGAGCAGACATGTGTCTCTCATACCGAACAGGATATAAATTTGGATGTTCATTTCCAAAAAACAAGGAAACTACTTGAACGTAAGTCAAGCCTTGGATGGCACATTCGATATTTTGACAAATATCTTCGGGACAAAATCAATCCCCTAGGTCTTAGAATCCAGGTTTTCCCTTCCTTCGAGATCACGGATCCACAGTTCCGTGTATTGTGGGAACTCAATCTAACCACCTGTACTGCCAGGATGATGGAGTTACTCAGGGACAAGTATAAACAGGATCTTGAGGAAATAGATAGGGAACTGACTCTCCTTCAGGAGAAAAAACCCACATTGCAAAATGTTGAATACGCCAGACGGGAGCAAGACCTTATTCAGCATTTAGAGCGCTTTAACACCAATCTAATAGTTAAGAAAGACTTTAAATATCACAAGGATCGTTTGGCCTTTGCGGGTGGTTATGCCTATAAATGGCAAAAACCCGTTTGGCCACGTGGAGGCAAACCCACCAGAAATAGGTCAGCACAGGAGACGGAGCTACCGAGATCGATATCTGATACCTCCCTCTCGTCGGCTACATCCTCCCACAGATCCAATACCTCATCAGTCAAGGGAAGAGTAGGAAGGGGCCGCCCGCCCAAAAAAGTCTCGGGTAACAATACCCATGACACACCCTCTCATAAACCAGGAAAAAGAGGAGCATCCCCACATGAGATTACACCTAAGCCTAAACAAAATCTTGGCAGTAATAGAGGGGCAACGGGGACCTCAAATACTAGCAACGAACCCTTACGCACGTCTATGTTTAGCTCCAACAGTAACACATCACAATATACACACATGGGAGCCATGCCAAAAAACCTCAACAAAGAGTCAACAACGTCCGAACCTGACACCTTGCCCCCTTTAGGGGCTACCCCAGCGCAGGGGTTACTTCCACCACCCCCAGCGCTGGGCGACAAGAAACTAGGGCCGATGGACCAACATGTCATCAAGCAAATCTGAAAAATCACAATCTAGACATAATCAATTTATCCTCATATGATTTATCACCCCCTGAAAGGGAGGTCCTAACACTGGGGTTAAACTTTTGCCCAACCAACGGTTTGGACAGGTTTGAACTAGTTAAAGACCTGCACCTTTTCGCCAGAAATTTGACGTTCAGATACATTTTTGATAAGGAGAAGGACAAGGCCCCTGGTAGTGACGATACTTACAAGGATTATAAAATACAGGATTTTAAAACCTTAAAAATCCTAATGCAACTCTTAAATGAGAATGAAAATTATAGAGGGGAGGAGAATGACTCTCTGTCATCCTCCTCATCTGACGAGGAACCACTACCAGAAGACAGTCCACATAAATACAAAGCAAAGTCTAAAACTTTTCCTAAACTCCAAACATGTCCTGCTGTGTGGGCGTTCCTGCGTCAGTCAGTGAGAGACATTGAGTCTCTATCTATGACTCCCGCACCCAAACACAATCTCAGTGTGTCTCAAAAGTGCGCACTTGACCACTTGATCCATAACGACGACATTGTCATTAAACCCGCTGACAAGGGGGGCAATGTCGTCGTTATGGATCGTGGTCAATACGTCACAATGTGCAATAAAATATTGTCTAATTCAGATTGGTATGCACCCATATCTTCGGATTGCATACAAGACAAAATTAACGAATTTAACTCTTTGCTTCGTGATGCTTTTGACCAGGGAATCATTGACCAAGACCTTTTAGGCTACCTCTCAACAAGATGGCCTATCACTCCGACCTTTTACGCTTTGCCGAAGGTCCACAAGGACCTTGTTACTCCCCCCGGGCGTCCAATAGTCTCCGGTATGGGCTGCGTATCGGAAACAGCCAGTAAATATCTGGACGATCAGTTGAGACCACACGTCGTGAGATTACCGTCCTATTTAAAAGATACCATTGAACTTTTGAAAACCCTGGAGGGACTGTCTGTCCCTGGCCACTCCATATTAGTTGCTATTGACATAGAGGCACTATACTCCAGTATCCCCCATGACAAGGGGTTGGAGGTGGTCGCTGGCTTCCTCCGGGAACAGGGACGCTCATTTTGGCCTAAAGCTGATTTTCTCCTGAAACTTTTGAAACATATTCTTAACTCTAATATTTTTACATTCAATGACAACACATACCTCCAGGTACAGGGGGTAGCGATGGGGACATCTTGTGCCCCATCGTATGCCAACCTGTACCTGGGGGGATGGGAGCGTACCCTGTTCGCGGGGGAGTCTGGCGACCCCCTCCTGAACCATATACTCCTTTGGAGGAGATATATTGACGATGTGCTCATGGTGTGGACAGGGACACTGGAGGAGTTGCAAAGTTTCATGCTACATATAGGTGCCAATTCTTTCAATCTTACCTTTACTATGCAGTGGCATAGGGACAGACTGGCCTTCCTGGATACTGAGGTGGTATTAGATCCTGATGGATCGATTTACACCACTCTTCACCGTAAGGACACAGCGGGGAACACAATACTCCATTTTGACAGCAGCCACCCGCGTCCATTGGTGCAGAGCATCCCCTATTCCCAATATCTGAGAATACGTAGAATCTGCACCAGGGAGGGGGACTTTAAGAGGGAGGCTGATTCCCTCCGTCAAAGACTTCTTGCCCGGGGTTACAGTAACAGGGTCCTTAAACGGGCCTATAGCAGAGTTTGTGGATTGGAGAGAGATAAATTGATCTTTGGTAAAAGAAAAGGCAAGAAGGAAGCGGTCACAAGAATTGTGACAAAATACAACACAGACCATCAACTGGTACGTAACCTCCTTGCAAAAAATTGGCACTTCCTTAAGGAAGACCACACCATCTCCAAATATGTATCCTCATACCCTCAGTTAACATTTCGCCGGTCTAGGTCAATCCGTGATTCCCTGGTTCACAGCCATTACACTGAGCAACATGCGGGGGGACTATCCGCCGCAGGTACATTCAGATGTGGCACCTGTGACTTTTGTCCATGGGTCCTGGAGGGCCCGTCTTTTCCTCTCCCCAGGGGAGGGACTCACATATGTCGAGCCTACGCGGATTGCCAAACACAGGGGGTGGTTTACATCGCCCTCTGTAAGTGTGGGGCTTTCTACGTAGGCAAGACCAAACGTAAACTTTCTAAACGTATACAGGACCACCTCTACTATCTTGAGGTTGGTCTCATCTACACACCTATTTGCAAGCACATCGGAGTGCATCATGACTTCGACCCAGATTATGTCAGGTTCGCTGTTCTCGAGGTCATCCCCCCCAACCCACGGGGAGGTGATCTGGATAACAAAATCCTTCGTAAAGAGGCAAGGTGGATTTTCAATCTACAGGCCACCCATTGGCCAGGACTTAATATTGCGGTCTCGTACAAACCTTTTTTATAGATCTTTGAACTTCTCCACCCTCTTCTTTCCTCCTAGTTTGTTTTGGTAGCGACTTTCATCATCAAACAAAACAACTGGCAACATAAACCCATGTTAATGTTGGTTTTATGTTCCTACATATCATAATTTATAACTTGTCAATTCAATAATTCATCACATCACTGTACTTTTTTAAGCCTTTTTTCTGAAGGATAGTATAGTGATTACTGTTTATCATTGGTTTTCTTTTTTGTTTCATGTTTTCGATTACTTTATTTGATATATAGGCTATACTGAACCTCCAAACGGGGATGATGTTTCCCTACCAAACTTGCTTATATGTTGGAGGAGGACAGGTATGGGGACGCTATTTGTATATGTGTGTTTTGTTGTGTATAGACCCTCTATTCAATCTCATCCTTCATACGGGTCTGTTCCTGAGAACTTGTATAATACGGGACACTCCTACTGTCATAATTGGCTGACAGTCTTGATCAAGTCCCTTTGACAGATGAACAAATCTACCAATTCCTTATCTTGTTTCTTTTCCCACCCTCTTTCCCTTCCCTGCCCTTCCCATTTTCTCTCCTGCTTCCTGCCTTCATCTAATCTCTATGTATTCATATTTTTGATATACCTTATTGACGTTTTTATAGGAACCACCTGCAGGATTTTCCTGACCGTGCTAAGTTCCTAGTCTTGCATACAATCCACTATGGACTGTATCTGGTTGGTTGTATGTATTCTTTATTTGTCTGTTTAATTTGTTTAAATCAAAGGTTGTAATTTAAACCCTGTATCGATTCATGTAATGGATCAGGATTCGCTCTCTGCTTGTCCATAGGCTTGTTTGTAGGTATGAATTCGGGCGCCAAGCAGGGGACAGCTGTATGCCTGTCCTCTCCGGCTCATTCAGCCGGCGCGGGTGTCCGGCCACGGGGATCATTTGACCTCTAGCGCCGGACATCCGATAGTATGGCGCCCGCGCCGGAAGTGACGTTTGCGGACACCCGTCACTTCCGGCGGGACCAGTCTTAAGCCACGGACGCGGGAGGATGAGTCATGGCGGCTCTCCCGACCCGTGGCTTTCGAGGTAGCAAGGTAAGATACTGGCCGATAACATACTAGGCTCTCCTCTCAACTACTCTAATTTTCCCCTGGGGCTTTCTCTATGGGGATAGCCAATGTCTAAATTCTGTAGTTTTTTGGTCTGTTGTTGTCTTGTCCCTGCATATAATAGCTGGGCAGTCTGCTGGAGCCGCTGCCTTTCAGCTGTTGCTCCTGTGGACTTATGGGCTCAAATATATGTTTATGGATGGAACTCTTTAATATAGTATCCTTACTCTTATGTTCCTTCCCAGAACCGACCCCAGCTTTGGTAGGTTTGCAGAATACCTACCATTTGTAATTGTTCCGTTTTCTATCTCTCTAGATAGCTATGACCATCCATTCTAATAATAGACTCCTTAAGACAATTTATATGACATTAGACATGCTATACAAGACACACTATGTTTGTCCACAGAACTCCGGACTCCACCTTTTGTCCGCTACGGTGGTACCAATTCAAGACTGGTCCAATTCATACCAGAAAACCACCTCCATGGAGGACCCCTGTTGGGCCCCACCTGGATCTATGTGGTTCGGAGCCTTAAGACAAGCCATTGGGAAGCGCAATCTTTGGTCCAACTGTTCCATGTATTAAACATAATGTACTTTTAAGTGTGGTAAGCTATATGTGTCTATTCTCACGACCCTATATTTTGATATATTAGGGTTAAAATGAATATTGTAGACTGTTTTCCAGTTTTCAAGATATGAACCTGTATTTATATATATGTTTTTCTTTTTGTTTTTATGCATAAACTTTGAAGGTCTTAATGTAGTCCTAATCCAACAAAAGGGTGATTCAATCACGCCGGAGTTCCTGATGAAGCGAAAGGCGAAATGCATTGAACAAAGGCACTCACCCGTTCGATCGACTACTACTTTGACATAACATGCTGTATTGTATTGCATCATTAGTTTTTTCTTTTCATTATTTTCATTGTTTTCATTTTCTTCATTGTTTCAATGTCGACTTTTATTCACACTCAATAAATATTGTCAATTTTACTTTTCTTTCGTTCCTTCCCTGGCTTGCCTACATACTTTCGACTAATAGCCCGTTATAGTCCCAATCCTTTTCATTCCTATCACCAGTGTATTCTGGGATCACTGATGTGGAATAATTTCTCTCTGTAAAAATATATATATATATATATAATATAAGGCATGAATTATAATCGAATCAATAATATAATTTTATTATAATATATATATATATATATATATATATATTATAATAATATATATATATATATATATATATTATATATATATATTATATATATATATATATATATATATATATATATATATATTATATAATATATTATATAATAAAATTATATTATTGATTAGATTATAATTCATGCGTTTGTGTTTCAAATTTATCACATCTGGGATGTCTACTAGAGTCTTGTTTTGGTCAGGTTTAAGTCAGTAATTACTAAGAATTGTGGGCCTATAATACATAACGCCAAATTTCTATGAAAAAAATTGTACCGCTTTTGGTACAGAATTCCTGACATAATCATACCGCCAGGGAGGTTACGGCATAATAGATGAAATGCTGAGCTCAAACGTCTAAAGTCTTCCCAAAACTTGTTATTTATATTGGGGAAATGATATCATAACCACTCCACATAAAGGTAGACACCAAGACCATTTCTCATTTAGTTCCTGGATATAAAAGGAATGCTGTAGATAGTGTTCCACCATACAGTATTGTATTTAGGGTTTCCACCACCAGGCTAAATGCTGAAGGCTCTGGTCCATAAAGAGGGTCATAAACTTTATGTCCGCACTGTTAGTATTGGACGTCCGCCAGAGGTGCTTATATCAGAAGAAAACAGATAGAGAATAGCATGCCTCATGTGGACAGCATTGAAAATCTGGATGTAGTTCATTAAGGGGAATGCAAATGATTGAATTACTCCACAGGTGTTCCAGGCATTTTCCCACTTCCAGCATGCAATGTCGTATGCACCAAACACCCATTGGGTTAGATACATAGCCAATAAACCCCCAAAGATAATGGTCTTGGAGAATGCCACTCGAGAGCTGGGGTGACCGGGTGGATAGAAAAAAGCCTGACTGGTTTCGCTGGTCAAGCTGGCCGCATCAGAGGCATAAAGGCAAAATTCAAGACACTCACAAAGTGTTCCATTAGAAATACTTTAACACTTTGTATACTTTATTGAGTTCCAAAGTTAGTGGGTGTTTGGAATAAAGGAGCGCAAAGAGAAACTATGATGGGTAAAGTGCAGATACAGTATTTATGATCAGCAATAAGGCCAGATTAATATTAATTAATGCACATGCATTGAGACAGCCCATTCATTCTCAGTTGTGTGTTGACGCATCCTAGTGTAGGTTATAATGCACTTACACCTCATCGCAGCACACCACAGTACACAGAGTCCTCACCTCTACATACTAAGGAACACATATGTTGTGGTGTGCTGTGTATGTGCATTGGGATTCCATTTAAATAATTAGCCCTACAGAGCAACACACATTGACCATACATTATCTCAGTGATGGCCAACCTTGGCACCCAGATATTTTGGAAATGCATTTCCCAAGATGCTCAACTACACTGCAGAGTGCATGAGTATCATGGGAAATATAGTTCCAAAACATCTTGGGTACCAAGATTCACCATCACTGCATTTTCTCTATACATAGATGTGAATCCACCCTAAAACAGTCATCTCTTAACTGCACTGCCACTACAAAAATACATTTTGATGATGTTGCTAAGTGGTTAGCACTTTTGCCTAGCAGCACTAGTGTTGTTGGTTCGAATCCCAACCACAGCATTGCCTGCCTTGAGTTGCATGTTCTCCTGACAGTGTAGGTTTTCTCTGCTTCCCTCCCACACTCCAAAGACAAGCTGGTAGGTTAATTGGCTCCTGTCTAAATTGGCTGTTATATATGTATGAATGTAAGTTAGGGACTTTAGATTGTAAGCTCCTTAAGGGCAGGGACTAATGTAAATGTACACTATATATATAAAGCGCTGTGTAAATTGACGGCACTATATAAGCACCAGTATTAAATAAAAAAGAATGATCTGCAATCAACAAAGAGTGTGCAAAAGAGTTAGTAACAATAAAAAACTCTAGCCATGAAACAAACTATGAAAGCTCTGCCTGGCTTTCAACATGTGGGAGGTGTGTAACGCAGAAGGATTTCAGCCAGAATGGCAGTGAGCACCCGCTGAGAGGCTGAAGTAAGCAACGTCAAGGGGAGCTGAGAGCCACGGGGAGGCTTATGAGCTGCTTCTTCAAAATCACTATATTAGACTAATACTGGCCCTACTGGAAGCTAGTGAGGTTTTTTCCATGAGAGAACTGACTGTCATAGTGACAGATATCGATATTAAACTATCATTCAAAGACATTTTTAATACATATATGATCCTGGTGGGGGGTAGCCAATCTTGAAACTTATATAAAGCAAAAGAACACTGTGGGAAGGTTAGGAATACCACCTTATCCCAATTTCCACAAATAAAAAAAAAAAGATTTCTCCTTTAGCAAAGTATGGGAGGAATTAGAAGAAAAAATACATAAGAGACAATGCAGTAATTAATGGAGTATGAGAAAACTATTTTTAAGAAAACTAATCAACAGTTACAGTAGAACAATAGAAATAAAGCGGCAGAGATAATTTAAGAAGCATAAAAAATTTAGAACCGAAAAATGTTAAAACATTTAAGGGGGATCTTCAGGACTTCTGGTTCCAAACCAAGATAGGAGATTTCCTAAAGGGCAGAATGTGGCTAATAATGATAGGCAATTTTCTCATTAGTGACTCCAACATTTTGGGCTCACTCACACCACTTCATTTAAGGCTCCATTCAACTTGTGCAACTTGTCATGCAACTTTGGACATCAAAGTTGCATGACAAGTCATCCCCCATGTTTTACAATGATAACTATTCATATATGCACAACTTAAAGTTGCAGCAACTTCAAAGTAGTTCATGCACTACTTTGGTCCTTTACTTTGGTCCTTGGACTTTCATGGAACTTGAGGGCCATACACTTCAATGTTAACTCTCAGACGTTTCCTGAAAGTCGTACTTGAATGTTATACAATGCAACTTGCGTGCAACAGTTGTCCATTATGACTGGTCAAAGACAAAGTGGTATCCATCCAAAGTTGCGTCAAAGTTGCACCAAAATTACACTCCAAAATTTGCACTTCAGTCCTACAATTGTGAATGGAGCCTAAGCTACATTGATGTGCACAGCTCAACCCAGGATCAACACCAGGACATACAGAAAATTGTTTTCTAAGTGTCCTAATCAAACCATAATGCTACCTTGATGCGGGTTGCAGTGTGCTGCATACAAATGGCGACATGCTGCATTTCTTCACCATAAACCAGAACTCACCTGAAGTCACCGCACCAAAACCTAACAATTGTCCTTTATTTTCAGCCACAGTCTACCCTCCTATCTCCTATCTTGGAGGCACCAAATGTCTCTTACATTTCTCAAGAAATGAATTAAATTTTGATATTTCAAATAAGTTAAAATAAAACAAAAAGGTAAACAGTGCCTTGCATTGTACACACTGTGACACCAGTCAAAGAGATTTGAAGATCCAAGATCAGTGGAATGTGTACAGAAGACGGAACAGGATCATGTCAGTGTTGATAGGGTCATGGATGGAAAATCCGCCCATAAACTCAAAAAATGCTAATATTTAATGTCTTCTACACCCCTCAATGTTCATCATGTGATGAGGTTTTAATAAAAGTCCTTCACCTGCACCAATGGTTTGTATGAAATTGTCAAAAATTAAAACAAAGCAAAACATTTTAAAAACTTTAATACCACTGAACTCAATGTAGTCAGGGAATAATTAAAGTATAACTAAAGGCAAAACATTTTTATAGATAGAGTGGAGAGGGATTAGAACACCTGTCATTTTTTATTGTTGTCTGTACCCCATTAGGGAGATTCTCCCTCACTATGTGTCCTGTTTACCATTTTGAAAGTAAAATAAAATCCCAAATGTTGGGTTGTCCCCCAGAACAGTAATCTTCCAATGGGGACACTAGTTCTGGTGGCCTGGGGGGCCCCAAGGGATTCCCTTAATGTACAGGGATTTCTTCTCACTTCCTGTTTTGGCTATGGGACAGGAAGTGAAGGCAACTCTCCCCATTTGGACAAAAAAATAAAAAATCTGACAGGGGTTACAACCTTCCCTTACTCTATCCAACATGGAAAAACGTTTTGCCTATAGTTCTACGTTAAGGAAATATAGATTATGCTAGTTTATTTTCAGATTTCCAGCTATGTAGTGTCTTAAATGTATCCATGTGCACAACTGTTAGTAAAATAAAATAAGACTTAGCCCTGGTTGCTTGTCGCACCCCATTGCCGGCAATGGAACCGTTCAAATCATTGTGATTAAAGTTGCAGCAACGTTAAAAAAATTTCCTGCACTACTTTTCATTGCGACTTGCATTTACTTCTGTCAAATGGAGTCGCAAGCCGCAGTGAAATCAGAAATCCAAATCGCACTGATCTGCGGATATGAAATCGAGCTGAAATATCGCAATTTCAAAGCCCCACTGGTGTGAACCAGGGCTAAACTACTACTATTATAAAAAAAACACTTATAAGCAATATCTTCATTGGAATATAGCATCTAATTAAAGATACTTTGCTGACAAAATCAAAACATAGTTAAAGAGGTTGTAAACCCTCTTGTATAACTTTTACCTATAGGTAAGCCTATATTAAGGCTTACTTATAGGTGCTATAAATATCTCCCAAACTTGCACCGTTTAGGAGATATTTACAGCGCAAACTGCCGATGACGTCATCGGCGCAGGCGCTCTGAGGGAACGGCCACCCGTGCCGTTCCTTCAGAGCTCAGTGCCGTGAACGGCGGCTCCCGCGCGCATGCGCGGGAGTGATGTAATCGCGCCTCTGGCCAATCAGATGGCCGGAGGACGCGAACCCGGAAGCGGGACGGCAGGACATGTCGCCGTTCTGTCGCTGAGGTGGTGGCACGGCGGGGGCTTCGTTTTAAGGTAAGTACTACATAATGAGCTAGTATGCGATGCATACTAGCTCATTATGCCTTTCTCTTTACAGGGCTTTTTTTTCTCGTTTTTTTTTTTTTTACTTTACTTCCTCTTTAATACATTTTCTCACATCGAAAGGGGACTTTTTATATATATATAAAACAAATGCCTAAATATATTTAGAAAACATGAAAATCTGGCTACATTTTAGCTACATCCTATATATTGCAAAACAAAAACAAAATCAGAATGTGAATAATAAACTTGGAATTCCCATTATTTTTGAGCCAGCTATTTTTTCAAGGGCCCCCAGCAGGTGTAAGAAAATGAGCCTCCTCTTTCATGCTGTCTCCTGCAGTAATTTCTATTTCCCACAAAATATGGTAAGATTGAATAATGTCCAGTATAATATACCCCAAAAGACTGAGGACATACTGTGTGTGCAGGGTGACATGGGATCATCATCATGGCTCCCTTCTTCACAGCTGGAAGTTCAATTCTCTGCGTGTTTAAATTAATACATTGTTTTTAACATGCGCAATGGTATCTTTTTATGTTCATAAAAATACCCAGGTAATTGTTAAAAGTTGTAAAACAAAAAGACGGTGCTTGCAAAATACCACAAATTAATACCTCTCTGATATGTGAACAAGTGTTGAGAAAAAATTAGAATACATAAATAGATATTAATTACTATATAATAAGGTGCACTAGTGCTTGAAAGGCGTAATACTCTAAAACGTGCTGCTAGTGCTAGAGAGGGTCCAGTATAATGTTCAAAAAAAGTCCAATATAATGTGCAAATATGAAAAAAGTGCTGAAAGTGCTACAAACGAAAAGTGCTGAGGTGCTCCAATTGGCCAGTGCAGAGTGTCTCAATCCTCTTTAGGGACCCTACTCACCAAAAATGATAGACCCTCCACTTAAGGGTCAAAGAAACTTGGGATTAATGTATGTACAGAAGAAGTCTCCTCCAGGCTGATTCTCTGTTATTAAGACCCCCTGTTGATAAGCCAGTAAGATTAATAGTTTATTTAACCAAATGTAACCTACTTACAAGAGTTGTAAAATATTGCTGCATGTAAAAGAAATCAGTACCGCTGGCTGACATAGATTACTTCCCGGAACGCCGCGCGGGTGCGTTCTACGGACTCCAGGAAGTGACGGAAATAAGTTGACGCATTTCGCCCACTGGGTGTTATCAAAAACCAATTGTTAAAAGTTAACTGTTAAATGTTCTTGGTATGTGGCTGGTGGTAGCCTGACATGTAGAGGAAGGCCTATCATTGCCAGAAGGCAGAGCTTTGATGGGAACCCCCCAAGGTAAGTGACACAGGCTAGCCTGAGGTGCGGAGTCTAAGTATCCACTGGTCTTCGCCAGAGCCTATGATGGTGAGGATGGATTTCGCTGCGTGTGAATACCAGGTCGCGGTCCGCAGGGTCGCCCCACCAGGGGGAGAATCGGTCAAGGCAGATGAACAGACAAAGAGGATCCAAGAGAATGGTCAAACAGGCCGGGATCAGGATGGGTAGCAGACAAGCGAGGTCAAGGACGAGCCAAAGGTCAACAGGAATCAGGCAGGAATCAACAGGACGCAGGTTCAGGAACACGGAGAAGCTGTACCCAGACAGCAAAGTGCAAGTGCACTAGCCTGTTTCCATGCCAAAGCGTCTGGGTCAATGTGCGTGTGTGCATGCGCGCACATAACGAATGCGGGGTCATGAATATGCATTAGCCATAGTTAAACCAGAGAATGGTTCATACATGCGTGAACACCAGCTGCACTTCCTAACAGTTCTATGTTCCTCCTCTTTTCCCTTCCCCTTCTGAACTGACTTCTTCAGGTCTCTTTTCCCTTCCTTTCATCCTAGCTCAGGATCTGAAAATACATTTGTATATAGGTGCCAAGCTCCCAAACAACCAGCTTATCTTGTAATCTGCATGAGATCAACTTCAATGAACCACCACCGAGCTGGTCTTAAAGTTATTACAAGTACGGTAGCTTGATCATTCTGAGTTTATCTCTCTTGTAGTGCATTAAAACAAATGAGTGCATGGTGTGTCAGGATCATACTTCAATTGCAAATATACATCAACTTCTTTTATATTTGCAATTTACCAAAGTATCCAGTATAATTCAATTTTCAGTTTTAACAGCAATAATGAATGATCTGCAGGTAAAATTTACTAAAAGGGCCTGACAATTTAAGAAGGTTCTTCACACACAAAACTAAGTATCAGTATTGTCCTGTACACATATGCATGTGCACCGACTTGTACATTATATTTCCTAGCATGTTCATCAATTACATCACTCGACTGTCTCTTACTGCCGGTTCACACTGATCCGACTTGTCAGGCGACCAAGTAGCTTCCAATGCTGTGCAATGGAACCGTTCTAATCAGGTTCTTGCACTATTTTTTTGCAAAGTCTTAGCGACTTGCATTGACTTCTATTATAAGAAGTCATTGCAAGCCGCGCTGAAGTCGCGCTGCACGGGCGACTTCATTAGTCGCCCGAAGTCGGAGCGACTTCGAGTCGGATTAGTGTGAACCGACTCTTAGGATTATGTATATCGGATTGTATGGTTGTGTTTTCTTTACTGTTTTTTTATTGGTTGAGCTAGATGGGCTTGTGTCTTTTTTCAACCTGACTGACTATACTATGTAATTATGTTACAAGTTATTCCGGCAGAGATGCAGCAACACCATGGCCTAATCTTTAATACAGACAGCTAGGCTGTAACTGGGGGCAGAGTGTGAAAATGTAGCCTGATGCTGGCTGTTTGGCAGCAAGATCCCTAAAATCCAGGCTGCATTTGAACAGTAGCCATCACAATAACTGGTAGACCTTTTGTGTGAGGTCTGTAGGGGCTAAAATAACCCATGCATGCATCTGCTGGCCATATTGCTGTTTATCATTCAGTATGGAAGTGAAGCAGGCTTGTCCATCTCTAAAGCAGGTGAGTCAGGCAGATGAAAAAACAGCTGGGAGCTGGATCCAAACAGACACACTGAGCACATAGTTCTTGCATCGATTAGATTTGATACATGAAGACACTGAAATGTCACAATCCAATAACACAATAGAAAGATGTACCAATCTTACCTTTTCTAAATCATGAATTCTCACCGTGTCCTAATCAAAATTATTTATTATTATTTATTTTATTATACTTTGTTTTGTTCAGCATATTCCAAATATGTATGAGCTATGTAGCTATTTATGTTTTGCCTTAAAGTATTTGTATGTGACTTTACATGTATCCCTCTGGAGTATGCTGCCATTAACAGTACAATAGTGTATGTGTTTTTTTAATGAAAAGGCTAAATACATTTTCTTACACCGCTGCTGTGCAGTACTGTGATCCCCCTCCGCTCCTCTTCCCTGATCTATGGAAAGAAGTGGAAGGGGTCGAGATTCCCCTGTGACGTCAGCTGGACAGCACAGGGGGGATCATGTGACCGCCCAGCAGCGGTGTGGGAGAAGGTTTTTAGCCTTTCATTTTAAAAGATATACACACTTAATGGCAGCATACTCCATATTGCAGCTGAATAGCGGCGGGAGGGCTGGGGAGCAGAGCTGCTTTCACTCTGACAGGCAGGGAGGGAGGGGAGGAAGCATGTAGGAGGGGGGCCGCACATTCGCCCTCCCCCCCCATTTCCTGGGCTTTCGGACTGCATGCTGGGATAAGTGCCCATTATGGATTGGGGGGAACCACCAAACTTTTTTATTTTGTACTCAATTGCTTACATCCTGCTTTCAGCAGGGAATCACCGGCTGACAACAGATGAGTCAGTGCCTATTAAAGTGGTTGTAAAGGCTGAACGTTTTTTTACCTCTTTGCATGCATAAAAAACCTTTAGTGTGCAACTCCCCCCTCAGCCTCCCCTAATACTTACATAAGCCCAATCTCAATCCAGCAATGTGCACGAGAGCCGAGGCTCTCCCGGGCCAAAACTGGGGGCACCGCCATCATAAATCCCCGAACAAAGTGCAGATCTTCTCCCCAAACCAACCACCTCACCACTCCTCCAGGGTCCTGTTCCTCCTTCCCCGCCACCAGTGTTTGACCTGCTCGCATCGCTCTCCAGTGCCAGGTATGTAAGAACGACCTGAAGGAAGCTGCGCAAGGACAAGGTGGGGGGGGGGGGGGGGAGGGTGCACAGTGGGGGATGAAGAAGCTAAAAAAATGGTGGAGATGCACAAGGTTAAGGTGTGTAGGGGGAGGGGGTGCACAAGATGAAGAGAGGATAAAGGGGATGCACAAGATATGGGGGGAAAGGAAGCTGCACAAGGTGGGGGTTAAGGGTGAACCTGCAAATGGTGAGGAGGGAGAGAAAGACAAGGTGGGGGTGGGTGTACACAAGAAAAGGTGAGGGGGAGAGAAAAACAAGGTGAGGGGGGGGGGGGGTTGTCAGGGGGTGCACAAGATGAGGGGGAGGATGGGGAAGCTACAAAGGTGAGGGGGGGGGCAAAGTTGGGGGTGCACAAGGAGGGGTATGGAGAAGCTGCAAACTGCGGGGGAAGGGGAAAGTTGCACAAGGTGAAAGGGAGGAGGGAGGACAAGGTGGGGGGGGATATCAGGGGTGAACAAAATGGGGGGGAGGGGAAGCTGCACAAGGTGAGAGGGAGGAGGACAAGGTGGAGGGGGATATCAGGGGGTGCACAAGATGGGGGGGAGGAGAAGCTGCACAAGGTGAGGGAGGATGGAGAAACTATAGGGGGGGGGAAGCTACAAGGAGGACATGCAGCAGTGGTGGCAGTGGCGCCTGCAAAATTTTAGCTAGGTGAGACCCATCAATAACTGTGCCCCCTGTGTGCTCCCTTGACCCCCCTCCCCAAAGCACTGCCAGCTTTTTATTATGCTTTAAGCAATATTAAAGCTTTAAGGTTTTTTTTTTTTATGTCATACTTACCTGCTCTGTGTAATGTTTTTTCACAGAGCAGCCCCAATCCTCTTCTTCGTCGGCCCTCCAGGCGTCTCCTCTTTGGGGAGTAGGCAGCTCCCCCCCCCCTCACTTGGCGCAGCATTTGATTGACATTGCCATTCTGCCCAGGGAGGAGGGAGACAGCGGCGGGACCTGCTGCTCTCATGCACAATGCTGAATCAGATTGGGTTCAAGTAGGAATAAGGGGGGACGGGGAATCTGCAGCACAGAAGGTTTTTCACCTTAATGTAAAGAAATGTATTAAGGTGAAAAACGTTAGGGCTTTAGAGCCACTTTTAGTTTGTGAATGAATGTACAGAGCACTTCCCATTTATTCACTGTCCAGACAGACATCAGGGTCTGTAGAAATTTGTAAAAAATAATAAAAAAATAAAAAACTAACACTGTCCACTGCCCTACTGACACCATTCACTGGTCTACTGACACAGTCCTCTTTGGGGAGGGGGTGTGGGATGCGGAAATAAGTATTTTTCCCTGGTAAAAGAATGTCTAGCTTCGCCACTGGCCAAGATGCAGCAACAGGAACCATTGGCTCCTGCTACTGTCAATCAAAGTCAGTGAGCCAATGAGAAGAGAGAGAAGGGGCGGGGCCGAGCCACGGTTCTGTGTCTGAATGGACACACGCATAGAACAGCTGCTCAGCTTGGGTGCTCCCATTGCAAACTGCAGGAGGGAGAGGCCAGCAGCGCCAGCGAGGGACCCAAGAAGAGGAGGATCTGGGCTGCTCTGTGCAAAACCACTGCACAGAGCAGGTAAGTATAACATATTTGTTATTTCTAAACAAAACAAAAAAACAACAAGAGTTTAATATCACTTTAAGGATGCAGTGGGTGTAGGCTCCTTCACAACGAACCAGGTTTGAATATATTCCTTAACCTCCCTGGCGGTATGATTATGTCTGGAATTACATACCAAAAGCGGTACAATTCTTTTCATGGAAATTTGGCGTTATGTATTATAGGCCTACAATTCTTAGTAATTACTGACTTAAACCTGACCAAAACAAGACTCTAGTAGACATCCCAGATGTGATAAATTTGAAACACAAACGCATGAATTATAATCGAATCAATAATATTATTTTACTATTTAATATATAATATATGTAATAAAATTATATTATTGATTAGATTATAATTCATGCATTATATATTATATATAGATATGTGTGTGTGTGTGTGTATATATATATATATAGATATATATATATATATATATATACATATATATATGCACACACACACACATATATATATATATATATATATATATATATATATATATATATATATATATATATATATATATATATATAATATATAACGCATGAATTATAATTGAATCAATAATATAATTTTATATATATATATATATATATATATATGTGTGTGTGTGCATATTATATATATATATATATATATATATGCATATGCATATATATATATATATATATATATATATATATATGCATGCATATATATATGCATATATATATATATATATATATAATATATAACGCATGAATTATAATTGAATCAATAATATAATTTTATATATATATATATATATATATATATATGTGTGTGTGTGCATATTATATATATATATATATATATATATGCATATGCATATATATATATATATATATATATATATATATATATGCATGCATATATATATGCATATATATATATATATATATGCATATATATATATGCATATGCATATATATATGCATATATATATATATATATATATATGCATATATATATATGCATATGCATATATATATGCATATATATATATATATATATATATATATATATATATATATATATATATATATATATATATATACATATATATATATATATATATATATATATATATATATATATATATATATATATATATATATATATATGCATATATATATATATATATAATATAATATAAAGTGTGTTTTGTGTAACGTTTTTTTTTTGGAATTTCCCTCCCTAGTTCCGCTCCCATGCAGCATTGCTGCTGCAGGGAACGGAACTAGGAAGTGATCGTACCGACGGAGGGACGGAGGAGCGGCGGGACTCTCAGCTGGCGGTCTCAGCAATGAGAGATCATCGCTGGATCGCCAGGATAAGGTAAGAGAAGCTCCGCTGCGCTCTCTGCAATCCACCCCGAGCGTGACTCGGGGTTACCGTTCCTGATATGAAAAATCAACCCCGAGTCACGCTCGGGATTACCGCTAAGGCGGTTAAAAAGCACGAGGCTAGACCATGGCTTATTTAACAAATGTATTTATTTGACTTTTAGACAGGTTTATGCGGTATTTACCGAGAGTTTTTTTTATTTTTTCGATAAATACTACATAAACCTATAGTAAACTGAGATTTCCCATATTGTATGTAATATTTAGGTATAGTGTGTCACATGACCCAAATATTTCATGCAATATCCTTTAGTGAATTGAGCCCAGTGTGGGGGACAGATCCAGACTGAAGGTAAGTATTGAGGCCTTAGCTGCTTTTTCTCTTTTAACATTGCCTGGTGAACTTCTTAAGAAAAAATAATTAAACCAGAGTTGGGTTTTGATCATTTTCCCATCATAATATGTGAAGTACAACAACAGTAAAAACTTTTTTTTTTTTTTTTTTTAAATGATTGCAGCCACTTGAGGAATGATGTATGAAAAGTGTTCTGTAAGAAAAATTGACATTTATTTTCAGTCTAGTTGGAAGAAGAAAGATTCTGATTGGCTGCCATCTACAAGAAGAAATTGTATTGTTAGCACTCTTTCCATACATAAGTGTACAGCATTGGTCATATGCAACAATAAATCTCAATTGCTTATAATATTTCCTTTAAAAGGTCAGCAGTGTATTTTTAGCAGTTTTTAACTACAATATGCTTACAAGGTAGAAAGGGTCCAATTTGATGAAAGCTTCTGGATGTGGCCATTCTCCTAGTGTATATAAACACATGGACACCCACACAACAGTTACATTTAAAGTGCTATTAAACCCAAAACCAAAACTGTAACATATTGCAGCTTACCAATCATTAGATGTGGCGGTTGCATTTGTTTTCTTGGTAGGATTTTTCCCCTCTTTTTTCACCTGGTGATCTGAACAGTAACACACCTACTCAGGGCTGCTGATAGGGGGGGACCCGCAGTCCTCCTGTAGGGGGGCCGGGCACACAGGGGGGCGCCAACAGCTCGGGGAATTGGTGCGGTCGGGAGGAGGGGTAGTTACAGAAGGAAGCCCTGTGCTGCTCTCTGCAGCAGCTGAAAGCCAGTCTCTTCCCCTCCTGCCAGCTTTCACATGCTGCCGGGAGAGACACAGACACAGGGCATAGTTCCTGTAATTGCTTCTCCGACACCGATCCCCCTCCTTGTTCTGCTCCCCCTTTTTAAAAATTGTAAAATAAAATAATTGTAAAAATTTTTAACATGAAAAAAAAATAAAAAAGTTATACACTTTTTTTAATGTAAAAAAGGGCTAATTCACACAGGTACTTTGTTATGTTTGTGTCGTCTAATAATGATTTTAGTGTATTTTTTGTGAAAATATTGTCCTGATAAATTGTGGGGGGAGGGGGGGGGCTGGCCCGTAATTTCTAACAGCAGCCATGCACCAACTGTAGTAGAGTGCCCAACAGCAGCACTACCAGTCTGGTAACGGTGGTGGTGGTGGTGGGGGGGGGGGGGGGTTTGTTGCGGGAAGAGTGTTAGAAGTACTAGCAGATTTACATACACTAACAAATTGAAGCTAATCTCCAGCTACTAATTTATCAGCAATTACAGCAAACACATTTTGTTTTTCCTTTCGGAATAGCAGAACACAATTTGGCCTAAAAAGATGAAAATTTTTGATTTTTTAATTTTTTTTTTGAGAATGTTATCTAGCAGAATGTGAAAAATTTATATACAGTGGGTACGGAAAGTATTCAGACCCCCTTAAATTTTTCACTCTTTGTTATATTGCAGCCATTTGCTAAAATCATTTAGGTTCATTCTTATTCCTCATGAATGTACACATAGCACCCCATACTGACAGAAAAACACAGAATTGTTGAAATTGTTGCAGATTTATTAAAAAAGAAAAACTGAAATATCACATGGTCCTAAGTATTCAGACCCTTTGCTGTGACACTCATATATTTAACTCAGGTGCTTTCCATTTCTTCTGATCATCCTAGAGATGGTTCTACACCTTCATTTGAGTCCAGCTGTGTTTGATTATACTGATTGGACTTGATTAGGAAAGCCACACACCTGTCTATATAAGACCTTCCAGATCACAATGCATGTCAGAGCAAATGAGAATCATGAGGTCAAAGGAACTGCCTGAAGAGCTCAGAGACAGAATTGTGGCAAGGCACAGATCTGGCCAAGGTTACAAAAAGATTTCTGCTGCACTTAAGGTTCCTAAGAGCACAGTGGCCTCCATAATCCTCAAATGGAAGACGTTTGGGACGACCAGAACCCTTCCTAGAGCTGGCCGTCCGGCCAAACTGAGCTATCGGGGGAGAAGAGCCTTGGTGAGAGAGGTAAAGAAGAACCCAAAGATCACTGTGGCAGAGATGCAGTCAGGAGATGGGAGAAAGTTGTAGAAAGTCAACCATCACTGCAGCCCTCCACCAGTCGGGGCTTTATGGCAGAGTGGCCCGACGGAAGCCTCTCCTCAGTGTAAGACACATGAAAGCCCGCATGGAGTTTGCTAAAAAACACCTGAAGGACTCCAAGATGGTGAGAAATAAGATTCTCTGGTCTGATGAGACCAAAATAGAATTTTTTGGCCTTAATTCTAAGCGGTATGTGTGGAGAATACCAGGCACTGCTCATCACCTGTCCAATACAGTCCCAACAGTGAAGCATGGTGGTGGCAGCATCATGCTGTGGGGGTGTTTTTCAGCTGCAGGGACAGGACGACTGGTTGCAATCGAGGGAAAGATGAATGCGGCCAAGTACAGGGATATCCTGGACAAAAACCTTCTCCAGAGTGCTCTGGACCTTAGACTGGGCCGAAGGTTTACCTTCCAACAAGACAATGACCCTAAGCACACAGCTAAAATAACGAAGGAGTGGCTTCACAACAACTCCGTGACTGTTCTTGAATGGCCCAGCCAGAGCCCTGACTTAAACCCAATTGAGCATCTCTGGAGAGACTTAAAAATGGCTGTCCACCAACGTTTACCATCCAACCTGACAGAACTGGAGAGGATCTGCAAGGAGGAATGGCAGAGGATCCCCAAATCCAGGTGTGAAAGACTTGTTGCATCTTTCCCAAAAAGACTCCTGGCTGTATTAGATCAAAAGGGGGCTTCTACTAAATACTGAGCAAAGGGTCTGAATACTTAGGACCATGTGATATTTCAGTTTTTCTTTTTTAATAAATCTGCAACAATGTCAACAATTCTGTGTTTTTCTGTCAGTATGGGGTGCTATGTGTACATTCATGAGGAAGAAGAATGAACTTAAATGATTTTAGCAAATGGCTGCAATATAACAAAGAGTGAAAAATTTAAGGGGGTCTGAATACTTTCCGTACCCACTGTATATATTTTTTCAGAATTGTCGCTCTTTTTTTGTTTATAGCGCAAAAAATAAAAATCGCACAGGTGATCAAATACCACCAAAAGGAGGCTCTATTTGTGGGAAAAAAGGACATCAATTTTATTTTGGTAAAGTGTTGCACGACCGCGCAATTTACCGTTAAAGTAACGTAGTGCCGAATCACAAAATATGGCCTGGTCATTAAGGGGGCAAATCCTTCAGGTCCAGAAGTGGTTAAACAAACTGAATTCAGACGTTGATTGGCTACCATGTACAGCTGCACTAGATTGGAGGTGCTCCAGTTTTAGTAAATCCCCTCATTGTATGCAAGCAGCTTTTGCGCCAAGAATTTGCTTGCTCTGGAATATGTGAATGAGGTCTTAGCTGTAAATGTAACTAATCTGATAAATGAGCACTAATGTTTTCAAAGCCCTGCTTCTGTGTATTGTATGTATTATACATGGTGGGTGCCACTTTCACTCATTACATATGTAGGCTGGGCTCCTTGCTTAGCAGTACTATTATTATTATTATTATTATTATAATACAGGATTTATATAGCGCCAACAGTTTGCGCAGCGCTTTACAATGTGAGGGAAGACAATACAGTTACAATACAATTCAATACAAGAGGAATTAGAGGGCCCGGCTCATTAGAGCTTACAATCTAGAAGGGAGGGTCAAGTGAAGCAAAAGACAATAATTGTGGGGGATGGGCTGATAGAGAAAATGGAGGTATATTTGTTAGGTGTGGGTAGGATAGGCTTCTCTGAAAAGGAGGATTTTCAGAGATTGCCTAAAAGCTAATAGAGTAGGAGATAATCGGACAGATAAGGGTAAGGAGTTCCATAGGATTGGAGAGGCTCTGGAAAAGTCCTGGAGGCGAGCATGGGAGGAGGTGACGAGGGAGCTAGAGAGCAGGAGGTTTTGAGAGGAACGAAGAGAGCGATTAGGTTGGTATTTTGAGATGAGGTGATGTAGCTGGGGGCTAAGTTGTGGATTGCTTTGTAAGATGTTGTAAGTATTTTGAATTTAATTTGTTTGGTGAGCGGAAGCCAGTGGAGGGCTTGACAGAGAGGAGCAGCGGACACTGAGCGATTGGAAAGGTGGGTGAGTCTGGCGGCAGCATTCATGATGGATTGAAGGGGGGATAGCCTGTGTAGAGGTAAGCCAATGACAAGGGAATTGAAGTAGTCGAGGTGCGAGATGACCAGGGAGTGAACTAGGAGCTTTGTTGTGTCTTTGGTTAGAAAGGGGCGTATTTTGGAGATGTTGCGGAGGCTGAGGCGGCAAGATTTGGACAGCGATTGGATGTGGGGTTTGAAGGAGAGTTTAGAGTCCAGGACAACACCTAGGACCTTGGCATGCGGGGATGGGCTGATAGTAATGCCATCGATATGGACAGAGAAATCAGGGGAAGGGGCACATGGTGGAGGAAAAATTATAAGCTCGGTTTTGGATGGGTTGAGTTTGAGGAAGTGGTGAGACATCCAGACCGATATATCTGATAGTAAATTAGTGATACGTGTGGAGACTGAGGGAGAGAGCTGAGGGGTGGATAGATAGATTTGGGTATCGTCAGCGTAGAGATGGTATTGGAAGCTATGGGAGGCTATCAACTGACCCAGAGAGGAGGTGTAGATTGAAAATAGGAAAGGTCCAAGAACAGAGCCTTGGGGGACCCCAAAAGAGAAGGGAAGAGGAGAGGAGGAAGTAGAATTGTAGGTAACGCTAAAGGTGCGGTTGGATAAGTAGGAAGATAACCAGTGAAGAGTACAGTCGCGGAGACCAAAGGCATGGAGTTTTTTTGAGGAGGAGGGGATGGTCAACCGTATCAAAGGCAGCAGAAAGGTCTAGAAGTAGGAGTACAGAATAGTGTCCATTGGTTTTGGCCGTTAGTAGATCGTTTGTCAGTTTTAGGAGAGCAGTTTCAGTGGAGTGTTGAGGCCGAAATCCACACAACACTACACAAGTATTACACAACAACTGCTCCACTCAAATCAATGCTAATATTACTGTAACTTCTGACCTGATTGCAACTAGCCTCACTACAAGGTTAGCATATTCAATAAGTGTATCAGGTACTAAAAAATAAATAGATAAATCAAACAATAAAGATATTAGTTGGTATAAACTGCAGTTTTGACATAATTTGCCTGCCCCCTCCCATCTTCAGTGCATTCCTATTGGCCTGTCAGGAAGCCCATCAAAGAGATGAGCCAATAAGAATCTTAAGGTGGCGGTGGAGTGACCGGCATGCGCTGACACTACCTGGTAGTGATGGAGCTCTCCTTGCTCAGAACAGCCCAGTATTCAAGCATAGAAATTAAAGCAGTCACGTGTCTGTAAATTATACCTGCTAGCAATTTTTTTTTGTTTTTGTGACACTTTAAGGCCTCATGCACACTGGACATTTTTACAGCTGCTGTTTTTGGCTTCAGACGTTTTTTTCTACAGTCAGTAAACTCCCCAGCATGTTTTCCTATGTGTCCATGGGGTGTTTTTTGGCAGGAAGAAAAACCCCGAACTAGTGGCTTTGAAGAGGAGTTTTTCAGCTGTAAAAACGCTATTAAACGCTCTTAAATGCTCTTAAATGCTAATAAAATCTGAAAAATGCTATCCGGCGTTCATGAGCGTTTTTGAGTCATAAGCTTTTGTGGGACTATAGTTTTGCTAAAAAAAAAAAAGCTAAAAAACGCTAATGCAAAAACAGTGCAAAGCACTAAAAAGCCTGCGTTTTTAACACAGCATTTTACAGGTAAAGCTACTGGCGTTTTTATAATATACTGTATATTATACTGTATATTATATTTTATAATATACAGTGTGCATGAGGCCTAAACAGGGATGCTAACCATATTTCTTAACATATAAATAACCACTAGAAGTAGCCTACCTACTACAAATATGTACATGAAATTTGGAACAGCAGGAAACCATATTGCCTAATAAAAGCTTCAAAATTCACTTTCTGGTAAATGTTGCAAATATAATATGAGGGGTCTTCAAATAGTTTCCGTATTTTTTTATTTTTGTTGGAAATGGTGAGGGTGGGAGGAGTAGTAATTGGTCTTGTCTAATGCTGACCATACTCTATTCAAAAAATCAGCCAAAATTCGGTCATTTGGACAGCTCTTTCGTTTTTCGGCCAATTATTGGGCACAAATCTGTAACGTTTGTGACGTTTTTGAGCCTAAAGAATGAAGGACAAGTTTGGAAACTTTCTGCCAAACTAACGATAAATTGAAAGGTTAATGTGTTTCACGTCCAGACAATTTGCGCTAGGTATATGTGAAAAAACAAACAAAAAACTGATTTATTTATGTCCATTGAACAATTTATCGGTCATTACATGATAGCACAATCATTTGCTCTCACGGTCGAGTGTTTTTCGAAAATGAGTTTGAACGATTTTTCATATAGTCTATGGCCAGCATAAGAGTGTCATGTGACTAGTCTGTCTGGCAAGCCAGGTGACCTTGCAGTTTAGTATTTGAGTTGTCACGCTGTGGTGAAGATGGCCGCAAAAAAAGTGTGGAAACTTTTTGAAGAACCCTCATATACATATATAGTATATTATAACTTTAAGTGTTATAGGTATTTAAAATATGATATAGTTTCCCCCCTAAATCAGGGGACTACAAACTTTTAAAACAAAGAGACATTTTACTGTCCTTCAAATATTAGGGGGGCCGATCTGTGGCCAGTAGAAAATGCCCTGGCATTAGTGGGAGTAAACAATGCCATAGGCTTGTGGTTCAGTGAAGGTAAAAAAGTATTTGGTGACAGTAAGAGGAATAGGACCCTATCATTGGTGTCAGTTGGAGGAATAGTACCCCATTGTTGGTATCAGAGGGAAGAATAGTGTACCATCATTGGTGTCAGTGAGAAGAATAATACTCCATTGTTGGTGTCAGTGGGAAGAATAGTACCCCATTGTTGGTGTAAGTGAGAAGAATAATGCACCATCACTGGTGTCATTGGGAGGAATAGTACCCTATTGTTGGTGTCAGTGGGAAGAATAGTACCCCATTGTTGGTGTAAGTGAGAGGAATAGTGTCCCATCATTGGTGTCATTGGGAGGAATAGTACCCTATTGCTGGTGTCAGTGGGAAGAATAGTACCCCATTGTTGGTGTAAGTGAGAGGAATAGTGTCCCATCACTGGTGTCATTGGGAGGAATAGTACCCTATTGTTGGTGTCAGTGGGAGGAATAGTACCCCATTGTTGGTGTAAGTGAGAAGAATAATGCACCATCACTGGTGTCATTGGGAGGAATAGCACCCTATTGTTGGTGTCAGTGGGAAGAATAGTACCCCATTGTTGGTGTAAGTGAGAGGAATAGTGTCCCATCATTGGTGTCATTGGGAGGAATAGTACCCTATTGCTGGTGTCAGTGGGAAGAATAGTACCCCATTGTTGGTGTAAGTGAGAGGAATAGTGTCCCATCACTGGTGTCATTGGGAGGAATAGTACCCTATTGTTGGTGTCAGTGGGAAGAATAGTACCCCATTGTTGGTGTAAGTGAGAGGAATAGTGCATCATCATAGGTGTCATTGGGAGGAATAGTACCCTATTGTTGGTGTCAATGGGAAGAATAGTACCCCATTGTTGGTGTAGGTGAGAAGAATAGTGCACCATCATAGGTGTCATTGGGAGGAATAGTACCCTATTGTTGGTGTCAGTGGGAAGAATAGTACCCCATTGTTGGTGTAAGTGAGAGGAATAGTGCATCATCATTGGTGTCATTGGGAGGAATAGTACCCTATTGTCGGTGTCAATGGGAAGAATAGTACCCCATTGTTGGTGTAGGTGAGAAGAATAGTGCACCATCATAGGTGTCATTGGGAGGAATAGTACCCTATTGTTGGTGTCAATGGGAAGAATAGTACCTCAATGTTGGTGTCAGTGGGAGGGATAGTGCCTCATCACTGGTGTTAGTGGGAGGAAAAACGCCCCATCATTGGTGTAAGTGTTAAGAATAGCGCCCCATCTTAGGTGTTAGTGGGAGGAATAGTGCCCCAAGGCCCGGATAAAGGCAAGCTAAGACCCCCTGCCATTTGGTGACCCCTTCCCTAAATAAACAATAATGGCAACTAAAATTACATATCATGTGTAGTAGTTCTTTGGACTGACGGAATGAAACAAACATTCCACAATGTTACAACCAGCTGAATTTAGTTTATTTAAAAGTGATCTTTATAAGAATTTGTTACTTACATATATATTGTCAGGACGTCATGCTCATAAGGGAGACATCATTGGCGTAAAATCAACCTGCCAAAGGTAAGCATTCCAGTAAAATTTTGGTGGGATTTCTGTCACTCTCTATCAGGGACCTGTGCTGTGGTCATGTCAGGCAGCCAATGGTTAGGGAAAGCAATAGATGGGGTCCAATATAGACAAAGACAGATCTTAGAATTCTGGATCCCAGTGCTATTACACCTCTTAGCACATCATCAATCCTAATTCTGCTCCTTTGGGTATCTCGGCATGTAGCTGGGGAAGGAGGCTTGCTGCACAAAGCTGGCTTATCTCCCTTCTTCTCTGACCAGCTCTATCAGCGGGAATGCTAGGTTCTTTAACAATTAAGATGTCAGTTCAGCTGACAGGATGAGTCCACACATGCTGAGCCCCCTCATCACAGTATTCTACCTCTTACTGTTTTCAGGATCAACTAGTTTGTTTTGTTTGGTCACTTCGCAGTTTATTCTGAGCCTTTGTCGGTGTCAAAATGAGTTTCTCTCAATCATGCCGGGCTGACACATTTCAGGGTGTAATATTATGTTGACCACAAAGGAATGTGAAAATAGTATTAACAGCATGAACTTTTCTATGAAAAGTATTCTGACTATACATTTATACATGTCTGAAAAATACATTAACCACTCATCTGATAAATTCTGATTGAACAGTACATTTTTCTCTTTTTGCTTTTACTGTTCAATTTTATTTCCTTTATAAATTCAGATGACATATCTATATTTCTGCATTTCATATAGGCTAAATCTGCCAGGTTTATAGTGAGTCATGCTCCTATGGACCGCGATAATGGCGTCTTAAAGTGATTGTAAACCTCAGACATGAAATATGAGCAGAGCATATTTATTTGCTCTATAGCAGGGGTCTCCGAACTATGGACCTCCAGTTGTTCAGGAGCTATGCCTCATGGGATGTGTAGCTCTGCAACAGCTGGAGGGCCATGTGACAAACTCACAAATGACAGGGACTTTTGGAGGGGACAGCAGGCTAGCCTCTTGCCTACTGACTATGGGCCCTGGCTTGCGAGGGAACACTGCTCTTTGTGGGGTGTATGATGGGGGGACCCTTGGAGTAATGTTACTTTGGATTCAAGTCCACATCTCCCCAAGACACACAAACTCTGGGACTCTAGGCCTAGGATCCATGTTAAAGGCATAGCTGCCTATTGCCGATAGGGAACTGATCCACACAATCAGACCCATGGCAGATGCTAATATCATCAGCTCAACCACCTGTCTTCCACACATTGTTGATTGTGCTGATTAACTCACCTATTGTCTACTGTGGGGATGGGTTTACAATTATAATAATGTGCATTGTACTTCATGATGTCGGCAAGTCTGCTAGTTAATTAGATCAAGTTAAATAAATCACTGTCATCTATTAGTTGCTAGTGGGAAAGTAGAATACTGTTTTGTTGGTTGTTCCTTAGATATGTTAATTATATTTCTGTACACAATTTCATCTGCATATGATAATATAATAAGGCACCTGACCTGGTGGGTTACATATTGGTTGTGAGTTTGTTCAATAAATGTTCCAGATCTTAAACAAGCTATTCTCGGCTAGTTTTGTATAGGGACGGCTGTAATATCTGATACCTATGTTCAAGACTGACGGAAGCACACAAGCGCATTGTGGGTCATGGATCCGTTACAGACTGTAGTCTGGAGATCCCTGCTCTATACTGTGTACTTGTCTCAATCCAGAGCACTGAGTGCCATTTCAGTCTTCTGCTTCACTCCTCTGTTATCTGCATAAGTCACTTCTGACAAGTTTTCCTCCTGATAACAAGAGAAGAAAAAGATGAAAAGGGAAGGATTTCCTGCTGATTGACAGCCTCAGCTTTGTTCCTATGTGCTATGTAAAGGGAGTGTGTCCCTTCTGTCCAATAAGCTCCCAGAGCTCTCCTCACTGAGCTCTGCATATTATAACTTCAGCTCTCCACCCCTGTTTTATGACAGGTCAGACAAGCTTTATAAATTCTCGACTTTGAACGGCTGTAGAAATGAGAAGCTTGCAGGTGCAACTTATGTAGGAGGATTGGTTTCATATCCATGTATCACCTGCGCCTAGTCACTTCACTGGGTATATGTAAGGGTTTACAACCACTTTAAGATTTGCTATATAGTTTCCTGGCAAGTTGCTAAACTTAGGGACCTGTTTCCAGCTTCCCCTATGCTTGTGTCACATGATATATGATGGAACTTCCAGTGATTTAGGGAAAGACTGGCAATTTGTGATTATTACAGTGATGGGCTGGATACTGTAGAGAACCCTTTCTGTATGGGATCTAAAGCTATCAGATTAGTGATCACTGTACTACTACTAACAACAGTTACATAAAAACTAACTGTACTGTATTTGCCCTCAACTAAAATGGAAGCTCCCTGTCGGTTGCACTGTTCTTTGTTTTGCAGTGGTTTGTGAGGCATCAGTGGGGCAGTGCTGCTTCTGGCATCATCCTGCCCACCTCACCCTTCTTCAGTCCACTGGGGAACGTTGCACTGATCAGCATCCTGAGTTCCAAGGCAACAGGATGATGAACAGTGCAGCAGGGCAGAGAGAAGCAGGTCAGTCCCACAGCAGGGCACAGTTGGGTTGGGAAAGCTGGAGTAAATGCCACCTGCATCTGCAGCTATGATCCTCCTACTACAAGCAGCACTGATTTGATGATGTTGTAGGACTAAAAAGGGGTGGTGAGGTGACTGGTCAACGATCAGAGGCCCAAGGTAGAAGTCACTGGTTTGCTCAGGAGGAAATAAGTGCCTATTTGATGATAATAGATAACCATTACAATGAGTTTTCAGGTAAATGGGACGACCTGGCCAGTGGAAAAAAAGACTAACAACTCTGGACAAGGTGAGATGATCATTGGAGAAAAATGTTGCATATTATTTGCTCAGAAAAAAATGCAAAATAAATAATGGAGTATACTGGCATAGTGTAAGATATCTTTAATTGGTTACAATTTAATTGGTTAAAGACACACATTCACATAATTTTTATAAGGAACATCTACACTCATTCATCCATTAGTGCTTCATTTAAAGACCAACCTGGCTCCAGGAGTTGGTTCTGATAAAGCAGCACTGCTTCAAAACATTTTAGGGAGAATATTAGAGGTTGGACTTTGAATGAAGTTCTAATGGGAGGATGAGTGTGTTCGTTGGTCGATGAGATGTTCCTCATAGAAATGATGTGAGAAGCATGTCTTTATGCCATTTTTACAGTATATTTATTTTAATCAATTAAAGATTTTTTTTTTGGTCTAGAGAGCTGCAAGGAAGTATTTTTTCTACCACATTATTTTGAAGAAAAAGACTCTGTGCCAATAATTAGAATTTTGGCAGATACAGACTTGTAGATTCCATTTCTGTTGAGAGCTGATATTACTTTATTATCAGTTGATCAGAGTTAAGCTTTAAGAGCCCATTCAGACTAGCGCGACACGACTTTGGGGGGCGACCTGTGAAGTCGCGTGCACCGATGTGCACCGCGACTTCCAGCGCGACTTGCAGAGACTTCACATAATGGAAGTCTAAGCAAGTCGCCTCCAGGTCGCCCCAAAGTAGTACAGGCCTCTTTTTCTAAGTCGGAGCGACTTGTGTCACTCCTATTAGAACGGGTCCTGTGCTAATCAATGGACCGCGACCGAGCGCGACTTGTCAGGCTGACAAGTCGTCTGACAAGTCGTGCTAATGTGAATGGGCTCTAAAGGTAAACTTCAGATAAAGTAAAAAAAAAACAACTTTTAAAACCTCCCCATCCAACCACTTAGAACATATACAATATAATTTTTCACTTAAAACCAGTCTCTTTATGGAGATTTTCATTTTTTTCTGTCCTGTGACATCATCACAAGGTCTTTTTTCAGGTTCCTTCAGCAGGGAATAGTAGGAAGGGCTGGTAGGGTACCCTATGTGGTATGTAGTGCACCTTGCCAGCCCTGTCCACTCTCCCTTGTTACCACCCACAAAGCTACCCCCTGACACTGAGTGTGTTCTTTTCCAATCGGAGGCCCTGCTGCCGAAAGGGTTGGTGGTGGCTTTGTGGGTGGTAACAGGGGAGCGGAGAACTCCCCTCTCATTTCTCATGGAGTATGATACCCCTACTCAGGATCCAAGCTGGTTAAATGACAGCTGGGGGCAAGGTGATGAAGCCTGGGATGGTACTGGGCATGAAGAAGTTGTGTATACTACTGCTATTACAGACAAGGTGACGTCAGCACTGTCTAGTTGGAATCTAAATGGGGTGGTTGGGCAACCAGTTGCCCTGCTGATCCAAAAGGCAGCAGTTAATGGTTACCCTCACGTGAATCGGGGCTCTTCAAAGAAAAAAGTGCACCAATTTACAGAATCAATATTTTAAAGAACAGGAAAATGGTAAGTTGAAAAGAAGACATGATATGTGACATGTATGTTAAGCTCTAACTGATTATCAAAAATGTGTTTTACATGAAGTTCAGCCTTTAGGATTACACTTCAAAATACAGGCTACTTAGACATGAAGGAGAGCTAAATTTCAGCATAAATAAACATTATGAAGCATGCTATACATTTTCCTGTAGAAACTTGATGGACTTTAGGTGGATGACATTTTTCCTGCGTAGACATAACAGCAGCTATGGATCCTGAATGAGATATGGTACCCCCACAGATGTGGGTTGGTACAACATTCTAACAAGCTGAGAGTGTTTGAGAAGAAAGAATTTGTTGTGATGGAAGAAGAACATTGTTTGCATTTGGTGGTCAGTGTTCCTTGAAAGCTTCCACATGACCAGTCCGGACCTGCAAGTCATATTGGCCGTCCACTAGGCCATCAAACAGCTGATGTGATTACTGCGTTTGTCTGCAGGCACAAGTCAACTGAGCTGGAGAATACCAATCGATAGTATGAATTAGAACTTCATGAAACCAGAACTATGATAACAATACCACTTCTTTTTTACAAATTCTTTATAAACAGTATGGTATACCTATATTGTACTCCATTCACGATCCAACAGTACACTTTACAGAGGCTATTGAATTGGTATGTAGTAGTTGTAAAGTGTCCTTTCCTGTAACAAGCCTAATGCCGTCATTGGGAAAAACATTTTATATTGGAATGCCAGGTTTAAACTCTGCCAAGCTAGAAAGTCACTTGTGGCACATCCAGCTTTTAGAAATGTAACAGAACACCTGATCTTGTGTCAAAATCACCTTTCTCATATTAAATGCTATCAGGGCCACTCCCAGCACATCTACACATGTATGTATGATGCCTGCCACTGAAAAATAACAGCTAGGTGATTATTATCATTAGTCTCCATTCACACCTGAGCATAGCGATTTACCAGCGCTTTTCTGGCTTTTTTTAAGCATTTTTTCAGCTTGTTTTTAAAGCATTTTAGAAGCATTTTACAGCTTCAGGCATTTTTATTTAGCCAATGGAAAGTACTAGGGGGAGGAGAGAGAGAAAAAATTAGGGATAGAGAGCTGCTGTTTGAGCAGAAAATGAGCGCCATAAAACACGTTTCTACTGAAGTCTATAGGACCAAAAATGCCACAAAGAAGCCCATGTACTTTTCTGAGCTTCAGGCGACAGAACGCTCATATATGAACCACTTTAAGACCAGAAGGATTTGCCCCCTTCCTGACCAGGCCCTATTTTGAGATTCGACACTACGTTAATTTAATAGACAATTGCGTGGTCATGCGAAGCTGTGCCCAAATAAAATTGATGTCCTTTTTTTTCTCACAAATAGAGCTTTCTTTTGGTTGTATTTGATCCCCTGTGCGATTTTTATTTTTTTGCATTATAAACAAAAAGAGCGACAATTTTGAAAAAAAAAAAAAAAAAAACAATATTTTTCACATTCTGCTATATGACATTCTCAAAAAAAAAAATTAAAAATCAAAATTTTTTAACAATTTAGGCCAATTTGTTTTCTGCTGCATATTTTTGGTTAAAAAAATCGCAATAAGCATATTTTGATTGGTTTGCGCAAAAGTTATCGCGTCTACTAACTACGGGAAAGATTTGTCATTTTTATTGTTTTTTTTTTTTTACTAGCAATGGCGGCAATCGGCGATTTTTTGCGGGACTGCCACATTGCGGCAGACAGATTGGACCCCTAACTGACATTTTTGACACTTTTGGGGGTACCAGTGACATTACTACAGTAATCAATGCTAAAAATATGCACTGTTACTGTAATAATGCCATTGGCAGGGAAGGGTTAAGGTGATCAAGGGGTTAAATGTGAGCCTAGGGGAGTGATTCTTACTGTGGGGGGGGGGGGGGTGGCGTGGCTTAGTGATCCTATATAGAAGGATCACAGGCGCTCTATGATCATTCCAGGGAGAAGAACGGTCAGCTGTGTGTATAACAGCTGCCCGTCTTTTCTCAGCGGGGAACGATCGCGGGTGTCAGGCGGCAATCGGAGCCGCCTGCCCGCTGCATTGGGAATAACTGCGGCGGGCGGTCGGGAACAGGTTAATGTAATTTGGCTTGTTGAGCATTTTAGAGCTGTACAAGCTTCAAGCAGAAAATCGCTCAGGTGTGAACGGGACCTTATGAAAATTATGCTTGTGATATGCAATGTGACTTTTAGCAAAGAACAAAAAAACAAAATCACCCAATTTCTGTAAAGTCACCATTATTGCCATTATTATTACCTAATATTATTCCTATATCTGCTTACATCAGAATACAATACCTCCCAAAAGTGGCAAATTTTAGCTCCTGAAAGAAAGGTAAGTCGGCTCTGTCCCGCGAAACAACGTAACTGTACGTCATTACGCGGGACTGCTAGTGGGGGCGTGCACGCGTCGATTGGCTACAGGGGGAGCCAATCAGCGGGTCCGGCGGCCGCGATATGTCCGCTGGGCACCCGCGATTGCTCCCCGTGAATACAGAACGGCGGTCTGCTGTTGTAAACACGGCAGACCACTGTTCTGTCAGTAATGAACACAGGGATTCTGTGTTTTTTTTATTTAGGAACACAGGTCTCTGTGTTCATTCATCAAGCCCACCCCCACACAGTAAGAAAGCATCCCCTAGGGACACGTTTAACCCTTTTATCGCCCTGGTGTTAACCCCTTCCCTGCCAGTGTCATTTGTACAGTAACACCTGTAATCTGGCAAAAAAACTTTTTTGAGCCATGAGCGTTTGCTTAAGGTGACAGACCGCTCAGATGTAAACAGGGGCCATTGAAATGAATGGCATTTTTCTTTTTTTTAGAGCTAAGGCTTAGAGCAAAAAATCGCCCAAAAACGCCTAGATGTGAACAGAGCCTTAGACTTTGCACATCTGTTATTTTTAACTCACCTGGAATGTATTTATCTGATCTAAACCAAAAGTTTAACTAGGCCTTAATATTTCATGACAAAATGCCCTACTAATTGGACTGGAAGGTCACACATAAAGGGTATTTCCAGTGCCGAACAATGTCCTCCAACATTCAAAATCTCAAACTAATTAAAGTAGAACTTAAGGCAAAACTTATTATTTATTTTTTTTTAGGTGCAAATACAGAAAAGAGGGGGTTATAACCCCTGTCAGATTCTTTTTTCGCCATCTGTGTCCCATTGAGGCGATTTTCCTCCCCTTTATGTCCTATAGCCAAACAGGAAGTGAATTCCTTGGGGAACCCCAGGTCACGAGAACTAATGTCCCCATTGGAAGATTTCCTCTCTATTACTTTTTTGGGAACAACCCAAAATGTAGGCTTTTACTTTCACTTTCAATGGTAAACAGGACAACTAGAGAGAGAGAATCTCCTTTAGGCCCCTTTCACACTTGTGCGACTTGTCCTGCGATTTGAGACTGCAAAGTCGCATGACAAGTCGTACTCCATGATTTCCAATGAGTACCATTCAAATATGTATGACTTCAAGTCGCAACGACTTCAAAGTAGTCCCTGCACTACTTTGGGCCGATTTTTATGCGTTTTGAGGTCCATAGACTTTTAGCTTTAATTTGAGGGTATTTACATCCAAATCAGGTGAAGGGTGTAGGAATTACAACAGCTTGTATATGTGCCTCCCACTTTTTAAGGGACCAAAAGTAATGGGACAGATTAACAATTATAAATCAAACTTTCACTTTTTAATACTTGGTTGCAAATTCTTTGCAGTCAATTACAGCCTGAAGTCTGGAACACATACACATCACCAGGCGCTGGGTTTCATCCCTGGTGATGCTCTGCCAGGCCTCTACTGCAACTGTCTTCAGTTCCTGCTTGTTCTTGGGGCATTTTCCCTTCAGTTTTGTCTTCAGCAAGTGAAATGCATGCTCAATCGGATCCAGGTAAGGTGATTGACTTGGCCATTGCATAACATTCCACTTCTTTTCCTTAAAAAACTCTTTGGTTGCTTTCGCAGTATGCTTCAGATCATTGTCCATCTGCACTGTGAAGCGCCGTCCAATGAGTTCTGAAGCATTTGGCTGAATATGAGCAGATAATATTGCCCGAAACACTTCAGAATTAATCCTGCTGCTTTTGTCAGCAGTCACATCATCAATAAATACAAGAGAACCAGTTCCATTGGCAGCCATACATGCCCACGCCATGACACTACCACCACCATGCTTCACTGATGAGGTGGTATGCTTTGGATCATTAGCAGTTCCTTTCCTTCTCCATACTCTTCTCTTCCCATCACTCTGGTACAAGTTGATCTTGGTCTCATCTGTCCATAGGATGTTGTTCCAGAACTTTGAAGGCTTTTTTAGATGTTGTTTGGCAAACTCTAATCTGGCCTTCCTGTTTTTGAGGCTCACCAATGGTTTACATCTCGTGGTGAACCCTCTGTATTCACTCTGGTGAAGTCTTCTCTTGATTGTTGACTTTGACACACATACACCTACCTCCTGGAGAGTGTTCTTGATCTGGCCAACTGTTGTGAAGGGTGTTTTCTTCACCAGGGAAAGAATTCTTCGGTCATCCACCACAGTTGTTTTTCGTGGTCTTCCGGGTCTTTTGGTGTTGCTGAGCTCACCGGTGCGTTCCTTCTTTTTAAGGATGTTCCAAACAGTTGATTTGGGCACACCTAATGTTTTTGCTATCTCTCTGATGGGTTTGTTTTGTTTTTTCAGCCTAATGATGGCTTGCTTCACTGATAGTGACAGCTCTTTGGATCTCATATTGAGAGTTGACAGCAACAGATTCCAAATGCAAATAGCACACTTGAAATTAACTCTGGACCTTTTATCTGCTCCTTGTAAATGGGATAATGAGAGAATAACACACACCTGGCCATGGAACAGCTGAGCAGCCAATTGTCCCATTACTTTTGGTCACTTAAAAATTGGGAGGCACATATACAAACTGTTGTAATTCCTACACCTGTCATCTGATTTGGATGTAAATACCCTCAAATTAAAGCTGAAAGTCTGCAGTTAAAGCACATCTTGTTAGTTTCATTTCAAATCCATTGTGGTGGTGTATAGAGCCAAAAAGATTAGAATTGTGTCAATGTCCCAATATTTATGGACCTGACTTTAACAGGGGCAAAGACAGCAATACAAACTGGCAGGTGTTCTAAGTCTCCTCCACTCTATCGAAAGCTAAATAAGAATTTTTGCCTTTAGTTATACTTTAAACTAAAAAAAAAGAAGGAGCCTCTATTTGTGCACAGAAAGCCAACCTACATAAGTCTAAATCTGTGAAGGGAACCAGAGTGAAAGAGAACAAAAAATAAATCCCCAGTTATTAGTGCAATCTAATGCAGACAATATTACACTTTTTTTTAAATATTTCAATGTGCAGATGGTAACATCGGTTAAACATGAAACTCCCTTTAGCAACCTCTCCCAGTATTTGGTAACCCCTCTAGCAATGGCTAATGAACCCCATTAAACTGCTTGATGAACCCCATAATGCCAATGGGATATGCAGTAAGAATTAGGTGACCGACTGCAGACACAGTCATTTATCACATTACTGATGAATTATCATGACGCAATACTGGCAACTTGGAGCTGGCAATTATCTCATAAGAGGGTTATCACCTTCTCCATACATAAATGCAGCTTTTCCATTCACACAATCCCATTATTAAAGTCACAGCTATAGAATGACAAGTGCCTTTGTTGACTGTTTTTTTTGCTCCTCACAAAGCATAAAACACAGTGAAAGCAAGAAGGGAAAAGACACCATCAGACCCATTAATCAGTGTTGAACCGATTGAATACCTGTTCTTTTACCTTGCAGTGGTAAGTAAAGGAAAGGGAGCATGCTCTTAGCCTGCATTCATACTTGTATAGGGCATGACTGCATACAAAATCACACGCTTTTGTGTGCTTTTATAACACAGGCAATAATGCATGTCATGCTTGCGGTGTCAAATGCAGCAAGCAAGACACGTGTTTTTGAGCGCAAAAACCTATGCAGCAAATGTGGCAAAAGGTAAGATAGACCTACAGAAACCGCATCTTGCAGTATCTGGCTTTCTTGTTATGTAGACTTATTAAAGGGGAATTTAAAAAAATGTTAGTTATATACCTGACTTTGAAAAGCTTCATATACAATGATCAGTGCTGGGACAAGGTCTTCCGCACCCAAGGCGAAAAGTGCAGAGAGGGGATGGAGCGTGCAAATCTGCATAGACACTGGTTGAGTTGGTACAGGGTACAAAAATCACAGCTGTTAGTGTATTCATTGCCATGGGCCTTCAATGCCCACTGTGTCCTGATGTACCCTTTAAATTCAGTGCAAGTTCTGGTTGTGCTGTCTGCCTAGGGCAGGGATGGTAAACCTTGGCACTCCAGAAATGTACATTTCCCATGATGCTCAACTACAATTCAGAGTGCATGAGCATCATGGGAAATGCAGTTCCAAAACATCTGGTGTCCCAAGGTTCGCCATCACTGGCCTAGGGTGTTGGATTACAAGACTGAATTAGATGTCCTTTAAAAGGTAAAATAGTTAACATATATTTCCACCCTGTATTTGGCTGCTTGCCTGGGGTTCGTAAACCCTTACATATACCCAGGGAAGGTTATGGCCTCAGGTGATACACAGAGATAAAACAAATCCTTCTGCATAAGTTGTACCTGTTTATCTGCCATCTTCTCTTCTCTAAAGCCATTAAAAGTCAAGAATTTATAAGGCTTGTCTGAGCTGTCAGAAAAAAGGGGGCGGAGAGCTGAAGTTACATTCTGCAGAGCTCAGTGAGGAGATCTCTGAAAGCTTATTGGAGGGAAGGAACACACCCCCCTCCACACAGGAACAGAGCTGAAGATGTCAATCATCTGGAGCTCCCTCCCCTGTCACCTTTTTTATCTTGGTGTCAGGAAAACTTCTGAGAAGTGATTCATGCTGATAGCAGAGAAACGAAGCAGCAGACAGAAAGAAAACTTAGTGCTCTGGATTGAGACAAGTACACAATATAGAGGGATACGTCTTGCTGATATTTCATGTCTGAGGTTTACAACCACTTTGAGCCTGGGTTCACACTATTGCGATGCGGGAACCAGCGGGTTCCCGCATCGCATCTCCCTCGCAGGTAGTTCACACTGCCCTCTGCAAACTGCTGCGGGTGTCAATAATAATACTAATGACACCCTCAGACCGGTTCGCAGTGAGTTTGGACAGGAATCAAAAGGCAAGGTGTGAACATCCATTCAATCTGATTCCAGTGCGGGGAAAAAAGGTTCCTGCAGTATTTTCATGCGAATGCAATGCGAGTACAAATTGTATGGCTGAATCCGCATCGCACAGACATCACATGTGATCTGCACAGCAATGCGGTGTGAATCGCATGCGATGTCTGTGTTCGTAATAGTGTGAACCCAGGCTACGTGTAGTGGCCGATGTACAGGTGACCACTGGGGTGACGTTACCAAATCTTTATACAGTATTATTTATGTATACTTATATAGTTCCACCAGTTTGTGTAGCACTTTGAAGAATAAAGTGTGACAGTACCATTATAATTTGATTCAAGATGGCCGTGGTGGGCCTCATGGTGAGAGCATACAATTTAGAGGGATACAATATAGACCTTTGTTCTTAATGATTAAACTGTCTGAAGGAAGAACTGTTTGTGTTGCTAGCCCCTATTCACAATAGTGAGCCATGCATATGTGAGCGTTCACTATGATGTCACACTTCCCGTATAGGGCATCCCACTCATTTCAATAAGCTGTCCTACACATGGCAAACGCAGTCATATATATAGCCAAGGCAAACCTGCTCTGCTTTACTTTGAGGCATCTGAATGACTGGTTGGATACTCTGTGGCTAATTACACTGCAGCCGCTCTCAGAAATGACAGACGCTTATTCTCCAGTGGTCTGTAACATCAGAGTATGCTCAACAAGGGGAAGGAAAGCAATGCAGATGGTGAGAGGAAAGGCCAAGTACAGAGGACAAGCCAGTGCACCTCTCATATCATGACAGCACTTGGGAGCTGAGAGCAAGCTGCAAGATTTGATGTTACGTGTGCGAAGAGACTGGATTTTCTCTGTGCCACCCATGACATCTTAGATCAGTTCAGCCCTTTGATCCTAACACTGGGAACATCTAAACATCAGACAAATACAGTAGATACATATAAAGCATAGATGATGGATAGCGGTTTTGCATCTCAGAAAACTCACTACCGCACCGATGCATGCAAATATATTATTCTGTGATTTGCTGAGAGTAAACTGAACCTGGAGTACGGTAAAGAGGATTCTTACAAAAAAAAAACCACCACCTGACTATAATTTAAATTCTTTGCCTGTGTCGCAGCTGGTTACTTTTACTGTATCTAGCTCCAACATTCGATATTTATTATTGAAACTGCAAAAAAAAAAAAAAAAAAGTCACTAGGGAAAAATTACACCTCAATCTCCGTTGCCGAAATGTGTAGCCTTGGGCGAGAGTGTCATTTTCAAGGATTTTAGTTTAACCCCAAGTGCAGGATTCTGAAATTTTATTGATCTGTATTGATCCCACCATTTCCTGATTTGTATTATTTGTACTTCAGATGTTACAGGATCTTCCCCAGTGACTGCTGATTAAGTACAATAACTAGTGTCTTTTTCTGGTCATGTAAAAAAAAAAGAAAAGGAAAGAGAGAGAGAGAGAAGATATGTACTTCATTGCAGAGCTGTGTTCTCTACAAATTCTGCTCATTAGCAAGAGATGGACATAGATATCAATTTTGTTCCAACAGCAAGGACCTAATTATAGTAAGGATTCTTGGTGTTCAGAGAGTGTGCAAAGTCCATTGAAGTAAACCTGCCAAGAGAGGAAAAACCAAGACTTCAACAAGTGATATCCTTCTGAAACTGCTAGTTTTCTGGCTGGTATGCTGAGCCAGTGGCTTCAATACTTCCCCAAAACACTGACTTGGAATAAAAACATACAGACCAAAAAAGTAATAACTCCTAATCTGCAAACTTTTTCTTTGTGAGAATTTAAGCCAGACAATCATCATGATCAGAGGAGGACTGGGCCAGGGAGCAGGGGGGAAATTGCCCCCCGGGTCGCTCTGATGCCCCATAAAAAGGCTGTACCAGTTCTGCCACAGACATGCCTAAAGGATTCCTGGTGAAGAGAAGTAAAAAGTCCCCACTTCTGACCTACTGAGTGCAGGATGACGACAAAGACATGGGTGGTGAACACTGTGTTTAAGCAGAGGCTGGTTCCATGCCCCACTGGAGTCTCTGCTCCCCCAGGCAGCCCCAACCAAGCTCCCCCAGCTCCCCCCAACTGCCCCCTGCTGGCCAGATCAGAACCCAGATTTGGCTGGTGAGTAGAGACTACCTGGAATAGGGGTCAGGAGGAGGCTGGGAAGAGGGAGGAGGGCCGAGTTGCTGCACCATGGGCTTCTGTTTTTTACTTGGCCCCTGGGCCAAAAGTTGCCAGTCAGCCCCTGATCATGATTACAATAGAAGAAGCATTATCAGAAGTCAGAAATGGTATTCCTCAATGTTTCTCTCATGAAAGTTTCCTTTAACATCAAGGTCACCAGAAACTTTAATAAAGTTATTTTATTTGCTTAAGTTTTTTTCATTTTTGATAGACTAGGGGAAAGGTAAAATCATTTAGAAACAAAAATCAAGATTTTGCCATCTGTATCTTATTAGGGAGATTTTCCTTCACTTCTTAACTTGTAGACACAACGGGAGATGAAAGAATATCTTTCCAGCAAGAGGGAAATCCATTTTAGGCTGGCCACACACTGTGCAAACTTTGGCCAGTTGTAGATGAACTGGACGAAATTCAGTCCTTTGGTGGCTCTGTCACCTCCTGCCAGACATTCCCCAAATGAAAAATTAAAGATGGATGAAAAATTTTAGTCAAACACAGTTTACGTCTAAACAGATGCAGCTGCTTTTTGAGTGTTCTGACAGCCATTATTGGCAGCCATTGATGTCAAAATACAAAAGCCGCAGCGGGAGATTCATTCATCCATGCTGTATAACATGGATGGAGGAATCTGTTTTTTTTATCCAGCCCACAGGCAAAACGAGAGGAAGAGCAGATGAATGAAAGGACCGCCTCCTCTATTGGTAGAATGCTTTTCATGGATGTAAGATATAGTAAATTTTCTATAAATGTAAGGAGGGTGGGAAGGGCAGGCATTAAAGGCATTCTTGATGAGGTCCAGCATTTGAATTAACCCCTGCAGCAGCACAAGATTACAGCTGAGGGGGGGGGGGCTCAGATTTTAACGTTTTAACTAGATCAGCCAACAGCACAAGGGATACTTCGCATTTAATTTAATGATGGTCCCTTGTCCTGATTTTTTTTAAATTTTAGACTAAACTTTGGCATTCATTTTAGGTAGAACAAAGCTGTAGTCATACCAACATGAAAGTCACACACATATTTACAATGGGGGACGTCTCCGATCCTCCATCTGGTTACTCCATCCACAATGGAATTTCATTTTACTTTAAGAGTCTCTATGCTTGATAATGTCCATGGTACTGTCAAGTTATTTATGTTACACTGTTGACAAAGACTATCGATCAAGTTGTAATTTATTTGAAGATTCAAATTAGAAAATTCTGATAAAACACAATCGTGTATAGCCTATTACTGACTAGAACAGGACTGTACATGGCTGACCTACAAAAATCCAAAGTTTAAATACCCAAACCTAATTTCAAAAACTGAAAATCAAGCCTTATATGCAGGGGACAAAAGCTTCCTGTCTATGGGTTGTTTTCTATCCTGGTATAAGTGTGGTAGAACTATAAGTCTGCTTAACTTAGGTCCACCAGGAGCACCCAAAGGTTCCCACATGGTGCTAATGATGGTAAAACATGCTCAATTGTAATGAAAGGTTTCAGACTGCAGCCCCACCTGCCAGTGCCATATGGGAGAGTCTTTGATGTTGCATTTTTTTCTTTCCTTGCTAAGTTTTTTCTGCAGAATGAAAAGAAAGGGGTGCTTTATTAGCCCCCATTTCTTTATGGGATGGCGGTAGGGGGCTATTAGACAATAAGGGTTTAGGCAATTAGACAATAAGGGTTTATGTAGTTAGTCTATCAGGTAAATTTATCTGTCAGCATTTGAACTTTTGACCCTGGTCAAGCAGTTTGAGCTTCCCGCCTAAATCTGCGGGTATCCAGGCAGTTTCTGTATGAAGCTGCAGCTTTCCCGCTCATTTAGCAGCTGTTTCTAGGCAGTTTTGCACGTGGAGCTCCGCTCCCGCTCAAATATCCCGCTCTTTTCTAAGAAAACTAGCCCTAACTGGTTCTATAGGGGCTATTTAAGTTGTGGCTAGGCTTGTGACGGTATCAGATTTTCATGCTGCGATTAATTGATTAAGGTTTTGCCACGGTATACGGTATTATCACGGTATTCTATTATTAAATTTAAATTATTAAATTTCCACCTCACTTGAATTTCATTGCTGAATTTAGGGGCTTTGGTTCACTTATGCACATTATTATATAGTCAGTCAGTACAGACTCTGTGAACCAGGCCTAAAATAGGTCATCAAGCAGTGTTTGGCCTAACTGGTGATAACTGGTCCTGGCGCTCGGCTCCGATCCGATGGCCTGGTCATTAAGAGGGCAAATCCTTGTGGTCAAGAAGTGGTTAAACCTGAAGGAGGTGTTGTTTATAAATTACTTTACTATTGCTTTAGGCCTGGTTCACATGTATGCGGGTTGGCGGTTCACATGTATGCGGGTTGGCGGTTCACATGTATGCGAGTTGGCGGCCCACATTTGCACAGGCATAGCAGCCCATTGATGTGAATGGGCTTGAGCTGCTATGCCTGCGTTTTCAGCTGAAAAAAGGTGCATGCAGGATTTAAAAAAAATGCAGTGGCCATGAAATCCATCCTGCTTTTGCACCATGCGACTTACCTGCAGTTCCTGCTCTGGCAAGCTTTCTGCATTTTTTGTATACGTGGGCACGGCATTTAAAAACAGTTTGCGTGTGCAGCAACGGCAGGTAAGTCGCATGGTGCAAAAGAAGGATGGATTTCATGGCCACTGCATTTTTTTAAATTCTGCATGCACCTTTTTTCAGCTGAAAACGCAGGCATAGCAGCTCAAGCCTATTCACATCAATGGGCTGCTATGCCTGTGCAAATGTGGGCCCCCAACCCGCATACATGTGAACCAGGCCTAAAGCAATAGTAAAGTCATTAATTGGTTAAACCTGCAGGAGGACCGGTGTTTTTATCTATTAATGACTTTACTATTGCTTTAGGCCTGGTTCACATGTATGCGGGTTGGTGGTTCACATGTATGCGGGTTGGGGGCCCACATTTGCACAGGCATAGCAGCCCATTGATGTGAATGGGCTTGAGCTGCTATGCCTGCGTTTTCAGCTGAAAAAAGGTGCATGCAGAATTTAAAAAAATGCAGTGGCCATGAAATCCATCCTTCTTTTGCACCATGCGACTTACCTGCCTTTGCGGCACACGCAAACTGTTTTTAAATGCCGTGCCCACGTATACAAAAAATGCAGAAAGCTTGCCAGAGCAGGAACTGCAGGTTAGTCACATGGTGCAAAAGCAGGATGGATTTCAAGGCCACTGAATTTTAAAAAAATGCTGCATGCACCTTTTTTCTGCGGAAAATGAGGGCATAGCAGCCCGTTCAAATCAATGGGCTGCTATGCCTGTGCAAATGTGGGCCGCCAACCCGCATACATGTGAACCGCCAACCCGCATACATGTGAACCACCAACCCACATACATGTGAACCAGGCCTAAAGCAATAGTAAAGTCATTAATAGATAAAAACACCGGTCCTCCTGCAGGTTTAACCACTTCTGGATCGCAAGGATTTGCCCCTTTAAAGACCAGGCCATCGGATCAGAGCGCCAGGACCAGTTATCACCAGGTAGGCCAGACACTGCTTGATGGCTATATAATAATGTAATGTGGGCTGCTATGCGTGTGTGTGTGTGTATGCGTGTGTGTGTGTATATATATATATATATATATAATTAGAGCTGCACGATTCTGGCCAAAATGAGAATCACGATTTTTTAGCTTGGAATAAAGATCACGATTCTCTGTGTAACAAAAAATAAAAATTGGGATAACTTTACTGTTACGTTTTTTTTTTTTTTTTTTTTTATTCATTAAAGTCTATTAATTGCGTTTGAAAGACTGCTGCGCAAATACAGTGTGACATAAAATATTACAACAATCGCCATTTTTTTTCTGTAGGGTCTCTGCTAAAAAAATATATAAAATGTTTGGGGGTTCTAAGTACTTTTCTAGCAAAAAAAAAAACTGATTTTAACTTGCAAGCAACAAGTGTCAGAGAAAGGTCCAGTCTTTAAGAGGTTAAACTTCCTTTCCTACTGGCAGAGGGAAGGAAAAGATACAATGTAAACATTTTTGTTTATAGTTACTGGGAGAGCTGTGTGAGTGAATGAGTCATCCAGCTCACTGAAATGTATCAATTCACAAGTCAGACTGAGGAGCAGATAAACTCGGTATTTTAAAAATGCCACAATAACAATACCATGGGTATGCAATACCGCGATATATCGAATTACCGAAAACCGGCATATGTCTAGTTGTGGCTACGGGGCTCCGGGTCACTTCCCCTCAAGAACTTCGTCTACTGCGTTCCCCCACCCTCCCACCCCTTTTCTTTGGTCGTTGTGGCCAGTTATTAGTTATTGGCTCATACGGTCGCCTTAGCATTGGTGCTTCGGTGGACGCAATTTTCAGCTGGGTTTTTATTTAAGTATTAGCTGGATAATGGTTCTGAAAGTTTACGTTATATTTTGTCAACCTGAGCCGTAGTGGCTAGGTTGTGTTTATGTGATTTGAAGATGGAAGTGTAAATAAAGTTTGAAGTATTTATTTATGTATGTATTAAGCCAATAATTAAAGCAGCTGCGGCCTTTTATGTCCAAGCAATTTTCGTGTGGTCTATTTATTTATTATTTAGTAGGTCTAGTATAAAGGTTACAGTTATTTAGATCTAAGTAATCACATCCTGCCTGCCATTCCCATAGTGGATGGTGTAGTTAGCTTTCTCATTCTGGGTCTGAAAACTTAGAACATTGTTAACAGAGAAGGGTAATAGGTTGTCCTACTCTTCTAAGGGCCAGGTTAACATGTACCGTGAGAAGTTTTTTCTAAGCATCTCCACAGTTGACCAAGGTAGAACAATGTGGTAGAACAGTGTGGTTCAAGACAGTTGGTATAGTGGGGCAGAGGGTACGTATCTGGGCTTGGTTGTGGCACATCACAATTGTCTTGTTCCTAGTTATGTCTTTGTTTGGAATACAGCAATTGCCCAGCCATGTAAACATGCACACCAGATACTTTGAACTCCACCTTGTGGTACAAGACAGTTTGAATAGTAGGGGAAGATGGTACATATCTAGGCTTGGATGTGGCATATCCCAGTTGCTTTGTTTCCAGGTATATCTTCGGGAAAACAGCCACAGCTCAGCCATGTGAACATGCACTCGGAATCCTCTCAACCTCACCTTGGTGTCTCTTAGAGATAAGATGCACATCTAACACTCATTTAACAAAAAAATGCTTTTTATATAACATTATAGGGCACACGTTTGCTCCTCTTCATCATTATATATATATATATATATATATATATATATATATATTAATTTTCTGAATGGCTGAATCCCCCTATTCATGTGGTGATGGTGTTCTCTAAGTCTGGGAACAAATCACATTTAATGTGAGCTTTTTCAGCAGGTAAATAACATATCTATATGGACATGTTCCGTAATGACTGTTTTACAATTTAACTTTTAAATTGAGTTTTTAAAACAATATTGATATAAACAACTAATAGGCCTAAAAGGCCTAAGTCATTGTACAAATAAATAAGTATAAGAAATATAAAAGAATAGTGTTATACAATGAAGGAACAAGAAATGGTTATACAAGAAGCATCACCAATGACATATCATTACATGTCTGTAATATACTTTGAGTACCATAATGTCCATGGAAGGCATAGGTCGCTAATGATCTCAAGTCTACCTTGTGTGTGAGCAAATCTTTTTTTTTCCAATCAATAATTTTTATTGGATTTCAAATGTGTGTGAGCAAATCTAACCTCATAATTTCAATGGAGTTAAACTGTGTTAATAACACCTGTAAGTGAGGGTTCATATGCTAATTTCCATACTCTCGCTATGCAAAGCCTAGTGGTAAGGTGGACATGGGTCAAAACCAGTCTGAAATTTGGAGGGACCACCTCCACGCCAATGTTTAGAATTGATAAACTCAGAGAGGGGTGGATGTCGAAGTCCCTGTATTTACAATTTTATTTACAATTTTATACTGATGTTCATGGGGTTTTGTTTTGTAATCTTCAGAGTTATATGCCAATTTCCCTGAGGAAGCGGGCTTTACCTTTCAAAACATGTTGGAGATAACTATATAAGAATTTCCTTATGATTAACTTGGTATATGACTATTAACTGCTGGCATAATATGTAACTGCAATTGTTTTTTAATAGTATCTCAATGTCTGTATCGTTATTATTTTACATTTTTTTTGTACAATAAAAATTAAATTTTTTTTTTTTATAAATAATTGGCGTGGTACCTACAAAATCCTAATAGTTTTTTCTACTAGGGACTGGTCTGTTTTTCAGTAACAAAAAAACTGTAATCTCACCCTGCGGCAGCATAAAGTCCCCAGAATCATGGCTGCGAACAATGACACAAAACGTAGATTAAAGGGCAATGAGAAGGTTTTCGGCAATCAACACATCTACAAAGTCTTCTGCACAGCATTAATAGTTCACAGAATTTTGCTCACTGCCCACCTAACGTTACATTTTAGTGGACGAATATTCAGCCATCTCATGAAACAAAAGAGCCTACAGGGCAAAGCTTGCTTGTTTTCCTTTGCCGGTATAACATTTTGACGTATGTTCATCAGGGCATACAGTATATCAAGATATTTTATGTCCTGATGAGGTGGTGAGCACACAGTGAAACATTTCGTTGACAAGATAAAATAATAAGAGAGCTACGGATGGTTTACGGTTTTATCTGCTAGTATGGGGTAGCTCCAATTTTCACACCTCTAGTTTTTATTCAACGCAAATGCTTTTATTTGACATAATGCTGTTGTTTTTACCAACTAAAGGAATCTCATGGTAACATTTTCAAACAAAGGCTGCCGTTTACCGCTACAAAGTCGCATGTACTTATCTATAGAAGCTTTGTATTTTCTTTGTGCTGAAAATGAAAAAGATAAAGGGTGTCAAACCTGCATCAATAATGTTACCCAGATGTATAGTATAAAGTCAAAAAAACACGGGGATAAAATAATCGTCTTTCACGGGGCTAAAATCCTGTGATTAAAACAAAGAAATTTATGGGATGCTGGAGGGACAATCTTATTTATTTGTTGGCTGAATTCAGGTAATACAGAGCATCTCTGGATGTGTCAAAGCCCCCAGGGTGATCGCCCTTCCCCCTCTCATAACAGCCCTGGAAGAATCAAATCTGGGTGCTGGAGTATGTTTCCAGCCTTGCAGGTTGCAAGACAGGAGATCAATCAAGCATTTGCTCTCTTTTTACAGATCTTCTCCTGCCACACACAGGCAGAACAAGGCAGAGAGGAGGGGAGATGGAGTGCAAAGAAATGACATATTTCATCTTGCTGAGCAGGCAAGGAGAGCTTGGCAGTTAACCCTTCCCGCAGGTACAGAGGCTAGCAAGACATGGCTGGACTGTCACTCATTCTGGGAAGAAAAGAGTTATACGGGAACAGAAGCCCACACTTCTGCTTCACAAGCTTCATTCTTCATTCACCTACAGTACAATATACAATCCTCATGCAGTCTTTCCAGTAAAGTACTGGGGATGCGGTATCATCCTTTAAATATAAAATATGCAGAATACATATGGGAAAGAAACTGGAAAATGGCTGCAACAAAAATCAACCTTATACCTGAGGATCCACAACCAGGGACATGTATCATACAAACTATAGAATACATACAATCCTTTTCTTTGTATTGTTGCATTCTATAGAAGCATAGAAAAAAAATAATGCAATTGTTAATGCATTATGATAAAGTTATAATGTTAAAAATGTATATTGGTAAATGTTTATGACCTGCCTAAAGGTTAATAGCGAAATTAATATAGGTCAATCCTAAAAATCCTAGGGCCAGTGAATGTAAACAGTCCTTTTTTTCTTGCCTCCTTTTGACTTGTTAGAGTTATTAGACGTATCCTCGGTGAATTTCTCATTTTCATGGATGGAAGTTCATAGAGATAGGCTTTAACAAGATGAACAAGCACTGCTGGGAAGAAAAAGGAGTTTTGCTCTGTTAGGAAAGCACTGATAAGACCTTAAAACTGTAAATCTGCCCAAAGAATACTTGACTTTTTCTAGTGCTGTGACTGATCTGAGGACTGCCAGTAATAGCTTTAAAAAACAAGCAGGCACCATGGTGGCTTAGTGGCTACCATGCTTGCGTTGCAGAGCTGGGGGTTTTGGAGGCAGTTCTAGAAATGCTATCTGATGGGGGTTTATATGCCCACCATGTGTTTCTGGATCTGGATGACCTCTTTTCCTTGCACATCCCAAACACATACTTGACTTTTTCTAGTGCTGTGACTGATCTGAGGATTGCCAGTAAGTAATAGCTTTAAAAAACAAGCAGGCACCATGGTGGCTTAGTGGCTACCATGCTTGTGTTGCAGAGCTGGGGGTTTTGGAGGCAGTTCTAGAAATGCTATCTGATGGGGGTTTATATGCCCACCATGTGTTTCTGGATCTGGATGACCTATTTTCCTTGCACATCCCAAAAACATACTGTAGACTAAATCAGCTCTCATCAAGATTGTCCGTAATACCTGTTTAAATGACCAGGTATGGACATTACATTTCAACTCCTTAAGCATTCTGTAGAGCCTTGTGCTTTGTAAAGTGCTGCAGAATTTGTTATTGCTAAATAACTAAACTTCCCAGCATTTTCTGCAACCAATTAAAGGAAACATGCAGGGGTTGAACTATCATCCTTATCTTAGCTTTACAACATAGTAAGGTACTAACCTAGATAAAAGCATGAGCAACTTAAAGTGGTTGGAAACCCTTGCATATGTACAGTAAAGTGACTGGCCTCAGGTGATACACAGAGATGAAACAAATCCTTCTACATAAGTAGTACCTGTTTATCTGCAGTCATCTCTTCTCTACATCCATTCAAAGTGCTGCATTTTAAAGCTTGTCTGAAAAAAGGGGGCAGAGAGCTAATATTACACTCTGCAGAGCTCAATGAGGAGAGCTCTGAGAGTTGATTGGAGGGAAGAGGCACACCCCCCTATGCACAGCACACAGTAACAGAGCTGAAACTGTCAATCAGCTGGAGGTTCCTCCCCTTTCACCCTCTTTTGCCTTTGGTGTCAGGGAAACTTGTCAGAAGTGATATAGCAGAGGAATGAAGCAGCAGACAAAAATGACACTTAGTGCTCTTAATAGATAAAAGTACACACTATAGAAGGAATATGCTATGTTCATATTTTATGTCTGAGGTTTACAACCACTTTAAGTTCAAAGTTTCAGATTTTCACTTTGCTTGTTAGAGAATTACTCATAGTAAAGTCGGGACCACAATGGTGTCTCCAGGGCCTGCAACTCTAAAAGCCAAAGATGACAACAAATCCAAAATTTCTGTCCTCAAAAGTTCCCATTAAAGGGTAGGAACATTTTCCAACAAAGTTTCCTTACACTTTTATCACAACCACCCTAAGTAGATGTAGCCCACCCTTCCCCCTATTTACCTAGATATGACTTAGTGATACCAACTGATTCATGGTTTTCATACCCACATACAGGGGGAGTACCATCATCCCTAGCATATTCTAGAATCAAACCCTACCCACCGAAATTGGTGATTTGAAGGCAATCCCTTAAAATTATGTGAGGATACAGTAGGCTTACAAACTAGCGCCCATTTTCTTGTTTTACTTGTCTTGACCTGGTTAGAATTTTGTGATAATGTAAATAACCTTTTATTAGATGAGATGACCATTCAGCCCCTTTCACACGGCTGCCTCCGTGCAACGGATTTCGCTTGCTCCGCTGATCCCCACTGAGCAGGCGGATGGCATGTCTTTTCCGTTCTGACCTGCAGAGCGGACACGGACACTGTCCTGCTCTTCTCTATGGGGACTCTGTCCATTTTTATCCAATCCTATCCACCAGACGGATGGAAAAAAGGACCACCATCCATCTGGATTTTGCGGACAGGATGGGATCAGATAGTGGCAGGTATCAACGGTCATGTGTCTGCTGACATCCGCCGCTCTATAGGGGAGACGTCAAGGTCTGAAAAACTGACAGGCGGGCATGATCCAACAGCCTGTTTAAAAGGACCCTGAGTAGGACCCTGTGTAGCCAATAACCATACAGAAAAATACACGCCTCGTTGTTGAGCCACCTATAGGCAGGTGCTTACTGTGGCTAAAGGTAAATTCCGCCCTGGTGGGAAGTGAAGCACCACTGCACTCACCAAATTGCTGTTTAGACTTGGGATTCCTAATAAACACATAGCTAACAGAGATGGTCCACTGCTGACCTGTCACCCTCGTTAAAAAGAACTGCTAATGTCACTGCCCAACCCCTTTTCCACAATTAATTAGAAAGGAAGACGGACTGAGATTCCAGCCTTCTGCTGCTTGTACAAGCATGTCAATCATTTAACTGCTCACTTTTCCTACAGGAGCATGATCCCAATCCTCATTGCTTTTCCTAAACTTTCATGAACACCACCAGATGTCCTTTACGGAAAACTTGTGGTCCTCCTGAGAGAGTCAATATAAAACTGCAACATCTGTCACAGTTCCTGCAAGGCCAATACACGAATGCTGCAGCTCAATAGGGACAGCCACGAGGACTAAGCTAACGTTCATATAAAATAAATTATATTTTTGAAATTGAAGCATTTATTTGGTTGTGTTAGATTGTACTTTTTAGCCTACAATCACAACTCGACCGTTCCACTTTAAAAAAGGAAAAGAAAAAGCAAGTACATAAACAGCTCGCCACAGACATTTCATTTCACAAACACAATGACATCCTCCTGCCCCCATTTGCTTTCTCTACATTGCCTCTCTCCCTCCTCTCATTTCTGAGGAGCTGTGATGATTGTCCATTCATCATATCCTCTGACAGGCAGTTAATGTTATTAAGACAAGACAGACCGAGCACTATAAAGCTACATCAAGGAAACACTTCACAGTACACAGCCTGGAAAATTACAACTTCACTTGTACTGATTTGCTCCAACTTCCCAATACCTCTCATGACAATGGACATCTATCTGAGTGCCTTGGTCCCTGCTATTTTTTTTTTTCTTTTATTATTATTTTAATTCACCAAGAGCCTTGAAATAATCTGATAAATGCCTTTGTTATCCAACAGATTTTTTGAGCACTGCATGATTAATGCATGGATCCCACAATGCACTGCTCCCAAAAAAAAAAAAAAAAAAGGTGGCATATTACAGACAGAAATGTCAACAAGTCTTTGAAAATCATCTCCGAGCTAACACCTTGAACTGTAGAATGGCTATTATCCTCTCCACCTGAATGTATAATCACTATAGAATATAAACAAACACAATTTGTATGGAACTCACCAACACAAAGAACGCTGAAAAGGGCACATAAAGCGAGGCAGTTCAGTGGTCGACTCTAACTTATTTGTTCTATGGGGCTGTATTTAAGAGTCATTTTTACATGAACCTTAATGTATTGCCCTAGGTGGCATTTACCACCGTTGTGCTGAATTCAGCTCCTGGCACACCAAGCTTGAAGTCGCTTTAAGAAGACATTAGATCAGGGGTGTCAAACTCAATTTAATCGAGGGCACCACCAGCAATATGATTGCCTTCAAAAGGACATTTTGTGTGTAAGACTAAATGTACAGAGCATCCCCTACCCTTACATAGGAGCCCCCCCACCACCACCATCAGAAGTTGAGTCCCCCACCCTCCCTTACATTACGGTGTACCACCCTTACCTTGTACTGCTGTTGGGAAGAAGCCAGTAATGCCAACCATCAGTATTTTTACTGGCAGCCAGTAAAAAATGGGCATTTTTTTTCCTGCCAGTAAATGCCAGTGACAGGAAAAGGTTGCCAGTAAAAAATATGGCTGTGATGCTCGTCTTGGAACCAGAGCCGGATGAGACCATTTGAGTGTCCTGTCCCTAAGCTAATTACTATATATTTATATATATATTTTGAAAAAAATATATTGAAAATAAAATAAAAAATGTTTTTTTTGCTTTAATACCTACTTTAAGAGTCGGTTCACACTGGGGCGACGCGACTCTGTACTACTTCGGGGGCGATTTGTGCATTCCCATGCACCACGACTTCGGAGCGACTTGCATGGACTTCACATAATGGAAGTCTATGCAAGTCGCTCCGAGGTCGCCCCGAAGTAGTACAGGACCCTTTTTCTAAGTCGGAGCGACTAGTGTCGCTCCTATTAGAATGGGTCCTCTAGCGGTCAATGGACCGCGAGGGAGCGCGACTTGTCAGGCTGAAAAGTCGCCTGACAAGTCGCGCTAGTGTGGACCGGCTCTTAATCCCATCGCTAATTGCATATTGTACTTGTTTGCAGCCGAAATACTGAAATTTGCACTTAAAACTGTAATTTTGTAACATTTGGAAATGCCAGTAAAAACTTGGCTGTGCCAGTAAATTTTTGGTGTTGTGTAAGTAAAATAAAATCTGGTAGGTTGGCAACACTGGAAGAAGCTAGAGGCAGTGCTGGAAAGTAGAAAGCACAGGGTCTGGAGTAGGACGGTAGCTGCAGGAGAGGTACAAGGGCCACATTAAATGGCCCGGAGGTCTGTATTTGGCCCACGGGCCTTGTGTTTGACACATGTGCATTAGATCATCACCCAAACAAATTCAGACTGGTTTTAAATGATGATTGGGAGGTTTGTGGGTTCCTCATTACTACGGAACACACACTTAGCAAAATTCTGTCTGGGGAAGGGTCTCTTGCAGGGACTGAATTGTTTCAATGTTTGACTTAAAGCGGAGTTCCACCCTGGAATTTTTTTTTAAAAATACCCCCGGGACAGTCAGGGCTAGTGCATTCCACAATGGCTAGCCTCTGATCTGTCCCGGGTTGCACTTACCTGTTAGGACAAATACTTACCTTGAAAACGTATTGTCCAGCGCTGCTATCTCAGATGTGGGCAGCTTGAAGCCAGCGAGATCCTCTTCGGCGTCCTCTTCCGCCTTCTTCGGTCCCACGATGCCCTGCACCGGCCCCGCCGTCACTTCCGGGTCACGCGCGTCATCCCTCCACAGCTTCTGGGCATGCCCAGAAGCTGTTTAGAAGGGGATGACGTGCGCGCCCCGGAACTGACGTCGGGGCCGGTGCAGGCGCAATGATTCCTGGGAGCTATGACGTTCAGCTCCCAGGAATCATTGCAGAGCCAGGAAGTGACGACGGGCCGCGGCCGAGGAAGGAGGAAGTAAGGTAAGTATATTTTCTTCGCTACGAGGTAAGTAAAAAAAAAAAAAAAAATGTGATTATCCATTTCTTTTTCAGGTGACCCGGAGCGAGAAGATGGAGGTAAGTATAAAATTAGGGTGGAACTCCACTTTAAGATACAAGTACCATTGTCTGTGTGGGTGTATTGAGGTGCTTCAACATTGTGTTTTATAACGTATGACCCAAACCTAATCAAAGCTCCCAACTGTCTCTGATTTTGAAGGGACTGTCCCTGATTTGGAACAAAGGCCCTCTTTCCTCCTCCTTTGTCCCTCATTTTGGTCTGATCTATAGAGCTGTTTATAAAATTCCCTTCTTATCTTTCAAAAAGTGCTAAACCTTTCATCCAGTTTCTAATCTGTTGCATTTGGAAATTTCAAAAGCCAGTATAAAGGAATAGTAATGGTAAAAAAAAGCACTTGTGGGTTTAACAAACCTTTTTTTTGTAAAATGTTCCTTTGATGGGGCGTGGCAGGGGGTGTGTCCTATGCCTACATGCTTTTGCTAATAGGTGTACCTTGTTCCCATCTGAAAAAGTTGGGAGGTATGCCTAATGTCTATCGGTAACTAATACTTAAAGTGATACTAAACACACACTGTTTAATTTACACTGCCCCTTCTATTTCTGTATATGGATGATGGCACTGTAATTATTGTAATAAAAAAAAAAAAAATCTATGTACCTTTTTCCTAAACGATATACAGCTGTCACATGACCCAGCTCTTTCCCGTCCTGTCTGCAGGGAAAGAGAAGCAGGAGGAGCTTATAGTCCTCTGCTGCTGGTTACATATTCAGAAAAAAAACAGTCTTTGGAATACTAAGTAAAAATAAATAAATATTATTAATAAACTGTTTAAGTGTCGGTTCACACTAGGGCGACCTGTGAGGCGACCTGGTCGCCTCACAGGTCGCCGCAGGTCGCCTCCCATAGGGAAGCTGCGGACCCATTCTAATAGGAGCGACACAAGTCGCTCCGTTCTAGAAAAAGGGTCCGGAGCTTCTTTGGGGCGACCCGGAGGCGACCGCCATAGACTTCAATGTTATGAAGTCCGTGGCGGCCGCTCCGAGGTAGCGGCGCGCTGCTCGCACCGCGACCTCCGAGGTCGCGGTGCGAAGTAGCGTCGCTGCAGTGTGAACCGGCGCTTAAATTGTCATACAAATATATATTTGAAATGAAATCTTTATTATTTTTTGGCAATAACACAGTATGGACGGATTTCTGCTAGTCACAGGCTGTGTCGCGCTGCTTCAGCCTGTGTCTTAGAATAAGGGTGAGGTGAAGCCTCCATCAATCTACATGTAATATCCCACCCCCCATTGTGCTTAGCTGGTGAGGGGGCATAGAGGAAGAGGGAGAGAGTGGGCTGTCATTTACCACTGTGTATACACCCACGAATCTATAGTCACATGGGCTGCTCAGATGTGATAGGGAGGAAACACTCAGCATAGAAACTGCCTGAAAACTGAGCATGTACAGAGCTGCCAACACTGCTCTGCATAATCCCTTGCTGAATTAAGGACTTGGACAGAAGGGGAACATAGAGAGCAGCAGGATCAACCAGGTTTTTTTTTTTGCAGAATACAGAAAATGAATCTCATAGTGACTGCGTGCAAGGCAGCGGATCCTTAGGGAACATCAATAGATCACTAGGTGTTTGAATATGCTTTTTGTACGCAACCCGGCTTTACAGGTAAGAGTGGAGGGGGAAAAATAAGGGGAAGTAAAATTTCCTAATTTAGATTTTTTGAAGTTCGTAATTTCGATTATTTAAAAAAAGCAACATAAGATATTTTGCCAGATATTGGTAATGGTTAGCACTTTTTATCTACAGCCCTGGAGTCCTGCAAAACTAAAACATATGGAATCTAAATGGCTGCACTTCCGAAAGCATCATTCACTTTATTATACATATGTTGCATACAGCAAACCAGACACTGTGGGAGCAGGATATAAAGTCAACGCGTTTCATTCTAACTAGCTCTTACTCATGACTCACCCTGAGTCATAAGTAAGCGCTAATTTGCGCGAAATGCGTTGAATTTATCCCCTGCTCCCACAGTTTGCTGTATGTGACATTTTTATATGTACAATAAGTGGATGATGCTTTCGCAAGTGCAGCCATTTAGATCCTATTTGTTTTTGTTTTGCATGGCTGGATGAGCGGAGCTGGCACCTGAGGAGACAAGAGATAGAGAGGATTGTGCATATATATTGTACATATTAGCCCTAGAGTCTGGTGTTCAATTAGCAGCAAGGACACTATGAAGGTCGTATATTTCCTCATATGTTTTAATTTACTCAGCATACTGTAAGGTTAATTGACTTCCACCTGAATCAGCCCTGCCATGTTACTGCATGAATGCAGTAAGCTGGCCATACATGCATTGAATTTCAGCATATTCCTGATGAATCAGCTGAAATCTGTTCAGTAGGTACCCCTATCAGCAACACAAAAATCATTTTTTTGATCGACTTTTGTAGAATGAGTCAGGCAGAAAATTCTCAGCTGAACGGCGTCTGCATCCAATACAATAGCCCACAGTCGGAGATTCGCCCATCTGAGCTAATTAGGAGGAGATTCATCCACCAGTGCTTTTTAGTGTGGATGGGGGGAATTTGTCACACTGTTTTTGTTCAGCCTGGGTGTATAGCCAGGTTTAGGCTACATTTGCATTAGCCTTCTAAGTTCAGGTTATTTAAAATTATTTCAATTTTTTAAATTATCTGGGAAGTGTAAACAATCTTTATGCCTCCCAGAGAAAGTTCTACTGAATATAAATGTGTACATGCATTCATACAGGTTTACAGTATCCAATCTACCCCTGCCCTAGTCCTGAAGAAGTGGCATTGCTGTGAAACATGTTGACTTTAGAACAGCACATGTCTAGTGACAGATTGTATTTAAAAAAATATATATATATTTGGGATTAAATATACATATTTTAAGTATGAATTGACATATGACACAATTGTTTATTTTTAGACCTTATTTATATAAATAAAGGACTTTTATCCTATTGAATTGGGAGCTTGAAAATTAGTTTAGTTGTATTTGTCTGAAAGCATTCTTCAAAGTCCCTTTACTTATGGTGTAGACCCCTTACTTTTTACAATCCTACAATTCTTCTAGAAACATAGAAAAAAATATCAAGTGGCCCATCGAGTCTGCCCCGTTTTTTATTTATATATTGTATGTATATATATATATATATATATATACATACTGTACATATTTTTCAATTTTTTGGGGGTATAGATCTATTTGTCCCAAGCATGTTTGAATCCACCTATAGTTGACTGACTTACCACCTCTGCTGGAAGTCTATACCAAGCATCAACTACTCCTTCAGTAAAATAATACTTTCTAAGATTAGTTTTGAACTTTTCTCCTGCTAGTTTGAGGTCATGTCCTCGTGTTGCTAGCTTCATGTTGAAAATACTGCCCTCCTGAACCTTATTCACGCCCTTGATTATAGATTCTGTCATGGTTTTACAGAAAATAAATAGAAAACTATATATTTTTTTCTTATCATAATCACAGTAACTACCTTTCACCAAAGTGGCATTCTTATATAAACATTTACTAAGCAGAAATGGAGATATGCTTGTATTTTATAGCTATGAGTGCCTATAACTCACAAATGTCATGGAGTTTAGCTTTATTCCTTCAATATACGTTGCTAAAATCAAATTTGTCACATATGATACAATGTAGAAAATATATTTCATTTTTAGTTCATGCTGTCATTGCAGAGAAATTAGCAGTGGAAAGTGTTGGTATTTCAAAGTAAATCTCTGATCCTTTTGCAGAATATATACATACACATAATTATTCAATATGTGAAATGAATGTGATGCTGTAACTTCAATCTGGACAGAATTACTACCTATAAATCTACAAAAACCAGTAAACTGCTGTATGTCCATGTTTTGTTACCTTGTTGCCACCCTATATTGTGCTCTCCAGCTTTTTCAGTATGAGGGCAACATTGGGGATTTTACAAATATTTAGGGACTCAAAAAAAATCAGTTTTAAAAAAAAAGAGCCCCCCTAACATCTAGGAGAACTGATCAGAGTACTCCTTTACACCCAGAAGTGCCTATCAGCATACCCCTTACATCCTGAAGTACCCATAGGAGACCCCCCCCCTTACATCTAGAAGTGCCCTTCAGAATACTCCCTTACATCAAGGAGTGCCCATCAGAACACCCCCTTACATCCAGAAGAGCCCATCAGAGTCCCCCCCTTACATTTAGGATGCCCATCAGAATCCCCCCATAAATTTAGGAATGCCTATAAAAACACCCCTTTACATCTAGAAGAGCTCATCATAGTCTCCCCTGCCCGTCAGAATCCACCCAAAAATTCAGGAGTGCCCATCAGAACACCCCCTTATATCCAGGAGAGCCCATCAGAGCCCCCCTAAATTCAGGAGTACCCATCAAAGCACCCACTTACATCAAAAAGAACCTATCGGAGTCCCCCCTTAAATTCAAGAGTGCCCACCAGAATTCCCACTTAAATTCAGGAGTGTCCATCAGAACACCCACTTACATCCAGGATAGCTCATCAAAGTCCCCGCTTAAATCCAGGAGTGCCCATCAGAGAATCCCCTTACATCCAAAATAACCCATCAAAGTCCCCCTTTACATCCAGGAGTGCCTATTAGAGTCACCTCTTACATCCAGGAGTGCCTATTAGAGTCACCTCTTACATCCAGGAGTGCCTATTAGAGTCACCTCTTACATCCAGGAGTGGCTATTAGAGTCACCTCTCACATCCGGGAGTGCCTATTAGAGTCACCTCTAACATCCGGGAGTGCCTATTAGAGTCACCTCTCACATCCGGGAGTGCCTATTGGAGTCACCTCTCACATCCGGGAGTGCCTATTAGAGTCACCTCTCACATCCGGGAGTGCCTATTAGAGTCACCTCTCACATCCGGGAGTGCCTATTAGAGTCACCTCTCACATCCGGGAGTGCCTATTAGAGTCACCTCTCACATCCGGGAGTGCCTATTAGAGTCACCTCTCACATCCGGGAGTGCCTATTAGAGTCACCTCTCACATCCGGGAGTGCCTATTGGAGTCACCTCTTACATCCAGGAGTATCCATCAGACTCCCCCTTTATATCCAGGAGTGCCCATTATATGGGATAGGGGTGAAGACCGGCTGGCTGGCAGTGGGTGTGCCATTCTCCATATTACAATACACAGACCATTGGCAGCCAGCTAGGGTATTTTCACAAGTACTTGCTGGGGGCCATATAAAGTCTTTTAGTGGGCCGGATGTGGCACATGGGCCGTAGTTCGGGGACCCCTCGCCCTAAATGCCTGATAACATTTAAGAAATTTTTATCTAGGAAAATTAATTTAATCTGATATCACATGAGCCATAAATAAAAATGAAAAGTTACATTACCCATGTTTTATATGGAATAACAATAATATTCTGTGTTAACCCCTTTGAAAGTCCAGCCTGCTCTCTCTGCTCTCAGTATGCAAGCCGGTACACCAAGAATGCCTAACATTTGGGAGATGTGGAAATTAGTTGGTGCTGGCATTCAAGTAAAATCGTCTTGACAGGGATGAAATTTGCAGAACTACAGTCAGATGCCAATTTTCCTTACTTACAAAGAAACATGTCACCTATGTCCCTGCATCCTGAACACTGCCTGACAGACAGACTCTGAGGACAGATGCTTACCACTTACCTGTAATTACATTTAGTAATAAAGTGGGAATAAGGAGCACAAAGCATGCAGGAAGGGGAAAGAGAAATATTGCTGCAGTGAAAAGCATTCTATTAGCAAAGCTGTCACAGGTGCACAATTAAATGGTGGTATTGTGTGTAGTAAATAAGCATTCCACATATTATATGTTGTAACTAATGGAATCGTGACATGCTGAGTTGACTTGGGCCTTATACCACAAAGCAAAAATGATTTTCAGGTGGCTCCCTCTAGGGGGAACATGAGGCCAGCATCTTACCTTGTCCCATGGAGGGAGATTTACTAAAACTGGTGCACACAGAATCTGCTGCAGCTGTGCAGAGTAACCAATAAGCTTCCAACTTCAGCTTGTCCAATAAGGCCCCTTGCAGATGGAACAGATCCATCCAAGTAAAATCTGCCTGCTCAGAGGAGGATCTCTCTGCTGACCCCCACTGAACAGGCAGGTGACAGGTTCGTGTTCGCTCCGTTATGAAGAGCAGACACAGACACAGCCCGCTCTCCTCTATGGGGCCATTGGATGGAAATGGACTGCATGCCTGTTTCCATCCGATTGTCATCCGATCCGATCCACTGGGCGGAGGGTGAACCTATCGGCATACGTCTTTTTATAGCAGATTTGATCGGATTGGATGCCCGGCGGGTGTCGGTGGACACATGTCTGCTGACATCCGCTGCCCCATAGAGATCAATGGGTGGTCCGATCGGGTCCACCTGAAAAACTGACAGGCATACCCGATTGGTCCGCTGGTGTGAGAGGGGCCTTAAAGGCTAGCTCCACTTTCATGGGGAAACAAAATCAGCAAATAAAGAAAAAACTGTATAGATTATACAATTGCGACACAAGTCATATTGAAATTGAATTTTATTAAAATGACCTTTCCTTTTCAATTTGCAATCGCTGTAATTTTCTGAAAATGCAATGCAATATGGCTACCTGGAGCTGTTCTGTACACAGTATGTATACTGACCACACCCCCAGAAACATCATTTCCTGCTTGTGTGATTGGCTCACAAAGTCTGTCTAAGATACAAGTCAGATTTCTGGCATCCCCTGCAACAAAAATGTCATTTTTGTTGAGATACTCCCAATAGGAACACGTCTAAAGGGATGCAGACCCAGCAGCTTTCCTCATTAGTGTTCTGAAGCTGCCACAGCTGATAGATAATTATGAAACCACTCCCATTTGACCCACTCAGCACAGAGGCACAGAGGAACAAACAGGGATATCTATAGAATAACAAAAGGTAGGAATCTCCAACAAAGTTTGTAAAAATCCTTGTAATGTACAGAGATCACCTAGATGAGAACGTTTTTTTTTCTCATCAAAAGTGGAGTTACACTTTAAACCAAAAATAAAGTGTTACTCAAAGTGAAAATAAATATATAGTCCATGTATCATAAGTGCCTCTTGAAAGAATCAATCAGCAAAACAATGCACCATACAGTGCAAACAGACAATAAAGTGCTGGTGCTCGCCTCCACCTGTGAAATCAGACCGCTCACCTCATATTCTGACCCCTGTGTTACCAGTGGGCCAAAATCAGCGGTTCCCCTTCGGGGATAAATAATAGATTCGGATTGCTTCTGGATTTCCATCTTACCCTCCCTCCAGCTGGCTCAAAAGAGCCTCGGTAACACTCCAAAGTATATGAGGGGACAAGAAGATAACAAAATCTAGTGCCCTCTGTAAAGAAAACTTTTTTTTTGCAGACGCAAATAAAAAATAAAAACTCACAAGAATAGCACTTGAGCAGTGCAGGCTGATCGGGGTTCAAACATGTATTTCCTTGAGATGGCCACGAAGTGATGTCAGCACGTAGGCTCCACCCCCATACGCGTTACATCTGGGTGTAGACTTCGTCAGTAGGGGTCAGATGTCGTCATGGAGGAGTGGAAGATGACTCCAGTGGCAACCTGTGAAGCTCTGGTGATCTCCATGCCCAAAAGGGTTAAGGCAGTGCTGGAAAATAATGGTGGCCACAAAAAATATTGACACTTTGGACCCAATTTGGACATTTTCACTTTTGTTGCCAGCAGTTTAGACATTAATGGCTGTGTGTTGAGTTATTTTGAGGGGACAGAAAATTTACACTGTTATACAAGCTGTACACTCACTACTTTACATTGTAGCAAAGTGTCATTTCTTCAGTGTTGTCACATATAGCCCCCGTTCACACTGGGGCGACCTGTCAGGTGACCTGGTCGCCTGACAGGTCGCCATAGGTCGCCCGCCATACAGAAGCTATGGACCCGTTCTAATAGGAGCGACACAAGTCGCTCCGACTTAGAAAAAGGGTCCGGAGCTTCTTTGGGGTGACCCGGAGCGACTTGCATAGACTTCAATGTTATGAAGTCCGTGCCGGCCGCTCCGAGGTCGCGGGGTGAGCAGCGCGCCGCGACCTGTGAGGTCGCCCGGCGAAGTAGCGTCGCCCCAGTGTGAACGGGGGCAAAAAGATATAATACAATATTTACAAAAATGTGAGGGGTGTACTCACTTGTGAGATACTGTATGCTATTCTAAATTCCCATACATCTATTAAGTTTTATTGGGTGTGTGGTTTGCCCAGTGTCAACAACTGGTTAAGCAGCCAGGGGAGTTGTTGGCTTGCCTATACCAATACTATTCCTCAATAGGGCAGTAGGGACGCCCTTTATACATTATACGTACTGCGGCCATATGCGATCTCATCAATAAAATCTGTTCTTCCTGAAATGAAACCTGGAGCTCCAGGCCAATCAATACATTACAATAGTGAGCAATGCTAGCACAGACTTATCCCTTATTCCAATGTCTTTGAATGCTGACCGTGACTAATACTATTGTACAATTAAAAGAATAGATAGAGACAGCATAAAACTAAATGGGATGTCATGACAAGTGGTGAATAGAGCAAAATAATATTTCTTTCCTTTTCTCCTTCGTGATTCCCTTTTTTATTTAACAAGCGGTATGGGCTTTGCAGATAAAATGGAGCGCTCTATCTGTGCTCTCCAAGTAGCACTTATCTAAAGAAAGGAGGAACAATGCTCTATTTGATATTTAGTGTTTGGTGCCAATGATAGCACGCCAAATTTCTCACAAGCTGTCCATTAGCTTGATGAAGATACTAATAATAGACGCATATGTTTTTAATCTTTCTAGAGTCTTTTTCTTGTGTGCCTTCTGCATTGGCATCACTGAATGGCTCCTAAATACGCTTCTGAACAAGGAGACCTAATTACCTTGAGCTGTGGAACACACACACATATATGAACAGATCGGTTTGTCTGACACAACAAAAAAAACACATTTTTAACAAGCCAGCCGGAAGAACGCTTTACAACCTTATCATCGGATGAGAAGGAAGATTCACTTGGAGCTAACAATGGTGGCGTCAGCCATGTTTTACTTTTATCTTTAAAAAAAAAAAAAGATTTTAGACTCAGCTTTCCAGAAAACACTGCATGCTGTTCCTTTTCTTCTATTGTTTTGCAATATATAGTGATGAAATATTCTGTATTTAAAGTCCATATACACTCAGCGGCCACTTTATTAGGTACACCTTGCCAGTAACAGGTTGGACTCCCTTTTGCCTTCAGAACTGCCTTCATTCTTGGTGGCATAGATTTAGACCCCGTTCACACTGGGGCGACGCTACTTGCCGGGGCGACCTCACAGGTCGCGGTGTGCAGCTCGCACCGCGACCTCGGAGCGTCCGGCACGGACTTCATATCATTGAAGTCAATGCAGGTCGCTCCAGGTCGCCCCAAAGAAGCTCCGGACCCTTTTTCTAAGTGGGAGCGACTTGTGTCGCTCCTATTAGAACGGGTCCGCAGCTACTCTATGGCAGGCGACCTGTCAGGCGACCAGGTCGTCTGACAGGTCGCCCCAGTGTGAACGGAGTCTTACCCACTTCTGGACCGGAAGGATTTGCCCCCTTAACGACCAGGCCATTGTCTACGATTCAGCACTGCGTTACTTTAATGGACAATTGCGCGGTCATGCAATGCTGTACCAAAATACAATTGATGGCCTTTTTTTCCCCACAAATAGAGCTTTCTTTTGGTGGTATTTGATCACCTGTGCTATTTTTATTTTTTGCGCTATAAACAAAAAAAGAGCAATAATTCTGAAAATAAAAACAATATTTTCCACATTCTGCTATATAACATTCCCAATAAAAAAAAAAAAAAAATGTAAAAATCTAATTTTTTCATCCTTTTAGGCCAATTTGTATTCTGCTACATATTTTTGGTAAAAAAAAGTCCCAATAAGCATATTTGGATTGATTTGCGCAAAAGTTATCGCGTCTACAAACTAGGGGAAAGATTTATGTAATTTTTATTTATTTATTTTCTACTAGTAATGGTGGCGATCTGCGATTTTTAGGTGGACTGCAACATTGTGGCGGACAGATCGGACCCCTAACTGACATTTTGGGGGGACCAGTGACACTACTACTAAAAATATGCACTGTTACTGTTTAAATGACACTGGCAGGGTAGGGGTTAACCCAGGGGCGATCAAAGGGTTAAGTATGAGCCTAGGGGAGTGTTTTCCAACTGAATGGGGGGAGGGAGTTGTGAAATAATCATAGAGACAGGCGGTGTGTAGGTGGTTAACAATGTGTTGGAAACACATTTTTTGTCCAATTTGACATGATAGCATCACGTAGTTGCTGCAGATTTGTCAGCTGCACATCCATAATGTGGATCTCCGATTCCACCACATCCTAAAGGTGCTCTATTGGATTGAGATGTGGTGAGTGTGGAGGCCATTGGAGTACAGTGACCTCATTGTCATGTTCAAGAAATCAGTGGTGAGATGATTTGAGCTTTGTGACATGGTGCATTATTCTGCTGGAAGGTAGATAGAAGATCACAGGTGCTCTGTGATAATTTCAGAAGATAAGTACACTGTAGTCATAAAGGGATGAACATGGTCAGCAACAATACTCCGTGGGGTTTAACCACTTAAGCCCCGGATGATTTTACCCCCATTCCGACCAGGGGGTATTTTGCGATTCGGCACTGCGTGACTTTAACGGACAATTGCGCGGTCCTGCGACGCTGTACCTAAACAAATTTGGCGTCCTTTTTTTCCCACAAACAGAGCTTTCTTTTGGTGGTATTTGATCACCCGTGCGATTTTTTGATCACGCGCTATAAACAAAAAAAGAGCGTAAATTTTGCAAAAATAGCAATATTTTTCACATTTTTTTATATGAAATTTCCCCAAAAAAAATGTAAAAATCAAAATTTTTTAACATTTTTGGCCAATTTGTTTTATGCTACCTATGTTTGGTAAAAAAAATCGCAAAAAGCGTATTTTGATTGGTTTGCGCAAAAGTTATCGCGTTTACTAACAAAGGGAAAGATTTTTGTCATTTTTGTTGTTTTTTTTTAACGCGTAATGGCGGCGATCTGCGATTTTTTTTGCGGTACTGCGACATTGGGGCGGACAGATCGGACCCTTGACTGACATTTGTGACACTTTTGGGGTTACCAGTGACATTTCTACAGTAATCAGTGCTATATATATGCACTGTTACTGTAAAAATACACTGGTAGTGAAGGGGTTAACTTTATTTGGGAGGGAGGGGCTGTGTGTATCCCTAGGGGCGTGCTTTCTACTGTGATTGGCTGTGGCTTGAGCTGTAAGGACACTGATCGACGGATCTACATACTAGATCCGTGTGATCAGTGTCTTTACAGCGAGGAGAATGACAGGTGGCTTGTTTACACAAGCTGCCTGACATTCTCCCTCTCCCCCGCCGATCGCCGAGTGACCGGCGGACATCGGGTCCCCTGGTCACACGCGCGGGGGGGTCCGTGACCACGCGGGAGCGGGAGCGCGCCTCCGGCGGCGCGCGCTCGCTCCCTAGACCCTCACAAGCTAGTGACGTAGCCCTACGTCACTTTGCCTGTGAGGGGCTGACTGCCGACGTAGATCGGCGTTAGGCAGTCGGCAAGTGGTTAAAGGATGCTTAATTGGTACTAAGGGGCCCAAAGTGTGCCAGGAAAATATCCCCCACACCATTACACCACCAGCCTAAACCGTTGATACAAGGCAGGATGGATCCAAGCTTTCATACTGTTTACGCCAAATTCTGACCCTACCATCTCAATGTCACAGCTGCAATCAAGGCTCTTTAGACCAGGCAACGTTTTTCCCAATCTTCTGTTGTCCAATTTTAGTGAGCCTTTGTGAATTGTAGCCTCAGTTTCCTGTTCTTAGCTGACAGGAGTGGCACCTGGTGTGGTCTTCTGCTGCTGTAGCCCATCTGCTTCAAGGTTTAATGTATTGTTCAGAGATGGTATTCGGCATACCTTGGTTGTAACGAGTTGCTATTTGAATTACTGTTGTCTTTCTGTTAGTGCAAATAAAAAAGTATCACGGACAGTATTCAATTGTCTCTGTCGCAAGTGCACTAATACGGCTACAATGACTTCAAGCATGTTGTCTTTCTATAATCTCAAACCAGTCTGCTTATTCTCCTCCTCCATACAACTGCCGCTCACTGGATATTTTCTCTTTTTCGGACCATTCTCTGTAAACCCTAGAGATGGTTGTGCATGAAAATCCCAGTAGATCAGCAGTTTTTTTTAAATACTCAGACCAGCCCACCTGGCACCAACAACCATACCACGTTCAAAGTTACTTAAATCCCCTTTCTTTGCCATTCTGATGCTCAGTTTGAACTTCAGCAAGTCATCTTCACCACATCTAGATGTCTAAATGCATTGAGTTTCTGCCATGTGATTGCCTGATCAGCAATTTGTGTTACCAAGAAGCTGAACAGGTGCACCTAATAAAGTGGCCGGTGAGTGTATCATTCATTGTCATAGTGCAGCTATAGGGGTTGATTTACTAAAACTGGAAAGTGCAAAATCTAGTGCAGCTGTGCACGGTAGCCAATCAGCTTCTAACTTCAGCCTATTGAATTTACATTTAAAAAAAAATAAAAATTTAGTAAATCAACCTTATAGTCTATTACCTTTACAACAGTCACATCAGCAGAAATATTTTAGGATCTATTCTATGCAATAGAAGCCAAATAACTTTTTTATATGTTTTGACCTATCGGAAGAACCTGGAGCAGCCTCTCCTCCTCCGGCCCGACTCCCGCTAGGAGTCTAAACACAGCGGGAGCGAGCCTCCGGCGGCGTGCAGCAGCTAGGGGTCCAACGACGTACGTCTATGTTGCTGGACACAGGGCTGCCACTGTGCCACAGCAGCAGCACAGTGAGCGGTCCTAAAGTGGTTAAAAAAAAAAAAAAAAAAATCTATTTTTGCTTGCACATGATTGTCTGATGGAAGTCAGCAGAGCTTCTGCTCATTTACTAAGCTCTGAAGCAACTGCTCTTAGAGAGTGAAACTGCACTTTGCAATCCCAATAAGTCATATCTAAGGGTTGATTTACTAAAGGCAAAGAGACGGTGCACTTTGCAAGAACAGTTGCTCCATAGCTTAGTAAATTAGGTAAATATTCGCTTTGGAAAAGAATACCCAATTATATGAAAATATGAATATAAAAAATAACAGCATTTTTGCTTGCACATGATTGGATGATGAAAGTCAGCAGAGCTTATGCTCATTTACTAAGCTCTGGAGTAACCGCTCTTGCAGAGTGCACAGTTTATTTGCTATTAGTAAACCAACCCCAAAGTGCACATATTAGATAAAAGTGTAGGGCAGAAGTTACAAGTTATGGAGTCATTTCAGTTTCTCATTCACATGACAGCCTCACAATTTAAAGCAGAACTAAAGGCAAAACTTTTTTTTTTCTTTTGGCTAGAGCAAGGGAAGGTTCTAACCCCTGTCAGATTTTTTTTCGTCATCTGTGTCCCATAGCAGAGATTTCCCCTCTCTTCCTGCCCCATAGCCAAACAGGAAGTGAGAGCAAATCCCTGCAAATTAGGGGAATTCCTTGGTGACCCCTATGTCACCAGAACTAGTGTCCCCATTGGAAGATTTCCCCTCTATTACTTTTCTGGGGACAACCCAAAATGTGGGATTTTCTTTTACTTTCACTTTCAATAATAATGGTAAACTGGAAAAATAGAGAAGGGGATTCTCCTTAACAAGGGCACAGACAGCAATAAAACCTGGAAAGCGTCCTAATCCCTCTCCACTCTATTACTATCCATTACTGCAAACAAAGAGTTTAGTGCTGCTACCCATATAATCCACCATCAAGAGCTCACAGATACCTGATCCACAGTCGCTCATCTGGGAGTAATTATCCATATAGGTGATCCACACAACGGATATTGCTATAAAATCTTGCTTTTATTCAGGATATAACAGTGCACAGTACGCAGATACAGTCAGCTGACGCATTTCAGCCTACACAGCTTTAATCATATTCATTATGATTAAAGCTGTGTAGGCTGAAACACGTCAACTGACTGTATCTAGGTACTGTACACTGTGATATCCTGAATAAAAGCAAGATTTTAGAGCTATATCCGTTGTGCGGATCACCTATATGGATAATTATCTATTACTACATTCATAACTGATCGCAACCAATGATAGGGTTGAATTATCAGCGTGTAAAATGTTTAGTCCAAAACTGATAACTAGTTATGACATCTTCACAACCTCACTCCTATGATGGGTTTACTTTCACTCCTTAGCCTCTACCAAAACTGAGATATCGGTTTAAGGTGGGCTGGGTATTTAACATGATACTGCGATAATTCAACCCAACCTTCTGTAACAAAGACCCGTGGGTTGATGTTGCTCTTGGTATGAACAAGTTATGGCCTCACTAAAGGGGAAAGGCAAGATTGGGAAATTTCCTTGAGGGCAGGCCCTGATTCTTTTCTTCCTAAACGGTTAAGTAAGTATCGCGGTCAACATGCCATTGTTCCACATGTGCCAAACATTGGGGCAAGTCACTGGACTTTAGCAATGCAAAACAGCCAGATGCATCAGATGTACATTATACCAACCTGACATTCTTCAGGAGATATCTACTGGTCTATGGTCACAGTTTTCAGCCAGGTCAGACCTGACCCATAGAATTGTACTTACAGAGGACAACCAAGCACAGTCGCTGTGCAGTACTACTATGCAAAAACCAATATTTTCATGCTTATACTTTTATATACTATATAGACTCAATTTACAAAGATTTAGGGATCTTTATTTCCAAGCCTTTTGGTCTGCAGCCCAATATTTTCAAACCCGTAGGATGTCTATTCGGCTGTATAGATGACGATAGTCTCCCTCGCTGCACAAAACTTTTTTTGCGTTTGATTCTGCTTTACGCCAAGAAATCTATAGCTTTGCTTTGGAAATCACAGGTCCCTCCCACCATAACATCTTGGCTTAATTTATTCAATCGGAAAATTCCATTATACAAACTGGCATAAGAAACTAGGGGTTGCCCTAAGAAATTCCATAAAATCTGCACCCCATGGGTAGAGTCTGAGCAAACTGTGTCATCTGATGGTTGAGGTATATTTCAGGACCAGGAGACAATTGTTCTATACTGATTGTTGTAAATGTTTGCCTTGTTTGTATGGTATACTGCCCAAGGATACTCTTTTACTCCTATCCTTATTGCTTTTTGAATCTCTTAGATATGTTTTGATATGTTTTTATTATTCTACGCATGGTTCTTTAATGTATTATGACAATATACTGAATGGGCACTATTTGCTCTTGGTGTAATTTAGCCCACTGTTGAACATCCTAATTGTATGGTAACCCATCCTTGAATCTTGGCTCCTGATATCCATCCATCCCATGGGGATACTGGGACAAAGTGCAGTCAGACCCCCATCTTGGGGTCAGAGTAGCTGGTAAGCAGCTTGAGAATTGGGTATGTACGTTTGGGTGTGAAGATTTTGCTATCCACACTGAAATATGTTTTTTTGTTGCTACACAAGTATAAATTAACTTTTTGCACAAGAGCACTTCTCTTCTTCTTTTTTTTTTTGATGGACTGGATTATTTATGAATGTTTTTTAACACATTCTTATATATAGTATTTGATATATATGAATTTTTTTACTTGATTTAAATGATGCACTTTATATTTATAGCGCAACATGTTTTTCATTAACATTACTATTTGCTCTTGTTTATACCTTTTACTTTGGAAACAATAAAGTTACCTTTAAAAAAAAATTGCTTTCTTTTTTAAACCTCATTGAGCTTAGCTAAAAATAACTGTCACTAAGAAAATATGCATCCTTATACTGGTGTGCTAGCTTTGTGAATTGAGCCTTATGCATAAGAACAAGTTAGCTTTCCATCATTTATTTACTGTCTGTTCAATAAAATAATCCTATGCCTGTTAATGGATCATGGTCCTAAAGAGCTGGAAATGTAGTAGCCTATTGTACTCATCATTTTCTATAACTTTTTATATGCATGCGGTACTGCATAACAGTCTAGTAAAATAATGTTAAAGTGGTTGTAAACCCCTTCTTATACCCAGTGAAGTGAGTAGCCTCGGGTGATACACAGAGATGAAACATATTCTCCTACATAAGTTTTACCAGTTTATCTGCAGTCTTCTCTTCTCTACAGCTGTTCAAAGTGCAGAATTTATACAGATTGCCTGGGCTTTAAGAAAACAGGGGACAGAGAGCTGAAGTTACACTCTGCAGAGATCTGAGAGTTGATTGGAGGGAAGTGACACCCCCTCTTTACACAGCACACAGGGACAGAGCTGAGGCTGTCAGTCAAAGGCTGTGTGCTGGAGATTCCTCCCTGTCACTTTTTTTACCTCTTGATGTCAGGAAAACCTGCCAGAAGTGACTCAGGCTAAGAGCAGAGGAACAAAGCTGCAGAGAGAAATGACAATTAGTGCTCTGGATGGAGACGAGCACACACTATAGAGCAGCCTTTCTCAACCTTTTCAACACAGAGGAACCCTTGAAACAATTTTCTGGTCTTGAGGAATCCCTGCTAAAAATTAAAATTCTACAACTCATGACACATTAGTGTGACAGTCAGTGGGAAGAATGCTTCTTACTTTTGTCATCATTGGGAAGAATTACCCCCTTACAGATAGCTTAAAGGAATAATGGTGTCATTGGGAACTTATCTGAAAGGCAGAAATTGCCCATTTCTCAAGGAACCCCTAGCAACCTAAGGACGAACCCTGGTTGAGAAACCCTGCTATAGAGGGATAAGCTTTGTTCATATTTCATGTCAGGGCTTTACAACTACTTTAAATAAAATGTAAAATGCCCGATAAAGTATCCATGCAATAGACATTTCTTTTCTCAGTTTTTTTTCCTGTTCTCTGCTCTGCTTTCCAATCCCTTGTTGAACACAGCCATAACTGAAGCCGTTACAGGCCTGGAAGCACTTGCAGGTACTTACAGTGCTACTACTTGAGCTCCGTTGCCAAAGCTCTTTGGCAGCTCATGTGTGATACGTGTTTGTGAGAACATTACTCTTTCTTCAAGCTTGTTGTCTCCTGTGAGCAAGGTTCTCTGTCCAAATCAATCCCATCGCCTGGAATGTCAAGACCTAGTAGTCTGCCAGCTCTATGCCAATGATCCCTGGCTGACAGCACTGGGAAAAGCACCAACGTCTCCTGCTTGAGTCTGATGCACTCAGCCTGCCAAATCTCTGCTAAGCCATTGCACAGGCTCTCATTTCCTAGCCTCAAGATGTTACTCTGGCTCGCTGACAAGTTTAGCGTTAGTGTATGACTTCTGTCCGACAAGTAGGGTCAGGCCAGAGGAACCCAGGATACAATGTGATTTTGTCTTTTTTTCAAAAGTGGTGGTATCAATAAAACATTATGTTCTCTGTTGTGTTCTAACAGAAAACGAATTACAGAATGGATGTAACATTGTCAAATTCAAAATATTTCACTGCAGCATAGAAAACCCAAATACATATTCATAATTCAAGGGTAAATATTGTCTGCCAGCAGCCAAAAATAAATTACAAATTTCGCATGCACTTTTTTTAAGAGGGTGAGATGGAATTCTTGTAAAACAATTGCATTTTATTGTTGCATGACAATTTACTTTTTACTTTAATTAATTTTTATTTGATTTTTCACAAAAAGGAAACAAGCATATGAGAAGGAAAAGAAAGAAGAAAGAAAATATTGATATAATATATTGATTACAATGCATTGTGACATTATATATAGCAAGAACAGGAGACAAAAAAAGTCCAATACTGTATACGTTCAAAACCTAGGAGACTACCTAGGGAATATATAAAAAATCATAAGAGATACCTAGAAAGATGCCAGAAAGATACCAGGGAAAACATACCGGGGGGGGAAACACCATCATGCTCTGAGTCGCGCCATCCACCGGCCTCAATTTTCCGTTAGACACTGTGAAAGTAGGGGCTTTGTTGCCAAAGAAGCCAAGCTGTATGAAATTTATTACTACGAAACACTGAGTAGGCATATGCCTTTTCCAGAGAAAAATGTTGGTTAACTAAACTTATTACCTTCATATGAGAAGGGGCTGTAGGTTGTTTCCAACATCTAGCGATTACTGTTTTGGCTGCTATCAATATGTGTATAAATACCGTTCTGATATCAAATGGTATATTTTCAATACCCAAAAATAGTAACGCTATTGCGGGTTCAGGTTTGATCAGTATGCCCGAAACTTCAGAAAGTATTTCAAAGATTTTCCTCCAAAAACTAATAAGGCCTTTACAGGACCAGAATATATGAAAAATTGTGCCAATTTGATCACACTTTCGCCAGCACAATGGATCATATTTAGGGTATATTGAGGACAGGCGATAGGGGGTCAGGTACCATCTAGTAACTATTTTCTGGAATTGTTCCCAGTGTGTAACACATTGTATTGCTTTATACGACATTATTGTTGCATGACAATTTAAAATACATAGTTTGTATCATTTAACTTTGTATGACTAACATCATCTTTGCAAAGTTTATTTTTTTAATGGTAAAAGGGGGTTTATAACAATCCACATAATAAACACTAATAACACTAAAAAACTACAGAATGAAACTTAGTTTAACAAGTATTTGAAATCCAGTTCCAGTTGAGTACCTAGGATCTTCGTTAGTTTCCTATCAGTTCTATAAATCTATCAATGTGCACTTAACAAAGACTCAAATGTATACATGTTATCATTGCTGAAATGCATTGCTGTGCTTTACATTAGAAGTACAGTCAATCCACATCAGCATCAGAAGGCAGCAATATATAATGTAGGAAAGCTTTACAGTCTGATTTGGTATAGAGGAGGACATAGGGGAAGAAGATTTTTAAATAAAGGTAAAAGGGGGAATACAGAAGGTGGAAGAGCTTACAGTCTATAGTTATATAAGTCCAAAACCAAAAAGATCCTGCGCTAAAAATTAGTGAATAAACCAAATGACGTGAATATGAAAATGGTGAAAGCAGCTGTAAACACTTGATTAATAGTAAATCAAACAATATAAAACAGAAAAATAGTGCAGCGCTATCAAATTATGGTGCAACCATACATTTGTGAAATAACAAAGGAATGATGATTGAATAACATTAGATAATAAAGTGAACATAAGAGTCCATAAATCAATAATCGTGACTCCAAAAAAAAGCCCCAGAAAGGTGTTGGCAAAGCGGAATGCTTATATCTCAAGGAAGAGACAGGAATACACCTGTGGTATATATCAAAAGTGGCAGCTTACCAGAAGCTGAGGCCTCCAACCTAATGGAACGGCCATACACGCTTAGATATCAATACGGATTAATCGTGTCTTTCATGGACCAGGGAAAGCTGATAGTTCCACTATACCATATGGAATGTATAAACTCCAGACGTGATGTCATGAGTCCGGTGCTGGTTCCGGTTCCGGTCTTTTCCAGCCGTCAGCCCGGAGTCTGCCATCCGCAGATGAACCGAATTATATAAGGAAGAGGGGCAGAAGGTAGAAGAGATAATCCCTGGAATTTATAAAGACTTGTGCAGATTTAGTGAAAGTGTCTCCCATGCATTCTAAAACTGGTCCAGCATGCGCCATATTTATATACCTGTGTAGAACTTTTACTTGAATTTGGAGCACGCTAGAACGAAAGCAAGACACTTTTGCAAAATCTCTCCCTGTATGCCAAATGAGAAGCTGACCTCCAATTTCGTAAGATACCAATTGTTGGTTTTTAATTTTGAATTTGGCATAGGCATTGCGCCACAAAGTAAAAATGGCGCATTTTACAACTACTTGAGTTTGGTGCCCGAGTTGCAGTCAGAAACAAAAAGGGTCGCAGATGATTCATGAATTTGGCGTAACACATTAACAAAAGAGATTAAGTCAGAAAACTCGCGCAGCAGCTTTATTGAATTCCCCCCAATCTGTTAGAATGTATGAGCAACATAGAAGGTAGAAGAGATATTCTATTATGATATACAACATACAACCCCCGTTTGTTAATAGATTCAGAGTTAAGAGTTTCTCCTTTAGGCTAAATTGATGCCTTGATGGTTGTTTCTTGAAGCTAAAATAGAAGGTAGATAGGTTCTAAATATCCACCAAAAGGAATTCCAGAAAGTAAATGGTACAAACCATTTGGGGAAATTCAATTTTTACTAAATTTTTGACTAATTTTAAAGCAAAGCTTTGTTATATAGATAGCAAGTTTTTGTGGTGACAAAATGCTCATTCGGGGTGTACATTATGGGAACATCTGCTGAGACCAACGGTTACTGATTTATGTATTAGAATAATATGCTCTTAAAAGAAAAAAAAAATGCTTGGGGGTACAGTAATGTTTTGTCTGGTCTGCCTCCTAGAGTTTCATTAATATGGCAATATCATCTTAACAATGTACTGGGCATGTCTGCCTGTTGCAAGCTAAACTGCTTTGTCTGCTCAAGAGCTCAGTCTGCAGGTGACTCTGGGAGCTTTTTAAACTGCACCCCAGGAAATGCAAGCAGTAGCATTCAGCAACATCACTTACAAGGTCCTCTATCAATGGAGCAGTCATAGAACTGACTCTTGGGAAAGGCATCAGAAAACAAGAGGTGAAAGCTGAGTCTTGTTCTATGCTTTCTATGCACACCTGCGTACTTGATTTTATTCTACTATCACTGCATTCCACAAATGTCACTTTATGTAGCGCAATCTCAACAACACTTTCATTTTTTGCGTTGCTGTTATATGTAGCACAATTAAAGTTAAAGTTTGGCAAAGACAGTAATATTGTGCTGTAACCTATATCCACCAATCAAATAATCAGTAATTCCAGACAATGAAAATTTACTTCTGATGCTATGGGTTACTCTCCTTTCACAACAGCGAAAAGGCCTGAGAGTGCCAGTTTACAGAACCCAGCCAAATAAGCTGATGAAAGAACATAATACTCTTACCTTTTCTATTTCTGTACCTCTTGCAATTCATGTAAAGTAGAATTAGATAGAAAAGGGGTCAAATACCAAAGTATGGCTGCATTTTCACCTTAGTAGTACATGTTGCATTTAATTAAACATATTGACACACTAGCCTTGGCTTATCTACACACAGGCACCTAGGATGCTTGGGTGCAGCCAATGCTTCCTTAACGACCACTGGAAGTGAAAGAAGAAAGCAGCCATATATACATATATATATATATATATATATATATATATAAATATATATATACAGTGCCTTGCAAAAGTATTCGGCCCCCTTAAACTTTGCGACCTTTTGCCACATTTCAGGCTTCAAACATAAAGATATAAAACTGTAATTTTTTGTGAAGAATCAACAAGTGGGACACAATCATGAAGTGGAACAAAATTTATTGGATATTTCAAACTTCTTTAACAAATAAAAAACTGAAAAATTGGGCGTGCAAAATTATTCAGCCCCCTTAAGTTAATACTTTGTAGCGCCACCTTTTGCTGCGATTACAGCTGTAAGTCGCTTGGGGTATGTCTCTATCAGTTTAGCACATCGAGAGACTGAAATTTTTGCCCATTCCTCCTTGCAAAACAGCTCGAGCTCAGTGAGGTTGGATGGAGAGCGTTTGTGAAAAGCAGTTTTCAGTTCTTTCCACAGATTCTCGATTGGATTCAGGTCTGGACTTTGACTTGGTCATTCTAACCTGGATATGTTTATTTGTAAACCATTCCATTGTAGATTTTGCTTTATGTTTTAGATCATTGTCTTGTTGGAAGACAAATCTCCGTCCCAGTCTCAGGTCTTTTGCAGACTCCATCAGGTTTTCTTCCAGAATGGTCCTGTATTTGGCTCCATCCATCTTCCCATCAATTTTAACCATCTTCCCTGTCCCTGCTGAAGAAAAGCAGGCCCAAACCATGATGCTGCCACCACCATGTTTGACAGTGGGGATGGTGTGTTCAGGGTGATGAGCTGTGTTGCTTTTACGCCAAACATAACATTTTGCATTGTTGCCAAAAAGTTCGATTTTGGTTTCATCTGACCAGAGCACCTTCTTCCACATGTTTGGTGTGTCTCCCAGGTGGCTTGTGGCAAACTTTAAACAACACTTTTTATGAATATCTTTAAGAAATGGCTTTCTTCTTGCCACTCTTCCATAAAGGCCAGATTTGTGCAGTATATGACGGATTGTTGTCCTATGGACAGAGTCTCTCACCTCAGCTGTAGATCTCTGCAGTTCATCCAGAGCCTCTTGCCTGCATCTCTGATCAGTCTTCTCCTTGTATGAGCTGAAATTTAGAGGGATGGCCAGGTCTTCATAGATTTGCAGTGGTCTGATACTCCTTCCATTTCAATATTATCGCTTGCACAGTGCTCCTTGAGATGTTTAAAGCTTGGGAAATCTTTTTGTATCCAAATCTGGCTTTAAACTTCTCCACAACAGTATCTCGGACCTGCCTGGTGTGTTCCTTGTTCTTCATGATGCTCTTTGCGCTTTAAACTGACCTCTGAGACTATCACAGTGCAGGTGCATTTATACGGAGACTTGATTACACACAGGTGGATTCTATTTATCATCATTAGTCATTTAGGTCAACATTGGATCATTCAGAGATCCTCACTGAACTTCTGGAGAGAGTTTGCTGCACTGAAAGTAAAGGGGCTGAATAATTTTGCACGCCCAATTTTTCAGTTTTTTATTTGTTAACAAAGTTTGAAATATCCAATAAATTTCGTTCCACTTCATGATTGTGTCCCACTTGTTGTTGATTCTTCACAAAAAATTACAGTTTTATATCTTTATGTTTGAAGCCTGAAATGTGGCAAAAGGTCGCAAAGTTCAAGGGGGCAGAATACTTTCACAAGGCACTATATATATATATATATATATATATATATATATATATATATAGTGGAAGAAAAACCCACTACTATATGAAGTTCAGCCCAAGCCAAAACAGGCAAAAGGTTCAGCATTTAGATGAATGCGCAAACAAGCAATATTCAGCCCAAACTTCTGAACAAGCTACATTCGGACCAAACTGGGAGCTTCCGACTCCTGATCACCAGTGACCTCTTACTGTGTTTCCACTGACCACCAGTTAAAGGGGGTACTTACAACTATTAGGGGCCAGCAACTATTAGGGGAAGCTAAATACTGATCACTAGGTTAAATGGGGCACTAACTAAAAATAAAAGGGGACAGTTACCAATGACCACCAACTGAAAGGGAGACTTACAACTGACCATTAACCCAAGTGCAGAAGAATAGTTTCATTTTTATAAACCATGCTTTGTGCTGAGGTTCATGTGTGTGTCTGTGGGCCTCTTACTCATGCCACAGTAAGTAAGACATACTTGGGGGTACAAAGACCATGGCATACATGTGATTTTCCATTGGTGGGATCTAGCCATACCCACAAGTCGCAGAATTTCTTGTCTCACTGTGCCCAAGGGTGCTTTGGTCCATCACAATCCTTGCAATGTCCCTGGGTATTACTACTGTATATAATATGGTTCCTCTAGTAACATCAGTATGGAGCCTCCTGACTCTCCAACCTCTGTAATGTAAATGTAACCTCATTACAGAGTCCAGGGCTAGTCTACACCTTTATCTAGCACTGTAGGATGCTAATTTCTTCCTCATCAATGTAACATATACTTGGTTTATACAGGATTTTTTAAACTACTTCCAATTTTACTATTGCTGCCTAGTTATTCTTGACTATTATTACTGGGCCTTCTTTTCTGCTCTGATCATCTGTGGCTATAGTTACATTTGTGCAATTCCTATCACTGACACCTTGTCTGGCCTTTACTGGCCAAGTGGCAAATCTGCTTATGCAACACATAAAAATGTGCTGACACAACACGATGTACACCTAACAAAAAGCAGTATACAGTGAACAAGGAGACAGTCTTAGGAAACTAGGAAAGCACAGTCAGTAACCTTCAGATGTGCTTATTTTGGAAATGTGGCAGTCCGAATAAAGTAATACTTGGGAGACTTGATAAGACCATGCTTTATCGGCAGCTTCAGGCTGCTTGCAGAAACTATATGTAAAGCCAGCGATTTGCAATTTTGGCTGCTTTCAAAGATAGTACATCATGGTAAGGAGGATCGAGCTGTAATATTCACAGTGTACAAATATGGGCTGGTACTACACAATAAAAAAGAGCTTTTCTTTACAGACATTTTGCTTGCTAAAGTGCTGCGCAACATAAACAATAACCTTTTCTCATACTTGTTTTTATTTTTTCATCCTTTATTGTATCCCAGTGCTTCTGATCTGCAGCATCTTTGCAGCAAATCCCTGTCTATATACACTATAGTGATGGCTACATGGCATTTCTCAATACGCGTTTCCTGATGATGAAACGGTAGCTCATGACTGCATTATGTTTTCTGAAATAGCCACCTGTATTCTCCATTAAAAGTCTATGCAATGACACAGGAGACAGGGACAGACTGCTGTCACCATATAAAAAAGAACCATATGCTAGGTTCTATTTTAAAGGAAGCTGTAGATTTAGAAAATAATTGAATATTATTGGCATACTAAGCGCCGGTTCACATTACCGCGACGCTACTTGCAGGGGCGACCTCCGAGATCGCGGTGCGAGCAGCGTGCCGCGACCTCGGAGCGGCCGCCACAGACTTCATAACATTGAAGTCTATGGCGGTCGCCTCCTGGTCGCCCCAAAGAAGCTCCGGACCCTTTTTCTAGGTCGGAGCGACTTGTGTCGCTCCTATTAGAACGGGTCCGCAGCTTCCCTATGGGAGGCGACCTGCGGCGACCTGTGAGGCGACCAGGTCGCCTCACAGGTCGCCCCAGTGTGAACCGGCACTAAAGCTTGTAGGACATTTTAGTAAATGAGTTTACATCTACTTTAACAAAAGTATAATAGAGAGTAAATAAGCAATAACAAAGAAGAAAACATTCAAACTTTATATAAAGTTCAATAAAAAAAAATATGTATTATAATTTGTTGTTAATAGCAGGGCTTTTTTTTCAGCAGGAACGTGGGGGAACGCAGTCCCGGCACCTCCAGCACTGAATGTATGTAACGGCAATGGGTTGGAGAGTCTATGCTGGCTACTAGGGGATCTACTGTTTTTGGAGGGGATATATTGTTACTAGGGAGGTCTATTGTTGCCCTGGGGAGTTCATTGTTGCCTGGGGGGGGGGGGGGGTTTATATGGCTGAGTAGTCAGTTGTTGCTGGGAGGGATCTACTGTTATGGAAGAGGTCCATTGATACTGGCTACTTGGAGATCTGTTGTCGCTGCTAGGGGCTCTATTGTTGCTGGGTGGATCTATTGTTGCTCGGGTGTTATTTTTTTGTGGGGGGGGGGCATTGTGGCTGGGGAGTCTGTTGTGGGGAGGGGGCCTATTGCTGCTGGGGGGTCTGTGGTTGCTGAGTGGGCAACTATTGTTGCTGCCTGCAGGGATCTATTTTAATGCTTTTCTTGTTATTGCTATCATACTCCATACTAATTACTTACCACAACAAGATGATACTTGGCTCTGTATTCTAAAAGGGACGGTCCTTGAAGGTGGTTAGAAGGTGGAACCAAATTACAGTGATTGAAGGTGGGTGGGGGGAAGACAAGGGGTGACTTGGAGGGGGGGAGTTCCTGCACCTATTTTCTGAGAAAAAAAGCCCTGCTTAATAGTATTATTATTATTAATATTATTATAATACTTATTTATTTCTTTAAAGAAACAAATAATTAAGATTTGCTATGTTACATAGAACATCTAAAGTGTTAAATGTGCCTAAGCAGTGCCTTCTGAAAAATAGCAGTGTGCTTCCTGCTATGGTTGGCCTTTAAGCCTATGTAAACCAATAAGCTTACTTTTCAATGAACATGGTGATATTAGTTATTTTCTGCCTGTGTCTTGCATTTACTCTGCATCTGTGGATGCACTTCCTACCATAGGGTGACCATGTTTATGTAGTGAGACCCCATGCAAAAATGCAGGTGTTGTCACTCTGTGCTAAGCACTACAACACTCAGCATGCCTGAGGCTCACTCACACAACTTTAACTATTGGAGGAGCACCCACTGACAGATAGAGAGACAGTGGCTCCCGCTGCTGGGTTGACTGCTGTGTCACAGGAAGTGATGTCCACTTGAAGGTAAGAGGATAAAAAGGGACATAACCTTAGTGACTAAAATGCAACTTATTAAAGGTGAATTTACTAAGCAAATAAACAAAACAAAAACAACCAGCAGCCCCCTTCTTCACTTTATTGCATCACTTCATTATCCTTGGTGGGCTTTATAAAACTTTAACATATTCACATATAATGCATAAAAAAAAAATCTAAAGTTTTGTAGCCACTATAAAACACTTTACACTAATTTTAAATATTTTTTTCTTTTTTTTTTTTGCATCCAGATATTTCTAATGTGGACCTACTTAGGGCTTTTTAAGTCTTTTAATCCAGCAAAGAAAATAAATGATAATTTGTTTTTATCAAGTTTTCAGCACCAATATGACTAAAGCTTTGTGCTAGCAAAGGATTCTGGGAGATTATATCAGCATCCACTAGTGAAGGCGTCTTAGTTATGGTCTGATGCATCTTTATCCAACTCTTGCAATTACATACATTTTAGCTAAACTATAACGCAAGGAAGACTTTCTGCAGTAATTTCTGGCAAATTCCATTTTCTTGCATACTACAATTCGCTCCATAAATTACACAATGGGACCCTCATCTTGAGCATACAGGGCAACTCTTAAAAAAATGATTTTCTTCCAAAGCTTTTAATGGGTCCACAATCCTACAGCATCCAATTTACAATAAAGTGTCTCAAATGGTTGAGAGCAGTGCATTAGAAGCAATAAGAGCTGAACATGTTTTATGTAATATGTTACATGACTCGAGTCTAAATAGGCTACAGATCAGTCATTTTCACAACCCGCTGCCAATGTAGAGATAATAAAGTCAGTTTTTCACTGGGGACACCAAGCCAAAAAAAGTAATTTTTTTCTTAAAAATTTCAGAAAAGTGCAGAAAAGCACATGTACAAAAACATAACTCTGTCCACACACATCATCAACAAAGCTTATAAAGAAAGTGTCTTTTTTAGAAAAAAAAAACTATATATATATATATATATATATATATATATATTTATATATACAGTTTCTCACAAAAGTGAGTACACCCCTCACATTTTTGTAAATATTTTATTATATCTTTTCATGTGACGACACTGAAGAAATGACACTTTGCTACAATGTAAAGTAGTGAGTGTACAGCGTGTATAACAGTGTAAATTTGCTGTCCCCTCAAAACAACTCAAAGCACAGCCATTAATGTTTAAACCGCTGACAACAAAAGTGAGTACACCCCTACGTGAAAATGTCCAAATTGAGACCAATTAGCCATTTTCCCTCCCTGGTGTCATGTGACTCGTTAGTGTTACAAGCTCTCAGGTGTGAGTGGGAAGCAGGTGTGTTAAATTTGGTTTTATCACTCTCACTCTCTAATACTGGTTACTGGAAGATCAATATGGCACCTCATGGCAAAGAACTCTCTGAGGATCTGAAAAAAAGAATTGTTGCTCTGCATAAAGATGGCCTAGGCTATAAGAAGATTGCAAAAAACCTGAAACTGAGCTGCAGCACAGTGGCCAAGACCATACAGCGGTTTAACAGTACAGATTCAACTTAGAACAGGCCTCGTCATGGTCGACCACAGACGTTGAGTGTACATGTTCAGCATCATATCCAGAGGTTGTCTTTGGGAAATTGACATATGAGTGCTGCCAGCATTGCTGCAGAGGTTGAAGGGGTGAGGGGGTCAGCCTGTCAGTGCTCAGACCATACGCTGCACACTGCATCAAATTGGTCTTCATGGCTGTCGTCCCAGAAGTAAGCCTCTTCTAGAGATGATGCACAAGGAAGCCCACAAACAGTTTGTTGAAGACAATCAAGGCAAGGACAAGGACATGGATTACTGTAACCATGTCCTGTGGTCTGATGAGACCAAGATAAACGTATTTAGGTCAGATGGTGTCAAATGTGTGTGGCCGCAACCAGGTGAGGAGTACAAAGAGAAGTGTGTCTTGCCTACAGTCAAGCTTGGTGGTGGGAGTGTCATGGTCTGGGGCTGCATGAGTGCTGCCAGCACTGGGGAGCTACAATTCATCGAGGGAACCATGAATGCCAACACGTATTGTGACATACTGAAGCAGAGCATGATCCCCTCCCTTTGGAGACTGGGCCGCAGGGCAGTATTCCAACATGATAATGACCCCAAACACACCTCCAAGATGACCACTGCTTTGCTAAAGAAGCTGAGGGCAAGGGGGTGGACTGGCCAAGCATGTCTCCAGACCTAAACCCAATTGAGTATCTGTGGGGCATCTTCAAACGGAAGGTGGAGGAGCGCAAGGTCTCTAACATCCACCAGCTCCTTGATGTTGCCATGGAGGAGTGGAAGAGGACTCCAGTGGCAACCTGTGCAGCCCTGGTGAACTCCATGCCCAAGAGGGAAAATAATGGTGGCCATACAAAATATTGACACTTTGGGCCCAATTTGTACATTTTCACTTAGGGGTGTACTAACTTTTGTTGCCAGCAGTTTAGACATTAATAGCTGTGTGCGGAGTTATTTTGAGAGGACAGCAAATTTACATGGTTATACAAGCTGTACACTCACTACTTTACATTGTAGCAAAGTGTAATTTCTTCAGTGTTGTCACATGAAAATATATAATAAAATATTTACAAAAATGTGAGGGGTGTACTCACTTTTGTGAGATACTGTATATATATATATATATATATATATATATATATATATATATATATATATATATATAGTATAGCCCTTCAATCCATTTACATTTCCCAATGTTTATCCCTTTTAAAAATACTGCAAGCACAGAAAAATACCGGTTCATTTGACAGAAATCCAGTGTGCTCCTAACTTACTGTTTGAGCTGACAGAAGGCACTGAAATCCCAAGCACTGTTGTTAAACCTTCCTACTGTACTACTACAGAACTATGCCTATTGCCACTCCACATAAATGCACAAATTTATTTTCAAAAAATGCTGCTGCTTTGACTCCCCGGAGCCTATCCACACTCTGTGTATATAAAAGGATCTTGGAAAAAGTTGTTGGAGTGGAGGGGGTCTACAGCAAGAGGAACTAAGCTGAACTAAAGGTTTTTACATAGAGATCAAGCAGCCAAAATGTTTTTTTTTTTTTTTTGAGTTTTGGGTATTGCTGAGAACATTTGCTGGCTTTCTGTGCCAGTGACCACCTTGGAATTTATGTTTCTTTCTTTACCATATTCAAGGGACGACGGCTACCCACATCCCGGGCTCCGAACAAATGGGGATTCTTTACACCTTGGAATTTATAGTAAATAATATGCCCCTCCTGTACATAAGAAATATAAGAGGTCACCTTAGAATTCTCATGTCTATGAGTCCTGCATATGACTACTGGCTGATCGCTCCCAGGATAAAAAAAGTGCAAAGTATAAAATACAACAACCCTTAGATATCAATCAGATTTCAATATTTTTTTACATTATAAAAAAAGAATGGATAGAATCCTTGTCTGTTTTGTTTTTTTTTGCTACTTGCTTCCCAATGATGAGACTTCACTTCATGTTCTCTAGAGTCTGTCTAAAGTCTAGACACAAATGGAAGGGAGAGGATGGAAATTCCTCTCTTAGTTGTTACTAGGACAAGTGTCCCTATTGGAAGATTTCCCCTCTATTTATGCTCTTGTGACAACTCAAAATTTTAGGTTTCTCTTGACATTGACTCTCCCAATGGGGAACATGGACAGCATTAAAAATATATCCCCATCACCACTGAATTCCAAAGTAAAACAATTTAGACTAAAAGTTGGTTTAGTTATTGGTTGCTAAGAGTACTTGATATTTTACCTTTTGCTTTACATTAATGAACAAACAGAACACCTACCTTCTGAGGTTTTTCACACACACACACACTATAGTTGTTATCCTTCAATACTTTTTACAGTTCTAAAAGATAATTGGAAGCTCCAAAAAAAAAAATGTAAATTTCATTGGTCATATTTTCCGTGAGACAAATTTCACAGAACGATGGCCACTACCGAGCATTTAAAGCTAGACACATTCTTGGGACATGTCCAATTGCCCTTGACTTCAGACGTTTGATATCATTACAGATAGGCACTTATTCTTCATTATTCTTCATTAAAATGACCACAGAGCTGTCTTGCCATACAGAGCACTGGGTGAACTTTTACCTCCCATTTTCCTAGTAACATAGGGAGAAATAAGTACGGCAGCAGAAAATATTTAACTGTGCCCAAGACAGATTAATTGACAAAGAGAAATCAAGCGTTTGTTCCTGTTTCATTAAATTCTCCCAGCCTCCTCCATTTGTAGGAGCATGGGATTGAGCCAACACTCGGCTCGCTGAATAGAAATGATAACATCCACAATCCACATTAACACGTTGGGTGCATGAAAGTGAATGTCATAACACTGCTAAGCAGACTTTGAGAATGGTGTCATTATTCTCGCAACTTTTCCAACACAGTAGTATTCTGAGTCTTTAAAGGGGACTTTAACCATTGTATACAGGTATACCCTAATTCCTCTTGCTGTTGGAGATGCTCTAGTGACCCTGCTGGATTTTCCCATATCTTTTGGGAGTGCCCTCAGATTAGTAGCTACTGACAGGAAGTGACCCAGTTTATATCGACCCTAATTACTATACATTCCCTGTAAAAGTTGGTGTTTGCCTCCTGGGGTTAGTTGACTCTCTGGCTGTTATGCCTCGTACACACGCAACGATTATCGGCCGACCGATCGTCCGACTTTTGTCCAGAGTGGTATTTTGTTGGTTGGAATGTGCCTAGACTGCACACGAATTTTCTCGGCCAACAAAAATCTACTTCAGAAGTGATGTCATGTGCTGGTTTACTTTCCGTGTGTTTTTTCTTCTCTTAGCATGCCCAGTCTTGCTCATCAGATTTTTGTCTGCCGAAATCTGTACTGACTGACGGAAAATCGGCCGTTGTGTTGACGGCTAATAAAAATTTTATAGCCTGCACACCAGATTTTTTTCAGCCAAAAAGTTGGAGTTGGTTGTCGGAAGCATCATACTAACAAGCCGAAAAACGGGCGATCGGATGTTGACCGAAAATTCACGGCCAATAGTCGTTGCGTGTGTACGAGGCATTAGTAGGGAGATGCGTACTCTCTTGGGTCTCTTATTTTTTTAAGCCAGGAAGGAGATAGTACTCAAGTGGAAATCAGACACAGCCCCTAATATGCCCTTCTGGAAGCATTTAATCAATAGGGTTGTACCCCTATACAAAGCTACTTATTTGTACCGGGGTTGCCCTAGGAAATTTGAGAAGATCTGGCACTTGTGGACAGATTCAGAGTGTACAACAGATGATCAGGAGTCAACAGACTGAATTAATTTCCCCCTGATAAGGTTTAGTTTATGATATGAACAAATTTATTCCTCTGCAGGGACTCACATTACATTTGTTCAGGTAGGATTCTAAACACGAGTTAATATTCTTCCGATACATTATCCTGATGGTTGAGAGGGAACAGGATTCTTCTTATAATTCATCAACCCTTGAAGTGATTTTATAAGAGAATGAGAGAGCGAGGTGTATGGAAGGTTTGTTGTTTCTTTCCCCCCCTTTTTTTTGTTGGGTTCTATAATAGGAGGTGTTATTAGTAGTTCTAAGTTTTATGTATTAGCCGTAGAATGCCCAAAGGCTATGTTTTGTACCTATACATCTCAATTTTTCAATAAAAAGAAATTTTCCAAAAAAAAAAAAAAAGGGGGACTTTAATGATTATTTGGACCTCTTTTCTCCATCAACAACAGGTTCCAAATTTTATTTACATACATAAATAATGGTTCGCTTCTGGTAACTATGGAAGAAATTAAATACTGAAAATGTATCAATATACAATCAAATAGTGAATTGAATAGTTCATAAAGTTCAATATGGAAATACTGTAAGTCCATGTGCTAATAGGAATGAAGGTGTATCTACTTCTTCTCAAGATAATGATATATTCCTCCGGGTGGCAAACCACCTGAATTGTTAAGGAATTCCACAATACACAGTGCCCTACTCCGTAATCAAGCCTCATACTAGATGGTTGTGAACCCCAATTACAGTAATCAAATACACATGAGAAATAATGGACCCCTCCGGGTGTCTCTATATGGGATCAGTATGGTCCACTGGGTTTAAAAATATGATATTCCCTAATACCAACACCACAACTTCTGATCGAGCTCAAATAGCCGCCATAGAGGAAAAGGAACATAGGCCACACATAGCATGAATACTGCTAGTACATGTTTATTGTTAAAAACACCACAAGGTACTCACATGATTCAGGAAAATAAAAAGCATTCAAACAGTATGGAGCCTCGTCGACAGCTGGTATTAGCGGGAGTAAAAGACGTCACACGTTTGTGGCCCCCGCCCAACTAATTTTGCATCACATTGAGTCATCCATTGTTGATTACATTGCTGAAGCCATCTAAACATTCATTGTGGGGCTTACAGACTACCATTACAAAGACAAGACAAGGATACAATGTTAGATACTGGAAGCCACAGAGGTGAGTTATGAGATATGTTTCTTCTTGAAGAGTCATCCACTAATTGTACAGAAGGCTCAAAGTAAAAGGTGGAGAATGAGTAATTATATAATTGAAATTAATTTTACTAAAACCAATTTGCAATGTACATCATTATCATTATCAACACGTGAATAATTCACTTTGGATCTCATTCCATCTGTTCAGAGTCATTCCTAGGTCACCTGATAGGGTATATATTGGTAGTAATATTTTCCCCACCGAGTTCTGGGTCTGGGTAAAAGAGAACATCCAAACCCACGTGGTGTCCATTGAAGTAATTTCTCCTGTACAAAATATCCTTTTTAGTGTATCACGTCTCCTGACAGCCCCTTCACTTGCTCAATAACTCATTCATCCTAAAACAGTTTTGTCACTTGTCCTCCCCACTTCAGTCTGTTATCCTCCCATTCTAATCAGTTATCTTCCTACCGTCTAGCCCAGTGTTTCTCAACCTTTTTACCTTCAAAGAACCCCTGGTAAAAAGTCTAAAAGCTAGGGGAACCCCTGAGAAAAATGTAATATCTACAGCTAATGGAACATCAGTGTAATCAGCGAGCTGTAGATAAAACAACAATTATTCTTAGAATTAGCATTAGGCAATAGAATAAATTATTAAAACGTACCTCCTTAATGTAAAACTTGTGCTTGCTTTTTTTTTTACAGATCCTCTATTCTGGGTCAAACCTAAGATAAGCAGGGGGTCAGCAGGGCAAAGCACAGGGGATTCAGAAAGAAACAGTACAGTACAGTACAGGGTGGGAAGAAGAGCACAGCACAGTACAGGGTAGCCAGGAGGGAACAGTACAGGGGGCCAGCAGGGAACAGTACAGGGGGCCAGGAGGGAACTGAATAGTAAAGGGGGGCCAGGAGGGAACTAAATAGTACAGGGGGGCCAGGAGAGAACTGTATAGTATAGGGGGGCAGGGAAAGAACTCTAAAGTAAAGGGGGGGGGAGGTGAGGCAGGAGGTAACTGTATAAAACAGGGGGGCCCATGAGGGAATAATACAGGAGAGAACAGTACAGGGGGGCCAGGAGGGAATAATACAGGGGGGACAGGAGAGAACAGTACAGGGGGGCCAGGAGAGAATAGTATAGGAGGGACAGGAGAAAATAGTACAGGGGGGCAAGGAGAGAATAGTGTATAGAAGGCAGGAGAGAATAGTACAGGGTGGCCAGGGTAGAATAGTATAGGGGGCCAGGAGAGAATAGTACAGGGGCCAGGAGAGAAGAGTACGGGGGGGGGCTAGGAGAGAAGAGTACAGGGGGGCAGGAGAAAAAAGTACATGGGATAAGGAGGAAACAGTACGGGGGGGGGGCAGGAGGGATCTGTATAGTATAGGGGGGTCAAGAGGGAAAGTGCGCAGGGCAGGGGGCTGAAAAGGATAGTATTTGGGGCAGGGGAAAAATACAGAGTGACCAGGAGAGAATAGTACAGGGGGGCCAGGGGAGAACAGTACAGGGGGGACAGGAGACAATAGTACAGGGGGGACAGGAGAGAATAGTACAGGGGGGCCAGGGGGCCAGGAGAGAATAGTATAGGGGGCCAGTAGAGAATAGAACAGGTGGGCCAGGAGAGAATAGTACAGAGGGCCAGGAGAGAATAGTACAGGGGGCCCAGGAAAGAATAGTACAGAGGACCAGGAGAGAATAGTACAGGGGGCCAGTAGAGAACAGTACAGGGGGGCCAGGAGAGAATAGTATAGGAGGGACAGGAGAAAATAGTACAGGGGGGCAAGGAGAGAATAGTGTATAGAAGGCAGGAGAGAATAGTACAGGGTGGCCAGGGTAGAATAGTATAGGGGGCCAGGAGAGAATAGTACAGGGGCCAGGAGAGAAGAGTACGGGGGGGGGGCTAGGAGAGAAGAGTACAGGGGGGCAGGAGAAAAAAGTACATGGGATAAGGAGGAAACAGTACGGGGGGGGGCAGGAGGGATCTGTATAGTATAGGGGGGTCAAGAGGGAAAGTGCGCAGGGCAGGGGGCTGAAAAGGATAGTATTTGGGGCGGGGGAAAAATACAGAGTGACCAGGAGAGAATAGTACAGGGGGGCCAGGGGAGAACAGTACAGGGAGGACAGGAGAAAATAGTACAGGGGGGCCAGGAGAAAATTGTACTGAGGGGCCAGGAAAGAATAGTATAGGGGGGCAGCAGAGAATATTATGGAGGGGCAGGTGAGAATAGTGCAGGGGGCCAGGAGAGAATAGTGTGGGAGGGGCAGGAGAGAATAGTACAGGCGGTCAGGAGAGAATAGTACAGGGGGTCAGGAGAGAATAGTATGAGTGGGGTAGGAGAGAATAGACAGGGGGGGCAGGAGAGTATAGTACATGGGGTCAGGAGAGAATACTACACGGGGTCAGGAGACAATAGTATGGGGGGGCAGGAGAGAATAGTACAGGGGTCAGCAGAGATTAGTATAGGGGGGCCAGGAGAGTATAGTATAGGGGGGCAGGATAGAGTAGTACAGGGGGCCAGGCAAGAATAGTATAGTGGGGCAAGGAGAGAACAGTATAGGGGGCCAGGAGAGAAATTTATAGGCCCAATTTCTCTCCTGGGCCCCCTATACTATTCTCTTCTGGCCCCCCTATACTATTCTCTCATAGCCCCCTATACTATTCTCTCCTGGCACCCCAGTACTGATATCAGATATCTATATCAGATAGGGGGGCCAGGAGAGAAAAGTATAGTACAGAAGGGCAGGAGAGAAAAGTATAGTACGGGGGGCAGGAGGAAACTGGAGGGTAAAATGCTGGCATTTGTAGTGGTTTACCGTGAACCTAATAAAGAATAGCTCAGGAAAGCTGCTGGACACCCACACTCAGGCTCCTGGCATGAATGGGAGGGGAAGGCTGCCTGCAACAGGCGCAGGACAGAGATGTCAGTTTCCTCTGCAGCCTGTCAAATGTTTGGGGATGTAATCTACCATTAATCTGCTTGTGATGAACGGCAGATCGTGGCGGAACTGCTGGGGACCTCTCGCGGAACCCTAGGGTTTTGTGGAACCCCGGTTGGGAAACACTGGTCTAGTCAATCATACAGCCTTATTCAGCCACATTACATATTCCCTTTCAGCTACCCAAATGTTCTCTGGTGGATTTTAAACATTATATCCCCTCCATACTTTTGCTATCCTCCGTCTTTTACTCATTCTTCTTTCTCTCCTTTTTCACATCTCTGAGCCAGTTGTTTCCCCTTCTCAGTTATTCTTTCAGTATCAATCACTTTGCACATCAGTCGGCAGTTTTCTCCTTGGTTTCACTCCTTTAGCCATCATCCGTCACTTAAATAGCCATTCTCTCCTAGCCAGCCAGCTTATGTCAGTTAACTTATTCTACCCTCGTCACTTAGCCACGCTTCTGATGTCAGTAGCTCTTCAACACTATAGTTAGGCTTAGGCTAGGTTCACACTAGCCCATTCTCTGAAAATTGATCCGTGTTGCATTGCTTTTCAGAGTGCGCCTAAGCGGGCCTCTGTTGGGCGTTTAGGAGACATTCCTGCCACATCCTAAACGTCCTTTTTCTTTTGCAGAACGGCAATTTACAATGGGACTAATGCACTATGGTTGGGGCGTGGCACCACTACCTTACTACCTTAAATGGCTGAGCTTGCCAGGCATTGCTGTCTGTCAACTCGACATTCGGCTTTAAATTTACATCTGCCACCATGCTTTGGCATGTGCACAGGCCACTCCAGTTGTACTGTGAACTTCAGGTAGGCTTTAAAACTACGGCTAAACTGCCTGTTTTTGCTGCTGTCCGTGTGAAATAAGTGTTAGGCCTCATGTACCCTGGACGATTGAAAACCTCTTCCGGACGCTGTAACTTGACAGCTAGTGAACAAACTTAAAAAACGTCTGTTTGACCACTTTTACCGGCGTTCATCTGCGTTTACGTTTAGAAACGTTTGTACAGATAACAGTTTTTTCTGATCCCAAATCTCTCTCTCTTGTTTTTCCATATTGCAAATGTTCAGCAATGATTTCCGATTTCAAACGCCTATAAATGAAAACGCCTATAAGCGTTTCTACCACATTTAGACACGTTTGCAAGCTGTTAGAGGCATTTGGAGTTTCAAATGCCTATAAACTTCCGTCCTGAACGCATTTTTTTGCTTTCAAGATAATGCCTCTAATTGCAACTGCCTCTAAAAGACTATAAAAAAACTCAGTGTACATGGACAGATAAGATTACATAGAGAAGAGTTCAGGGGCTGCTGAAAAAAACACCCAACTGCCGGTTCACACATATGCGATGTGAGACATACAGATTGCATGGCTGAATTTGCATCGCATTCGGACAAAGTCGTGCAGGACCCTTTTTTTGGTCCACGGATGAGCCATCCTTGTCCAGTTACTGCAGAATGGACACGGACAAAGACTGCTCTGCTCTAAGGGGCAGTCAGGAGTAAACGGACTCGGCCGTCCATTTATACCTGACTACCCTCCGATCCGATCGGCCTACACGGAGGATTACGGATCTCCTTTCATTTTTTCTTTAGCAAAGCGAATGGGATCGGAGGTAGGCGAATGTAAACAGAAACAGGTCAGTTTAAACACACCGGTCCATAGGAGTGAATAGACCATCAGTTTAGGTCTGCTTGAAAAAATTACAGGCGGACCTGATCGGAACCTTTGTGGGAAAGGAGCCCTTTTCACACATATGGACCGGTTATTTTATTTGTTCAGCCACGTTTTTTTGTCATCAGTTTTTTTCAGTCAACATCAGTTTCACATCTGTTGTTATCCATTTTTTATCTGTTGTCATCTGTTTTTTATCCGTTTTTCATCTGTTGTCATCCGTCGTAGTCCATTGTCATCCATTTTTCATCCGTTGTTGTCCGTTTTTCATCGTTCAAAAAAAACAGATGTTGACAGGAGCAGATGAAATCAGATGTAAATGGATGGTCATCCATTTACATCCGTTTTTCCATAGGAATGCATTTATATCCGTTTTTCATCCATCAACGGATGGATAAAATTGGGCAAACGGTCCATATGTGTGAAAGAAGCTTTAGGCTCCGTTCACATACTGGCGTATCGGATCGTGAGCAGAAAGGCCACAATTCTGCCTGCGATCCCGAATCATTGGAAATCGCAGGATGCCCGTGTGATTCCCGTGACCTACAATGTCATCCCAAATGTGGCGCGATTTTCCCACGATTATCACCCGACGAATGGCGGGAAAATCACGCAAACACAGTCGCGGGATGCCTGTAGCTCAAAAAAAGTACAAGAACGTATTTTGGGCAACAGACGTCCCATGATTCTGCTTGGGTGATTTTACCGCGAATCGTCGCGTGACAATCGTGATAAAATCGCGCTGCGTTTGGGGTGTCATTGCAAGTCACGGGAATAGCCTGGCCTTCCCACGATATTGCAATGATTCGGGATCACGGGCAGAATCGTGGCGATTCTGCCTGCGATCCAATACACCAGTATGTGAACGGAGCCTAATGGCCTGTACACACGATCCGAAAATCGGACGAAAAATACCACTTTCGAAATGATCATACGATAATCTGAGCTTTTAAGAGCCGATCGCCACAGTTCATCCGATATTATCCGATCAGACAAGCACGAAAATGTTTCTCATACGATACTAGATCGTACGATTTTCATTTAATCAGTACAGTCGTTGACCGAAAATACAATACAGATACACTACAACACATTACATCACTTATGAATTTTTATCCTGTCGTACGAGAATTTTCATAACTTTAGTAAACTCTCCATTTTCGATATGCGACTGTCGTCTGATTTTCAGATCGTGTGTATGGGCCCTTAAGCCTCGTACACACGCAATGATTATCGGCCGACCGATCGTCCGACTTTTGTCCAAGTTGTGTTTTGTTGGTTGGTGTGTGCCTAGACTGCACACGAATTTTCTCGCCCAACAAAAATCTGCTTCTGAAGTGATGTCATGTGTTGGTTTGCTTTCTTTGTGTTCTTTCTTATCTGAGCATGCCCAGTCATGCTCATAAGATTTTTCCCTGTCGGCCGAAAAGTCGGAGTCGGTTGTCGGAAGCATCATACTAACAAGCCGAAAATCGGCAGATCGGACGTTGGCCGAAAATTCCCTGCCAATTTTCGACGCGTGTGTACGGGGCTTTAGAGTGTATAGCCAACATAAGCCCCGTGCTCTTCTCTTCTATCAGTTAGCTCCATGTGAAGTATATTAAAGTGGAGTTCCACCCTAATTTTATACTTACCTCCATCTTCTCGCTCCGGGTCACCTGAAAAACAAATGGATAATCGCAATTTTTTTTTTTTTTTACTTACCTTGTAGAGAAAATATACTTACCTTACTTCCTTCTTCCTCCCCTTGGCGGCCGCGGCCGTTGTCACTTCCTGGCTTTTGCAATGATTCATTGCGCCTGCACCGGCCCCGACGTCAGTTCCGACTCACGCGCGTCATTCCCTTCTAAACAGCTTCTGGGCATGCCCAGAAGCTGTGGAGGGATGACGCGTGCGCACCGGAAGTGACGTCGGGCCAGTGCAGTGCATTGTGGGACCGAAGAAGAAGGAAGAGGACGCTGAAGAGGATCGCGCTGGCTTCAAGCTGCCCACACCTGAGATGGCAGCGCTGGAGAATACTTTTTCAAGGTAAGTATTTCTCCTAAAAGGTAAGTGCAACCCGGGACAGATCAGAGGCTAGCCATTGTGGAATGTACTAGCCCTGACTGTCCCGGGGGTATTTTTTTTTTTAAAAATGTGCACTGGGTGGAACTCCGCTTTAATGGCTGATTAACCTACAGTGCTGCCCCTTTCAGTTTGAATCCTGCTTTGAAGAGCTGCATTACTATTAAAACTATTTTTTAAATGTATACATAACTGGGTGAAATTTTATATCTACCTATACTGCATTATATAAGGCCCAGATCAAGACAGATCAAGATTGCCTTTCCATAAGAAAATAGCCAAATGGGAAGTTTCTATATTCTGGCTCACTTGCTAAGAGATATACAGTACTCACTTGCTTCCAACCACCTAATTAAGATAGCGTTAACCATTACATTTTTAGTAGCTCAGTTGTGATACTGAAATGACTAGTGATTACCTCTAGGCATAGTAATTAATTACTAAACTGGTGAAACAAACGGATCTAAAAAAATAAGCTACACAAGCAGAATGTAGTAGCAATCCATCTCACGTTCCTGCACAATGCTATAATCATGTGCGATTGATCGCAACAAGAGGCTACTACATGCTTTTAGTGTGGCTTATTCCATAGGGAGCCATTCGTTCCACTCAATGCCAATTCCTAGAGATAGTCAACAGCACGGCTGAGCTACTAAAAAAAAAAAAATCTCCCTTCACCTCTAGCCTAATGAAGTAACTGAAGTAGCAAGTGGTTTAATCTCTCAGAAGAAGAAATTAAAAAATCATTTGTGTATCTTAGCCCTAACTATCCACATTGCACCAATTACGAAGACGGTAAGGAAACTTCACCTCTCCCCTCTTTTTTAATATGGGGCCGTGACAGTAAAGTACAATAACAATCCAATTAAAAACAATAAATTACATATTTAAATTAGGAAGATTGGGTTGGATGTTAGCCAACAGCTCTGTACAGCAAAGACAACATTAATCTTCCTTCAAATCCCATTGGTCAGTGGGACCCTACGTGATCTCCTTTGATAGGCTTGGGACCTTATAATCTGTAAAACAACTCCCTACTGCAAAAGGAAGATTGGATAAAAATACTTTAATAGGCCCAGGTTAGTAATTCCATCTTCCTTTATGTGATGACATCATTATTACCTAGATAGTGGCGCATCACTGTGTCAATCGATGGCTCTCCTCATCTCCATTAGGTTAGTCACTTATGACTCCTTTATTTATCGTCATACAGGTATGATTTTGGGTCATGCACAAAGCCATTATTTTTTTTTTCTTCTTAATGATATGAGAGTTCACATTTCACCGATATCACTGGAGCAGAAGAAAATAATGTCTAATGTTGCTGGAACATGCTAATGGAAGCATAATGGCAAATAACACTGCACTGTTCAAACACTTTCCCTTGTACCAATTGCGCTTGCCTTTGTTTGCAAAAAATAAAAGGCACCCAAGCTTTTAAAACGATGGAGAGCAAGTAGCAGATCTGTTAAAGCCTGGCAATGGTCAGGATCTATTTAGGCTTCTTGAAAGAGAGAGACACTCTGCCTTTGTTATCTCCGGGTTTCATGTTTACAGAAAAAGCCTTTTTTTTCTGCTTCGTTCAGACAGGCCACCAATTTATACATGCTGCCAACCATCCAATTATTCATATTCACGTGAAGGCAAGCCTGCTCCCCCCCCCCCCACTTTTCTTTGGGAGCCGTGCGCCTTTCTTCCTAAATGTAATTAATGAGACTCATCGCACATCTAGGAGAAGTAAGCTGAAAGCACCAGCTCTCTCATTGACATGTTAATGGGAGGGTCAGCTGCACCTGACCTTCTCCCCGGGATGTTTATATACATCCAAATCAGCCAATAACATGCTATGCATCTGAGCCATACAGGCCGCGTGCGGCCATTTGCAATGCCTACAATGTTTTTTTTAAGGAGGTGTTGGCCTCTTCAAGCTGGATTAACCCCTTTTTTGACATGAACCTGTGATGTACTGGTTAAGTGGGATTATAACACAATACATTGTGTATAAAGTAGCTTTTATTAGTAACGACCTTAAGAGGTTGAAATGTGAACTGTCAGTTTTTTTCTCAGTGTTATTAGCAAAGCAAACCTTTTTGACATATTGACAAGAAATCATTAATCTTGGGGCACTATTGGCAACAGCATATTGAGTTTAGATTTAGATATAAAGGGTAACTCCACTTTCGTGGGGAAAAAAAATACCAAATTAAGAAAAAAAAATATAGCGTATATTAGTGATCGATACCGATATTTTGGTCATCGCGTATCGGTATCGGCCGATATTTTTGTACATTTAAAATAAATGATATTTTTTATTTTTTTTTTACTTGACAGGTACTCTTGTGGAGGGATCTGGGGGTCTAAAAAAACCCAAACCCCTCCTCTGCACTTAAAAGCATTCAAAACACCAAGTTTGGCTGTTTTGAATGCTGTCATTTTTTTTAATTTGGGGAGAGTACCTGGAAGTGATGTCATGACATGACTTTGATGTCATGACTTTGGGGTTTTTGCATGGAGACCCGATCAGAGCCAAATGCGGCTTTGATCGGGCCTTCGGCGGCCGTGCAGGCTGGTTGCCCGTGTCTCCCGGTGGGACCGGAGACCTGGGCGAGCCGTGGAAGGCAGCGGGAGGGGGGGCATCCCCTCCCACTCCTTGTAATGACAGCCGAGCGGCTTCTCAGCCGCATCAGTTGTCATTACAAGACAGCCGACCGTCAGCTCTGGAGGCCGGTACCGGGGTGATGCCTCTAGCTGCAGGCATCACTGCGGTACAAGCACTTTCCGAAATATCGGTAATATCGGCCACCTTGGTGGCCAATTCCAATATATCGGGGAAAGTGCATATCGGCCCTCGATATATCAGCTTTGCCGATAAACGGTCGATCCCTAGCGTATATAATCGCGACGCAAGTAATATTGTAATTGAACGTTATTAAAAATTACCTTTCCTTTTCAATCTGCAGCTCTGTAATGTTCTGAAAATGCAATGCTATATGGCTACCTGGAGGTGTTCTGTACACAGAATGTGTACTGACCAACCCCAGAAACATCATTTCCTGCTTGTGTGATTGGCTCACTGATTTTCCTAAAAGTCTACACTAAGATACAAGTCAGATTTCAGGCATCCCCTGCAACAAAAATTTCATTTTTGGTGAGATACTCCAAAAAGGGACATGTCTAAAGATATGCAGACTATGCAACCTTTCTTATTAGTGCCCCGCAGGTGCCACAGCTGGTTGATCATTATGAAACCACTCCCATTAGATACAGAGAGATTTCTTCAGAATAACAAAAGGTAGGAATCTGCAACAAAAGTTGTTAAAATCCTTGCAATGTACATAGATCACCCAGAGGGGGATGTTTTTTTCTCAACAAAAGTAGAGTTACGCTTTTAATATTAGTACCCATAGACATCTGATACCAGTCATAAAGCATAGAGCTGATTGGTCATAGATGTCTATTTCTTTCAGTGTATCTTACAGCTGTAGCCTAGTCTGTGGACTACAGAATCTAAAACAGGAGTATGCTGACAAAACAGAACAATGCCACAAAATTCCAAGATGGCAGCTAGATTGCTTGCCCTGTGCTGGCTCCCTGCAGTTGTAAGAGGTACAGACAGCTGCCTCTGTGAGAAGGGGGCCAGAAGCAGAAGGTTAATGGTACAGCTGCACTCCTATTACAGATTTTCAGAGAGTAGTACCTAGGACTGGACAGCAAGCATTTACTTACCTCTCAACCTGGAGATTTACTTTAAACTTCAACTAAATGCAAAACTTTTTTTTTGTCAGTATTATGGAGATTTCCCTTTACTGTCCCTGTCCCATAGCAACAACAGGAAAGGAAAAGGAAACTCCTCCAAATGAGGGATTATTGTCACCAGGGCCACCAGAACTTTGGGAATTAGGGATTTTTTTCATTCTCAATTTCAAGGATAACATTAAACGGGAGGATGAATCTCCATAATGGGGGCACAGACAGCAATAAAAACTGACAGGTGTTCATATCCCTCTCCATTATATCCAAAACTAAAGAAACATTTTTGCTATAGTTATACTTTAATGCCTAGTGATGCCTGTTATCAATTGAATCCAATACTTTACCTAGTTTGGGAAAAGTACAGGTTTTCTTTAACCAGAGACAATTCAAAGAGATCAAATAAGGACCAGGAATCATGTGTCCACATATTGAATGAATATCAGGAAAAGTGGTATATTTTATACGATATTCTGATCATGTGTAAGGGACTTAAGGCTTTGAAGTGGTTTACCGGCATTATGGCTGAAGATATCAGCCATAACCTAAGTATTATTTTTTACAGCTGGCGACTGGTATCTCATATAACAGGGATCCTCAAACTTCAGCCCTCCAGCTGTTGCAGAACTACACATCCCATGAGGCATTGTAAAATTCTGACATTCACAGACATGACTAAGCATGATGGGAATTGTAGTTTCTAAACAACTGGAGGGCCATAGTTTGAAGAACCCTGTCATATAAGCATTCCGAGTTGCTCATGAGCCACTGGAATGCTTTCAGAAGCAGGGAAGGGCACATGTCCCATCCTGCCCCACTCACTGGTGCTTCTCAGGCTTACCATTTCCGTCAGTTTGCGGAATCCAACGGTGTGGCCGGCTAGTAGATCCTCTTTGATCGCCTCTATAGCTCTGGAGGCCCAGAATTGACATCATGATGTTGTTGGAATAAAACAATTTTAGCAAATTTTACCTTTAAAAGCAAAAGATAATTTTTTTTTTTTTTTTTTTTTATCTTTTGCTTTTAAAGGTAAAGGAGAGATTTGGGGTCTTTTTGACCCCAGATCTCTCAATAAAGAGGACCTGTCATCCTTATTTCTATTACAAGGGATGTTAACATTCCTTGTAATAGGAATAAAAGTGATCAAAAAAAAAAAAGTTAAAGGGACAGTGTAAAAATAAAAGGTAAAATAAATAAGAAAATCAATTTAAAGCGCCCCCATCCCGCCGCGCTCACGTGCAGAAGCGAATGCATACGTACAGTAAGTCACGCACGCATATGTTAACGTGAGGTATCACTGCGAACATTAGAGCAAGAGCAATAATTCTAGCACTGAACCTCCTCTGTATCTCTAAACAGGTAACCTGTAAGGGCATTTAAAGCATCACCTATGGAGATTTTTAAGTACCATAGTTGGTCGCCATTCCACGAGCGTGCACAATTTTAAAGCGTGACATGTTAGTTTTCTATTTACTCAGCGTAACTTCATCTTTCACATTTTAAAAAAACTTTTTTTTGTTTTTTTTAATTCATTAAAGTGTTAAAATTGCTTTTGCAAAACCACTGCTGTGCAAATATCGTTTGACATAAAAAATTGCAACGATCGCCATTTTATTCTCTGGGGTCTCTGCTAAAAAAGAAATGTATAACGTTTGGGAGTTATAAGTAATTTTCTAGCAAAAAATACTGATTTAAACTCTAAGTGCCAAAAAAACCTGGTCTTAAAGTGGTTAAAGAGTGATTTCATCTTTTTACAAAAAATAAACTGATTCCAAATATCCTGGCCACCCCTCCGAACCCTTCTGCACATAGTACTGCCAGCGTAGCGGTCTGCACACTGTACACCGCAATAGATGGACCTGGAGTGTGCATCCATTATAATGCTCCAAAAGGCAAGAACTCATTGGTCAGCGCAACCAAATGAACGCGATGAGCAATGAGAAAAGCACTTTTTTTCTCCTGGGACGCCTTACTAGAAAAAAAGCCACAGATGCGCTTCTTATTGGTCAGCTTGGTCCCATATCTGCTCTGTTCAATTTGTCCTTGCTATTAGGAGGATATTCACTCCAGTGTTGCGTATTGCCCTGTCTGGTCTATAGACCACTACACCCGCAGCACAAGGCATCACAGCTGCTATGTGCAGCAGGGCCCAGAGGGGTATAGTGGGTATTTGGATTAAGTTCACCATTGTATCTTTCATGAAAAGGTGAACTTACCCGTTTAACCAAGGTATGTCATATGACTGTATGTGTGATTTGCTTTGTGAGTGAAGTAAGCTCAGGTGGTAAGCTCTGCAAAAATTAGTCTTATGAATTTGACTAATGCCTCGTACACACGATCAGACAATCGTACGAAAAAAAAAAACGCTTTTGAATTGATCGGACGATAATCTGATCGTTAGTACACAGATATTCGACAGCCGATCACCGCATTCTGTCCAACAAAGTCCGAAGGGACAAACAGAAAAATTTTATTCGTACAATAGCCTAGCGAACGACAATAGTTTAAAAAGTACAGTATGCGTCTGCTAAAAATCGATAGACAAGGAACACGCATGATCACAAACACGAAAATAACCTGGAAAAAGCCTGGCTGCCATTGTTTTTGTTTTACGTAGCTAAGTAACAAGGAAGCTTTTCCAAAATCATACGTTTAGTACACATTGTTGAATTCGATACTAGTATCATGCAACAAAATGCGAACGATAAGTCGTCCAATTATCTGATCGTGTGTACGAGGCATAGGGCTGGTCATGCATGTTCAACCCTTTTGTACAATTTTTCTTTACATTCACCAAAAACCACAAAATATGAGGTCAAAACTAAACAACTTTCAATTGTATCCAATTAGGCAGGCCCTTGCACTACATAGATTAATGTAAATCTAAAGGAAAACTGTGCAAGAATATTGAACATGTATGTTCAGCCTAACAAGAACAGAGGGAAAAATAAAAAAATTACTAAATTTAACCGGTTTCGGACCGCCCACCGCATATATATACTGCGGCAGGCTGGCCCTCCTGTGCGAACCGACGTAGGACTACGCGCGCCTGCCCCGTCGAAGGCGCGCTCCCGCCCCCACTTGGCAGCAGGGACTCTGATGCACGGGGCAGGCGGCTCCGATTGCCGCCTGACACCCGCGATCGCTCCCCCCTGTTGTAAACACAGCCGACCGTTCTTCTCTCTGAAATGATCACAGACGCCTGTGATCCTTCTACTTAGGATCACTGGTCTCTGTGATCATTTCACACGCCCAACCCCCATACAGTTAGAATCACTCCCCTAGGCTTACATTTAAGCCCTTGATCACCCACAGTGTTAACCCCTTCCCTGCCAGTGTCGACAGTGTAAAATTTTAGCACTGATTACTGAAGTAATGTCACTGGTCCCCCCAAAAGTGTCAAAAATGTCAGTTAGGGGTCAGATCTGTCCGCCGCAATATCGCAGTCCTGATAAAAATCGCAGATCGCCGCCATTACTAGTAAAAAAAAAAAAAAAAACAATAAAAATGACATAAATCTTTCCCGTAGTTAGTAGACGAGATAACTTTTGCCTTAGTTTGTAGACGAGATAACGCAAACCAATCAAAATACGCTTATTGTGATTTTTTTTAACCAAAAATATATAGCAGAAAACAATTTGGCTTATAATGTTAAAAATTTTAATTTTTTTAATTTTTTTTTGGGAATGTTATATAGCAGAAAGTGAAAAATATTGTTTTTGTTTTCAGAATTGTCGCTCTTTTCTTGTTTATAGCGCAAAAAATAAAAATTGCAGAGGTGATCAAATACCACCAAAAGAAAGCTCTATTTGTGGGGAAAAAAAGACATCAATTTTATTTGGGTATAGCATCACACGACCGCACAATTGTCCGTTAAAGTAACGCAATGCCAAATCGCAAAATATGGCCTGGTTATTAAGGGGGAAAATCTTCCGCTCCAGAAGTGGTTAAATAATAACTATTTTCTTTTTATAATTGACAAAAAACATTTGAATAAGCTCCCACTTATTACTGATACATGGCCATTGAGGGAATATGAGATGGTTTATTGTTTCGATGAGGGATCATATATGTTCGATCAGTGTAAACACAACTAAATTTCAGCTCTTGAACTTTTTTTCTCTATAGCACAAAATGAAAGCCTCTGTTCACATTTGTGCGCCTTGGGAATGCACGCAAAATTACACGCATTCCCACAGCGCACAGAACCCCGTGCCCTTCTTGCAGGTACGCTGCAGTGCTGCCAGTCATTATTAATGGCACCCCAATGCCCCTTACTAACGTGACGCATGTGTGTTGCAGCTCACCACAGTGCATGGTAACAAAGTACCATGCATTTTGGTGGAGCAAGGTGCAGGCATCTTATTAGTGTGATTGTCCTATATTGGGCAGACCATTAAAATAAATAGGCTGCTCAAATGTTCCGCAGCTTCAAGCGCACAGACACAAATGCGAATTCCGACTAGAAATCCAATCTAAAAAAAAGTCGTTTTCTGAGTTACGTTTTTTTTTTTTTTTGCTAAAACAAGGTGAAAAACACATTCTCGTCTCATGAAAAGCACAACTACAGCCCTTTGACAAATAATTGTTTAAAAAAAGTCAGTAGAAGGAAAAAAACATTTTGTGAGCAGTGACATGCTTATGTATAACGATTAGGAAAAGAGTACACATCCTCTTCTATACTGTCCATCAGCAGATCGGGGGGTTTGAATGGTAATTAAACACGCAGGCAGCACTCTGCCTTGTTGTGACAGACACATATCAGCAACATGACAGCAGCAGGTACAGGCTGATCAAAATTCAGAGCACAGCTGTGCCAGCAGGTGTATACCTTTCTATTGTCATGTACATTACAGGAACATCTCAAGGCTCCATTGCAGTCCATGTGCAAAGACTCATGTTTCCTCTGTTCAAGGTGTAGATGTATGGAATTAGGTAGAGCATACGGCAAAAGAACATCACCCAACTCCGTACAGAAAAGTAAGGCGTGATAAAGATATTTTACATAAAGCTATCTCTGTGTACTGATTACTTCTCCCAGTCTAAAATCACAAATATAAAACTACTGCTCATTGCCTTCCCAAAATGAAATGCAAATATTGTGTGAAATATCCTAAAGGGGGTCTCCTTACTTTTTTATAAAAGCTTTCCTCGGTGTAGTAACAGAGTATCCATCTACCCTAGGTTCCCACTGCAACCCCATGTTTTTAGAAACTGGAATAAAAATTCTTTCATTTTCTCTAATATCACATATTCTGTAGATATACAGATCTGTACATACAGTGGGTACGGAAAGTATTCAGACCCCCTTAAATTTTTCACTCTTTGTTATATTGCAGCCATTTGCTAAAATTATTTAAGTTCATTCTTCTTACTCATGAATGTACCCATAGCACCCCATACTGACAGAAAAACACAGGATTGTTGACATTGTTGCAGATTTATTAAAAAAGAAAAACTGAAATATCACATGGTCCTAAGTATTCAGACCCTTTGCTGTGACACTCATATATTTAACTCAGGTGCTTTCCATTTCTTCTGATCATCCTTGAGATGGTTCTACACCTTCATTTGAGTCCAGCTGTGTTTGATTATACTGATTGGACTTGATTAGGAAAGCCACACACCTGTCTATATAAGACCTTCCAGATCACAATGCATGTCAGAGCAAATGAGAATCATGAGGTCAAATGAACTGCCTGAAGAGCTCAGAGACAGAATTGTGGCAAGGCACAGATCTGGCCAAGGTTACAAAAAGATTTCTGCTGCACTTAAGGTTCCTAAGAGCACAGTGGCCTCCATAATCCTCAAATGGAAGACGTTTGGGACGACCAGAACCCTTCCTAGAGCTGGCCGTCCGGCCAAACTGAGCTATCGGGGGAGAAGAGCCTTGGTGAGAGAGGTAAAGAAGAACCCAAAGATCACTGTGGCTGAGCTCCAGAGATGCAGTCAGGAGATGGGAGAAAGTTGTAGAAAGTCAACCATCACTGCAGCCCTCCACCAGTCGGGGCTTTATGGCAGAGTGGCCTGACGGAAGCCTCTCCTCAGTGTAAGACACATGAAAGCCCGCATGGAGTTTGCTAAAAAAACACCTGAAGGACTCCAAGATGGTGAGAAATAAGATTCTCTGGTCTGATGAGACCAAAATAGAACTTTTTGGCCTTAATTCTAAGCGGTATGTGTGGAGAAAACCAGGCACTGCTCATCACCTGTCCAATACAGTCCCAACAGTGAAGCATGGTGGTGGCAGCATCATGCTGTGGGGGTGTTTTTCAGCTGCAGGGACAGGACGACTGGTTGCAATCGAGGGAAAGATGAATGCAGCCAAGTACAGGGATATCCTGGACAAAAACCTTCTCCAGAGTGCTCTGGACCTCAGACTGGGCCGAAGGTTTACCTTCCAACAAGACAATGACCCTAAGCACACAGCTAAAATAACGAAGGAGTGGCTTCACAACAACTCCGTGACTGTTCTTGAATGGCCCAGCCAGAGCCCTGACTTAAACCCAATTGAGCATCTCTGGAGAGACCTAAAAATGGCTGTCCACCAACATTTACCATCCAACCTGACAGAACTGGAGAGGATCTGCAAGGAGGAATGCCAGAGGATCCCCAAATCCAGGTGTGAAAGACTTGTTACATCTTTTCCAAAAAGACTCCTGGCTGTATTAGATCAAAAGGGGGCTTCTACTAAATACTGAGCAAAGGGTCTGAATACTTAGGACCATGTGATATTTCAGTTTTCTTTTTTAATAAATCTGCAACAATGTTAACAATTCTGTGTTTTTCTGTCAGTATGGGGTGCTATGTGTACATTCATGAGGAAGAAGAATGAACCTAAATGATTTTAGCAAATGGCTGCAATATAACAAAGAGTGAAAAATTTAAGGGGGTCTGAATACTTTCCGTACCCACTGTATATACATATACAGCTGCAAGAAAAAGTATGTGAACCCTTTGGAATGATATGGATTTCTGCACAAATTGGTCATAAAATGTGATCTGATCATCATCTAAGTCACAACAATAGAAAATCACAGTCTGCTTATACTAATAACACACATTAGTTTGGAAGGGTGTACTGAAAGATATAAGAGGTTGGTGAAAGACTGATTCTTAGACGAACCCCCCACCCCCCACCCCACCCAAGGAAAAAATGTAACAAGAGGGAAATCTCAGATGTTCCATTTGTTTTTTGTGAATAAGTTATATACAACATCACAATCAATAAGGTTACAAAGAAGTGGTACAAAGGGAACCAAAAAGCTCACCTCTAAATTAGATACAGGATTGTATTGCAAGGGTGTACTAAAAGTTAGAACAGGTTGGTGAATGACCGATGTCAGAGGAAAAGTCCCAGGAAAATAATGAAACAAGATATTCCATTTGAATGTTCCATTTGCTATTTGCTGAATAGGCCATACAACATTCTAAGTCTCATCTATCTAGCCCCGTAAAGCAAAAATCGCTGTACTTATCTTTTCTGCGGCCGATCTGGTCCTTTCTCCAGCAGAGGATGCTGTTTGCAGGAGAGAACCGATAACAGATGGGAAATCCCTGGGGAATGACATCACCCATAGAATTACTATGGGGCTTCCATTGTTGGCTGTCTCTCCAGCTAAGCCTGGGACCGCACCGGTGCGGCTGCAGAGCAGGTAAGTTCAGTGATTTTTGCTTTACAGGGCTAGAAAGATTAGTCTTAGAATGTGGCATAGAGTAGGATTCAAGTTCATTCGTTTTTGCCTAAACTTCCACTTTAAGAGTTCTATGATGTAGGGCTTGTGAGTCCAGAGGAACCGTACAACCAAGAAGGTCTCGGTACAAACGGAATGAAAAAGCCCACTTGTAAAGTTCTGAGAGATACAGCATTGTCTTCTTATAATAGAATACATCTACACGTTCACACTTCTAGCACAAAACCCCAAAACAAGAAACCTAGTTTCTGCTTATGTGTATGTAGCACCCTCCTAGGTAGGTGCTAGAGAGGGAGTATAGTTTTTGGCTCTGTCTTCCTATCAGAGGAGCAGCAGGCAATTTCTATATTGCTTTCTGCTTAACAGAGAGCAGGATCTGTGAGTTAGGTCTGCTCATGGTGCTCAGTGAGTGATTTGTCTGGTCTAGGGAGGCAAATTGGACAGTGAAGGAAACCAATGGGTACACAGGCTTTGACACAGCCCCAGTGATTGGTACAGACTGCTGTCTTGGTGCATTGTGGGGTGTGGTATAAAAGCCAGGAGCACATGTGCACAAGGTCTTTGGCTGGTGAGCAGAGTTCTGGAAGGAGGGTGACGGCTGTCTCCTCCTCTGCATTGGTGGCATGTGGTCACAGGCAGTCGGCCTGGTAAACCAGAAGGAAGGAGCTGAACCCAGAGGACCAGGAGAGCTGACTAGAGGGGTTGAGACACTGGATAACATGGTATTGAGAATACAGGGGTATCGTGTCTGAGGGCCTGACCTGCGAGGGGGCCACCCCGGAGTAGAGTAGTTAGAGGACGGGTGTCAGCTGGTGGAATGAAAGGGGGTGCTAGGCAAGTACCCTGAAGATTGTTGCTCAATCAAGTTTCATGACAGAGACTTTACCTTAAATGTATCTAGTGGCAAGGTGAATATGCAGCTTTACTGCATCTATAGATAGGAGTCCTCATCAACTGTAAATAGTTCAATTCTGGAGTATCCCACTCTATCCCTTCTCTCATCCCTATTTAAAAAAACAAAACAAAAACAACGACAATCCCTAGACTGATCATTGACTGAGCCGGAAAGTAAAGTGTTAAGTTTGTGCATGCAGTTAATAACGGTAACCCAGAGGGACCCAAAAAGGTGAAGAATTCAGCAGTCCTCAAGGGGGCAGTGCTACAGGTAAATTGGTGGAAGTCATGCAAATCATTGCTTTGCCTCTTTTAGCCATCAGGTCATCCAAAACTGCTAGTGCTGTTTGAGAATTCTTAGCCTTCATGACTGCAACACATGGTTTTAGTGGCTCTATGGTGAAAAGATCATGCAGAAATGATTAAACATGCTTAAAATATCAGTGACTGATATTGGGGAATTTAGTCATGCATACTTATATTACTAGTGTTGCTGGTGGTATATGCTGCAATGTCAACCAGTTTTCCATCCAAAGGACTGAATTGATCAAGATAACCTACCACCAATAGTGTATGTACATCCACATGACAGGGATTTTGCTGATCAAGTTGATTAATGAAAAGTAGTTGCAAATTGGAAGACAACTGCTGTGTGTACAATCAGCAGGTGACCTTTTTTGTCTTTTAGTTTTCTAAAATTAGATCAGCAATGGCTCAGGCCTAACCTACATATTTCGTCTATTTCAATATAACAAGGCATGAAAAGATCTTATATAATAGTTAACAGTAGGGCAACTGACAACAAAGTGGTGTTGTGTCTCAAGCAATTGATGTTGTGTGCATTAAATGAATCCAGAGCTCCTATATAACACATGTGCAATCTGTAACAAACATAGTGGGCATCAAGTTGTTCATCTACTAGAAATGTTCTTTTTCCATCATTAGGGCATGTTATCACAATGGGAAGATAACTGCCTACGGAGACAGTTCTCTTTAATATAGTCCTCAAGTACATCGGTAATAGGAATTTCTTATTTGAAGAATGATTGTGCTAGTTAGAACTGAATGAAAAAGCGTCAGGAAGGCTGAGAATCGAGTTGTGTGCGTTTGTATGGTCAATTTTTTTTTTTTATCTGTAACCCAAATCTACAGTACATGTGCTGGGAGCTATACGTAGTGTATGGAGGAGATAATCAGCTGTTTATTCAATGGTAAAAACAGTCAAGGTACATGTAGAGCAGTGGTGCAAGGAACAAAATAATATAGTCAAAATATACAATGAAACTAAAAATGTGCATGTCCAGCAATAGTATATACTCTGCAAAATTTTTCTAACAATTACCTTGGGTTAACTGATCAATTTGTAACTGGTAAGTAGAGGGAATGTGCTCTAAGCTCTAAGCTTTCAGTTAATATTATTTTATAATTTACCTTTAATTGTATTTTATCTGGACCTAGCATCAGATCTATTTTTTAGGTTAAAGTATAACTAAAGTCAAAACCTTTCTTTTTAATTTCGGATAGAGTGGAGAGGGAATAGGATACCTGTCAGGTTTTTATTGTTTGTCTGTGTCCCCCATAACGGAGATTCACCATCTCTCTTTGTCCTGTATACCAATAGGAGAGTGAAAGAAAATCTCAAATTTTGTGTTTTTACCAAAACAGGAATAGAGGAGAAATAGGGACACTAGTTCTGGTGACCCTGGTGACAACCAGGCCATTGTTTTGGCTATGGGACAGAAAAGGAAGGGAAATCTCTCCAATGGAAAACAAATGGCAAAAATAAATTAACATGGGTTTACCCCGGGCTTTTTTTCAGCTGGAACTTGGTGGAACTGAGTTCCACCACCTTTGGTTTAGGCTCTCTGCTCACCACTATCACTTGTAACCACAGAAGTCTGGCTTCTGTGTTAACAAATGACAGCTTGTCTCCCGACATCTCCCACAGGTCTGATCTCCTGAGCAGATCCCACTGAGTGCAGGAAGTAGACAAGAGAGATGCAGGTGTCAGCGGTGCAGTGTGGTCATGGGCGGGAGTGGGGCATTGTGTGGTAGGCTAATCCTCTGTGATTTCCATTTTTCCCTGGTGCTCATATGCCGATATACCTGCTGGATGATCTCCCTGCAAGTAAGAAAGGCAAAACTGCCTACAGTTTGTGGGGAGGTACTAGAGCCAGCTAGGTGCTTCAGCTTAATACGGAAACAAAATAAGACATGTGGAAGATGGCGGAGCTTATAAGGAGTGAAAGAGAAGGTGGGGCAGTGGAGGGGCGGAGGGGGGGGGTGTTTGAGCAAATGTCAGAGCTAAAGGGGTTGTGAAAAGGAGATGTGGATGGGGAATGCAGAGGTAAGCGGCTGTGGAAGAGCGCTGAACTCTGCACCCTGTGTGTAGTGCCACCCCTGAACTCTGCACCCTGTGTGTAGTGCCACCCCTGAACTCTGCACTCTGTGTGTAACCCCCCACAACTCTGCACTTTGCACTGTACATAATGCACTCCAGGTATTTATTGCCTCTTTATGACTTGGCCCCACCCACTATTTGATGCAGTTTGCTTGGTGTGTTTGGGGGGGGGGTTAAGTTCCTGCACCCATTCTCTGAGAAAAAAAGCCCTGGTTATACCTATCCCTTAAGCCCCGTACACACGGTCAGATTATTGAAAGATCTGTCGTCCGTTTTTTGTGGCATGCTAGTCTGATGTGGAAAGTGAAGAGGTTATTTTCATATTTTCCCTTACGACAGAATTCTACTTCAGGAGTGATGTCATGTGTTGGATTGCTTTGTATGTGTTCTTTCGTCTCTGAGCATGCCTAGTCTTGCTCTTAAGATTTTATTCTGTCAAAATCTGTACTAATGAGACGAAAATTGGACGTTGTATTACGGACAACAAAAATTATATAGCCTGCACATCAGGATTTTGTCAGCCGAAAAGTCGGAGTTGGCTGTCGAAAGCACCATACTAACAATCCGAAAATCGGCAGATCGGTTGTCGGATGAATTTTCCCTACAGATTTTCTTATCGTGTGTACGGGCCTTTACTCTAGACAAAATGAAAAAAAGTTTTGCCTTTAGTCCTACTTCAAGTGCATTCATCTTTGTTCAGGTATTATCAATGGCCATCTACCTCCAAGACTGAAGTCCAAGTCCATAAATTACAATCATGTCAAATTTACAAATGTCTGACACATCAGGCTCCTGCTCCATTATTTAACCTTTGTGACTTACTACAAAATTACAATGTTCCAGTCTGATCTCTACATGAGAAGAGACCAAGAAAATGCTTCTTCCTGCCCGCAGCAGACTAATGATGTCATCTCAGCCTGGGCAAAGTGACATCACAGATTAATTAAAAGGCTCAGCTTTTTTATTATATTGTTGCCATAAACTGTGATGTGCCAGCAATTTATTCATACAATACACACATAAAGGTAATAAAAGATGCACTTCAAAGTTATATACCCTTAAACATGAGGATTCATGGATTTCTAAGGAAACTACAAAAAAGATGATATCGCTACTGACGTTATTTTTACAAAACGTCTGATCTTACAAATTATTATAAGAATAAGAATAAAATAGAAATTGGTTAAACCATACTCTTTGACAGATAACTTCTCCCATATTGAAAACCTAACATTGGTAGACTGATGTCCAGAATATTGTTTACTTATTTTTTGAGCCCTGCAAGTCATGTTAGTGATTCATAGAACAGCTTGTAATGAGATTGTGCAGTGTAAACTGGCTGCACAGCTCATAAGACCTCCTGTAAGCACAGGAAGAAATCCGATTTCTCCATCCTGCTGTGTACCTGACAGTCCTAAAGATAATGGAAGAGGATAGAGATAGGGAACACGATATTGCTCTTTATCAGATGGACAGAGATTGCAAGTAACCCTGGGTCACAAGTGTGCTTTCCAGCCATTTATCTTCTTTTATACCTTAGCTTTGTTCTGTGATGACTGAACCTGGCTGCAGAGGTAATGGAGAGTAAAAGACGTATGTGTGTGTGTATGCATACAATAAATATACTGTATCTTATAGTTATTGAGAAGAATACAGATAGTAAAATGCAGTTTTTGTTTCCATTTTTACATTGAGATTTAATGGTCAAAATAATAACAAAGTTTATATGTTAGGTTAGTTGATGAAAAGGAAAAAAATATTTTGAGAGTTAAATTGTAAATTGTTAGAGAGAAAGACAAATTTCTGAAGAACAATTACACTCCATGGACTATATTGGAGATAGCACATGGCAAAAATTGACACGTGCACTCCCGTAATGCCCTGCAATTCTCCATTAGACATGTCTAGAACTCTTATATTCTAGAGGTCTATAAATAGGTGAGCAATATACATAGGAAAGCATGGCTGGAGGTGGTGTGTTGGTAGAAGACTGTCTTTATCACAGTTTTCAATGTTGAAGAGGAGTGATTTACACAATGTCATCATAATTTTCTGTACTTAATATATTGTTGATTGTCACATGCACATATTTTTTTAATTTTTGGACTCACAAATGAAGGACACTGGATAGTGAAATACCAAAAGGACCATTTCAAAGTGCAAGCACTACCTAACCATCCAAATAACATTAAGAAGGAGCCTGGCTGCTTGCTCTCAGTACCCTGCCAGAAGCCCCTTCTTCTTACCGCCCTGCCATGAACATTCCCTCCTGCTCTCACCACTGTCAATATAACACCCTTGCTGCCACCAACACACCTACATCACCCTCCTGCACTCTATAGCCCCAGTCTTGTCACAACACCACCTTGCCACTTTCACAACAGCTCCTGCACCCCTGCCTTTCCCTTCATAGTGCCCAATCCACATCCCCTCCTTCCTGTTCTTACCACCACACCTGCATCAACCCTGCACTCACCACTATGCCTGCCCACTGCCCCAGCTTACACCCCCCCCACCTGCACACGTCCTCATTCCAACCCAACTCTCTTCCTCTCCTGCTTTAACATCATGCCTACTTCCTGCACTCACCTTCAGGCCTACACACCCTCCTTCCTGCTTTAACTACTGCACCACGGCATCTGATCCACATCCTCAACCCTTGCGCTCATTACAAGACGTGTGCAAGTCACTCCCTCACTTTCAACATGGGTTCTAGCTCCCCTCCATATGCTCTTGTACACTGATTCCTCTATGACCACATGTGAAATTTTGATCACTGCACGCAAGTCAAACTATAATAGAACAAAAGACACCTAGGTTTATTTTCATTTGATGAAGATGCAACACATATGTCCACAACCTACATAGCATATTCCATCAAGATGTTCTAGGAACAAGAAAAACAAGTAAAATGTAGCACAATATAGTGAATAGTCAAGAACAGAACTACTTATACTGGTATATAAAACTATCATTTTAATTTATCTCTAAAACATGCTTTAGATATAAGCAGATACACAGGTACCTTAAAAAGAACTGAGATTTGAACTGTTATTAGATTACTGTAGTTCCTGTGTGATTCAGTGCGGTGCAATTTTCAGGCTATTCATTGGAATGAGCTCAAATTGCACTGGATGGCACCAAAATTAGTGCATGTTCTACTTTTTAAAATGCACTGCAACCAGATCGCATGTTACTGTGGTACCATGTGATCCAGTGCAGGCAAACACACTGCATTTGCGATCTGTGTTTGGAGTGTAGTTAGGAATACATTGACACCCGCAGCAGATTGCATACCCAGTGTGTTTTGAACTCGAGGTGGGAAACAAGCATGAAATGAGGGTTTCTCTCACTGCGGTCTGGTGTGAACGAGCCCTAAACCATATTTTCTGTTTGAAGTTATAGATGTAGTCATCGCAGTGATTCTTTGTTCTGTTATTTAAAGGGCCATAGTAGAGGCCATGCTGCGCAAACTTGCATCTTTAGTCCTAAGACTAAAGCTAAGTTAAGACTAAGGTAAAGTCTAAAGACTAAAATAAACATCTGAACATAGCACTTGAAAGAAATACTTTAGCACCTACCTGGCCATGATTCGGAAGAGATCCATAACCCATCTGCTGATTCATAAGTCCCTTCTGCTTCATGATAAGTATGCGCTTCTGTTCCTCACTCAAATGGCTCATCTGTGGTGGCATTGGAGGCTGCTGCTGTTGCTGCTGTTGTATGTACGGTAACATGGCATTTTTGTTTTGGTTGGCAATTGGAGGAGTCATTCGTTGACTCATATCTACATTAAAATGGGTCAGTGGCTTTGTATTACCATAATTGAGCATATTGGGTGTTTTGCTGATTGAGTTGGAGTTTAGATTGCTGGTCTGTTGACTTATCATGTTCATGTGGCTTTGAGGGAGGTAGTTGTTCATAGTGGTTTTAGATGGATTATTTCCTATCGGAGGTACAATAGAATTTTGGTTGTTGAAGGTTTGAGGATACATCATTGGGCTATTTGGCTTCTCATTTCCAAACGTTCCTCCATATGGACTAGTAGGAGGCCCCACAGGTGACCAGTTGGATGGCTGGTTTGTATGTTGTTGTTGTTGTTGTTGTTGCTGCTGATGTTGTTGCTTTTGTTGTATGAGCTTCGCTCGTTGCTGTTGCTGTGCTGCCATTTGCTTTAGTTGCTCAGCTGGAGATAAGTCAGCACTTGGGAGGTTTACAGACCCATTTCCTGAACTAGAAGTTGGTGTCATTACATAGCCATTGCCAGGTCTTGTTGAGGTCTGACCTGGTGTATGAGGTGGATTTGGTGTTTGTGGCGACTGGACAACACAACTTGCAGGGGAACCTGCAAGCATTAATGTTGATGGAGCACTGGATACTGAGGGTATACTGGACACAGAAGACACATTAGAAAAAGAAGGGCCAGATGAAGATGGTCTAACCTGGGGAGAGCCCATTGAGACATGTGGGAAAGGCGAGTGAGATGGATCACTCTTTACACTGGCACTTTCTTGAGGAAGCGGTGTGTGAGCTGTAGGCCTGGAGAAGTCTAGGTCCTTTTTCTCCTCAAAGTCCTCATTGAACAAGTCCTGAATATCATCTTCAGGGACTGTGTTAGCAAGTTCATCTATCAACTCCTGCCACTCCTGGTCATTCAAATTAATGTCTGAGAAAAGTTTGTTTTGGTTGGAAAGGGAAGTATCAGAAGTGTCAATGACCGAAGCGTCATCTAGTGGTTCTTGTTTCATTTCTTTGTTGATGACATTGAAATTCTCCTCCAACTCGCTAGAACCATTTACTGCTACCTTTACATCTTGCTGTCCACCATTTTTATTCATGTCCTCTGCTCCACCTGAATGAGTCACGCTATTAGTAACAGGTAGGTGTGGCTTTATATCAAGCTGGTGAAGGGGCGACACCGAAGGCAGTGGCATGTTTGAAATATTATTAAGAGTGTCCATACCTTGCACGTCCTTTCTTCGCCGTTTAGCAGAAGGAGAATACCTGCCATCACAAATGCCATTTTGTTGCTCTCCATTAAGCGGTGAACGTGCCCCTTCTAATTTCTTCTGCACAGCTTCTTGAAGCTGCAAATAAAAGAACACAAATCAATACATTAGCTTCTATAAACAAGTGAGACCTAGACTACAGTGCAAAGCAAAGGTACCATTATTCATGTTTACATATTTAATCAGGGATATGATGGGTTACTCCACAACTAATCTGTATTGTTTTATCGGCCATATTGAATCTCACATGCAACTAGGATATCTTTACACCTTCATAACAAATATTTATGAATTTTTCCCCTTCTCAGTATAACTTGATAGTGTACTTATGAGAACAAAGAGAAAGTATGGTTCCTTTTGATACAGAAAAGGAAATGACGATCTAAACAAGGAAAGCAAGGTACCATGGGATATGTAGTACTTAGAAAATGAAAGTAAAAGAATCCAATAAATTGTGCAGACAGACAGCAGACAGCAGAATTTTGAAGTAAGCATATATTGTCAAAAATAACTATTGTCTTTATGGCTATTACAATGCTGATTTGATAGCATTTAAATGTATGCTGTGGCCATAGAATTCCTTTAATTCTGTGTGGTAGGGCTGCAAGTGGATGGTTTACACGGTAACATTTAAAGTGAATTTGACATGCCTGTGGGTACAAATCTGCAACTCCATCACCCTTCCCCCAAGCTGGCAATGTCTTGATTTTGCTCAGTCTTATAGCTAAGGCATTCCAACCTTTCACTACCCAGTAAGTAAGCTCAGTGGACCATGGACAGGTATCAGGTTTAGGGATCATGGGCCACCCTGGACAAAAAATGTACACACAATGGAAATTACATGAAAGGTCCCTTTGGAGTCTGTTCTTAACACCACTATCAGTAATTTTTCACTGGCAGGTTCCCTTTTAATAGCAATATTGCAAAGTTTATGATAGTTTATGAAACACTGTACTTCTTAGGCTACATTCACACTGGCGATTTAGGCCGGTGTGAATTGTAGCAGCAGGGATCTTTCTGAGTCCTGCGGCAGCTGAGAGCGGCTATTTTGCCAGCTGCCGCAGGATTTGGCGGCTGTCCGTAAGTGTAGTGAGCATCGATCATTGCAGGTAATCACTGACTAAGAGGAGAGCCATCAGTAGCTGCGGCTACAAGCAACCTGTCTATATAGTGAATATGGCTGGCGGCTGCACCTAGCTGCTCACAGCCGCAGCAGGAATCAGAAGATTACTGCTGCTACAATTCACAACGGCCTCAAGTACCGGTATGAATGTAGCTTTAGACACTGGGATGTTGGAGGATGTGCCCATCTTGGCTTTATTTGCTCTTTCTGCCTCTCTATCTGCCTCAATCATCTTCTTCTCTCAAGCAGGCGCAGAATGGTAACTAAGCACCAGCTTTGCTCTGTACTCCATTTCAATTGCACAACTCTATCTCCTTAATCAGAAAACTATTTACAAAGAGGAAGAGGAGGTGCCTGGGGTATCACATCCCCCCAAGAATGGAAAAAAAAACAGCTGAAAAGACTGACACATCTAAACGCATCTAAATGCAGGTAAATTGCATTTACAAACTGCAACTATCTGCAGGAAATATTTCAACTTTTTTAAGTGCAGGTTACTGGCGTTTAGCTGCTGTCAGAAGCAAAGTCCATGAAATGTAGCCTAAGGCAAGGCTGAGCTTGTGAATGTAGCCTAAAGCAAGCCATAGATGATTTGGTTTTCCTTCTTTTCCACATTGGGTGGAAGGAAAGAAAATTGCTTGATTACTCCCTCAACTCAGCAGCCCCATTGTGTTCTGCTCTGGGGGGGAAGCTTTCCCAGCTAGCAGAACACAATGATTACTGATAGTGGCAATAGTTGCCGGCAGTAATCGATGTAAAAATCCGACAGGCTGGTTAAACCCAAGTTGAATGATGGATTGACTTGGGTACAGCCAGCATGCTAGTGACCATTCTACTCTATTCCTAAATACTCTAATACGTATTTTAAATATGAAAACACAAAATCACAGGAGCAATCACAACATTGTCTGCAGTTAATTGTAGTGTATTAAAAGTTAAAAGCTTAATTGAAAACAATGCAAAGTGAAGCGGACAAACTGGAATTTCTGTGTAAAATAAGCCCATGATTGATGTGTAGTAACGGACTGGATTAAGCGTGAGAAATAGATGCAAGAGATGCACATAAAGTTGCTCTATAACACATAAATAAGTTACCGGCCTATGGATTTTTAATCTATCTATGACCAGTGTTCTGGTAAAAACTCCAACTCGCCAAAATCTCCAACCGCATTACTTCCGGTGAATGTATAGCAGCAATAATTGGAGATTTTGATGAGTTGCGGTTTTCATAGAACACCGGCACCCTATACACTCTGGTACACAATGAAATGAGTGGACATTGTTAGTTTGCACGCTACTAACCAAAAACATGGCCGCCTCCAAGGTGGCGCCAACTTTTTTCCTACTTACCTGGTGTTCTGTCAAAACACTCTACTCGTCGTGTACCGGAGTGTATAGATAGACTGTTCTGTGAAAACAGTAACTCGTCAAAATCTCCAATTATTGCAGCTGTACAGTCCCCGGCAGTGACGTGGATGGAGATTTTCACGAGTTGGAGTTTTCGGCAGAACACCGGCTTTGGAACTCAATTTAAAACTTAAAAAATAGAGAAATAAAAATGCTGACCTAGTGACCATTCTACTCTATTCCTAAATACTCTAATAAGTATTTTAAATATGAAAACACAAAATCACAGGAGCAATTGCAACATTGTCCACAGTTAATTGTAGCATATTAAAGTTAAAAGCTTCATTGCAAACAATGCAAAGTGAAGCAGACAAACTGGAATTTCTGTGTAAAATAAGCCCATGATTGATGTGTAGGAACTGACTGGATTAAGTGTGAGAAATAGATGCAAGAGATTCACATGAAGTTGCTCTATAACACATAAAGAGTTTACCGGCCTATGGATTTTTAATTCATCTATGGCCAGTGTTCTGGTGAAAACTCCAACTCGCCAAAATCTCCAACCACCTCACTTCCGGTGAATGTACAGCAGCAATAATTGGAGATTTTGATGAGTTGCGGTTTTCATAAAATAAGGGCAGCCTATACACTCCGGTACACAATGAAATTAGTGGACATTGTTAGTCTGCCCGCTACTAACCAAAAACACGGCTGCCTCCAAGGCGGTGGCAACTTTTTTCCTACTTACCCGGTGTTCCGGAGTGTATAGACCAGTGATGGTAAACCTTGGCACCCCAGATGTTTTGAAACTACATTTCCCAAGATGCTGCAGAAGACTACAGTGTGCAAAAGCATCATGGGAAATGTAGTTCCAAAACATCTGGGGTGCCAAGGTTTTCAATCACTGGTATAGACTGTTCTGTGAAAAAAACTCATCAAAATCTCCAATTATTGCAGCTGTACAGTGGCCGGAAGTGACATGGTTGGAGATTTTGGCAAGTTGGAGTTTTCGGCAGAATACCGGCTTTAGATCTCAGTTTAAAACTTAAAAAATTGAGGAATACAACGGCTGACCTAGTGACCAATTCTACTCTATACCTAAATAATCTAATACATATTTTAAATATGAAAACACAAAATCACAGGAGCAATCGCAACATTGTCTACAGTTAATTGTAGCATATTAAAAGTTAAAAGCTTTACAATGCAAAGTGAAGCGGACAAACTGGAATTTCTGTGTAAAATAAGCCCATGATTGATGTGTAGGAACTGACTGGATTAAGCGTGAGAAATAGATGCAAGAGATGCACATGAAGTTGATCTAGAACACATAAAGAAGTGACTGTAAATAAAATAGCTACAAAAAGCATCCCATACATAAAACATGTAACAAAATGAGGAATTCTGCAACATTTAATCTGTGGATGAAAGGAATTGTGTCCACATTCCACTAAACACACAAGTACTGTTAGAAATAAAGCATATCCATGACAGTTGTCTTAGTCATATTTATTTAGCGTTTGAAGTGTTTTCAAGACACTCCTTTAGTTCTTCCCCAAATCAAAGACTTATCCTGGCTTAGACATGACTGCCGTCATAGGGAAGCCAGCTGATACAAGGCCTGTTAACTCAGCACCACTGACACTTTCTCTTGTCAGGGCCTGTTCCACTAGGGCGTTAAGGGACCTAAGGAAGGTAAGGCTTTACCCCAGCTACAGATCAAAGCCTTCTATATCCACAGCGCTGAGATCATATCCATGCCCCAAAGCAGCAATGGACAAAACATAAATGCATCATACTTTACTCCCATAAGTAAAAGACCGTACAGTAGCTTCCTTTTTTTTAAACAACTGCGTCAGCCATCGCACGCACAAAACACAAGAAAGAATTGTCGAGAAATAAAAAACCTTAACCAGGTACAGAAAAATCCTATTGCTGAATATTGATGTGTATACATGCACACCCGCTTTCATAGCTTTCAAATAAGACGATAGGTTTATACATAGAGAAAATAATATTTTGCAATCATTACATTCAAAATATTGTCTTCTATACATATTAACTTGTCATGCTAATTCTCCATGATGATTTACCCTGACAGCTGTAAATCAAAGAAAAATAGTATCTGCTGTCAATACCAGTCTAAAGCCCTGTACATGCGATCAGATTATCGAAAGATCTGAGGTTTTTTCATACAAATTTTCCCCTACGACAGAATTCTACTTCAGAAGTGATGTCATGTGCTGGATTGCTTTGTATGTGTTCTTTTGTCTCTGAGCATGCCTAGTCTTGCTCTTAAGATTTTTTTCCGTCTAAATCTGTACTAATGAGACGAAAATCGGACGTTGTATTACGGACAACAAAAATTTTATAGCCTGCACATCAGGATTTTGTCAGCCGAAAAGTCGGAGCCGGCTGTCGAAAGCACCATACTAACAATCTGAAAATCAGCAGATCGGTCGTCGGACGAAATTTCCCTTCAGATTTTCTTATCCTGTGTACGGGCCTTAAGTTTGCAGGATTGTCTATTGTAGAAAAAGCATATTAGAAAGGAGGGAGACTGTCTCCAGTTGTAGGGTTGAAAACTACTGATTGTTGGCAATTGTCTTAAGCCGGCCTGTAGAATTTGGTAGGAAAGATGTAACTTTCAGAAAGTTTATTTGATCATCTAAGAAATAAAGGGGGCGACATAAATATCAGTTTTGCATTGATGTTCGGGGTTTGAGTGTAAAGGACTGCCAACATTCCAAATTCCATGTATGTGTGATGCAACGGAAGTGCAACAAGAGAAACCTCCCATGGACTTTATGGGCAGAAATCAGGTGAAAACATGGATAAGTTTAAAAGACAACAACGCAACTTTTATTAGTTAAAAATAGGAGGGAGGGCTAGATACGCCCAAGAGCCATAAATGTTGCTAACATATATACAAATATTGACAAAGGTACACAGAATACAATATAAAAACAAATACTCAAAAATATCAGAATGCACCCTAGGTACTACCAGAGAGAGACTATGGTCAGTCCACATGAGTTGCTTGGATGTATCCCAACATGTTTCGGGATTATATTCCTTCTTCAGGGTGGATTTGAGTACTAAGCCCTTTCTAAAATGCAAATCTAGTTATTCATCAATTGATGTAGTACAACTTAATATCAGTTTTGGTCACAGCGAGCAAAAAAATTGAAAGACAAGAATGGAAAATGTTCAATTTTAATCTTAACGGGTACAGACTAATTTCTAAGTGCTGAATTTGCTCCCAGCTGAGAACAAATTGTAACTTATTTTATGTACATGCACTTCTCAACGTTTATTCCAGAATTAGAACATTCATTTTATGAAAAGCGAGGCACTGACATGGTAATCGAAGAAAAGTTATTCAAAATTAGTTAAGTCCATAAGGGCACCAACAAATGGTCGGACGAGCAATTTTTATACTTTCTTGTCTGGGTGTTTGAATGAAATTCTACAGGTACAACTTATCCTTTGTTGCATCAGATATATTGGAAATCAACAGCTCAACTTAAGTCCCTGTTCACACTAGGTCACTCTGACTTAGGGGGCGACCTGTGAAGTCGCGTGCAGCGCGACTTTGGCGCGACTTGCACGGACTTCATAAAATTAATGTCAATGCAAGTCGCCTCCAGGTCGCCCCAAAGTAGTACAGGACCCTTTTTCTAAGTCGGAGCGACTTGTGTCACTCCTATTAGAACCGGTCCTGTACTACTCAATGACCGCGACGGTGCACGACTTGCCAGGCTGACCAAGTCGCCTGACAAGTCGTATTAGTGTGAACCGGCACTTAAAGTGATAATAAACCCAAAAACATAAATATTGCAGCTTATCTATCATTAAATTTGGTGGCTGCATTAGATGGAGTAGCAACAGAGACACCCTTGGACAGCAGCATTATCAGTTTGGGGAAAGGGTGGAGTTAGATGCTGTAGCAGATTTAAAAGCAAATAACTTAAAAATGTAAAACTGAATACCAGCTAACAATTTTAAGCAGTTACAGCAAAAGATTTTTAAATGTTTTATTTAAGAATACGTTTTTTGAATAAATAAATAACAGCTGGCCATTGTAAGCATCACTTTCAGTATTAAATGGTTTGTCTCATCACCCTCACTTCTACTTTTGCTGGACTGCTTGGTCTGTAGGATTAACAGGTGAAAATAAGGGGAAAAAGCCTGGAAAACTAGTGCAGCCACAATATCTAAAAATAGGTAAGCTGCAATATAACAAATATTTGTTTTTGGGCTCAATACCACTTAGGATGTTGGATGGGAAACCCTAACTAAATGACATTAAAGGCAGCCATACATAGATCAAAATTCAGCCAGTTCAGCAGGGACCAGCCAAATTTCAACCCATGTATGAGCAGGCTGGTTGTACAGAAGTTGACTGCTGGACTTCTGTACAACTGGCCTTTCAGGTTTTTCTCCCGAATGATCAGTTCCGAAAGAGGCTATAGCTGGCAATACTGATCAATGTGTTCTGATGGTGGGGAAGGCTCTCTCCCATCAGAACCTAATAGGACCCTGGGAGTGATTCCCCTATCCACATCAAATGTTTTGCTGGGGGAATTGGGTCTTTTTTTTGTTTCGACCCAAAAAAAAATGATTAATGTGTTGTCTGCCTTAGTTTGCTAATTTTTGAAACAATATACTTCTTTTCACTTTTTTATTCTTTGTTGCATCTTAGTTCCGCTGGACTCATGAAGCCTATTTGCACTCACTGTCTACATACCTGAATAAATAAATACATTTGTATGAGACTTTAGCAATTGGGGTTACATATACCTATTTAGGGGAGTTACCTATTAGTGAAGTTACCTATTAGTGTTGCCACCCCGTAATAGAAATGGCCTGATCAAGGACCTTCATGGCAGCATCAACAGAAACTATTTTAAAGAAAGATGCAGATTTTAAAAAAAGACTTAAAAAAGACTAAAAGCTTGTATGAGACTTTTAGCAATTAGGTTTACATATACTTATTTAGGGGATTTACCTATTAGTGAAGAAAACTCATAAAGAAGGCTTATGGATCCTTCATAATGGGTGAGGGTACAGACACTGTAGGCACACTCCTAATCAAGTATGTGACACTGGCAACAAACGTGAGGCCGCCTATGTTTCTCAAAGTACGGTTTTTATTTCACAATAAGCGTTCAGCTTCATTCTATCCCAAAAGCACTTCATATTGGTAGCCTGTGTAATGAGCTGGAAAATTTCCTTTTCATTCCTATTTTCGTAAACTCCTTCAAAACAGCTCCCAATGCTAGACACGTGTTGAAATGTGATTAAAAAAAAATGAAAATTTACCTTCCAAGGATTAAGCTATGACAAAAATCAGAATTTTATCTGTCAACTTATTGATATATATTTTTTTACACTTAGAAGACAAACTAAAACAAGGAGAAACCTTTTGAGAAATGATCTGTGAAAGTGCTCAATAAGAGGCTGAAATGAAGCGTTACATTTATAAATGCAGCATCTTTTGCATAAACACAAGAAGGGGTACTCGAGGTTTTATGTGCCTGGAGGAGCAGCTCTGCTCTAAATCACCAGCAGCAATTCATTTCTCCAAAGAGATTAAGCCAAGGTGCTGTTGTTATGGTAACAGTCTTTGCCGATCACGATCTGTCTTCACCGGGCTCCAATAACCTGTTCACTGCCAGTACCACCTACGACGCACAAGGCGATATTAAAACAGGTAGAAGGAACGCTGTGCTGACATTATGCACTGGGGCCCGTTTTACATTGAACACACAACATGGGAATTCACAACTTGCGAGTTTTTATTTCACACCTGTGCTTTTATGAAGATGAAGGTGTATATAGTATGCTGGAACACAATGGGAGGGAATTTCTACAAACCCCAGCAAACAAAACCTGGAACAGCTGTGCATATTAACCAATCACCTTCTATCCTCAGCTTGTTCAGTTAAGCTTTGAAAATGAAAGGAAGAAGCTGATTGGTTGCCATGAACAGCTGCTCCAGTTTTGATAAATTCCCCTCTTTGTTCTTTTGGTATGCATTGAAGTCCAACTCTGGGTAACTAAAATATTATCCCTAATGGTTTTCTACTATTTTATTGTACGAAAAAAAACTATATATATATGTATATATATATATATATATATATATATATATATATATACATATATATTAACCCCTTCTGGACCAGAAAGTTTTACCTTTGCGATTCGGGACTACATTATTTTAACAGACAATTGCGCAGTCGTCCGACACTGTACCCAAATAAAATTGATGTCCTTTTTTCCCCATAAATAGAGCTTTCTTTTGGTGGTATTTAATCACATCTGCCATTTTTATTTTTAGCGCTATAAAATATAAAAAGAGCGACAATTCTGAAAAAAAAAAAAAACAATATTTTTCACATTCTGCTATATAACATTCCCAATAAAAAAAAAAAAAAAAGTAAAAATCAAAATTTTTACAAAACATATACACGTATGTATATCTGCAGCGGGCGGTCGGCAAGTGGTTAAAGTGTTACTAAACTCAGGATCCTGCGTTCAATATATCTGGTCTCCCACAGTACACAGGAAAATGATGTTGGTCGCCGCGGCGCCCTTACACGGAAATAAGAGCGGGGACCTTTTTTTGACAGGTATCCAAAGTGGCACCTAAGGGGGGGGGGAGCAGATTTTATACTACATCTTCTTCTATGATACAGGTGATCTTAAAAATGACCAGAAACCAAAAAAAAAACATTCTCTCTGGTGGAGTGTCTCCCTCAGGATCAGCCCCACCCCACAACATTCATTTTTTTAGGTACAGATGCATCTGAGGCCCCTTTCACATGGGGAAGATCCCTTTTGGCAGACTTCACTTGCTCAGCGAGTATCGCTCCACTGATCTCCGCAGAGCAGGCGGATGACAGGTCCGTCTCTACTCACTGTGTCAGAGTCCCGCTCTTCCCAATGGGAGTTAGGATGAAAATGGACAGACTGTCTGTTTTCATCCGATCCCATCCAATCGACCCGCTGGATGGATGGCAAACGTATCGCCATATGTCTGTTTTCAGCCGATCTTGTTGGATTGGATTCCAGGCGGGTGTCAGTGGACATATGTTCGCTGACATTCGCCTCCCCATAGAGGTCAATGGGTTGCCTAAAAATGGACAGGTGGACCCGATCAGCCCGATCGTGTGAAAGGGGCCTTAAACCACGCTTTGTGTTTCAAACGTTACATTTATAGCAGCATCTATAAAAATGTTTATATTCTTTCAGTACAATGTAATAGACATATCCATGCATACCGACACATACCACAGTGTTTTTTAGAACAGCCGTATTTGTCATTCTTTCCCATGTTGCTTGACAGTATTGTTACTCCTGATTATGGTATTTTAATCTAATAAAGAATTGTGTTGTGTTGGCAGTAGGAAATTTAAAGTATTTGTAAAGTAAATTTTTTTCTTTTGAAATAACAAACATGTTATACTTACTTTGTGCAATGGTATTGCACGGAGCAGCCCCAACCATCCTCTTCTTGGGTGTACCGCTGGCGCTCCTGGCTCCTCCTCCTCTCTGTGTGCTCTGTGAGCTGATCTCATGTAAACAAGGAAATGCCGGTTATCGGCATTTCTCTCCTCACACTGACAGCGTGTGAGCTGAGCCACAAGTTAACATGGCCAGAGATCATGTTAGTACACATTGTTGTGGTTGCTGTTTTATAAAGTATAATTAAATTATACAACTTGTTGCATATGGAAGGTGTAATCAGAGCAAAAAGTGACCCACACAAATGCATGGGAGCACACCAAAAATGCTTTGCAACTGCATGTAATGCAGGCAGTCCCAGCATTGTGCTGAATACTTTCAGTTAATAAAACAAGCATCTAGGAGGCCATATAGCCTCTGAGCCACTCTAAAAGGTACACTATAGAATGGGCAGTAAAATGTGGCCTTAGAGACCAACCATAAGGCACAGACTGTAGCAATAGGTGGTGCCAAGCAATGACTACCTAAATAAGTTATTTACATATTAAGGAGTTGTAAAGTCAGAAGGTTCTTTTAATCTTAATGCATTGAGATAAAAAACCTTGTGTGCAGCAGCCTCCCCTCGGCCCCCCTAACACTTATCTAAGGTCCCTCTCTGTCCAACGATGTCCACGAGTGTCTCAGCTGTACGAGATTCTCCTTTCCCCCTCAGATTTGCTGAGACACAGCAGTAATGCCATTGGCTGCCACTGCTGTCAATCAAAGTCAGCTAGCCAACCAGGAGAGAGAGGGGGCGGGGGCGGGTCAGGGCTCCGTGTCTGAATGGACACAGGGAGCTGTGACTCGGCTCTGGTGCCCCCATAGCAAGCTGCTTGCAGTGGGGGCACTGAACAGGAGGGAGGGGCCATAAGCACAGATGAGGGACAAGAGAAGAGGAGGATCCGGGCTGCCCTGTGCAAATACACTAAAACAGAGCAGGTAAGTGTAACATGTTTGTTATTTTTATAGGAAAAAAATAGACTTTACAATCGCTTTTGGGGCTCCTGGTGTGAAGAAGGTAAGTTAAAATGTCTATGGGCACCCCCAAGAACAGAACATACTCATAAAAAACTGATGCAGACTGATCCTATGCTTGCCTGTGATTGTAGTCTGCCAGTGGGGTGGCTTCAACTTCCATCATTCATGAACAAATAATGCAAACAACACAGCCCCATCCTGTTTTCCAGCATGTTTAAGGCTTTAATGTACATTAAAGTACACAACCCCACAAGGGCCTCACTAATTGACGCGTTTCACCCAGTGTTATGTATAGGGATCACTGCCACGTGTCTTTTATATTGTCCATAGGTTAGCTTGTTAAGAAAACCACCCCCAGTGTGGCTGCTTTGGAGGATAATGCTCATGTTTATTAAAAGCGATATTCACTACGGGTTTAGTAACTAGTAACTGGCCAAGTATAATTATTTTTACCAAGCTGTTACTGTATCCACCAAACCTACATGTTAATAAAGCAACCACTGACACTAGAGCAAGGGTGTCAAACTTAAATTGATTGTGGGCCACGTCAGCATTATGGTTGCCCTCAAAGGGCCAGTTGTATCTGTAAGACTAGATGTCCAGAGCACCCTACTACCCTGTACATCAGATGTCAAGAGCTAAGCCCACCATCAGAAGTCAAGAGTCCCCCTTCTTCCCTTACATCACTGTGCACACCCCTTACCCTGTGCTGCTGCTGGGAAGGAGCTTGGGGCAGGGTTAGGAAGCAGAAAGTGCAGGGTTTGGAGAATGACCAGAGGAGGACTGGAGTCAGCTGTCCCAGTCTGGGGAGGTAAAGATGAGGGGGTGCTGTAGCTGCACATAGGGGTGCAGGATTTGGCGGAGGAGTTCTATTCTTCACTCTGCTATTGACTGCTGAGACAAGGTGGGGCAGAGATGATGGGGTGCTGAAGCTTCAGGAGAGGTGCCAGGTACCACATGAAATGGCCTGGCAAGCTGGATTAGGCCCCCGGGCCTTGTGCTTGACACATGGACTTTAGAGGATGGACAGGACATGTGATGGTGTAGGCAGACCCTTAAACTCCCATTAAGAGATCCTGCTGCTTGCAATCCCAGGGAGAGATAGAACAGAGGGTAACTTCATATACCATTCTTTACCTGAAAACAGCAGTTTTGGGTGGACCAGCCCTTTTATAACTGTGTAAAAATAAAGTAATCACTGCTACACTCTCTTATATATGAAGTTTAAAGCAAAGCCTCTTTTTAATAAAGCGATTTTATCTATTATATTAAAAATGTTTTCTTTCCTGTGAACAGAGGCAATCTTAAATCAGGACCTGAATTGTATTTCATAACTGTGATTGAGTACAGGAAAATAAGATAGTAGGAAGCACGAAAACAAGAAGAAATCGGATACGCTGTCATGCAGGTGAAAGCTCTCAGGCTCTTTACAGAAGTTAAGCCAGTTAAGCAACTAAACCCAGATTCTTGTTACATCAATGAAGTGATCTTCCAATATTATTCCAAACACTATTGGGATTCATATTCAAATAGCGGCATTAATAGGCATTTGATTTGGTTATGCAGCTTTAAACTAAAGCAGTTCTGTTGGCAAATAAGCAGATAGTCAAACGCATTAATTGAAAGCAGCAAAACACTAGGACAATAATACGCATTTATGATAATGTTTTTCAGCGGAGGTTCATGCAACACCATATGGCAACACATGGCACATATAAAAATATTTTTTTTTCTTCTTTAGTAAAAAAGAGGCAGACTAGAATCCCTGTAAATTTTTTTTTTTGTCCGTGTTCGTCCAGATTTTTCTTTACTTCCTCTCTATTGATACTGTTGCAGTATAACAGGAAGTGAGGGTAAATTTCTCCTGGATATCAGTAAAAGCCCAATAGTTCTAATGCTTCCACACTTTCTTCAAAACTTAAATAAAAAAAAAAAGAAAAAGATTTAGGCCTGGCAAGGCAATTCTAGCCCAACCATGGTGCCCCCTGCCCTCCCCCTTTATTGGCCCCCACTACAAGACATTAGGCCTTAATCAGTGCTGTACATTAATAAAAGTTTGAAAATGTATAAAACTTCAGTTTTCTTCCAGGTCAGCCCCAGATAAGATCCCACAACTGAATTAAATACAAACTTTTTTTCATTGTACATATCAGATTGGGCATAGAACAAAATCTAAAGGGCCATACACACTATAAGATTTTCTGAAGACTTTTTCCTTCAGATTTACCTTTTCTATGTAGTGCAAGGGCCTGCCTGATTGCAGACAAATTGAAAGTGTTTAGGTTTGACCTCATATTATATGGTTTTGGTAAGTCTAAATGAAAAAGTCTACAGAAAATCTTATAGTGTGTATTGCCCATAAGGCCTGAGGCCTTCTATTTAGAAAAAGGAAAACCAGTAAATAATTATAAATAAATGATGATTATTTTTACTTTAATTTGTTTTCACAGTCTCACTTTGATGTTAACCAAAATTAAAAACTTACTCCTGGCCCCCGAGACAAAAGTTGATTAGCCCCATAGATGTCTGTGGAGCTGTAATGCACCTTCACAGCCAGAAAACAGAGAGTACTTGGGGCGCAGGATGCAAATAAACAACCCAGGTCACAGTAGTTGGATCTCTATGAGCATACATCCGGGGAGTAGAAGGGTAGGATCAGCTAGCTCAGGACAAAGGGGCAAAAAGGACAAATGCATTTTGTTCTAAAGTGCTTATCCATTAAGGGCATGATAGCAAGGGGATAAAGTTGGTGGTGCACCTTCTCTAGGTGCCCTAGGTAAGAGCTTATTTTGCCTAATGGTTAATCTAGTTCTGGGTTTGAAATACACTTTAACTAATAGAGCTGTCATCTGCAGTATATAAATGCCTAAATAGTTTAAACGCTATGTCGCCATGTTTTTCTATTCAATTGTCATGTACCTTTAACAGACATTTTCATTTATTGTCCTTGACCTTGCATTGTGATTAAACTTCTGCAGTTTTTTAACAGAATCATAACCATACCTCCCAACATTTGAACTTCAGAATTAAGGAACATTTGAGGAGGGATAAGATCTACGGCACACTATACAGGAAGATGGAAGTATATAAAACTGTGAAAGTTTTGTTAAAGTTGTGTTAAAAATAAATTTAGGGTACACCCTGCTATAATAACTCAAACTTTGCAATTGCTGAAAATACAATCTACTTCCCTGGAAATAAAGTGAACCCGTACTGCCCTTTTCATTGCAGTTAAAACCCTGAGCTTCTAAGGCTCAGGGTTTTCCATGAAATCAATTGTTACTTCAATGTATAGATAGAATGCTTTTATGCAATTTTCTTGCACTCGTTTTTCACCTAATAGTATTGTGGTCAATGAAGGGCTACATGTAGAGGCACATGACATACACACGGATGGACCCAAGAGAGGCTTTTTATCTTAACATTGCTTCTTCTACTACTCTTAACAGCTACACTGGAAATAAGAAGAAACTTCTCAGTGCTTATCAAGGATTTCACACTCAATAGTCAGATGATTGTCTCTTGGCTTGTGGCAGCACTTGTAGCTTGTGTCTTCTCTATTCACTGCTCAATTAACCCTAACATTCCATGTATGCCTTTAGTCTTTCAACGTCTACAAGAAAAATATAATATAGAAGTGACTTTACAGATTTATAAAAAAAAAAAAAAATGATGTATTTGCTAAGTTAACATTGTGCATTAGAACACAAGGAGTTATAATTCAGTAAATAAGTTCTTGCACTACATTTCCTAGTTTAAATTAATTCCTCTCATGGTTAATGTATACCCTACAACTGGGTAAGTCAGTCAACGTAAAATAAAGGGGAACAGAAAAAAAAAAATTCCAGGATTCCCCAGTTCAACATTCGACTTACAACAACAGGAAGTGAGAGGAAATCTACCCCTAGGAAGGGAAATTCACTCCTGTAAGAGTTATGGGAAAAAGGTGTCTCCGCTGAAGCTTTATCACCAATCCTTGTTTCGGTAACAACCCAAAATTTAAAAAATCCAATTGTCATTGGGACAAATAGTTAGGTGAAATCTTCTGAACAGGGGCACAAACAGCAAAACAAATGTTACAGGGATGTTAACCCTTTCCCTATGCTAACCAAAAAACGTAAACATTTTTTTTTTTGGCTGGAGCTATACTTAAAAAATGTTCCTGTTCCAACTTACAAACAAATTCAACTTAAGAACAAATCTACAGACCTATCTTGTTTGTAACCCGGGGACAGCCTGTATTTCTTTTAAAACCATATATATTTGCATTAGGTACAAATAGAACAAACATGATAGTGAAAAACCCAAGACTGATATTTGAGTCTGTAGTTGTTCAAGATGGGTTGAGCCACAAAGTCTTATATTAAAGTGTAGAAATACATTGTATATCCAGTTCAGTTTTGGGCACCAGCTCAGCTATAAGGAAAGATTAGAGGAACTGAATCTAGGAGAATAGGGGGAATATAATCAACAAGTATAAATGCACAAGTAGTCCATATAGTGAACCTGGTGAACCTGCACTGGTCCAAATCATTTGGTGGAGGGGAGATTATGGTGTGGGGTTGTTTTTCAGGGATTGAGCTTGGCCCCTTAGTTCCAGTGTCAGCATACCAAGAGATTTTGGACATTTTCATTCTCCCAACTTTGAGGGAACATTTTGGGGTTGGCCCTTCCTGTTCCAACATGGCTGTGCACCAGTGCATAAAGCAAGGTCCTTAAAGATACGGATAAGCGATTTTGGGGTGGAGAAACTTGACTGACCTGTACAGAGTCCTGACCTCAACCCAATAGAACACCTTTGGAATGAATTAGAGCGGAGACTGCGAGCCAGGCCTTCTCATCCAAAATCAGTGCCTGACCTCACAAATGCACTTCTGGAAGAATGGTCAAACATTCCCATAGACACACTCCTAAACCTTGTGGACAGCCTTCCCAGAAGAGTTGAAGCTGTTATAGCTGCAAAGGGTGGGCCAACTCAATATTGAACTCTACCGACTAAGACTGAGACGCCATAAAAGTTCATGTGCGTGTAAAGGCAGGCATCCCTATACTTTTGGTAATATTGTGTATATATATATATATATATACACATACAGTGTCTCACAAAAGTGAGTACACCCCTCACATTTTTGTAAATATTTTATTATATCTTTTCATGTGACAACACTGAAGAAATGACACTTTGCTACAATGTAAAGTAGTGAGTGTACAGCTTGTAAAACATTGTAAATTTGCTGTCCCCTCAAAAAAACTCAACACACAGCCATTAATGTCTAATGTCTTATTTAAAAAAAAATGATAATTATTTTTAGCTCAGTCAAATGAGATTTGAAAACTTTAGTCACATTTATTAAGGATTTTTAGCTCACGAGGAGTCAGCCCAGTTTGCATAAAACAGTAGATATTTATCTGTTGTGAGGAAGAGGAATGTCTCGATGGTTTGATCCTTCTACGCGCAGATTTTGGAAATGGTGGCAACTTAGGTGAAGAAAAATGTGGCATAAAGCTAAAATGCATATGAGGCTGGGTATTTAAAATGTTGCCAATGCTAAGCATTGAAGTGGAAAAAACACTACAATTTCCATTGAGAATAAAGAAGTTTTACTAATATATTTAATCGGTTTAAAGATTTTTTTAGACACATGCAGACCTTTTACTCCAACAATTTTTGATTGTACATTTTCAACATCAATTACTTAAATATCAGTAAAAGAAAAACACAAGGCGTGAGAATTTTAAATATATGCGTTATTACTATGTACTTAAGCAATTTATTAACCTTGGTGTCATTCTTTTAGTGTATTTTTAAATATAGGACACTTGGTACAATAGTTTTAGTGGCCTTTTGGGTGGGGATATTTCCCGCTTCTTTTCTCTTGTGAAGTTTCAAGGGGAATGAGATACATTTTTAAAATATATCACTTCACACATATTGAGCACTGAGCCATGTATCTTGCTGAGCTAATGATAAGCACTTTCTGACACTTCCTTTAAGTTTTACAACAGATTATCGAAAGATAACTATCCTTTAGCTAGCATGGATAAAACAAATTTAGTGACCCACCCCTTTAGAACAGTGATCCTCAGTAGAATGATTTTGTAGAAAGCCCAAAACTACAAATAGTAATTATTGCCCGTGTGGATGGTAATTTTGACAAAAATTATATTGTAAGTGGGAAAGTCAGATGTGGAATGTATCCTTTTCTATTTTTGACATCACAAACAGGTAGAGTTCTCCTTTAGAATGACAAGCAGGGATGTGCCAATCAGACATCTGTAGTGCTGGGACCTGCAACTGTTTCTCCCCAATCTTGAATGTACAGCTGGCACCTTCCTTTCTTCTTTTCAATTTATGTATTTGCCTTGGTCTCAAGTAACAAGAACAATTTAAACATTATTATTGATTCACACACTTAAAATCCCAGCTTGAGATGTCCCTATCAAACATTACTATTGGTTCTCTCCATCCATTTGTGTGGGTTCTATGCTCTAGGTTAGAAGAACTGCTTTATAGTCTTAAAATGAACTTGTGTGTGCCGGTGTTGGGAAACCCACAGGTTCACATTAGTGTTGGCCCTCACTTACCTTCCCTCCCTGTTCCATTTGATAACATTTGACCCACCCAGCTCCTCTGATTTGTCAGCATAGTGCTTTCTGGTTGGCTACTTAGGCCCCCAATGCTGTCACATGGGGGTGGGAAGAGTGTCTACAGTCCCGTGTCAACTTCAGCCTGGACTGATTTGGAACTTACTACAGGGCTTTTTCTTCTTCTCCTTACTCTTCTGTCAGGAAAGTTAAGGGAATGATACTGGTAAGCAGCTGTGGGACCAGCACCTGCATGGGCAAAATGTGGGTCCACTTTAAAACACAATACATATTGGGCAATAAGTGTATCTTCTTGACTGCCAACGCCCACTCTTGGAAGAGCCATGCATAAGAAGTATGCACCACTGACCAGAAATAAATTAATAATAAAATGCTGAAGTTAGCACATAAATGAAGGACAGCATGACCTGGGTGTCGAAATTCTTTTAACAGAGTGGTGCACAGGAATTAATAAGTACTAATTCCAGAGCCTAATATTCTCTGGGCCTTTTAGCATCACATTTGCCAGAAAGGAGGTATTAACAAGAATCAACGATTTCTTGCAACTATTTTATTGCCCCCAATTGTTTATTGATCAGCTAAATACACAGACACTTTTAAAGCTATTTCACCCCAACACTTATAGCAAAGGGTTTGTGTAAATCTATTGCAGTATTAAGTGTGAGTAGGGCTAGGTTTTTTTCTTTGAGTTTGCTTGGAGCTTGGGACTATGCTTCTACCATTCTTGCAGCCAATTGATCATGTCACTAGTTTCTTACATCTATACTTTGTAGGAATGTATTTTTGGTAAGGTGTAAGAAAAAATCCGATGGGATACATGCCTCATTTAGTTTCTGGAAAGTAAATAATTCTATGCATACACTTAGCACATGAAATATATGCTCTGCCTTCCCATCTATAAAGCTAAACCAAGGTGTTTCTAAATTGCCTAAGCCATTGTTGCAACTGTATGTCAAATGCATGCACAAACAAACCCAAAACCAAAGATACTACTGTACATAAAAAAAGTCAACAGTGATGGATTTATAATATGCGTAAGGAACTAGGAATATTGATTACATACATATGAAACCAGGGAGATCGGTTAAATACAAGTTATTTTTTTTTTCCCAAATTGTACTTAAAATACAAGGAAAATGTGAGGGATGCAACTACATTCTTGTTGCCAATGATTTTCTGTCTGTGTTAATGAGACTCAGCTCCAGACAATCCTTTATTTAGAGGCTCAAACAAGCAGAACCAATGCTTAAAATCTATTCCATTAAAATAAAAAAAAACAAGGCACAGCAATATAAAATGGTCCCAATTTATGTGATCCTCTCAGTGGTGCTGAATGTGTTAACGTACATCAGCTGTGATATTGCTATGAACATAATGAGATATTAATGAGCTCTGAATATATCCCGAGCTGCAAATCTGGTTACCCGTAAAATATGAAATCATCAGAATTCTTAGACTATCCATTCTGGTTATAGCACATCAGAAAAAGTACTAATACACAGAGGACAGCTCAAGGGAAATTCAGTCATTTCTCTTTCCCTAATTGTTTTCAATACAAAAGTTGTATGACTTTTGGAAAGTCTAAAAATAATGATTGTAAAGGAATTTGTTCACACGCTATGAACTATGAGTCTTTCACTGTGAGCCAACCCAAAGACAAGTCATGTAGAGCATTTTGGGGTGGGCCAAGTCTTAGGTTCCTTTCCTCCCTGTGCACATAGGTGTGGTATATACAGTATGTGCCCCTGTGCATTCTAAATGGTATCTCAATGTACGTGTACAATGTTAACAAACATACTTGGCCTTCAGTGCACCATGTGCAGCATGACTGCACCGTGTGCGGCCCTAAAAAAGTGCAGGTATAGTGGTAATTGCATTGAGATACATTATGGGCCCATTCAAAGTGAAGGGGCTGTCTTATCACAATAAGCAACGATATCCAAAAACACACATTAATGAGAGCCTAGAGCCTAAAAGATTTTACATTTGTTTTTAAAAACTTTGCATCATATGTTTTTGGCACTGCTAATTGTTTTGCAAAAAAAAAAATGTATTGGTTGTACATCTGCCTGCCCTGGCAGTTTACTACTGTACATCCTGAAGAGAATGATGAAGCCTTCCCTTTGTGTCAGAATATTACCCCTCCAACTAAAGGGAGGTCACAGCATGCAAACATGAACCTACAGGGATAACTGTTAGCTTTAAGGTTGGCATCATCATTGTCGTCCCACAATATAGAGGGTGCATAGGAAGTGAGGCCCTAGTAACAAAAATTACTAACTAGCAAAATCATATGAGCAAAAAGAATTGTGGCTGGCAGCGGGTCCAGTAAAATCACCTTTATTTCAACAAGTCTATAAAAATATATGCAAAAACACAAATAGAAGGAAACAGCATCACCAGTTAACGCGTTTCACGCTTCCTTACCGCTTAGTCATTTTGGACTTGTTAAAATAAAGGTGATTTTACCGGACGTGCAGCCAACCCGAATTCTTTTTGCTCATTAGAATCCGTGATGGACGGGGTCAGCACCTGGTCTGTGTCTTAGTGGAGGTGGAGATGGGAGACTGACCTAGAGCAACGTTCACACACATCTAGCAAAATCATGTATTGGGTTATTGGGACTTTACCAAGAAACAGTATGGCCCTGACCTTCCCATACTAACAAATGCTCTAAATAAACAGTTTTCTACACAACTTTTAACAGTGATGGGTTTTGGCACATGCTGCTCTCTGTATCCTCAATAGTTCTTGAGCAATCAGTAAAATCTAGGACAAGTGATTTGTAAGCTGTGGTGTGCTTGGTTAGACATCCCCAGGTTTTGACACATCCGGCTTTGACTGTTTCTCATTCCTTGTGCATAACAAGCTGCAGCGTGACTTCCTGAATATGTATGCATACTAAGGTAGCTTCCACTGCAAAATGAGCCCCTTTAATCATTAGTTTGCTTTTCAGACCTTGCTCCTTCTACAGCTGGGTCTCCTTTTATTCTCAGTTCCTGTGCACATCTACTAGAGTGCTCCCATTCTTTCAGGTCTTTCCTTACATTTGATATGCTAATCAATCTGGTAAGAAATGATCTGTTCAGGAAAAACTTCATGAAAGCTGATGTTCTTGGTGTTCTTATTTAAATACCATGGAATTTAATGAGAAAGGCCACCTTCTTTTTCTTGAGCTCAGTCCAGTGAGTTTTTATGATATCTAAGAAAGTGTCTTAAAAACTTAGGGATTGGGTGTACTTAGTATGGGTGATAAACAGACTAGACATACACCTGCAACAAGAGTGCAGACTGGGATTTCTAACTTTACATGCCTCATGCTTGTCTGGATCAGTGATTTATAATGTGCCGAGACCAGAGACCAGAGACAGACCTTCAACTACCATTTTCAGAAGACCAGTAATGGCAAACTTTGATTTTTCTAGGTATCTAGGTTTGAATATGTATATATATATATATATATATATATATATATATATATATATATATATATATATATACACACACATATATATATATATATACATATATATATATATATACACACACATATATATATATATATATATACACTATATTACTAAAAGTATTGGGACGCATGAAATTTAATGGCATCCCAGTCTTAGTCCTTAGGGTTCAATATTGAGTTGGCCCACCCTTTGCAGCTATAACAGCTTCAACTCTTCTGGGAAGGCTTTCGACAAGTTTTAGGAGGGTGTCTATAGAAATGTTTGACCATTCTTCCAGAAGTGCAATTGTGAGGTCAGGCACTGATGTTGGAGAGGAGGTCTGACTCGCAGTCTTCGCTCTAATTCATCCCAAAGGTGTTCTATCGGGTTGAGGTCAGGACTCTGTGTAGACCAGTCACGTTCCTTCACCCCAAACTCGCTCATCTATTTCTTTATGGACCTTGCTTTGTGCACTGGTCCAAATCATTTGGTGAAGAGGGGATTATGGTATGGGGTTCTGAGGTTAGGTTTGGCCTCTAAGTTCCATTGAAGGGAATTCTTAAGGCATCAGCATACCAAGACATTTTGGACAATTTCATGCTCCCAACTTTGTGGGAACAGTTTGGGTTGACCCTTCCTGTTGATACATGACTGCGCACCAGTGCACAAGGTCCATAAAGACATAGATGAGCGAGTTTGGGGCAACTCAATATTGAACCCTATAGACTAAGACTGGGATGCCATTAAAGTGCATGTGCGTGTGTGTAAAGGCAGGCTTCGCAATACTTTTGGTAATATAGTGTGTATATATATATATATATATATATATATATATATATCCAAACCTACATACCATTACTGGTCTTCTAAAAATGGTAGTCGCAGGCCTGTCTCTGGTCTCAGCACATTAGAAATAACTGACCCAGAACAAGCATGAGGCATGTAAAGTTAGAAATCCCAATCTGCATTCTTGCTGCAGGTCAATTACTTCCAAAGTAATGAAGCCACTAGAACAGATATGTAGCTAGAATTTTCAGAAAAAGAGGTCAGCAATGCCAGTATTCGAATATTCAAAAGTTAAAAAGTAGAATACAAAGGTTAAAAAGAATGCATAAACTAAAGTAAGCCAAAGCAGCCAAACCGAACTTTACTATACACAGGTCATGGATGAATTCTAAATGGTTGCTATTGCTTGGATTACATTTGTAGAAGAAGATGAACACGCACCGATAACGTCATCCTTAAAAAGCTTTATTGAAAGCCAAGCATTGGCACAAGAGGCTGACCTCCTGTGATGCATTTCTTGTTACAATACACCGCGATTGCTTTTTGCATTACACTGAACAAACATGCAAAAGTAATACAGTCTTATTTGTGAGACTAAACAACCATTCTCTCTTAACGTCTACATCTCATACAAACATACATCAAAAGGAACAAGATGCATGATACTAATATCTTCCTGTGTGGGAAGGGTTTATTTAGATGATTCGTTCAATACACAAATGCTCAGAGAAGAACCAAATACTTTGCATTACATCACAATAAAATATAAACTGGTTGCTAACTGTATTTGACTTCAACCTTTGAATTACTCTGCTCTGTTGGTCCCCATTCCCTACTGCCATGGATGTCAACACTGGGCAAACAATGGCAGGGTTTTTTAACAGGCTTGGAGGTGCGTCCGGGACTATAGCTTTTAAATCATAAATTACATTGTCCATGTTTCAAGCAAAGCCAATAATCATGACATCCCTTTCAGCGTTTGGTGTGATGTTTGCACACATTGGAGCTGCCTTTGGAGACTACCCTTCAACGCATGTCGGGACTGGTGGTGCTTTCTACACGCATTTTTGTTTTGAATTTTTCAGCATTGAACTTTTTTGACATTTTTATCTTAATTTTCACTTTTGTCACATGTTCACATGGACTCTTCATGATATTTTATGGGATTCATTTGATCACTTTGCACTAGGGAAAGGCCCAATATATCGAGGGCCGATATTGACTTTTGCCGATATATCTGTATCGGCCCCGGAACTGGCCGATATTCCAAATATTGCTCATGTAAGGGTAAAATTATGTCACATAGCATAATTCTGTTTACAAATGTCATTGAATAGTCCACTCATATATGTACAAATTAAAGATATAAGCAACTCCACATTAGCAGATCTGCTGGCAGATCGGTTTCTCTCACACACTTGCCGTAAGTGATACCCGGGTGATATCGCTCCGTTCGGCATCCACTCAATACTGCTCTGTCTCTCACCCGCTCCATCTCCCACCCACCCGATACCGATCCGTCTCTCACACACTTGCCGTAAGTGACACCCGGGTGATACCGCTCCATCCGGCATACGATAACGATCTCAGGGGCCACGTGGTTCCCGATATTGGTTGATCCCTATTTTGCACATTATGTTTATATATGATTCACTTTTTATTTGTCATTTATGAATCAATATTTTGTGAGCGCTGCACTTTTTCTTTGTTTTATTGTTTATGGGTTTATCTATTGACCTGTGCTAGCTGCTACTATATTTATCTTTTTACTTTTATCATTTATTGAGCGCAGGTTTTTTTTTATTTTAAATAATGATGACATAATATGTGTAGCAACATAAATTTCAAAATGTATTTAAAAAAAAAAAAAGAAAAGATCATTTGTTTTTCCTATTTGATCCAGTTTAATGCATAAAATATTTCATTGATGGATATTTAATTCACTGATAAAACACAGCTTGAAAAAAAAAAAATATTAAAAAAATGAAATTTAAAAAAAAGTTTAAGTTTTAAAGCTCTATTCTTCTTTTGGGAGTACAGATACACATGCTGTTTTTTTTTTTTTCTTGATTCGGAAGCAAAGAGTTAACTGGATTGGCTAGTGATTTCAGCACTACTTATGCATGTATAATATTCAGTACTATGAGCAACACGCAAGAACCAGATAAAGGGGGGGCTCGTGATATGATTTCCAGAGCTACTAACAGGCTGTCTGGAAGCCTCCCCTCTTAACAATGTGCACTTGCTCTCACTCGCTGGAGTATTGATTTTCTGCTGCCCGCTTTAGACCCGGACTGCAGTTTAAGCCTTGTGTCCTCCACGTGACGCTGAGCAGAATCAGATTTTCCTTTTAGTCAGTTCGATCAAATTTTCCTTCCTAGAGCTTACAAGGCACACTTGGGACCTTGTAGTAATTGCCTCCCAACGCTGAACTGCTGATACCTTTATTGGATTGGCGTACTGTTTCAGAGGCCTGTGTTTAACGTGCAGCGAGCCACAGCAATGCAAACACCTCTAGTGTTTAAACAAGCATCCATTAGGGCCAGGAAACATGGCGGTGCCAGGCTATTATGTGCTCTTTCAGCATTTTAACCCTTTGTAAAATATAAAAGATCTTTTTTTTTTATAAGAGCGTAATGCTGTTAACTTCCTGTTGCGAGCAGTTTCATTGGAAAGCATCAGGGTGCACAGTACCATTTCCCACCTGCTGCTGAAAACAAAGCCATGAGTGCATGTGGCTGCTGACTGTCTTTTCTAAGCAGACGCTTCAAATGAAAAACAGGGGTTGTAAGGAGGTGCGGTATTTATATAGATAGATATATTGTTGTCTATTGATTAATCGAGTTACAGCACATTTGTTATTCTTCAAAGGACATGATGGTATGTTTGTGTCTTCTTTTTTTCTGTTATTGGTTGTAAATGGAGAAATACTAATGGAGAATGATATTGTTAACAACTATGTCATTTTTTTTAACCACCTGACCTCTGGAAGGCAAATTACATTTTTATTATTTTTTTCACACAAATAGAAATTTCTTTTGGTGGTACTTGATCACCACTGTTTTTTCTTTATTTTGTTGTGATATAAACAAAAAAGACAGAACATTTTGAAAAAAATGAAATATTTTCTACTTTCTGGTATAAAACATATCCAATAAAAAAAAATCCCAATAGATGTATATTAATTGGTTTGTGCGAAAGTTATAGCGTCTACAACTATGGTATACATACTTACGCAGCTACAGTCGGTATACTATGACGACGGTGATCAGCGACTTATAATGGGACTATGATAGGGTGGCGGTCAATCTGGCGCTAACAGACAGGATCTGGGAGGGAGGATCACTAACTGACACTGACATCACTAGTGACACTACAGTGATCAGTGATAATACTGTACACTGTACTAATGACACTGGCTGGGAAGGGGTTAACATCTTGGGGCAATCAAGAGGTTAAATGTGTGCCTAACAATGTGAAGTGTGTGTAATGTCTGCTGCTTTTACTTTACTGGCTGTTTTTTTTTTTTTTTCAGTGGTTACTTTACTCATTTGAACAAGATATTTTTTTCATTTGTTTTTGCTGATATCTGGCTAATTGGGTAAAATGTGCTCATTTGTTAACATGCCTAAAATAAAAAAATAAAAAAAAGCAAAAAAAAAAAAAACCTGTCTTGTCCATAGCAAACAATTAATTTTTCTCTTAAATTTCCTAACGTTTGACTAAGTGATACTTAAAGTGGTAGTAAAATCTTCTTTTTGACTTGTATCTACAGGTAAGCCTATAATAAGATTTACCTGTAAGTACAATGAATATGTCCCAAACATGTACTGCTTAGGAGATATTCACACTGCATGCAGGCGGTGATGTCACTGGCGCATGCACTCTGAAGAACGACATACACATGCCGTCCCTTCGGTGCTCTGTGCCGCAGCTGTGACTCCCGTGGGCATGCACAGGAGTGACGTCATCATGGCTCAGCCAATCAGACCACCAGAGGACTTGAACCCTGAAGGAAGACTGGGTGAAGATGAAAGCCCTGTCAGTGGTGACAACGCTCCCCCCCCCCCCCTCCAAAAGACACTCCAATCATTTGAGAGGAGGGTGGGTGGAGAAGGAAAAGTGGAACTTCCCCTTTTGGGTGAAGTTCTGGTTTAAGCCCTGTTGTGGGCTGACAACACATGAGTAATGTAGATCCTCCCGTTGTCATTTGCTAAACTATTCAAGTCTTCGCATCCTTAGATTTTAACAACATACATTTTTGTAGTCCAAGACAAGAAATAGGTGGGTTAGGGATGCATACATAGCTACGCATGCACTCAACACTGATTACATGCAAGAACCCCAGTGGGGGTTCCTGGCAATTAGCTGCAGGAGGCAGCCCCAGTAAAAGCAATGAGAGGCTGCAAACTCCCAAAGCTAACTGTGGCCACTTGAATGTAATCTCTCATTCAGTGTTTATATGTGATCCTGGACACAGAGTGGCCACAATTAGCTGTGGAAGTTGGCAGCCTCCCATCGCTTTTAATGTGGCTGCCTCCTGTGACTAATTGCCGAGGATGTGGCTGCCTCCCGCAGATGAACGCCAGGAACCTCCGCTGGGGTTCTCACATATAATCAGCGTCGAGTACATTTGCAAGTGTGAATGCACTTAAAAAAGCCTCTTTGAGATAACACGGGAGGTGTGCAGGTTACATTGGACAGCTCTGAATTTCTAACAAGATAGACAGTTTTTTTTTTCACTTATCAAACAGATAGAACAAGATGCTTCCAATGGTAAATGTAACTGACCAAAAGGCAGCAAATTGGAGAAGTTAATTGTTAGGATTTACATACACTCTAAGGCACAGGTGTCAAACACAAGGCCAAATCCAGCCCGCCAGGCCATTTCATGTGGCCCTTGCACCCAGGGCTTTTTTTTAGCTGGAATGTGGTGGAACTCCGTTCCGCCACCTCCGGCTCTTGCGGATCCCTGCCTACCCTGCATGCACTCACATGCAGAGCCACCTACACTGTTTGGAGGTACTAGAGACAGGCAGGCAGGAGATGTGAGGAAGCTTTTGGGGGATGGGGGGAACTCTGTATTCCGCACAATTCTGAACTCTGCATGCCCCATATTTCTTATTTCTGCATTCTGTACGTAGCGCACCCATAAAACCTGCACTCTGTATGTCATACACTCCTCAACCCTGCAGTCTGTACACAGCGCAACCCTGAACACTGTAATCTGCGTACTCATAGGTATCTGAGTAGATAGATAGTCTTACAGATACCACAGGCCCTTTGAGGACAGCCCTAATGCTGATGCAGCCCACAATGAAATGGAGTCTGACACTCCTGCTCTAAGGCATCTGACAGAATTGGCAGAAAGCCGAGGCCCTGAATGATAACATTGGATGACACTTCATTTCAATTCTGTGGGCCCAAACACTGTGTGGAGGACTGAAAATGATGATGAAATGTGTTAATTTGGGGAACCGAGTCATTCTGAAACAATGTCGTACCTCATGCACATTGATAAATAAAGACAAATAACAAAGAATAAAGACAAATAAATGCACAGTGTGCTAAATCTGTCAAAATGCCTTAAAGTGTATGGGGGGTACAATACCCTTTTGGTTTGGGTTATAATACCAACTATACATACATTCTACTAGTGTTATTACCATAAATCCTCCCATCTTATGCACACACAAGTGGTATTTCAGAACAGTATTAATTTCTGACTGATTGGAACAGGTTTCACAAAGCAAGGAGACTACAACAATGTGCATAATCAAGTTTCTTGTGGCACAAATGAGACATGAAAAGTGATACTTTTTTCCTACTATATGTCTTCTCATTAATTTGCCAACTATGCCATCAGAAATCTTTACAAAAATGAGCCAAGTAGAACAATTTGTGTTTAATTCTCAGAAATTCTCAGTTAATTTTACATTTATACTTGTGTTATTGTCTCGTGCAACAGGCAAACATGATGAGTGTTCTAGATGTTGTTCAATTAGGAATCAGTAACAGCATATTAAAGAACATTTTTTTACACTGTCATCTATCTTGCCTATATGTATGGTTTAATTCCACCGAGTGCTTCAACATTGAAATAAAATATGTCAATAATCTTAAGAAATGTTCACCTGAAGCATGAAAAATAATTAGCTCCAAAGGGGCTTCAGCGTTTTTTCATTGGCTTTCAGAATCTGATATTTTAACAGTTCGCTCAACTCAAATCTTCCAGAATAATCATGCTTAACAAAAAGAAATGTAATTTTATTAGAATCTGCTTTATTTATAATTTATTTATAAAGGTTACAACATTTGCCCAGTTACAAAGAGTAAAAAGGAAAATAAGGTTCTGTGCTGACCTAACACTTGTTAGAGTAGTATGAGGCCTCAGATCTATTTCATATAACACATATGAATACTTAAAATTCTTGCTACCAAATCTTGGATGCATAAATTAGTACAATGTTTCCTAAACAAAGTTTTTAACTAGGAATAATATTGCCCCCTGAATCCTTTCTGTAGATTTTGGTCTCCCAAAGACATCTGTTATGATGGAATTTAATTGTATTTGGGCATATCAATTGCAGGTACCATAGCTGTATTTCGTTGTTGTGCTGCCTAGGCACTACTAAATGATGACTCCCTTTTCTATAGGCTTCTTATGTTCTGAAATATAAACCATCTTCTGATTCCTCTTTGCATCCTTCCATCCCCTTATCTCTAAGAATCTCTAGCTGAATTCAGCCACAAATGTCCACAGGTGGATAGAAAATGGAAACAAAAGAAAAGGTATTTGTACATTACAAGGCTTCTCTAACACATCTGTACAAGGCAGCAGTCCACAAGTGGCACTATAAAAATACGTCTCCATCAGGTACTAAGACATGGGTATTCAGTATTACCTAAGACCATTCCAGGTAGCACCTGGGACTTGGCTTACCATATTTTAGCAAGTAATGTGTAAAGTAAGGAAAAATAGTCTAATTAATGGAATAGGGCAGTGGTCTCCAAACTGCTGCCTGGGGGCCAAATGCGGCCCTTCGTGTACCTTTATCTGGTCCTTGAGGCACTATTCCTCCCACTGATACAAGGCACTATTCCTCCCACTGCCACCAACAATGGGGCAATAATTCCTACATTGACACCAACAGTGGGGCACAATTCCTTCCACTGATACCAATGATGGGGCACTATTCCACTGACACCAACGATAGGGCACTATTCCTGCCACTGATACCAACAATGGGGCATTAATATTTCTCCTAATACCAAAGATCGGACATTATTTACTCCCACTGACGTCAGGACATTTTCTACTCCCACTGACCACAATCCGCCCCCCCCAAAGTCTGAAGCACAGTAAACTGGCCCTTTGTTTGGAAAGTGTGGAGACCCCTGATATAGGGGATTCCTCCCATACAGTCAATGAACAGTCGCAAGGTCACATTCTGTGTAGTGTAAAATATTAACAATGGTTAGCATTGCTTTAACCCAGTGGAGTTGACTTTCTGAAACAGTATTTACAAAGTGAATGTCAGTAAAGGCAGCAAATACCCAATCATGTGAGGACAATGGAAAAAGGGGAGTTTTGCAACGCTGGTAATAAAAAGTGACTACAGCTTTACATAATTTACTTTGCAAAGCCAATAGCCCTTTTTTAGTAAATTAACCCAATCTTCTGGTGCTAAATGGCTTAACAACAGCCTTTGCTTGTATGACTTGTGTCCTTCAGGTCCAACCTCCCCCGCTCTCTCCACCAATCAGAGACCTTGTACTACTATTCTACCACAAATCATCGTGTTCTTTGAATGGTCTGTGGAAATCTTGCCACCAGCTCCTCCTTCTATTACAGAAAACAATGCATTGTGGGAGAATGGTAGTATGAGGTCTCGAAACGCTGAACGGGGCAGAAGGGGTTGGACAAGAGGCAAAGCTCTTCACACACACCTGCTGTTAGTAGCCATTTGGGGCAATATCCGGTGTCTATGTAAGCAGCTAAAAGGACAGCTTGAGGGAAACAGAACACACACCATTACATGTAACTTATGAAGTAACTGACATGTTTGGTGCTGTATCACCACCAAAAAAATGGTTAAACTGATGAAGATTTTGGAATTAATGTTTTTTCACATTTGTCCACCAAAGTTTATGTTAATGATAATGATAAACTAATATGGTTTGTCCAGAACATATTTAGATAACAAGTTCCCTGCAGCAGCCCATGAGGTTCTTACTATGCTTTCTTATGGAAGATTGAAAGAGGAACTTGCGTGGGCAACGCAGACAGCTACTGCTCCCATATATACAGTAAGTAATACATTTTTAAAAAACATTTGTAATTCAGAAATCCGTTATTGCATCATGAATAAAAGAAAAGAAAAAATATATTCTCACTGTCTGTATTTCTATCAGTCACAATGTGCACATCTAAATCTCGACATTTCTTATGTGAACAAGGATGAAGAACATGTGTCCTCTGGACGGCATGTGCTTAGTGGTAATGGTGTTCCTGTTAGATGTGGTTAAATTTACTTTTCACTTTGTGCTGTAAGAAATATGCAAATTGATTGGTCTCTTCTGCAAATTAGCACAATCTTGTAACCTCTGCATTTGATGAATACAATCCGCAGCCCATACGTAGACCGTACAATCTTTACTGACTCACTTGTGGTTAAGCGTAGATGAGTAGTCCACGTCTAATAAAGCTGTGAAGTAATTAATTCTATCAAATGTTAGAACACGTCTGTGGAACATGCATGATGTCTGCAATGAAGAAGTCTCCCAGGTTTATCTGATATATTCATACTGGTTTATAAAAAGAAGCAATGCTCATACGTCCGTCAATGGACTTCCAAAGAAATCTTCAGAAAATGCTGCACTTTCCCAACTTTTCTCAAAGAATGCGCCATATCGATAATACAAACATGGATTTTCTTAAAAAGACAGATTGTAGTGGATTTTACTTTGCACTCAAAATTAAAAAGGGGTATTTCCATTGACAAACTTTTCAAGAGAAAAATCAAAAAATGTCTGTAAATTAGACTACTGAAATCTAAGTATTAAGGATAGGGCAAAGTTGTACTAAAACAATGGGCATGCCTTTATCTAGGTTTTCTAAGTGCTCGTCTATTTGTTGTAACATCATTTATTATCATATACACTTGTGTACACTAATGCCATATCATGGCTAGATTATATCCCTATAAGTGAGCAGCCAAACTCTGAAATCATTCTGTGTTGTACTGCCCAACACGGGAGCTTTCTGCATCACCGTAGTTTGCCATTATTTTACTCTTCACATTGATGCTTTGAAGTCTAAATTAGTAAAGCTGTTAAACAACTTAAATTATGAAGAGCAATTAATATAGCTGTGATTTACAAAGGCTGAGTATGTGCACTTCTTTGTCATTCTGTCAGCAGAGAATTTAGGAGAAGAAGTCACCAGGCACAAAAGAAAGAATAAAGACCAAAATAACAAGCAGTGTTCAATTCTTCCTTCTTTACACAATAGGAACAATTTATCAAAGTAATGGGCATGCCGGTTATTAACTTATTCTTGTAAAATACATCACTTTTATTTGGCTTGCTTAAATACTTATATTGTGGCTGGACTGGCAGGAAAAGGCAGTCCTGGCAAATAAAGAAAACCAAAGCAGTTTAGGTTTCGAGGCCAGGCATTGCCAACCCTAAGAAGCTATAAGGGTTGTACACTGACAGTAATGCCAATTCAACAGTGTAGAATTTGAATAATTTACTGTGGTCTTTAACTACAGAATCGTTACAAAATAAAACTTTTCAATCCAGGTATACCTGCTAAATAGGAGAGCCAATACTTATCTTTCTTGCTGTAGGGCTGCCAGAGTATTTATTTTTAATTTTTTAAATCAGTAACAGAACTGCTCTAAAGCAACTCATACAATACTATACGTGTAACGTAACAATTCTAACTTAAAGCTAAAGTTTAGGTATGTTTTTTTAGTTCAATCTTGTTTTATTAAAGTTTTATAACAGATGATACATATATAAGGAAAACAGAGAATACACAGGTGGTACATTTCAAATCATCCACGAGTGGTTGAATGCACATATAAAAAAATATATATATATAAAAATATATAGATTTGGTACTTAGATATTGGAGATACAAGACAGAAGGTATAATGTGGAGGTACTGTCCTCTCAGGTCGCCTAGGGAGTAGCTAGAAGGTAGACAGCCTAACCAAATTGGTTGAGGACAGGCCACAATGGGAAATCATTGGAAATTACTACTATTCTGTTGTTAAGTGCAATCATTAAAAGAAACAGGGTAGTCGAATATGCAAAACTAGCTTCCAGTAGTGGGTAGCGAGGTGACAGGGAATATACCATTTCAAGAAGAAAATAAAATGGAAAGAGGATAGCCAGGGTTTAAATTGCGGAAAGAGGGGTTGCAATCACTCTACCTTGGCTGGTTGGAAGTTGGGGATTGTCCTCCTTTATCCAATCCTGAAACGCAGAGGAATAACGAAGCATTGATCAGGAGGTCCAAGGTCTTTTGAATTTCTCTTCCCTGTCATTTTCCTGCACCAGAAAATGTTCAAGTGCCCATTCCACAAGGGGAGGTATGGTGGTTGTTTTTCAGCGGGGTATGCTGATGGTTGCAGCTATGAAATGCCTAAGGACACCTTTTTTTTTTAATGGTCTTGATCATGGAGGATCAAGGGATCATGGAGAGTAGCGCCACCAAAGGGCAGAGTGGAATTTGAGTATCCATGAGTTTACAGTATAGGGTATGTATTTGCAAACAGCATGCATGGATAGGGGGACAGTCCCAACATATACTGTACTGTATGAAGCATGGTGCCTTTGGTAAGTTTTTTTTTTTCATAGCCACATTGCTCCAGCTTGGAACAATGTAAATATGCATGTGCCATGCATGGCCAATCCCTGTGGATGCTGGAAATTGCTGTAGTAGCCTTTTCTACTAAAGTAACCGCCACTAGCTTCTAGGTTACTTGCTGAGCAGTTGCCCTGCTGCTTAAAGAAAACAGGGCGTTGCTTGATTAGACTGGGCACCATTTAAGACATAAAGACATGGATGAGTGAGTTTGGTGAGTTTGGGGTGGAGGAACTTGACTGACCTGTCATAACTTCATACCCGATATACCCCCTTTGGGATGAAATAGAGCGGAGACTGCGAGCCAGGCCTTCTTGTTCAACATCAGTGCCTGACCTCACAAATGTGCTTCTGGATAAATGGTCAAACATTCCCATAGACACACTCCTAAACCTTGTGGACAGCCTTCCCAGAAGAGTTGAAGCTTTTATAGCTGCAAAGGGTGGGCCAACTCAATATTGAACCCTATGGACTAAGACTAAGATGCCATTAAAGTTCATGTGCATGTAAAGCCAGGCATCCCAATACTTAAAAAAAAAATTGTGTATATAATCAATCAAGATATATGGACTCCAGATATAGCAATGCTTTAATGTGATATGTAGTTTTGTGCACTTAGATTTACAAGTAAAGTGAGCATTTACTATATCTGGACTCAATATCTCTTGATTGAATATACGGAAGCAGTAAGTATGGAGCCCACTGGAACTGTAAGTTGAATTCTGCTGCTGGAACTACAAGCGTGACTCACCTGAGCGTATATATATATATATATATATATATATATATATATATATTTCAATTGTTTCGTTTACTGTTGAGCTGGTTTTATTTTAAATTTACTGACCTAAAAATAGAGGAAGGGAAAAAGACTATCCATTCACATAAGTGACTAGTCAGTCTATCCCGCTGCTTGAAGCGGAGGCATTAGAGAGTCGGCAGCAGCTGACATATGACAAAGCAGGAGACAAATAAAAGCCTAACACAAGCTTCCTAATTTACTAATAATGCAGCCAAGATAACAGAGTGATGAACACAAAAGCTTGGGAGGTCAGAAAAGTTCTGATCAGGAATCTTTCCATGTTGTTCGGCAGCCTCATTTGTACACTGAATGTGGCTTTATCATGCAGCTTAACAGCTTTGTCAGAGGCATTCTAAGCCATGTTGAGCATTTTCCTCTTTGAGAAAAAGTAAACAGCGTTTGCTTGCAGACATCAAATATTTCCATTTCCACATGACAGACGAGATCTACAGAGCAGTGCTTAACCCCTTCCCAAGTCAATGCAAACCAACGAAAGGCATTGACAGTAAAATAAGCCTTTTCATAACAGGATTGAACATTCGACAATACTTGATAATGTTGTGCAAAACAGCAATAATCCTTAATATCCCACAGGAACCAATCCAAACATTCTCCCATTGGTTCACATTGGCAGCATTTTGCCACTAGTTGTCTATTGTGCCCTTATCCCACTACTTATAAATAAGAGATTAGATATTCAACAATACTTAAGCCAACTGTAGATGGATCTAAAATCGGCTGGTTCAGCAGCGAGCCTGCGGAATTTTGATCCCTCTATGGGCAGGCTAGTGGTACAGAAGTTGATTTCTCTATCAACTTTTGTACCACCAACCTGTTTGAAATTTTTTGCTCGATCAGTGCTGCTGGCTATAGTCAGTGGTGCTGATGAGTGTATTCTGATGGCCTATTCTGATCGTGGATGGGATTACCCCATCCACAGCAATTTGATTCCCAGAAACCACATTGGGTATGACGAAAGAAAATGAATCATGTATGGCCTGCCTTAGGGTCATTCACACCACAAAAGTCTCAATGCATAGACCAGTCAATTTGCCTTGAGTCCTATGAGTATCATATCAATACACTACAGTGATGCGCACGCCAGCAAACATGGTACAATGCAGCTGCTGGAGTGAGCGAACTTAAAGATGAACAAGATGTATCATCTTAGTACACACAGGTGTCTAAGAAATAAAAATTGATAATAGAAATTCAGTAAAGCGAAGAGTTGTGAGCTAAATATTAAAGATAAAGTCTAGGCAAACAACTAAATGTAGTTAAAGCGGAACTACACCTATCAATCTAACAGTTTCGAAAAACAGTTCATTCTCAGCACGTGCCAGGGATGTAAGTGTCACATTGGTTCTGCTCTCAACCAAACTGTCAAACCATCCAATGGCTGGTGTCATAACTGATCGCATGTGCAGCATCATTTCAGTTGAAGATCAAACCAAGGTTTGATCCAAGATGGCAGCTTCCTTGGCAGAAAACGATAGGAGTATTTACTTCCACTTTAAGGCCTCATGTGCACAGGCAGTTTGGTGCATCAGCATCCGGGAGGCACAGGTAAACTGTCCAGTCTTGCTTCCAGCAGCCTGTCAAAATCTATGATTGGCTAGATGCAGCTGGATGCTGTATTAAGCGGTAGTCCAGTTTAGGGCCAGAAAAAAACAGGCTAAATTTCAATCAGTGTATGAAACGTTACACAACTCCACTCAACCCTATGTTTTTTTTCCACTTACCTTTAGTGTTGTAGTGCTCTTCAAAATACATACACACCTGCGCAAAGAATTAAGCGCTGTTCCATCGTAAACTGCTGTTTGGGTAGCGCACAGTAGGTCCTGTGCCGCCATCTTGATCTCAGCTGGCTGCTCCTTCTGGGTTCAGGCAGCTAACTCCAACGACATGACAAACCCATTCCCAAGCAAGCCCTTTGGATCGCTCCCAGGCCACTCTTTGAGCTGATCCTGCAGCCTACTGAAAGATGTGATGTACAGTATCTCAGAAGGCTGCAGGACCAGGTACATGTCATTTTGTCTTTGGCTGAAATAGTGGCATGGGGTGGGCTAAAAATTACAAAATTTTAAATGAAAAAAAAAAAAAAAAAAACGAATAAAAAAATGTATGTAATTCTGCTTGTGGGGGGAGGTGTATTAAAGAGGAGGCTGATACCAAGTCAAATTCTTGCTTTAAGTAAGGAAGCACAATGACCAAAGAAGAAAAGAGCGGTCACCTGTAGTGACCAATCAGATTTTCACAAAATCATATTATTAAAAGATTGCTGCACTTTGCATTTTATGAATGTGCGGATGTTTTGATCATGATGACAAATTACTTTAAAATAATATCAGTGATACTGATGATAAAGATTACACTTATTATACTAAAACACATCTGTGTCCTTGTGTATAAGAATCAACAACAGCTTGCCTTGCAGCTCAAGGCTTCCTCCAGGTGCTGTGGTTTCCTCAAACTGTATGGTAACTGTAGAAAGTAGCACATCATTTGGTATTGTTTTGGCTATACCAGCCACTTTAGCATGTCCATTTTATCTAAGAAAATAACATGTATTTATTTATAATGAAATGACTTCTAACGGTCTATATATTATTTATAATGAAATTACTTCTAACGGTCTATATAAGTGGCTCTCGGTAATTGCAGCCCAACTCCAGCTCTGCTGGGTTTTTATCCATGTCTTTGTCACCATCCTGGCAGGAAAGTGACAGGAAGTGTTAAGAAATGTATACAAAGGGGACAGAGACAGTAGAAAACATTATTAGGGTTCATGTATACATAGCCTATGTTGACCGCCGGCTGTGGGAAAACACAAAACGCAACAAAATCACGCCACAACTCGACAGCGATTTTGCCGTGTTTTGCGGCCGGCTGTGAAAACGTTCCTATCCTGAAAGCAATTCTTCTGCATTCAGGAGAAGGAGGTTGAGGGAGGTTGAAGCTCCCCTAACTGCAGCAGCTCCTAAACTCTGGTAAAAGCCTATGTGTACATGGGCACACAGGCTTTTTTATGGAGTTGAGTTTAGGAGCTTTGGCAAGCAAAAACTCAAGTTTAGGAGCTGCCAGTGTACATGAGGCCTTGGGTAAAACCTGGGCATGACATGACATCATGACCAATCAGGCTTCATCTATCACATTTCTAGCACGCTAGTGACAGCATAATTCTGATTGCAACATGTCTCCTTCAACTAAATTCTCTTTTTCAGAAAGGGGTCCTTTAGTGCTATTACAATGTCTGCTGACCCAAGTTCCGCACCAGAAGAAAGGTGGACAGGATTGGAGAGGCAGGCCAACGAAGATGTAAATTTCTATTCTTCAAATTGTGAAATTCACACGATTCCCCCATCAACACACACATTGCTGAGAGGGAATCCCTCCTGTCGAGCCACTGTCTTCTCCCGGTGGGGGAAGCCGCCCCCGCCAGCAGAAGATAGTGACTATTGCTGGTGGCTATAAAAGACGCTAGCAATAATCGCAAGTGAATCTGGCAGGCTGGTTGTACCCAAGTTGATTGACTTGGCACAGTCAGCATGCCCATACAGGGTTCAAATCTCAGCCAGTTCCAGCTGAACCGGTCGAGATTCGAAACCGTCTATGGCCACCTGGCACCCGAAGATATCACTTCTTAATTTTTACTAAGACATTGAATCAGGACCAAGTTTGTACTCCCTATCAATAATATGTAACTAAGCAAAAACAAAAGTAATCAGACATAACTTAATAATTATTTCTGATTTCTTTTTTATTCATCTTCAAATAAACTTAGCATCTGCAGACTCATGAAATGCTTGTTTAAAGGAGTTCTGTGGTCACAGAATAAACTCATTTTGGAACATCAGCATTGTAATAACAATACAATACAAATAATAGTTATTTTAGACAATCCAATACAAGCTTACTTGGAAAATCTCCTTTCATATTGTGAGTTCTGCCTGTCAGACTTGTGTAACACGTTCAGTAAAAGAAAGGTTCATTTTCCCCGTTGTTGGCTAGATCTTTTTCTGTATGAATTTTGGTTAGGCTGCACATACTCTGAGCTTCTACACAATCATCTTTTTCAACACCTAGAATTATATTTGCTGCACTGTTATAGAAAATTGGATAGTATGTAATCATAATTAAAAAGGCTGTTCATTTTGCTGTTTTGGTCTATTGTTTTCAAAATGATATCTAACAAGATAGACAAAATCTCAGATCAAGCAAAGTAAATGATGCAAGCACCAGATATATGTTTAAAAAATGAGAAGTTGGTAGCGTGTGATCTACAGTATTCATTTTAACGCTCATTTCAAAATTGGACACCATAGACTGAATCAGTATGGAAAGGGGACAAAATACAAAGATCTGCACCACTATGTATGACAATATTTTTGAATAGCCCATGGGGTAATACAGTAGCTGCCATTTGCTTCATCAAATTTCAAGAGTGGTGTAATCTGTCCTTGTTGTTAAGCCTGAGTTATCTCTATGTATTCCTTTTTTAGTTTGAAGATTAAAGCATATTTCAAATCCTAAAAGGTGGTGTCAGCCCTGACTGCTTCATTTCTGATGGGTTACCAAGAAGACAGCCATGTTCTTATCACTTCCCCCCTCCTCACCTCTTTCTGCGCAGGCAGAGAACACAGGAGGTTATCAGCTCACAAGGTTTCTTGCAAAATCAAAAGACATCTTTTGCACTTATTGAACAGATATAGCACTTTCAGTGATATATACAGTGCCTTGCGAAAGTATTCGCCCCCTTGAACTTTGCAACCTTTTGCCACATTTCAGGTTTCAAACATAAAGATATAAAACTGTAATTTTTTTGTGAAGAATCAACAACAAGTGGGACACAATCATGAAGTGGAATGAAATTTATTGGATATTTCAAACTTTGTTAACAAATAAAAAACTGAAAAATTGGGCATGCAAAATTATTCAGCCCCTTTAATTTCAGTGCAGCAAACTCTCTCCAGAAGTTCAGTGAGGATCTCTGAATGATCCAATGTTGCCCTAAATGACTAATGATGATAAATAGAATCCACCTGTGTGTAATCAAGTCTCCGTATAAATGCACCTGCACTGTGATAGTCTCAGAGGTCCGTTTAAAGCGCAGAGAGCATCATGAAGAACAAGGAACACACCGGGCAGGTCCGAGATACTGTTGTGGAGAAGTTTAAAGCCGGATTTGGATACAAAAAGATTTCCCAAGCTTTAAACATCCCAAGGAGCACTGTATAAGCGATAATATTGAAATGGAAGGAGTATCAGACCACTGCAAATCTACGAAGACCTGGCAGTCCCTCTAAACTTTCAGCTCATACAAGGAGAAGACTCATCAGAGATGCAGCCAAGAGGCCCATGATCACTCTGGATGAACTGCAGAGATCTACAGCTGAGGTGGGAGACTCTGTCCATAGGACAGCAATCAGTCGTATACTGCACAAATCTGGCCTTTATGGAAGAGTGGCAAGAAGAAAGCCATTTCTTAAAGATATTCATAAAAAGTGTTGTTTAAAGTTTGCCACAAGCCACCTGGGAGACACACCAAACATGTGGAAGAAGGTGCTCTGGTCAGATGAAACCAAAATCAAACTTTTTGGCAACAATGTAAAACGTTATGTTTGGCGTAAAAGCAACACAGCTCATCACCCTGAACACACCATCCCCACTGTCAAACATGGTGGTGGCAGCATCATGGTTTGGGCCTGCTTTTCTTCAGCAGGGACAGGGAAGATGGTTAAAATTGATGGGAAGATGGATGGAGCCAAATACAGGACCATTCTGGAAGAAAACCTGATGGAGTCTGCAAAAAACCTGAGACTGGGACGGAGATTTGTCTTCCAACAAGACAATGATCCAAAACATAAAGCAAAATCTACAATGGAATGGTTCACAAATAAACATATCCAGGTGTTAGAATGGCCAAGTCAAAGTCCAGACCTGAATCCAATCGAGAATCTGTGGAAAGAACTGAAAACTGCTGTTCACAAACGCTCTCCATCCAACCTCACTGAGCTTGAGCTGTTTTGCAAGGAGGAATGGGCAAAAATTTCAGTCTCTCGATGTGCAAAACTGATAGAGACATACCCCAAGCGACTTACAGCTGTAGGGTGGCGCTACAAAGTATTAACTTAAGGGGGCTGAATAATTTTGCACGCCCAATTTTTCAGTTTTTTATTTGTTAAAAAAGTTTGAAATATTTAATAAATTTCGTTCCACTTCATGATTGTGTCCCACTTGTTGTTGATTCTTCACAAAAAATTACAGTTTTATATCTTTATGTTTGAAGCCTGAAATATGGCAAAAGGTATAGAGTTCAAGGGGGCCGAATACTTTCGCAATGCACTGTATATTAAGCAGACCAAAAGGAAGAAAATAAATAAAATAATAAGTGGGTTTGCATTTACCTTCAAGCTAAAAAATAAAAAATACCTATAGCTTAAGGCTCCTTTCACACGGGCGGTCCATATGTCCGTTTTTAATCCCATTTTTTTGCGGATGAAAAACGGACATAATGCATGGATTGCGGATGTCAGCGGATGACCATCCGCTGACATCCGATTTGCGTCCTTTCCTATCAGTTCCGTTTTTTGGAACGGAAGAGAACCCTATTTTTCTTCCGTTTAAAAAAACGGAACAGACGCAACAACGGATGTCAGCGGTGTCATCCGCTGACATCCACAATCCCATTGACATACATTATCTTCATTTATCATCCGCAAACGGATGGGATGATAAACGGACATACGGACACGGATGACACAAGTGTCATCCGTGTCCGTAAAAAAAAAAAAAAAAAAGTGCCGGAGCGGATCAAAAAACGGTCCTCCCGCGTGAAAGGACCCTTAGTCACATTACTTACCTGCAATGAAGGATACAAGCAGCTGGATCCTGGAGAAATCTTCACTGCAGGGATGCCTGTCCTCTTCTTGTTTCTGAACTTCGGGCACCGCAATGGTAACAGCAGGCAGAACAGCAGTACAGTAGGTCCAACAGTGACCCCCCTCCTTCTCCACTGAGAAAAGTTCTTACATTTATTACACTGCCTGTAACATGACCTATGAATGGTGGAGAGTCTAATCAGTCACAGGATTCTCTCCCCCATTCACAGATCTTGTTACATGCTGTGTAATCAATGAAACATTTTTTCTCAATGGAGAAGGATGAAGGAGGGGAGCTTCCTCGTTGGACCATCTGTGCTGCTGTTCTGCCTGAAGCTGTAAAATGAAAGAAGTGGGAAAGGAAGAGGGCAGGCATCCCTGAAGTGAAGATTTCTCCCAGATCCAGCTGCCTGCACAATGTGGGACACCCTCCATTGCAGGTAAGGAAGGTTCCTAATGCTGTAGGGATTTTTTCTTAAATAAATCTCATATGTGATTCAGGGCGCACTGCTCTGAAAATCACATGCGTTGTCTGTGCGATGCAAATTCAGCCATACAGATTGTATGGCTGAATTTGCATCGCATTCAGTCACAACTCACACAGGACCTTTTTTTGGGTCCGCACCAGAATCGGACCGCATGGTGGTTCACACCTATGCGATACGATTCATATCCGAACTGACAGTTCACACTGTGATATGCAAACTGATCTGGGGGTGTCGTTAACTTTGTATTGACACCCCGCAGCGATTCGCATATGGCAGTGTGAACTGCCTTCGAGTTGAATGCGATGCGGGAACCCGCAGTGGATTCGCAGAATGTGAATTACTTATTCAGTAATTTTTGTTACAAATCATCTTTGGTTCTTTTCATTGATATTGAAACCCACATCTAAACCTTCATAGTAGCGTAAGGCTGTTTTATATGTTCACAATGTATCTATTATATGAACTTTTATTATTACTTTTGGAGTAGGGAATGGTTAAAATCCCTGTCAGTTTTTTCTTTTTTTTTTTTTTGCTGACTGTGTTCCAGTAGGGGGATTCCTTCAACTCCCGTTCTGGAGACATGACAGGAAGTGAGAGGAAATCTATTCAAAGTGAGGGAAAACCTGCCCCTTCATAGCACTACATAGGCATAGAAAGGGCAGACAATCACAGACATTTCTTAGTAGCTCAGGATTCAAGGGTATCAATACATAATGGTTGCCAATATTATTGATACTTCTTTCAGTAAAAATGTTGCTCCTTTGCATTCCCCTGAGGAATTTACTTCCACTAAAGCCCCGTACACACAATAAGAAATTTGGCCGGGAAATTTCGTCTGACGACCGATCTGCCGATTTTCGGCTTGTTAGTATGGTGATTCCGACAGCGGACTCCAACTTTTCGGCCGAAAAAAACCTGGTGTGCAGGCTATATAATTTTTGTCCTCCGTCAACACACGTCCGATTTTCGTCTCATTAGTACAGATTTTGACGGGGAAAAATCTTATGAGCAAGACTAGGCATGCTCCGAGATGAAAAAACACATACAAAGCAATCCAACACATGACATCACTTCTGAAGTAGAATTCTGTCGTACGGGAAAATTCGTGTGCAGTCTAGAGCACATTCCAACCAACAAACACCACTCTGGACAAAAGACGGACGACCGGTCGGCGGAAATTCGTAGCGTGTGTACTAGGCTTTAGGATGTCTTTTTTTTTTACCTCGTACCCAACAACAGTAGGCTGATGGCCCCAGGTGCCACAGGAGATGCCCAGGGGATGCCAGAATTGACCATGAGCAATATGGAGATGACACATCCAAACACCTACATACACCTTTCTAGTATAGCCCTAGTATAGATACTAGTTGTTAGATTTGAAGGTATTTACTATGCATAGTACCTCGAGAAAGGCCTCAAGCTCTTTGTGCTAGTCTCTGGACTTTTGTGCCTATAATAAGTCATTTATAACATGTGCCTTGTCATAAACCAGAGGTGCTAATGACAATTAGAATTGTTTCAATCACACAACTTGATCTTAATTGGAAATATTTGGTTCATGCTGCTATGTTCACACAACTTCACCAGATTCTGATTTTGTTCTGGCAATTAAAGCCATTAAGTCAGCAGACAGACAGCAGGTTATTCTTTTGCTATTTGACAAAGCAAACCTTCTTTAACATCTATATGACAGCACCATAATTAAACATAATCAAATACAATTTATGTGAGGTGTTGCATGTTTTTCTATGCTTCACTGGAGAACAGCCTCTGATTGCCACCAACAGTTGTTGTTTTTTTATTTTTTTTTTATTTTAAGCCACCCTGAATACTGGAATACACATAAAAAACATTTCTTTGATGGGCACATTTTTACAGGAAACATACAAGACCCATCTTAATGTACTTTCATGGGATTAAAGGTAAGCCTAAAATTATTTTTAAAGCCTGAACTGATGACCTGACTTTTCTCTACTGCAGTCTGATGGTACCTCCCGGCTCCCTGTGACCTGCCTATGACTGGAAAGGCAAGGAGAATCAAGACTTATGAGCAACTCTCTGCTCTTTACTTCTGTCAGCATGTAAGCAGTTTGAGTTTAATGCTGCCCCAGCCAGGAGGATGAGAATTAACTTGCTTCCCGGTCTTTCTTGGGTCTGACCCACTGATCCTGTGTATAAAAATTGGGAGAGGGGTTGGATCCGGGGTTGCACATAGTATGAGACATGTTGCCGTTCGTCCAGACTACTGCCGAATCTGGAGCAGCTATGGACAACTAGCTTTCTACAGTGTATGGGGCCACAGAGATCAAATCACCCAAAGATACCAGTCCTGGAGAACTGCCATAATGGACTCTATCCTGTACAGGTATTAGGGATGTTAGGAAAAGACTGTGCACTTTGTTCTGTATGCTGAGAGTTTACAGTAAAGCTTTGGAAACGTTGTTCTTGCCTGGTCTGAAGTTATTAAAGAGGTATAATGCAAGTAACAGGCACATATAGTTCACAGTTGGGTTAGCTGAGATGCACTGGGGTATGAAGACAGTGGTACAAGAGTTAATAAAGTGTGAAGGTACTAGTGGTTATCAAGGGTAAAAAAGGTTTCACAAGCAACCTTTCATAAGTGTGCACATGTGACAGGTGGTATAGCCTCTTGCAGAAGGAGTTGATGTCAGCACTCCGAGCGGTCCATCTCCCATAGCAATGGGAGCAGATCAGCACCTTAGAGGTCCTCAGCCTGTTCACAGGTACAGAAGAGGAAGAGTTAAGGAAAAGTGTGCATGAAATTCTGCGGAAGGTGCATGGCAGGACCCCATTCCGTAAGTGGGAGTGAGGTAGCGGAGACATATTGAACAGGTGGAGAGGGCAAAGGCTCAGTGTGTCCCTCCTAAATGCAACAGTGACCCTAGTGGTGTATACTGACGCCAAAATTAGAGTTTACCCGTCTGTTTTAGTAAGGGTGCCCCATGTGTAAGGCAGTGACCCTATTCATGGTACCTAGTGTAGCCCAGAAGAACCCATCCTAGAGTAGGCCTCCTATGTGACCCACACTTGGCTTCCAACGAGGAGGGCAACATGGAGGAAGTGCCACCCTCCTACCACTACAAGCATGTTTCTTGTCAGTGCAAATGTATGATGGACAGTCTAATTGGCCCCAAGTTCTGGCCCTCTATTTCCCAGTCAATGTCTCTTTTTGAGGTAGTCAAAAAGTAGCATTTCCCCTCCATGATTGTTACACCAACTAACCTAAGAGCAAATAAGGCTGAGAACCATTTTGGGGATCATTCTTCATCCAAAACAACCAGCTAATATTGCAGTGCACTATACCAAGACAAAGGGGTATATTCCAGTCAACTGGAACACATTTTTCTGTAAGCAATAAAGTCTGCCATTAACCTTTTCTTCTAGGCCCCATTCACACCTGAGTGTTTTGTAGCTCAAAGCTCCAAAATGCTCAACATCCAAATCCTATGGTTTTTGACTGCGCCTTGAAGCATGTAGCTTAAAATAGTACATGAGCTTCTATTTGAATTACAAGCTTCAAGCGTTTATGGACCCAATGGACTTCAATGGGTATGTCTGAAAAATACAACAAATAATGTGTTTTTTTCCCTAGTAGCTAGCTTTACAGTGGCTAAAATAATTAAAAAAAAAAATTCTCATGCAAAAACATGTACAGAAACATAAAAAAGTCAGGAAAAATGACTATAGACGTTAAGCTCAAGTGTGAATGCAGACCTATAAATGCTACTTGTCTAGCTTGCATGCTCACCCTTTTGCTTGAAATGTTTCAATACTTTGAGCAAGATCTGGTTCTAGATCAGGATGCCATGTGTTCCAGAATAGTGATGCAAAGTATAAAAGCTAAATAATAAATGCATAAAATGCATGAAGGTACACAAAACCTTCTATGTGCAGCAGCGCCCCAGCCCCCAATACTTACCTGAACCCATTGGCTCCTGCTACTGTCAATCACAACCAGTGAGCCAATAAGGAGATAGCTGGGGGGGGGAGCTGAACTCTATGTGTGAATGTACACATGGTGCAGTGGCTCGGGTGCCTCCATAGCAAGCTGCTTGCTGTGGGAGCACTTGGCAGGAGGGAGGAGCCAGGAGCGCCAGTGGGGGACCTGAAAAGAGGAGGATCGGGTCTGCTCTATGCAAAACCAATGACCAGAGCAGGTAAGTATAACATGTTTGTTAAAAAGAAAAAAAAAACAAGCCTTTAATATCACGTCAAGGCTGCCCATAGATGGATTATTTTTTATTTTTCGTTCACCTAGCGGGCAGAATAAAAAAAAAAGCAAACAGATTTTCGCATCCACACGATCAAGATGGATGGAGGAATCCTCTCTGCTGGGACATTGTATTCTGACAGTGAGGACTCTCCACCAAAAATGTCCATCATTAGATCAACTTCTGTCGAGCAAGAACAGCCGCACATGGATCAATATTCAGCTGGTACCTGCTGAGCTGGCCGAATTTGATCCATCTATGTGCATTTATGATTATTTCCCCATTGAGCATGCAAAGCATTGCACCCATGATCAGTAGATTGTGGGTGCAATGTCAGGCTCCTGCAGACACTTACTCCAGCTTTCTTGCCTGTACCTCTGTTAGAAAGCTGGAGGAAGTGTCAATGGCCATTCATTGAGTCATTGAGAACTACAATATGTCAGCGGCAGTGGACGAGGGGACTTGTAGTTTATTCCTTCAGGTAGCTTGCACAGCTGCGCCAATTTTGAAATGTGGCAAAGGCTGCAGGGGAGAGGAACTCCCGCCAGCTGTCAAGGGGGAAGAGGATCAGGGATCAGGGAACTCCCGCCAGCTCTCAAGGGGGAAGGGGATCAGGGATTAGGGAACTCCCGCCAGCTGTCAAGGGGGAAGGGGATCAGGGATCAGGGGTGTGTGTGTGTTTAGGGGGGGGTGCCATCCTAAACACAGTTGTAATGTGTAACATGCCCCAAAAGGTGAATTTTGCCTTTAAGTCTGTGGATTTGGGCCCTATTCATGCTGTCGTGTTCCATCGCACAGTAACTGCATTGTACAGAGACATGTTAAACACAGTACTGAAATAGAAAAAAAATAAAATAAAGAAAACTATAAAATTAAGGAACTTGTGACATTTCTTTGGCATATCATCAGAGGCTGGCACCCCATACACAAAAGAGTATACATGACACATGATGAGATGAGTCACATGATACAATCTTATCAGGAGTTATTTTTGTAAATAAAAATGAGTAGGTTTAATCAAAAGTTTTTTTTTTTTATTTGTTTTTCCGACCCCAAAGGCAGCTAATGAAATCAGCCTGGAGCATTCTTTTAAAAGATGACTGAATCATCTGCATCTGTTGCCCCATTAGCTATTATGACTTGATAACTGTGGTTTATTTTCCTATAATACTATTATTACAATATTTGGGGAATAGTTTTATTTTGTTAATTTCACTCTTAACCACTTTACCACCGGAGGATTTTGCTGTCTTCCGTCCAGGCCACTTTTTGCGATTCGGCGCTGTGCGACTTCAACTGACAATTGCGCGGTCGTGCGACGCCGTACCCAAACGAAATTTACGTCCTTTTTTTCCCACAAACAGAGCTTTCTTTTGGTGGTATTTGATCACCTGTGCGATTTTTACTTTTTGCGCTATAAACAAAAAAAGAGCGTTTATTTTGAAAAAATAACAATATTTTTAACATTTTTTTATATGAAATTCCCCCCAAAAAAGATGTAAAAACCAATTTTTTTAAAAATTTTTGGCCAATTTGTTTTATGCTACATATGTTTGGTAAAAAAAATCGCAATAAGCGTATTTTGATTGGTTTGCGCAAAAGTTATTGCGTTTACTAACAAAGGGAAAGATTTCTGTCATTTTTGGTGTTTTTTAACGCGTAATGGCGGCGATCTGCGATTTTTTTTGCGGGACTGCGACATTGCGGCGGACAGATCGGACCCTTGACTGACATTTTTGACACTTTTGGGGGTACCAGTGACATTACTGCAGTAATCAGTGCTATATATATGCACTGTTACTGTAAAAATGACACTGGCAGGGAAGGGGTTAATTTTATTGGAGAGGGAGGGGTTAATGTATGCCTGGTGCTTACTGACGTGTTGGGGGGGAGGTGACTGTGTGACAGAAGGACAGATCGGATGTCCAGCTATGCTGAACAGTCCGATCTGTCACTCCCTGTCACTATGGAGATCCGCCCGCTGTGTTTACACACAGCGGGCGGATCTCCAGACTCGATCCCCGACGATCGGGTAAGAGCAGCGGCGATCGCCGCTGCTCCTCCCCTGGCCCCACTCCCGCTGTGAATGAAAACAGCGGGAGCGAGCCTCCGGCGGCGCGCAAGCGCCGCCCAGAAGGGGGAGTGTCCAGTCACGTTAATACTACGTGGCTGGACGATAACGAACCACTCTGCCGCAGTAGTATTACTGTGAGCGGTTGTAGAGTGGTTAAAGTGTTACTAAACCCAGGACCCTGCATTCACTATATCTGGTCTCCCGCAATACATAGAACATGGATATGCAATAGTTTTAGTAAATATAAACTGCTAAATATCTTTTCTCAATATCAGTTAGTGCAGACCCCTGACCCTCTGTCTGGGCAGTGCTGATTGGCCCTGTGTTGGTCACATGCACTCTCCCAAGCATAAAAACTCTCTAACTATACACACAAAACTGAGCATGTGCAGAGTGCCCCCAAGGCTCTGTTCTATCAGGAGCTGGTTTGGGGACTTTGGAAGAAGTGGAGGATCAGGGAAGACAGCCTTTTTACACAATACAGAGGATTAACCCCCTTAGGTTCCACAGTAAATATAACAAGCATGCTTTACTGCATATACAGACTGATTTTACTGTTGTTGGTTTAGTAACACTTTTAAGCTGAACTCTGGCTCAAAAACTATTTGCAATGTCTAATAAAGTGTGTCCTGTGTATTTAGGCAGCAGAATTTTGTACTCTTAATTTCACTCACCCTAGAACAGTGCACTCAGCTCCAAAAATCCAGCACTAAAAGTTTCATTTTTGGCTGGGGTATTCAGATTAAAGAGGTTTGTAAGGAGCTCTTTGATTGGTGGAGGGGAGATCATAATGTTTAGCTGCCCCTCCTCCAATCACAGAGTGCCTTAAATTTGTTGAAAAGAAAGCAAGATGTTTACTGAATGGAGGAGCTGGAGTGTGAACAACCCAATGTGAACTGAGTACTCCAGCCGGAACAGTAAAGCCAACCACACGACGGACCGCACCATACACCCCCCCCCCCCCCCCGGACCACACTAGCCCGCACACCCTAGCATTGCAACCTGCAAGAGACCATACACAGGCAATTAAAGCTTCCAAGAAGCAGATCCTGCAGACAGACACCAAGACAGGACTGGTGCATTCATGGCAGGCAGATCACAGTGCAGATCTCCCTGTGCATCACACACAACACATGCCAATGGTGCTCTATTCTGCACTTACCTGAATTGCAGCGGTGGCTTCTCCTCAGTCCTCAGTCCCCCGCGTCTCCTCGAGTCCTCCCTCCTCCTCCTCCTTCTCCATGGCCAATGGCATGGGTTCGCCTTTCGGCCAATCGGGAAATGGGTCTCGGACCCGCTTCCTGATTGGCCAGGAGGAGGATCCGTGTGACAATTGTGAATATTCATTCGCTATTGTCACACAAATGGGTGGGCTCAGGCACAGTGCTCCCCAATCCCACCCTTTTCTGAAGCCTATTAGAGCCTCTGGCTCTAATCATGTGCTTCAGGAAAAAAAAAACCCTATTGAACTCCATGTGTCCGGTGCCCCGCATGTAGATTAGGGGGCCGGACGCATGGATAGGGGGGGCGGTGCCCCTGCGCCCCCAACGCACCACCTGCCACTGGTTTGGGGTGGAGGAACTTGACTGGCCTGCAACCCAATAGAACACCTTTGGGATGAATTAGAGCGAAGACTGTGGGCCAGGCCTTCTCTCCACCATCAGTGCCTGCCCTACAGACTAAGACTATGCCATTAAAGTTTATGTTCGTGCAAAGGCAGGCGTCCCAATACTTTTGGTAATATAGTGTATGGAAAAATTGGTTTTGGCCGGAGTTCAGCTTTAAATATTCTAGCTTTTCATTTAGTATAAATGCATCTTTGAAAGTGTGATCACAAAGGCCAAGGCATCTCACTTCCAGGGTGCACTCTGATTGAGACTGGCTGCATGTCACAGCGTATGTCAGCCCCTGCAGCTCTGCCCTACTTCTCAGCAACTCTTCAATCCTTCCAACTCAGCTAATGGTGACATTTAACAAAGGAGAAACTTCACTGCGTGACAACTGGGCAAAAGGAAGTGGACTGAAGCTCACAGTGAGCTTTATTCAGAAATGAACCTAAGAGACAGACAACTGAGCGACCTGCAGGTACAAGGCTCTTAGAACAGTCGCCTCTGCCGCGGCTGCAGTTAAAAATGACAAGCCAACTACTTTTATTCTACTGAATAAGTGCTATTAAAATATAATATCATAAGTATGGAATACAAGAGTTGCCAACTGAAAACATGACTTGTGGAGGAAGAAAGAAAGATAATGCCACTGGAAATGAACACTGAGCTATGATGGTCACCATACATGCTACAGGCTGCTCTGGCCATGCAATCTTCCTACAATCAGCTTTAGATTTACCAAAACCTACCTAATCCAACCAATCAATATGTATCCAATCAGGCAGGTCCTTGCACTTCAATTTTGTTAAAAAAAAATTCCCTTTTCCTTAGATTTTTTAATCTTTTGCCGACCAGCCGCCGCAGATATACGGCGGCAGGTCGGTATGTTCCCGCAAATCGCCATACCCGCACAGCGCTTTGGGTGAGCAATCGTGGGGGCCGTTCGTCAGCAGGCCAGCTGATCTGCGGGGCCGGCGCTGCGATTTCCGTCTGGCACCTGCAATCACTCTCCATGGAGACAGAATGGCGGTCTGCTGTTGCAAACACAGCAGACCGCTGTTCTGCCAGCAATCAACACAGGGATCCTGTGATCCTCCTATTTAGGATCACAGGTTCCTGTGTTGATTCCATAAGCTCATCCCTCACACAGTTAGAAAGCCCCCCCCCCCCCCCCCCCTAGGCATACATTTAACCCTTTGATCGCCCCTGGTGTTAACCTCTTACCTGTCAATGTCATTAGTACAGTAACTATGAAAATTTTTAGCACTTATTATTGTAGTAATGTCACTGGTCCCCCCCAAAAGTATCAGTTAGTGGTCCGATCTGTCCACCACAATGTAGCAGTCCCGCTAAAAATTGCTGATTGCCATCATTACTAGTAAAAAATAAATAAAAATGACATGATAACTTTTGCACAAACCAATCAAAATACGCTTATTGGGATTTTGTTTTTACCAAAAATATGTAGCAGAATACAAATTGGCCTAAAATGATGAAAAAATTTGATTTTTTAATTTTTTTTTTATTGGGAATGTTAAAATGCAGAATGTGAAAAATATTTGTTTTTCTTTTTCAGAATTGTCACTCTTTTATTGTTTATAGCGCAACAAATAAAAATTGCACAGGTGATCAAATACCACCAAAAGAAAGCTCTATTTGTGGGGAAAAAGAACACCAATTTTATTTGAGTACAGTGTCGCACGACCGCGCAATTGTCTGTTTAAATAATTTGCCGAATTGCAAAAAATGGCCTGGTCATTAAGGGGGAAAATCTTTCGGTCCAGTCCAGAAGTGGTTAAAGAATTTATAAAGTCATATATTAATTTCCACATTCTATTTCAATTATTTCCAGCCTACTCCTAATAATCTAAACAATCTTGAAGTTTGTAAACTTACTTTTGAAGATCTTCACACATTTACTTCCTTGAATTCTGTGACTTGTAGTTATTATGCGCTGTAAATAGACACTGTTGTGTCACAGAATTTACAGAAACTGCCTTCTGAACTACAGAGGTGCTGAGAGGAGGAGTATCAGGAGGCGGAGTCAGTACAGAAATCACAAATTGCTAGCAGCAAGGTACCATGGGATATGTAGTCCTTAGAAACTGAAAGCAAACAGCAGAGCAGTGGCATCTGGTGAAAACATTTTTTTTGGGGGCGGGGGGGGGGGGGGGCACAAACTTACCTACAAACAAATCCTCCAGGCTGAGCTGTCATGGCTCCCCTGATACCCAATGGATATCGTGTTGCAAATCTTCAGCCTCCTGATTGGCCAGTATGAGAAGACGGAATCCAGAAGTGACGCAATGGTAAAATTTGATTTGCTAAAATAAAAAGTGGGAGGGTTTGCTCCCCGAGGACAATGTCAAACAAGCCAATTAGAGTCTCAGGTACTAATCACGCACTTGTTAACAATTGACGGAGCTAATGGACAGCTATTAGTCCGGCGCCCCACACAGTGGAAGATTTATTTTTAAGTAAATTATAATATGACTAACATTTTTTAACTTTAAGATGTTAAAAAATGTTGGGCATACTATCATTTATTTAAAAGTAAATTGATCTATGAACTTTGAGGGGGCGGTGCTGAACTCTGGGGGGGGCGGCGCCACGCACCCCTAATGGACCAGCCACCACTGCAGAGGAGGAGAAGCTGCAAAGCCTGTAGACAATCCAGGAAGTTGTGGAAAGAGATGTTCAGCAGACAATCAGCACTTACAACATCAAAGGAGATTTTTTAAGTAAGTTTATGTTGGATTGTCAAATATAACTATTGTTTGTATTGGTTTTACAATGTTGGTGTTATAAATTAAAAGTGTATGCTGCGTCCATACATTTCCTTTAAATCAGGGGTGCCCAACTGGTTGCCCGCGGGACACATGTGGCCTGCAGACCCCTCTGATGTGGCCTTAGACCTCCTGCTCTGGGATGGCGGGTTGCAAGCCGTTTAAGTGGCCCTCGCTCTTCAGAAGACTGGACACCCCTGCTTCAAATGGTGGAACCAGAACTCTGACCTAGCCTGATCTGCATAATTCCAGATGGTATATGGTACAGAAATTTCATGCCATGATCTACAAGGAGGCATCTTCAACACTGCACTGAAAGGAACGGAGATTCTGATTTGTTGCTGTGAGCAACACAGACGGTTCCTATATCAGAAATGTTAATAAATGACACCCAAAAATGTTTGACAGTTGTGATTAGAAAGAGATATACTGTAACAGTAACTTCATTGTTGAGAATACGTCCAGACACAGAAGTGGTTGATCACCTTGTATATGGCAGTTGGATGAGTTTGTATAAATGAAGCCTAGCAGATCAGGTCAATTAATTTTGGCACTGCTGTGATTTCAGTTGGGGACATATGAAAAAGGGAGTGGATATGTAGAGTCCTGGGGGGGGTTGAAGGTAAGGGGAGTTAAGGTAGGAAAATTTGGGAGGGTAGATGCCAGAAAGGGAAGGAGTGAGTAAAGTGTATCTAAACTTAACTTAAAATACAGTATAACTAAAGGCAACATTTTTTTTTTTTTTTAGTTTTAGACAGAGGGGAGATGGATTAGATTTGTTGCTCTCTGTGTCCCCATTAGGTAGATTCCCCTTCTCTATTTGTCCTGTTTACCATTATCATTGAAAGTGAAACTAAAAGAAAACCCAACATTTTGGGTTGTCCCCAGAAAAGTATTAGAAGGGAAGTCTTCCAATGTGCACACTAGTTCTGGTGACCTGGGGCTCCCCAACAGATTCCCTTAATTTGCAGGGATTTCCTCTGACTTCCTGTTTTGGCTATGAAACAGGAAGTGAATGTAAATCTCCCCATTGGAACAAAGAAGGTAAACTAAACCTTACAGGGGTTATAACCCTCCATTCGCCTATACATCTACAGTGGGTACGGAAAGTATTCAGACCCCCTTAAATTTTTCACTCTTTGTTATATTGCAGCCATTTGCTAAAATCATTAAAGTTCATTCTTCTTCCTCATGAATGTACACATAGCACCCCATACTGACAGAAAAACACAGAATTGTTGACATTGTTGCAGATTTATTAAAAAAGAAAAACTGAAATATCACATGGTCCTAAGTATTCAGACCCTTTGCTGTGACACTCATATATTTAACTCAGGTGCTTTCCATTTCTTCTGATCATCCTTGAGATGGTTCTACACCTTCATTTGAGTCCAGCTGTGTTTGATTATACTGATTGGACTTGATTAGGAAAGCCACACACCTGTCTATATAAGACCTTCCAGATCACAATGCATGTCAGAGCAAATGAGAATCATGAGGTCAAAGGAACTGCCTGAAGAGCTCAGAGACAGAATTGTGGCAAGGCACAGATCTGGCCAAGGTTACAAAAAGATTTCTGCTGCACTTAAGGTTCCTAAGAGCACAGTGGCCTCCATAATCCTCAAATGGAAGACGTTTGGGACGACCAGAACCCTTCCTAGAGCTGGCCGTCCGGCCAAACTGAGCTATCGGGGGAGAAGAGCCTTGGTGAGAGAGGTAAAGAAGAACCCAAAGATCACTGTGGCTGAGCTCCAGAGATGCAGTCAGGAGATGGGAGAAAGTTGTAGAAAGTCAACCATCACTGCAGCCCTCCACCAGTCGGGGCTTTATGGCAGAGTGGCCGGACGGAAGCCTCTCCTCAGTGTAAGACACATGAAAGCCCGCATGGAGTTTGCTAAAAAACACCTGAAGGACTCCAAGATGGTGAGAAATAAGATTCTCTGGTCTGATGAGACCAAAATATAACTTTTTGGCCTTATTTCTAAGCGGTATGTGTGGAGAAAACCAGGCACTGCTCATCACCTGTCCAATACAGTCCCAACAGTGAAGCATGGTGGTGGCAGCATCATGCTGTGGGGGTGTTTTTCAGCTGCAGGGACAGGACGACTGGTTGCAATCAAGGGAAAGATGAATGTGGCCAAATACAGGGATATCCTGGACAAAAACCTTCTCCAGAGTGCTCTGGACCTCAGACTGGGCCGAAGGTTTACCTTCCAACAAGACAATGACCCTAAGCACACAGCTAAAATAACGAAGGAGTGGCTTCACAAAAACTCCGTGACTGTTCTTGAATGGCCCAGCCAGAGCCCTGACTTAAACCCAATTGAGCATCTCTGGAGAGACCTAAAAATGGCTGTCCACCAACGTTTACCATCCAACCTGACAGAACTGGAGAGGATCTGCAAGGAGGAATGGCAGAGGATCCCCAAATCCAGGTGTGAAAGACTTGTTGCATCTTTCCCAAAAAGACTCCTGGCTGTATTAGATCAAAAGGGGGCTTCTACTAAATACTGCGCAAAGGGTCTGAATACTTAGGACCATGTGATATTTCAGTTTTTCTTTTTTAATAAATCTGCAACAATGTCAACAATTCTGTGTTTTTCTGTCAGTATGGGGTGCTATGTGTACATTCATGAGGAAGAAGAATGAACTTAAATGATTTTAGCAAATGGCTGCAATATAACAAAGAGTGAAAAATTTAAGGGGGTCTGAATACTTTCCGTACCCACTGTACTTTAAATTGGATCTACTGCAACTTACCAGTTTTAGGTATGGTGGCTGCATTCGTTTTCTTTTTCAAGTTTTTCACTTTAATGGGCATTCACATGGACGTGACACGCACAAGGGAACTCTAGTGTGTACAACTCCCATTGTTTTTCTGTGCCTGGAAAGCTGTGGGTGGCACATACAGCCAGTCATAGAAAGGGCATGGCTGAAGACACATGTACTCATGCACACACCGATGCTCTTCTGCACCTCTGAAATACCTGCATTTGGGGAATACGAAGATGCATTGAGGTTTACAAGTGCCTACAGTGATGCACTTCTATGGCTGACTCTTCATGCCACCAGCGGGTCCCCATGCGCTGGAAAAAGCTGTGTTTTATGCCAGAGGACATTTACGCCTGCAAACATCCATGTGCATGAGCCCTTATGTTGACCTGCCACTAACACTTCCTGTCCAAGGGTGACAGTGCTCACTCACTGTACTGTATACAGCAGGGATGACCGGGAACACAGTTCCAGCACCTCCAGCGCTGAATGTATGTAATAGCAAGGGGTGTGGGGTGTGTTGGAGGGTCTCTTGATGCTGGCTGCTCAGGGATATATTGTCACTGGTATGGATCTGTTATTGTGTGAGGGTTTATTGTTGCTGCTAGTGGATCTATTGTTGGTAGGGATCTCCTGTTGAGGTAGAGGTCTATTGTTGGCTGATCTATTGATACTGGTTGCTGGGAGAGCCGTTGTTGCTACTGGAGGGGGTCTATGCTGGGGTGGGTCTTTTGCTGCTGGGTGAGGTATTTTGTTGTGTGTGGGAGGTGGGTAGGGGTGGAACCAAGGGACAGTGCTCAGGGGTGGGTAGGGGTGGAACCAAGGGACAGTGCTCAGAGGTGGGTAGTGGGTGGAAACAAGGGGTGACTCAGAAGGGGGGGGTTCCTGCACCTATTCCCCAAGAAAAAAAGCCCTGGTATACAGTATATGATGGGACAGCAGGGTGGGACTAAAGAATACCTTCCACTCTTATGGACTGCATAACCTAGGGGGAGGTGTTCTGTAGGTCACAAGCCAGAACTGTGCTAATCTAAGACAGTGAAGTCTTAGACTGCAAAGAACACAGGAACTTGGAAAATCACAAGATTTCGTGAAGGATCAACAGGTATTTTTCTGCACTTATTGAACAGATATAACAAAACACCTTTAATAGTATTTTTAACAGACCCAAAGGTCTGCTCTTTAATTATCTACAGGCTTGAAGAGCTGGTGAAACCTTTATCCAGAAATGTTACGTATTTTATAACTAGTAATGAAAATTATGTAATTTGTCTATAATGGCCATTTTAGATGCTATGAAAGCACACTACTTTTATTTTTTTTTAGCTTTGAGCAAATAAGTTCCTGAGAGTAAAATAAAACACATTTATACATGACACCCTTAAAAATATTTGAAATCCTGTAAGTGGGGCTTTGGTATTAAATAAAGTATTCCTATGTATAAACAGTGCTGTTTGCAGATGTTCCCATAATCTAGGACAGATGGCAACCTTGTCTGGCACTTAAGAGGCCAATTAAGTGGTTATGGATCATGTCTAATAAGAATTTATGTGGATTAGGTTAGGGAAAGGTCTGCTTATACAGTGCTGCACTGCATAAAAGGAGCCTTCTCTAAATCTACAGAGGAAATGTGCACTGTCTGTATGAGATTGGAAGTCATTTATAGATGGAAACATTACAAATCTTTTAAATTTGACCAGTAAAACAACCCAACTACCATGGGAAGTAGCAGGACTAGCGCTACTATGACTACCACTAATAAATGATCAAAGCACTTAAAGACAAGTCAACAGATTTACTAATAGGATTTTCGATCTCCAAAGCATTCGTATCATTTACAAACTTTAGAAGTCTAGCAGTGGAGATGAGCCTTAAGGAGTGGAGGATCGGGAAAATAAATGTGTTTTTCCAAATCAACTAGACAAAAATGAACAGTTAACCCTTGCAGTGGGGCTGTACCCCCCACTGCAAGGACAAATTTTGAGGTTTCTGGGAATTCAGTCAGAAAACAATTTTAGGCATTTTGCTCAGCTTGGACCCGTATAAGCTAATAAAACTGATTTAAGGTATTTGGTGCAAAACAGAGCCCAATGACACAGTAGCAGAGGTAGCCAACCTTGGCCCTCCAGCTGTGTTGAAACTACAAATCCCATCATGCCTCTGCCTGTGGCTGTCAGAGTCTTGCAGTGCCTTATGGGACTTGCAGGTCTACAACAGGAGTTGTACCTTGGACCTTGGAGTGCCAAGGTTGCCTACCCCAGCACTATAGTTTAGTTCACATGGGTCCAAGAAATCAGCATTGATTTTCGTTATTATAGCTTTCTTTTGTGACTTCTTTATGTATAAGTATGGCTGTTTAAATAAAAACGTTACACTCACCTGCTGGCTCTGTAGTGAGACCTGAGCTATCAAAGACCGCAATCACTTAGTTCTCCCTCTCCACTTTCAGCAGAAAGCTGGGACTGTCAGTCTCCACCTCTCTGCTCTGCCCCTCCAGCGCTCACTAGAGTGTTGGGCTGTGGATGGGTGGGAGGTGCTGGCTCAGACTCTTGGTGGATCACTGAGAAGATGAGCCAGGTGCCAGCCCAGGGTTCTGGATGGACTAGACAGGTTCTGTGACATCAGCCAACAGCGGGCTTCAGGTCACAGCAGTGCAGAAAGAACTGCACTCCTGTGATTCATTGAAAAAGTATAGCCAAAAAAGCTTTGGCTATACTTCTCCTTTAACAAAACCCAGAACCTGTTTACAGCTGTAACACACTTCATTGTTACTAAATGCAGATTATAAAATGGCCACAAGATGGCAGTGCTCTGCAGTTTAGTTTAAACAGAAACTAGTACAGCGATGCTAAGAATGTTGGAACTTGTATGCTGCAGGGAGGACTTCTTTATTCAGATAAGCTGAAATAGAACTACAGATCCCACATGAGTGAGCAAAAAGGGTGGTAGTCTATAAAAAGGAAAGCCCAGAACCTGAAGGGGAGGGGAGGAGAGGAGAAGACAGAGAAAGAGAGAGGACACGTGTGAGAGTGGAGGCAGATCCAGGAGAACACAGGCCAAAATGGATTGAGCCAGAGAGCGGGGAAGAGGATTTCTAGATCCCTGGTTGTACTGAGGGGGCAGGACAGTCGATCCTGCAGGCAGACAGATCGGCCATTGCCATCAGCACCACTACATCTGCGGTAGAATAGTGAGAAAGGGGGTCACCCAGCAGCAAGGCCATCATTTCGCACCGCTACCATAAAGGACTGCTTAAGAAGGTTCCTATCCCATACCACACTGCTGCATGCTACAAGCTCATTTTTTGTTACTTTAAGTTACTCAAATTCAAGATCCTTAGAGCACAGAATGTCACAGGGAGACACAGGCTCTGTGCCCCAATCATTGCTGCAGCCTAGCTCTGTTGCCCAATCATTGCTGCGGCCTATCTTTATTAGCTACCCATTGAAGTACTGAATGCAGGATATCCTTCATAATGCCTTCTGTTGCCAGATTAGGTAGGATCTGTAAACGTATATTACCTCAGGCCTAATCCATCCAAGCAAGCTACAAGTTCCACAAGTCAAGTTCTACACTTTAAAGGATGCATTACTGCTAAATTCTGTTTGAATAACCCTTAGAACTTCCTGATGTAATTTAGAGTAAATTCACAACTTGTTGCATTCACAAATGGCTCCTAAATGCATAAAAAATGTCCAAAAAAATTGGATGTGCATGTCAACAGGTGCAGTCTACTTTCTCCACTGCAGGTGGCGTACTTCGGTAGCGACACTGCAGCTGGAGAGCAAGTCAAGAGGAACATAGTCCTTCTATTGTTTCCTGGGTCACTGGGGAAGCGATTCAATTGGATGCTGCCGCCCCATGTGACTCCAGCACCCATTATGGGTTAGGCATTTAAGGCCCTGGTTCCCAGGTTTAGCACACATTTTGCGAGTTGGTAGAGCAGGGACAGGTACCCTGCCTGGCAGGGACAGACTAAGCAGCAGGGAAAGGAGGGAAAGCGTAGGGCTCGCAACTTCTCTGGATATTTTCCTGCTTGGGCACAAGAAGGCCAAGCCGCATTCTGCCCCTCTCAACAGGCGCTATCAGTTCAGCTGAATGTTCCCAGTTAGGCAGCCTTCCCACCGGGTTTATTGTGAATTGTCTTTTCATTATTTCAATACAGGTTCTTTCATTGCACTGGAATGGGTGTGTGTTATTGCGGCTGCACCTTGCTCAGCCCCAACTACATGCAGATAAACTTAGTGGTCCCTACTAAGTTCCAGTTCTCCAGTAAAGATGGCAGCACTGGAGAAGAATAGTAAAGAAGGTACTTATGCTTCAAGGAACACAACGCTGGATCCCATAGATTGGTAAGTATGTTTTTTGTTTTGGGGCAGGGACAAGTGTTAGGGATTTTTTTTTTTTTTTTGGGGGGGGGGGGTTAATACGGAGACCTAAGGATTTCTGTGCAAAAACTATTTATGTATAAGGTATGGTTTTCCGAAAACAAAAAAAGAATGACTATGAAAATGCTAAAGGATCAGAAGTTATGGTATATATGTGTCACTCAAACACATGACAGTGGTAGATGTCATTGAAGAAGATGGCATATGCCTTGCGCAGGGGTCGTAGAGAGATAGAGAAGGAGAATCTGGCGCTGAGTCAGCCACAGGCAGGCGTTCATAGCTCTTTAGCTGGGTAAATGAGAGGACGTGGGAGGGCTCTCATTGGGCCCTGTGGTGATTGATTCCCCTAATGACAGGGCTTTGTGACTTTTCACTAGCAAGTAATAGATAGCTGAATGGGTTGAGGGAGAAGCTTGCTGTGCAAATAAATGACTAATGATTTGCAAGCAACCCCCTCGCCCACTCTAACTGATTCCTCTCCTCCCTCTATGACAGGACAATGCTGCTGGTGCTATCCCTTAATACTCAGTCCCCATGTCATGCTTCTGTTATCTCCAGCACTCAGAGAAAGGGATTGCTTCAGTGACTGCTGGCGTTCCTTCATTCAGAGATAAAGCCATTTTCAGCCATCGAGAGATACAGATCCGGATTATTAAAGTATGATATTAACAGCACTCCCCACTTACGCTACGAAAAACATATATATTTTTTTATTCTAACAAATTGACTTTATACTCCCACCATCCTTGGCACATCCATCACTGTGCAATTTTTCAGTAATTTTCCCTTAAGCCGCTATTACATGCTGTGAAGACATCTTACTGGTACTCAATAACCAAAGTCTTCCCTTGCCCACAGAGAAGAGCCTCGCTGCATACTGAATAACACGCCACTGCCGCTAACAGCAGAAAAGCTTTCCACTATGGGACCGCTATGGCAGATTTTGGATTATCTTCTGTCCCAGTGATAAACCAAGAATCACAACTGGGGCAAAGAACGCAATAAAAGCCTGTCAGGGGTTTTAACACTTACATTCTCTATAAATAACTAAAATGTCTTGGCTGTAGGCTTACTTTAAAGCTAAATATCAGTCAGCTGATTAATACATTTTTTTTTTTGGTAGCCCCCTTCCCCATACAGTTAGTCCCGGTTCACACTGGTGCGAATTCCCTGCGATTCTATGCCGGTTCCCAAATCGCACCTGAATAGCACACTGGTTCACACTGACATCTGCGAACCGCTGGGGGTGTCAGTGTAAAGCTAATGACACCCCCCGGATGGGATCGCAGTGCAAACTGTCAAATGGTGCAGGAATCGGATCCCATACACTTTATTACCAAAAGTATTGGGACACCTGCCTTTACACACACATAAACTTTGATGGCATCCCAGTCTTAGTTGGTAGGGTTCAGTATTGATTTAGCCCACCCTTTGCAGCTATAACAGCTTCAACTCTTCTGGGAAGGCTGTCCACAAGGTTTAGGAGTGTGTCTATGGGAATGTTTGACTATTTGTGAGGTTACGCACTGATGTTAGATGAAAAGACCTGGCTCGCAGTCTGCGATTTAATGCATCCCAAAGGTGTTCTATTGTGTTGAGGTCAGGACTCGGTGCAGACCAGTCAAGTTCCTCCACCCCAAACTCGCTCATTCATGTCTTAATGGACCTTGTTTGTGCACTGGTGCCCAGTCATGTTGGAACAGGAAGGGGTCATCCCCAAACTGTTCCCACAAAGTTGGGAGCATGAAATTGTCCAAAATGTCTTGACATGCTGACGCCTTAAGAGTTCCCTTCACTGAAACTAAGGTGCCAAGCCCATCCCCTGAAAAACAACTCCACACCATAATCCCCCCTGCACAAAATGATTTGGACCAGTGCACAAAGCAAGATCCATAAAGACATGGATGAGCGGGTTTGTGCGTGTAAAGTACTTATGGTATTACAGCTGGTATTACAGCATAGGTGTGAACACCCATGCGGTCCAATTCCAGTGCGGATAAAAAAAAGGGTCCTGAACAATTTTGGTGCGAATGCAATGCAATTTCAGACATACAGTTTGTATGACTGAATTCACATCGCACAGACACAGCCTAAGGGTCCAATGTTCATTTAGTCCAGGGAACAAATACTAGACAGAATCACTTACCTTATTTCTCATGAAAAAAGTATAAACAATAGTAGACACTTTGCGGAAGAAAACAGCTGCTAGCACTAAGGCTCGGTTCACATATATGCGATGCGGGAAGGCTGCGAATTCGCAGCCTTTTCCCGCATCGCACACGCACCCCCGGCAGTTCACACTGCCATATGCGATACGCTAGGGGTGTCAATGTAATCTTAACGACACCCCCAGTTTGATCGCATATCGCAGTGCGATCGTGCAGTTCGCACAGGATCGGATCGCACAAGTGTGAACCGCTGTGCGATCCGATCCTGATGCGGCTAGAAAAAAGGGTCCTGTGCGTGTTTGGAGCGGCTGCGGTGCGAATTTAGCCATACAAACCGTATGGCTAAACTCGCACCGCACAGCCGATCGCATGTCATGTCGGAGCAGTGCGCTCCGATATTACATGCGAACCCCGCACACGCACAAGTGTGAACCGGGGCTAAAGGTAAAATATGCCCAGATCCTAGTGAACAATAGCCCGCTGTTGGCTGAAAATGGGTCACAGGGGTGCAGAACAAACTGCACTCCTGTGATCCACAGGAGAAGTACAGCCAAATGCGCTTTAGCTGTACTTCTCTTTTAAAGGGTAACTCCACTTTCATGGGAAAGAATATAGCAAATAAAGATAAAATAATATAGCGTATACAATTGTGACTCAAGTCATATTGTAATTGAATGTTATTAAACATTACCTTTCCTTTTCAATCTGTAGCTTTGTAATTTTCTGGAAATGTAATGCAATATGGCTACCTGGAGGTGTTCTGTACACAGAATGTATACGGACCACACCCCAGAAACATCATTTCCTGCTTGTGTGATTGGTTTACTGATTTTCCAGATGTTTACACAAAGATAAAAGTCAGATTTCAGGCTACATTCACACCTGAGCGTAGCGTTTTTCGCGCGTTTTTTACCGCGATTTTACCGCGATTTTTGCGGCGTTTTTTACCGCGATTTTACCGCGATTTTTACCGCGATTTTTGTGCAGGCGTTTTTAGATTGAATAGAGATCAATGGAAAACGCCTGTAATCTGCCCAAAAAGAAGCTCATGTACTTTTTTGAGCGTTGGGCGTTTTGTATACAGCGTCAAAACGCTCAGATGTGAACAGGGGCCATTGAAATGAATAGGATTTGTCTTGTTGGGCGTTTTGAGAGCTGATCCTAGAGCAGAAAAACGCCCCAAAAACGCCCCAAAACGCCTAGATGTGAACGGAGCCTCAGGCATCCCCTGCAACAAAAATGTAATTTTTTTGGTGAGATACTCGCAATAGGAACACGTCTAAAGAGAAGCAGGCCCTGCAGCTTCCTTATTAGAGCCCTGCAGGTGCACAGCTGATTGATAATTATGAAACCACTCCCATTAGACTCACGTTGCCACATGGACACAGACCACACGGACAACACACAGGAATATATTCAGAATAACAAAAGGTAGGAATCCGCAACATTTAGTTAAACTCCTTGCAATGTACATAGATCACCCAGGAGGAATGGAATTTTCTCAACAAAAGTGAAGTTACACTATAAGCCTATTTTTGTGCTCTGAAGAATAGTTGCTTCACCAAGTCTTTTGCAGAATCTGAAAGGGAGGGACATGTTCATTATAATCAGCTGGTGCACTCTCAGTGTTCTGATGAAAAAGCTGCAGGATCTGCATCCCTTTAGAAGTATATTACCCTTGTCGAGTATCTCACCAAAGCTGAATTTCCTATTGCATGGGGTGGCTAAAATTTGACAACACAGACTTCTGGGAAAATCAGTGAGACAACCATGCAAACAGGAAGTGTCATTTCAGTTGGTGGTGTACAGGGCACCTCCAGGTTGCCATTTTGCATTGACTTTTAAAGAACACTACAGCAGCTGCAGATTGAAAAGGAAAAGTCAATTTAATAACAATAAATAACAGTATGGTTTGTGTAGCAATTGTATATGCTGTATTTTTTTTTTTTATTTGCTATAATATTTATGCAAAAGTGATATCTTATACTATATAAATTGGGTAAAACATATTTTTGGCTGCCACAAACTTTGTTCTGTTCTCTGTAAGTGCTATTGAATGCCAGACTTCTGTAAACGCGTGATCCATTTGCTGTCAATAGACATTGGGATTGTTGAGATGAGAAGTATAGGATATGTATGTACTGTAGTTAATAGTTAATCTTCTGTAATGCTCTATTGATTTCTGGTATTCGACAGATATTTCTAAAAGCAGATATTCTACAGAATTCTAAATAATGCAGTCCATTATAATCCTGCACATTTTTTTTTTATAAGGGTTTTACTGTAAGATTTCTATATCAGTAGCAAAAGAAAGTAACATACAGTATCTCACAAAAGTGAGTACACCCCTCACATTTTGGTAAATATTTTATTCTATCTTTTCATGTGACAACACTGAAGAAATGACACTTTGCTACAATGTAAAGTAGTGAGTGTACAACTTGTATAAGAGTCAGTTCACAGTACGGCGACACGACTTCGGGGGGACTTCGGCACGGCTTGCACTGACTTCACATAATGGAAGTCAATGCGAGTCGCTCCAACTTAGGCCAAAAGTAGTGCAGGAACCGAAGTCGCCTGACAAGTCGGAGTAGTGTGAACCGGCACTAACAGTGTAAATTTGCTGTCCCCTCAAAATAACTCAACACTCTTCTCCCCCCTACCTTCCCCTTCCCCATTTTCCCCCCTCTCTGCCGGAGAACACCTACCTTTAATTGTAACGTTTATATTGCTTACTACTGTTAATTGTACACCACCATAAAACCCTATTGTTATCGTGGAAACTACGCCAAATGTCTGGAATATTCCACCTGGGCGGAACCACACCTATACATCATCTGTAATGTTTTATTCGTTTTTGTATGCACTAAAACCCAATAAAGACCTATTGAAATAAAGAAAAAAAAATAACTCACCACACAGCCATTAACCAGTTGCCGACCACCCACCGCAGATATACTGCAGCAAGGCGGCTCGGCTGCGCAAAATCACATATATCTACGTAATTTTGTGCACGCAATCTCGGCGCCGCGAGTGCCCCGCCAGAGGAGCGGCAGCGATCGCCACCGGCCTCCCGCGTTCGGCAGAGAAACTGACAGAAGACCCGACTGCTTATGTAAACAAAGCAGGCGAGTCTTCTGTCACACAGGCAGAGAGCGATCAGGAGTTTCCACGATCTCTCTGTGCCTGTCACAGAACCCCCCCCCCCCCACACACACACAGTGAGTAAGCATATTTAGGCATACATTAACCCCTTTGATCACCCCCATTGTTAACCCATTCCCTGCCAGTGTAATTTATATAATACCAGTGCATATTATATAGCACTGACTACTGTATTAATGTCACTGGTCCCCATCGACTAAAAATCGCAGATCGCCGCCATTACTAATAAAAAATAAAACGTCCAAAAATGTATCACGTATTTTGTAAACGCTATAACGTTTGCGCAAACCAATTAAAATACGCTTTTTGGGATTTTTTTTTTTTACCAAAAATATGTAGCAGAATACAAATTGGCCTAAACTGATATTGGGCCCAATTAGCCATTTTCCCTCCCTGGTGTCATGTGACTTGTTAGAGTTACAAGGTCTCAGGTGTGAATGGATAGCAGGTGTGTTAAATTTGGTGTTATCGCTCTCGCTCTCTAATACTGGTCACTGAATGTTCAACATGGCACCTCATGGCAAAGAACTCTCTGAGGATCTGAAAAAAAGAATTGTTGCTCTACATAGAGATGGCCTAGGCTATAAGAAGATTGCCAAGACACTGAAACTGAGCTGCAGCATGGTGGCCAAGACCATACAGCGGTTTAACAGGACAGATTCCACTCAGAACAGGCCTCGCCAGGGTCGACCAAAGAAGTTGAGTGCACCTGCTCAGCGTCATATCCAGAGGTTGTCTTTGGGAAATAGACATATGAGTGCTGCCAGTATTGCTGCAGAGGTTGAAGGGGTGGGGGTTCAGACTGTAAGTGCTCAGACCATACGCAGCACACTGCATCATATTGGCCTGCATGGCTGTCATCCCAGAAGGAAGCCTCTTCTAAAGATGATGCACCAGAAAGCCTGCAATCAGTTTGCTGAAGACAAGCAGACTAAGGACATGGATTACTGGAACCATGTCCTGTGGTCTGATGAGACCAAGATAAACCTATTTGGTTCCGATGGTGTCAAGCGTGTGTGTCGGAAACCAGGTGAGGAGTACAAAGACAAGTGTGTCTTGCCTACAGTCAAGCATGGTGGTGGGAGTGTCATGGTCTGGGGCTGCATGAGTGCTGTCGACACTGGGGAGCTACAGTTCATTGAGGGAACCATGTACTGTACATACTAAAGGAGAGCATGGTCCCCTCCCTTCAGAGACTAAGCCACTGGGCAGTATTCCAACATGATAACGACCCCAAACACTCCTCCAAGATGACCACTGACTTACTAAAGAAGCTGAGGGTAAAGGTGATGGACTGGCCAAGCATTTCTCCAGACCTAAACCCTATTGAGCATCTGTGGGGAACCCTCAAGCGGAAGTAGAGGAGCGCAAAGGTCTCTATCCTCCACCAGCTCTGTGATGTCGTCATGGAGGAGTGGAAGAGGACTCCAGTGGCAACCTGTGAAGCTCTGGTGAAGTCCATTGCCAAGAGGGTTAAGGGAGGACAGCTGCGATAGAGGGAGCCTCCTGGAGTGAGGTTTAGGGAAGTATTTCTCCTATCTATCTATCTATCTATCTATCTATCTATCTATCTATCTATCTATCTATCTATCTATCTATCTATCTATCTATCTATCTATCTATCTATCTATCTATCTATCTATCTATCTATCTATCTATCTATCTAGAACAAGGACATTGCTAACAGTATGGAGCGACAAGCCTTGAAAATGCCTTTTCTCTCGTGTATTCAACCCTGGTGTGATACCGCACAATACTATACACATTTCTTGTGGTGTCACATTCCATAAACCATATCACACCCTCCGCTCCAGCAGTCCAATCTATTGGTGAATGACATTTCCAGGAAAATGTAGAGTGTACACAATTGCAGACTCAGGGATTGTTTGACTAGCTCTGTGGTTAATCTTTAATGGGAATGTGCGGTCTATGTGTTGTTATGCATGCAATTGATCGGCCTAATATAAATAATGTTATCAATATGTGTGTTGTATTTCTGTGTATATTTTTGTAATTATACATGTACATTGGGATAGCCATCTTTGTTCTTTAATATGCAGGATCTGCCCATGCATCTTATTTAAACAACAGCTAAAAGAGTCTTTTGACAGAGCCAATGACACCTTGCTGCAGAACGAATGTTAAAATCACTATATCATACATGCCAACGTCTTTGTTTCAGGCCCTAGGACACTGGCACCCCTGACCGTGACCGGCACATATCACTTTCTCCTTCTGGGCAGTCCCATACAAATGGTCTACCCCCACTTTCTGGATGTTCCCACCTAGACCCTTCCCATTTCCAGTGCCCCCCAAATATGCATGGTCATGATCCTATGGGTTATGCTATTTTATGAGGTACAGTACTACGTATGCTCAGTAAGGCCTGGTCTGCATGGGTATACTGATGTATGTCCATGTCAAGGGGCTGTCTTCATCCACGCGGGACACACAGGTGTTCTGGACAGACCCATGCAGGCAGCCTTTTCAAATTAATGATAGATGGCCGACTTCACAAACCTGCACAAATCTCTACACACATGCCGGAGTGTACATCCATATGGGCCTGATGCACAGATCAGGACACAGACAGACTGACAAGATGACAGACAGACAGAGAGACAGAGATAGTGGGATTGAGCTTTATGCACATTTGCAGTGCAAATTTATGCCGTATGATACTCGCGCTAAGTGAATGACAAAAAACGTTTGAAATGTGCAGCTGCTGTACACCAAGTGCATAACTCAGAAAAAATACAATCAAACTAATACAGCGCTTGCACAAAAAACATGAATGATAAATAACAACACATAGACCATAATAATATATTGATGGAAAATTATGAAAAAGGTCCTTCAAAATGAATAAAGTGCTTATGTGCTCCAAAATCCGTGAAAATGTTGAAAAGTCTTTAAACTATCATATAAAGAGCTGAAGTGCTGAAGTGCCTCATATATACACATGCCGTGAAGTGTGCCACACTCCCCTCCTTTATCCCCACTCACCAGAAACGATGGACCCACAGCTTTTTAGTCTGGGGGGGTCAAAAAAGCTTGTATCTGGTGAAATGGGATCCAACTCACTTGCCAATAGGATCGGGTCCACCAATGATTGGTCTTGGAGTGAAATTGGGTGACTTTGATACTCAAATGAAACCAGTGGTGGCCCGTCTATTTGGGGCGCAGGGGCGCTGCCCCCCCCTATCCATGCGTCCAACCCCCTAATCTACATGCAGGGCACCGGACGCATGGATTCCAATGGGGGATTTTTTTTTTTAAGCACGTGAATAAGAGCCAGAGGCTCTAATAGGCTTCAAAAAAGAGTGGGCTCGGGGCGCAGAGCACTGTGCCCAGAGCCCAATCAGCTGTGTGACAATAGCGAATGAATATTCACTATTGCCACACTGATTCTCCTCCCGTCCAATCAGGAAGCGGGTCCTGAGACCTGTTTCCTAATTGGCCGAAAGGAGAAGGTATATTATTGGCCAAGAAGGAGAGAGGAGACGGCCGCCGAGAGGGAACATGGTGACTGAGGGGGAAGCCGCCGCTGCCTGTCAGTCCCACGGAGCAAGGTAAGTAAACTGGCACGGGGGGGGGGTATGGTGGTGTGGGCTGGAGTGATGGAAGGGGGGTCTGTCTGTTCACATTAGGAGCCCCATTAATATCAGAGGTCCCTCCATCACATCAGAGCCTTACCTTTCACATCACAGCCCCCTCCCCCCTCACATCAGGGTCCTCCTTCACATCAGAACCCCCCTTCACATCAGAACCCCTCTCTTCACATCAAAGTCCTCTATTCATATCAGAAACCCCATTAATATCAAAGGTTCCCCCACCACTTTAGAGCCTCCCCTTCACATCACAGCCCCCCCCCTTCACATCAGATCCCCCCTTCACATCAAAGTCCTCTGTTTTTATCAGAAGCCCCATCAATATCAGAGGTTCCTCTATCACATCAGAACCTTCCCTTTCACATCACAGCCCCCCCCCCCCCCTTCACATCAAAGTCCTCTATGTATATCAGAAGTGCCATTAATATCAAAGGTCTCTCCATCACTTTAGAGCCTCCCCTTCACATCACAGCCACCTTTACATCAAAGTCCTATGTTCATATCAGAAACCCCATTAATATCAGAAGTCCTCTCATCACATCAGAGCCTCCCCCTTCACATCACAGCCCCCCCCCCCTCCCCATCACATTAGAGCCTCCCCCTTTACATCACAGCCCCCCCCCTCCCCATCACATTAGAGCCTCCCCCTTTACATCACAGCCCCCCCTCCCCATCACATGAGAGCCTCCCCCTTTACATCACAGCCCCCCTCCCCATCACATCAGAGCCTCCCCCATAACATCACAGCCCCCTCTCCCTTCACACGAGAGCCCCCCCCCCCTTCCCATCAAAGTCCTGTGTTCAAATCAGAAGCCCCATTAACATCAGAGGTCTCATATCACATCAGAGCCCCCCTCTCACCATAGGTCCCCATCATGTCAGAGACCCCTTATCACTTCATCTAATCCATGTCTGTCATCAGCTGAATTAAACTCAATGCAACTTTTTTCCCAGCAAACTCTTTACCTGCTTGGATAGTTGTACGTTTGAGTGTAGATGTTCTGGACATGGCCAATAAATAATGGTTGTAGATAAAGAAATAACAGGGAAAGGGTGTACCATAAGAAAATGGAGTTCCAGCACACAAAGTACTCACACACTCATTGTGAAACAAGACAAACCGAGGGAGCCTGGGACGTGATAAAGTATTACCCGATGCCCTCTGGGAAATGCATTTGTTTCAAGCGTGAAATGTGTAAGCTATAGTAATAATCGTAAATAGGATAAATATCACATCTAACAGGTTCTTCCTCTGCAAAATGTTTCACTTTATTTCATTACTGCTTGCTGAATGACAGTTCCCGTGGAAAAAAAAAACACTTTCCGCCACACTTTGCTCTTCAGAACTTTGTTAATCTACATTTCCATTCCGACACTGAGGGAGATTCGCAAAGTAGCTATTTGCACAAAGGAAGGCTTAGAATGTCGGCACATCTACACAAGAAAATTGGTTGTTAGCGCCCGTACCTGTGAATCATTTCATGTTTTCTGGAAGAATAGCAAACACTGTTCCACTGTGTCCGAGCTAAGGAACTCCAGGCAAGAAGATAAATACACTGCTAAAAATTATGCATGGGAAATGTTTTAGCCATAAAAAAACACAATTCTGTTCAGCCAGTCTTGGGTTTCACAAGCCTCAGTCACGCTGCACAGCTCAGCCTGAACCCGCCTGAGCTATCCCTATGGGAAGCTGTCAAATCCAACAGCCATAGGTGGAAAAGGCATTCTGCACCCAACAGCAGCATGTATACATGCCCCTTGCATTGGGGTGGCTGCGGGGCAGGAAAGGCCTCTGCCAGGGCAGAACAAGGGGTAGGCAGGAGGAGCGGCTGCCCTGGGCACTGTGGTAACATGTGAGGTAGGAAGGTAACCACAAAAAGATTGGGGGAAGGGGATTAGTATTGGAAGGGGGAATTTGGGGGACGGCAGGAGGTAAGTATTGTTTTAGGAGGAGAAATTTGGGAGGGGGGAGTGCTAAGAGTGGTGGTTTAGGGGTTATTTGTGTTAAGAAAGGGTTGGGGGGGAGAAGATTTGTGCTGGGAGGGGGGATTTAGGGGACATTTGTGCTGGGAGAGGGGTTTTAAAGTGGTGCAGAGAGGATGTGTACTAGGAGTGGAAATTCTAGGAGTAAAAGATTTGTGCTAGGAGGATTACATTTGTTTTTTCTTTTTGGACTGGGGGCAAAGATTTTTGCTGAGAGGGGGGATTTCAGCAGGGGGGCGGATTTGTACTGGGAGGAGGGGGAATTTATTCTTAGGAGGTAAGCATGCAGATTAGTGCTCAGTGTATTTGTGGGGGGATTTTTGCTGACACATAATGCTCATAAATCTTGAGGGGGGGGGGGTGCAGTTTGCCATGTTTGCCCAGGGCTCTAGATGAACTTGTCCCGCACTGGCCTCCGCCACCTTTGATTGGCTGTCAGCTTTGATAGCTTCCTGATGGGACAGCTCAAATTGTGTTGGACTAAACACGCCTGAGTTCCTCCCTACTCAGGAGGTAACCCCACTCTTTCCTGTCTCCCTCCCAGACTACCTATATGCGGATAGCGGAGTATATAACAGATGACATCTTTGATCTTTTGTACAGGTTCGGGTAAATTTATAAGTATTGGGCTATCAAAATCATTAACATAGTTTACAATATTCAGTCTTTGCATTTTTGCAGATTATCTATATAAATGTTAAGATAGCTGCCACATTTTTGAAGCCTATTACCCGGAGGTTTCCTCCGAGCTATGTTACCGCCTTCCGACCTGTTTACAATTGGTCGCCTAGCTACCGCATGTAGTTATAAGGGACTACAGCGGAAGTGAAGCGACGCTGCTGAGGACGTATTGATTACGAAACGCGTACGGCGTGTCGCGTCACTTCCGGTTGAGGGATCGAGATCGAGGCTTGGATTGCATACCGCTCCCGACTCGTACCCACTGCTCATTTAACTTGCCTTTTATGTGAGTACCTCTCTATCTATGCATAAATATACCTACTGAGACGTTATTACGCTATGTGCCTTATTCACTTGTTGTCCCCTGACATACGATTGTGATACCTTTGGTGAATATCCCGGAACAATCCCGGCCCCTAAGAGTATACTAGGACCCACTGCCATCACAGGAACACCCGTTGCCAGGACCGCTGAGACCATTCCCCAGGGACCTACCGACCTATAAGGAGAGGAGACACAGTGATTTCGTACACACCCGCCCTATACCCCTGTGTGGGGTGGGTGCTACTGGTGAGTGTGTCTTTCTACCAGAAGGGATCACCTAGCACCTCACGACCAAACACGGGGTCACCCTTCCCAGGTTCACCTTCCCGGTAGTGTGTGTTTTTTTTCCCACCTGATTATCCACCTGTCTTGGCGTATACTATCCCACGCTGCAAATAGCTAGCGGACTCTAGAGATTTCACCATATTAGACGGCTGAATGTTTTTGTTGCACACAATTGCCAATTTGGACTGAGTTTCTTCATAATCTAGAGTGAATTGGTTTTACAGCATCTGTAGCACCCATACCATATTGCTTTATACAGCCAAGGACTTTTTTGCATGTGCATGCTAGCACTTCATTTGTTTAGCACTTTATCTGAACATCACCAGAAATGTGCACTTTATAATGTTGGAATAATATCTTGCACTTTGTCACTTTATACCACTTTATATGTTTACACTTTTTCTACATTAGTTGTGATAATATTTGCACTTGTCACTTTATTGTATTTTCACTTCATATGTTTACATTATACACGGATTTTCTATCTACTTAAGGCAGCGCCAATACCCATCCTCCACTCTTTCCTTGTCCAGTTATGCAGCTTCCAGAATCATCCTTCAGGTGATCTAGAACACCCTACAGCTGATTTGGGAAAGCAAAGCCAACTTGCTGAGTTTCATAACAGGTATAACAGATCTCATATCTGTATTTCACGTGAATCAAATAAGGATGGCCATAACGAATAGATTCCCCCATCCACACAATCAAGGTGGATAAAAGAGTCTGCCTATTGCATCCTGACAGCATGAACTCAGAATACACTGATCAGAGCTACAGCCGATTGGCTTTGTAAGCTAATTAAATGGAAATTTTCCAGCATTCCAGTTCAAGAGAAGCAGATCGTTAACCACTTAAGCCCCGGAGGATTTGGCGGCTCAAAGACCAGGGCCTATTTTACGATTCGGCACTGCGTGATTTTAACGGACAATTGCGTGGTCGTGTGACGCTGTACCTAAATTAAATTGACCTTTTTTTTCCCACAAACAGAGCTTTCTTTTGGTGGTATTTGAGTATCTGTGCGATTTTTATTTTTTGCGCTATAAACAAAAAAAGAGCGACAATTTTGAAAAAAGAACAATATTTTTCACATTTTTTTATATGAAATTGTCAAAAAAAAATGTAAAAATCAAAAATTTTTTAACATTTTAGGGCAATTTGTTTTCTGCTACATATTTTTGGTAAAAAAAATCGCAATAAGCGTATTTTGATTGGTGTGCGCAAAAGTTATTGTGTTTACTAACTACGGGAAAGATTTACGTTGTTTTTATTGTTTTTTTTTTAACTAGTAATGGAGGCGATCTGCGATTTTTTTTGTGGGACTGCGACATTGCGGCGGACAGATCGGACCCCTGACTGACATTTTTGACACTTTTGGGAATACCAGTGACATTACTACAGTAATCAGTGCTATAAATGTGCACTGTTACTGTAAAAAAGACACAGGCAGGGAAGGGGTTAACTTTATTGGTGATCAGTGGGTTAAGTGTGTCCCTAGGGGCGTGATTCTAACTGTGGGGGGGGGGGGTGGCTTGTGATGTAACCACAGAGACATACGATCCTACATAGCAGGATCGTATAGTCTCTGCAGTTACATCAGGGAGAATGACGGGCGGCTTTGTTTACATTAGCCGTCTGCCTTTCTCCCTCTCCTGAGGGATATCGCGAGTGGCCAGCGGACATCGGAGCCACCGGTCACTTGCACGGGGATGTTGGGGGAACGAGTGGGGGCGGGAGCGCGCATTCGGCGGCACGCTCGCCCTCTGCAGGCTCCTGGGCGAGCGATGTAGTCCTATATTTAACCACTTGATTTAACCACTTGCCGACCGCCGCAGTAAATAGTCGTGCGGCGGTCGGCAAGTGGTTAAATCTACATTTTTGTAGTGGGTATGGACATAGACAGGGATTTATTTCTTGCAAAATAGGTGCAGAAACTCAACCACGCCCCCCCAAATCCCCGACACATACAACCTCCAAACTCCATCAAATAGTAGATATGGTCAAATTTCACTAACATTGGGAGGCTCTAAAAGGGCATTAAATACAAGGAGTGCATTATGTACAGAGTGCAGAGTTTTTTTTTCAATAAAAATAAACATGTTATACTTACCTCCCCTGTGCAGCTGGTTTTGCACAGAGCAGCCTGGATCCCCCTCTTCTCAGGTCTCTCTTCAGCTCTCCAGGCCCCTCCTTCCCTTTGAGTGACCCCACAGCAAGCAGCTTGCTACGGGGGCACCCGAGCCGAGTCATAGCTCCGTGTATCCATGCAGACATGGAGCTGCGGTTCGTCCCCGCCCCCCTCTCTTTCCCCATTGGCGAACTGACTTTCATCGACAGCAGCGGGAGCCAATGGCACCGCTGCTGTGTCTTAGTCAATAAGGAGGGGAGTCCTGGATGGCTGAGACAGTCATGAACATCGCTGAATCGAGAGAGGGTTCAGGTAAGCATTAAGATAAAAAACGACAGCGCAATTTTCCGTTAAAGTAATACACTGCCGAATCGCAAAATAGGGCCTGGTCATTAAGCAGCAAAATCTACCGGTCCTTAAGTGGTTAACTAAAAAATGCCTATAAACAGACAGATTACCTGACAAAAAAGGTTACTTTAGCCATAGCTCCCAACTGTCCCCGGAACTGGAACAAAATTACTCTGCCCCTCTTTCCTCTTCATTTGTCCCTCATTTTGGTCTAATCTATATAATTGAATAAAAAAATGCACTTTTTATCTTTCAAAAAGTGTTTCTCAGTGCTAAACCTTTCATACAATTTTTAAAATTGCTGCATTTGTAAATTTCAAAAGCCAGCATAAAGGAATAGTAGTGGTAAAAAAGCAAAAAGCACTTGTGGGTTTAACTCATAATTTTTTTGTATAATTTTACTTTAAGTGGGTGAGGCAGGGGGGTGTGCCCTATGTCTACATAACTTTGCTAATAGGTGTCCCTCATTCCCAACTCAAAAAGTTGGGAGGTATGCTTTAGGCTACATTCACACTGGCCTAGTGTTTGATTTATTTAAATGCAGGCAAAATGATCTGGGAACAAGGGTCCCATTCTGCAAAATGCTGGCAGGGAACAGGCTTTTCTACCCAAGCTGTGGCTGCTTTTTGTCTACATACCTTTGCTAATAAGTGTCCATCATTCCCATCTGAAAAAGTTGGGAGGTATGCTTTAGGCTACATTCACACTGGCCTGGTGTTTGATGTATTTAAATGCAGGCGAAATGATATGGGAACAAGGGTCCCATTCTGCACAATGCTGGCAGGGAACAGGCTTTTCTACCCAAGCTGTGGCTGCTTTTTGTCTACATATCTTTGCTAATAAGTGTCCCTCGTTCCCATCTCAAAAAGTTGGGAGGTATGCTTTAGGCTACATTCACACTGGCCTAGTGTTTGATTTATTTAAAGGCAGGCAATATTATCTGGGAACAAGGGTCCCATTCTGCAAAATGCTGGCAGGGAACAGGCTTTTCTACCCAAGCTGTGGCTGCTTTTTGTCTACATATCTTTGCTAATAAGTGTCCCTCATTCCCATCTCAAAAAGTTGGGAGGTATGCTTTAGGCTACATTCACACTGGCCTAGTGTTTGATTTATTTAAATGCAGGCCAAATGATCTGGGAACAAGGGTCCCTATCTGCAGAATGCTGGCAGGGAACAGGCTTTTCTACCCAAGCTGTGGCTGCTTTTTTCTACATACCTTTGCTAATAAGTGTCCCTCATTCCCATCTCAAAAAGTTGGTAGGTATTCTTTAGGCTACATTCACACTAGCCTAGTGTTTGATTTATTCAAATGCAGGCCAAATGATCTGTGAACAAGGGTCCCATTCTGCAGAATGCTGGCCGGAAACAGGCTTTTCTACCCAAGCTGTGGCTGCTTTTTGTCTACATATTTTTGCTAATAAGTGTCCCTCATTCCCATCTCAAAAAGTTGGGAGGTATGCTTTAGTCTACATTCACACTGGCCTAGTGTTTGATTTATTCAAATGCAGGCCAAATGATCTGGGAACAAGGGTCCCATTCTGCAGAATGCTGGCAGGGAACAGGCTTTTCTACCCAAGCTGTGGCTGCTTTTTGTCTACATATTTTTGCTAATAAGTGTCCCTCATTCCCATCTCAAAAAGTTGGGAGGTATGCTTTAGTCTACATTCACACTGGCCTAGTGTTTGATTTATTCAAATGCAGGCCAAATGATCTGGGAACAAGGGTCCCATTCTGCAGAATGCTGGCAGGGAACAGGCTTTTCTATCCAAGCTGTGGCTGCATTTCCAGAAAAATCAAGCTGTAAGACTTTGAACACCTCTTGCTTTGATGCACTTGGAATGTATTTAGCGAATTTAAACTGAAAGTTTAATTAAGCTTTAAAAAGTACAAGTGTCTTGTAATACAGCAAATATGATCATTACCATAATCATTAACACACTAGTGTACAAGTGTCTCTCGCTACAGCTCCGTAGAACCCTCGCTGGCAGTTTTTTGATCTGAAATCCTCTAATATAAACTCTGCTTGATCTCTGAAAAACAGTTTTTATTCCTATTTATATATCTCGCCCGCCTTAAGTACCCTGAGCAGATACACAGATCAAGAAGGGGAGCTTCAGGCACATCTAATGTGATTTATGGTTAACACATTTTCTCAACTGAGAATTTATGCGGTTGACAACAGGAAAGTGCTTGTTTAATAAAAGGCCTTCAGTTGTCTATCAGTTGCTGGTAATTAACACGTGCCTTTGCAAGCTCCTGCTTCCACCATGCCCAATTGTCCTCACTCCTTTTCAATGAAACTGTTAAATCGCGTTAGCGGAAAAGCACTGTGGTGTGTGCCACATCTGAACCAAAAAAAAAAAGTGCAGTTTATAATTTTAATATTTTACATGTGATGCCGTCACCTAGCAACAAGGCTGTATGCTCCCTTGGCTCTCACTGGCCCTCTCTTCCTAACAAACTGGAATATCACATTATCACAATGGTGTGCCAGATTCTTAAACATTCATATCTTTACAAGAGACCCATGAATCTTATCTCATGTTAGATCTCTCCCTTTTGGAATATTACTTGGAAACAACCCCCAGCCTAGGCCTGACAACTGTCTTGCTGACAAATCTCAGGGCCTAGAGGGAAAAAAAGAAAGCCACTATTGCATTATTTTATAATATGTACAGTATCTCACAAAAGTCAGTACACCCCTCACATTTTTGTAAATATTTTATTATATCTTTTCATGTAACAACACTGAAGAAATGACACTTTGCTACACTGTAAAGTAGTGAGTGTACAGCTTGTGTAACTATGTACATTTTCTGTCCCCTCAAAATAACGCAACACACAACCATTAATGTCTAAACTGCTGGCAAAAAAGTGGTTACACCCCTACGTGAAAATGTCTAAATTGGGCCCAATTAGCCATTTTCCCTCCCCAGTGTCAAGTGACTCATTAGTATTACAAGGTCTCAGGTGTGAATGGGGAGCAGGTGTAGTTATTTTGGTGTTTTCGCTCTCACTCTCTCATACTGGTCACTGGAAGTTCAACATGGCACCCCATGGCAAAGAACTTTCTGAAGATCTGAAAAAAAGAATTGTTGCTCTACATAAAGATGGTCTAGGCTATCTATAAGAAGATTGCCAAGACACTGAAACTGAGCTGCAGCCATGGGCGTCGGCAGGTAGGGGCAAGGGGGGGCAAATCCCCCCCCACCCCCCCTGGAATCTCAACTTCCCCCTTTAAAGTGGTTTTTAAGCCACTTTATACCATCCTTTCTGGTCTGTTTAATAATCCTGTGTGCCCTATGTCTGTGTTTAAAAAAAATAAGGCGTTCTTTACCAGTTTTCAAAGCGCCGAGCACCGGTCACGTGACCCGTCGGCTCTCTCCTCTCCCCGTCTGACAGCTGCCTGCAGCGGGTGGGGCTGAGGATTCCTCGTTGTCCTCATTCGGGAGGGGAGGCGGTGAGGAGGGGAGAGGCGGCAGGTCACATGAGCGGCGATTGATGCTCTGAAAACTTGTAAAGAATGGCTTATTTTTATAAAACACAGACACGGGACACACAGGTTTATTAAACAGACTGTAGACAAGATATGACATTTTAAATTAAACTACAGCAGCAGGAGGGACACTGACACAGGAGCAGACAGGCAGGGAGGGAGGGAGGAGAGAGGACAGAGGAGGACAGGTGAGCTGCGGATGAAGGAAGCACATAAACTGACCGCAGTGTCAGGGCTCAGCATGGTATACCGTGGTCAGTTTACAGAGGGGAGGACATAGCCAGCAGGATCAGCCAAGTATTTTAGGTGATAGAAGGGGCCAAATTACACAGCACAAGCACTGTGCTGTATAACATGCTTTAAGGGAATAGAATCAAATTTTCTTTTTTTTAGGTTAACAAATGCTTTAAAAATAAATGCTGCCATTAGCCCTTTAAAAATAAATACTCTAAATACGTGTAATGACTAAGCCCTCCCCTTCATAACATTGTTAAAAAGGGACAGAGCATGGTGACCTTAAAATTACGCCCCCCCCCCCCCCGAAAAAAGTTCTGCGGACGCCCATGGCTGCAGCACGGTGGTCTATCAGGACAGGTCTCACTCAGAAAAGGCCTCGCCATGGTCAACCAAAGAAGTTGAGGGCACCTGCTCAGCATCATATCCAGAGGTTGTCTTCGGGAAATAGATGTATGAGTGCTGCCAGCATTGCTGCAGAGGTTGAAGGGGTGGGGGGCCAGCTTGTCAGTGCTCAGACCATACGCCGCACACTGCATCAAATTGTTCTGCGTGTCTTTCGTCCCAGAAGGAAGTCTTTTCTAAAGATGATGCACAAGAAAGCCTGCAAACAGTTGCTGAAGACAAGCAGACTAAGGACATGGATTACTGGGACCATGTCCTATGGTCTGATGAATCCAAGATAAACTTATTTGGTTCAGACGTGTCAAGCGTGTGTGGCGGCAACCAGGTGAGGAGTACAAAGACAAGTGTGTCTTGCCTACAGTCAGCATGGTGGAGGGAGTGTCATGGTCTGGGGCTGCATGAGTGCTGCCGGCACTGGGGAGCTACAATTCATTGAGGGAACCATGAATGCCAACACGTATTGTGACATACTGAAGCAGAGCATTAACCACTCCCTTCGGGAACTGGGCTTCAGGGCAGTATTCCAACATGATATCGACCCCAAACACACCTCCAAGACGAGCACTGCCTTGCTAAAGAAGCTGAGGGTAAAGGTGAAAATGCATAAGTGGGAGGGCAAAATGCGTCAACGCATTTCCAGTGCGGCAGACCAGTCACTTCCTGGTCCTGTGGAACGCACGCGCAAGCGTTCCCGGAAGTCATTGTGAATTGCGGCGTCCAGCCTGTTTCTTTCCCTCATATGCGATACGATTACATCCATGCTGTAAGTAGATTTTATATTCTATTAAAAACCCTTGCACATACTGGCTTCACTATGTGGTCCACTCCTTCCGCTTGAGTCCTAGAGTGTCCAGGTCCGACCCGAAATATAAGAAGAGGATAGACAGTACTGGAGTGGTCTGTGGTCTGGTGTGATCGTTCTTATTTCATACTGGTTTGACCCCCTATTAGGGGTCCACCTTATCTGAGTGCGGCTCTTAGAGGGATCCTAGGCAACCTGCAAGTTTTTTTGCACTTCAGCATTTCAGCACTCCAGCATCACCAGCACTTTAAAATTTCGGATCATCTAGTTGCACCAGTCTTGGACTTGTTTATATATATTTATTTGATTAAAATTAAGCATTATATTTAGCATTCGTGCACTTTTGTTCACTGTAAAAGGACTTCACGTTTAATATTTTTCAGCACTGTGCACTTTACGTAGTCTATATATGATATTTATTATGTACATTTGCAAGCGCTGCCTTCTTCTTATTACATAAATGACTTCACTGTACTCCAATGGTCTCCAGGGTCACCAGATCTCGATCCAATAGAGCACTTTTGGGATGTGCTGGAATGGGAGATTTGCATCAATGATGTGCAACTGACAAATCTGCAGCAACTGCACAATGCTCTTATGTCAATATGAGCCAAAAACTCTGAGGAATGTTTCCAAATCTATGCCACAAAGAATTAAGGCAGTTCTGAAGGTGAAAGGGGATCCAACCCGGTATCGGTACTAGCAAAGTGTCCCTAATAAAGTGGCGGGGGAGTATTTATATATGAGATGTCCAAGGTTTGATTTTGATCCAGATCTGTTTTCACCTTCAGCTGTGTCTGCCCCATATTGGCACTAGATGTCTACACTCTCAAGCGTACAAGATTTTAGCAAATAAGACTTGACAAGTCTGCAAGACAGAGTAAGGACTGACTGAAAGGGATTATTTTGACAGAGATTGCCAGTTTAACCGTGTATTGCAATATATAGTAACTAGGAATTCCCATTTTACTAACACACCATATTAATAGACAGCGCACGGGAAATCACTTGTGATGATCCAAGGAGGATTCAGATTCAGCCAATGGTAAATGGAAAATTGGTTTATTTGAATAAAATCAGGAACGTAAAAGCAGATTACTACCACACCAGGTCCCAATTGAGGCAGGGGCATTAACTGAGGTAGAAAAGCCAGATGGAGGATGTCAAATATTGCCAAACGCCACAGTTGACAGAGATGGTGGCTGTAGGAAGGCCGCACCGGATTCAGCCGGCGCAAAGATAAGCCGTCACTACGGCGCACACGACACTCGTGCGGTGTACAGAAAGAAAGCCGCTCACCGAGCAAGAACCAGTGTGGAGCGCAAGCGTCCCCGTTGCCATGACTATGCGGTTCTATGTCGCCTAATGGTCTGAAAGAGGACTTGATGGTTCCTTTCTGTGGACTAACTGGACACCCTGAAGTGAGATTATTTTAGTGGCTCAAAGGGAGCCCAGTAACAAGCAACTAAAGCAACTGATTTGAGACTCTTCCCATAGTCAAGATGGTGGCATTAGCACCCAATAGCCAATTGAATAATTGGCTCGGGTGAGTGAGGGCACCACTGGAAGCCTAAACAGGTAAATACCCTAACTTTAAAAGTCAGTAGCTATCAGTGGCGGCCCGTCCATTGGGGGCGCAGGGCCGACATCCCCCCCATACATGTAATCGCCCCCCTAATCTACATGCAGGGCACCGGATGCATGGATTCCAATAGGGTTTTTTTTTTTTTCTTTGAAGCATGAGATTAGGGCAAGAGGCAAATGAATATTCGCTATTATCACATTGATTCTCCTCCCAGCCAATCAGGAAGCGGGGCGTGAGACTCCTTTCCTGATTGGTTGAAAAGGGAAGCGATTTTACTGGCCATTGGCCAGGAGGAGGGAGGAGACGCAATGCCAGGGGGGGGGGTAAGAATGCTGGCTGTCGGGCCAGCCATCCGTCCTGCGGGGGGGGGGGGGGGGGGTGTATTTGCCGGCCGGCTGTCCGTCCATCCATCCCACTGGGGGGGGGGGGGTGTATTTGCCTGCTGGCAGTCTGTCTGTCCTGCTGGGGGGGTGTATTTGCCTGCCGGATTTGCCGCCCCCCCAAATTATCATGCACCAGCTGCCACTGTTAGCTACAGTATTTGTAGCTGTTGGCTTTAAATTTTTTCTGAAGCAGCTTGGAGCTCCTCTGTAACATGCTAAAAAAAAAGCAAACAACTTATTTTTTGTAATACAACTCACCAGAAAATATTACTGTGCACTGCCATGCATTGCGGCATGCTACATTGCAGGTTCATTGCCTTAAACCCCTGTCACATGGGCGCCTCCCTTTTGCAGGATCCGCTTGCTCTGTGGGGGATTGCTCCGCTAATTCCCACTGAGCAGGCGGATGACAGGTCCGTCTCCGCTAACTGTGCAGAGCAGACACGGACACAGTCCGCTCTCCTCTACGGGGAGATCAGGTTTTAATCTGATCATATCCGATCCACATGGAAAATAGGACCACCATCCGTCTGGATTTTGCAGACAGGATCTGATCGGATAGCGGCGGATGTCTGCGGACATGTCACCACTGACATCCACCACTACATTAAAGTGAATGGAGGGTCCTAAAAAACTGACAGGCGGACCCGATCGGACAGCCCGTGTGAAAGGGCCCTTTGTGTGTTGAGGTGTCATTCAAAAAGAAAAGCCATGCAATGCAGTATTGTATGTTTTGTGCGTTATCGCAGAGTCGTAATTCACCATCCTGATGTTAGAGATGAGCTGCTATTAAAGCAACAACAAAAACAGAAAGTTTCTAGAGAGAGAAAATAACAGAACCGAAGCAGGTGAAGGAAGACAGAAGTGGTCATTATTACATTAGTATGCCTAATAGTATTTAGAAACCCTGCATTTATCTATCACTTCAATTACATGTCTCTTCCCCACACTGAAAATAGATACTCATAATCATTTCTGAAATGCCATTTCCTACAATTGTACAAGCTCTATCAGATATTATACACATGCCAGAAAATATCCAGTGAGATAGCTAACTGCTGAAAAATACACCTTCAAAGTGTTATTTAAAACAGAAAAAAAGACGATAAAACTATTATTCAATATAATTACGCTTTAAATCTGATTATCAACAAACAGGTCTTTTGGCAGGCTCTCTCTGAATGTCACGGCAGAGTGTGTGTATGTAATTAGAGTTTAGAGTTTATCCATGCATGTATACTTTAGGGATGATAATAATATATTGTGTGCATTCTGTAAACGAGGATCAGCTCACTGCATATTATCTAAATCAGATAGCATACTGTACACTGCTTTTGGCTTGTACAGGTAACATAAACTGCTTGATGATGATGGTGTCTGTTTAGGTTGTTTCAGATCATTTAATTATTGGCATGCTTATAAGGGCTTTCCAGGAAAATGTTAAAAGAGAAGTTTGGTATTATAAAAAACAAACATCCATGCTCACCAAAGTGGATACAGCACCAGTCCGATGTTACATCTGTCCCTCACTGTCTCTAAGGCAGAGAGCTGAGCAATCAAAAACCACTGATCACGCTAGGACTTCAGTGAGCAGATGCTGGTGACTATCAGTCACCACTCTGTTCTTTGCCCCTCCAGCACTCATTGGAGTGCCCGATTGTGGAGAGGAGCGGTCAGCTCAGGCTCTCAGCAGCATGCTGAGAGGCTGAGCCAGCTGCCAGTCAGGCATCTGGATGGATCCTGACATTAAAGTTGGGATCTCTCCAGTGTCGGTTGAGTGACATCAACCGATAGCAGTCTTTAACCCTGCTGGTAGAATCTGGTACTGTAACATGACCAGAGGCTACACAGAGTTCACACGAAGCAATGAGGGTGCTTTGCCAGAAGAATAGAAGCTATTTACTAAACAAACTGAATGTTCACTAAGTAAAATGTATGTTATGTTACTTTGCAAAGTACATTTTAATATGGTTGAACCTGTGCTCACTTTGAATACCTAATTTTGTGAGGGAGCACGTGATTGTTTTTTTTTTGTAGAAAACAACTCTGCTTTATCTTATTTCTTGCAAATATTTACCCTGGAGAAACCAGTAGGAGGAAAGTCTTTTATATTGGTGGTTGGAGAGAAGAATGTTACCCTTACAGTTGCAATTAGAATACCAACCTTAAAGACTGTTAAAGAGATAATTGGTGTTATGCCGCAGGCTCTGCCAAGTGGCAATAGACCCAAAATGATGCAGGTGCCATCAGATGAGAGGTCAATCAGCCACAGCTCAAGGAACTCTTAGCAACTTCTGTAGGAACCCTGGTTGAGAATGGCTACACTAGGTGAAAAGCCTCTATTCCTTTTGTAAATCATATTCAGTCTGGGTATCCTTTGCATGACAACTCTAGACATAAAGCATCTACAAAAAAAAAAACTATCCATCTATCGATGCAGCAAAAACACTAATTCCAAAACAATGGAAAAGAGCCCCACCCAACAATAATGGAAGAAGCAGAAAGTAGAGTCATTTCTACAGACTCGCATGGTAAATACACTCAAACATTGTCTTCATGGCTTTTAGCTAAACTCCCGGGTAAACCCACACTCGAAAAACCACTAGGGTCTTTTTCCTAGGCATGTCATGTGATGGTGATTGAAAGTGAGATGCCACCCCACCCCCTTCTAATCCTCTTAAACCTCTCTCTTCCACCACTCCTTCTTTACCATAATTCCACTTTCCCCACTTTTCCACTGTTTTTATTTTCCACAATCCTAACCTACAAACACCTAAACTTATCGAATAAATTCCTTAGTTTTCTTTCTATTGCCTTGAAGACTTAGATCTGGACAATGACACTAATAACATTGAGACAAATAAACTCCTCAGTACATACAGAAAATATATCCTACAATGTATCCTATGTTCCCAAAACCATGAGAGATGATTACGGCCACACACACCTACACAGGTTGAACTGGATGGACTATGGTCTTTATTCAACCTCACCTACTATGTAACTATGTAACTTTGTAATCCAAGCTTTCCCTCATTGGCTTTAAGGCCCAAGTTTGGTTTCTTCTTGTAGGCAAGTTGCCTACTGTGTTGCCTACTGTGTTCATGTTAGCCAGATTAGTGTGCCTGCCCAGGTTAAAGGGGGAAGGAGTTAACTTTTCTTTGCTTTCCTGCTCACATTCCTGGGCTTTCTGGGTCCAGATTCCTGTCCTGTCATATATAAAAAGGCAGAGGTTCGGGTCTCAAGTGAGCCCGGGTCAGTGGGCTAAAGAATGAGAACCTCACAGGACATGCTGAAACTTAAAGTTAATCTATGAAGCACTGGCCTTCGAAATACACCCAAGTCATGAACTTTTCCCATCAAGTTGTGTCAGATATGGACTTCCCCCAAGAGGACTTTACCTGTGCAGGTACCATGGGGCAGCCACTGCTAGCGTTAAATAGGAAAAGGACATTCTGCTATGTTGTGTTTATCATGCTGCACTTTTAGTAAAAGTTGTTAAAGCGGAGTTCTGGCCTCAAAATCGATAAAATCGATTTTGGGCCATCCGCTTGCTAAGGGGAACCTGAAAAAGAAATGGATACTGGCAATTTTTTTTTTTTTGGTCACTTACCTTATTATAGAAGAAAATATACTCACCTTCCTTCCACTTCCTCCCTCTGCGGCCGCGGCCCGCACGTCACTTCCGATTTGCAATGATTCCTGGAAGCTGAACGTCATCGCTCCCAGAAATCAATGCGCCTGCACCGGCACTCGTCACTTCCAGTGCAGGCGCGGTATTCACTGCTAAACAGCTTCTGGGCATGCCCAGAAGCTGTGTAGGGATGCCGTGCCTGCACCGGAAGTGACGAGCGGGACCGGTGCAGTGCATTGTGGGACTCCGACGTCATGAAGAGGACACGAAGAGGGACGCTGCGGCTTCAGCTTCCCACACCTGAGATGGCAGCGCTGGAGAAGAAATGTTCAAGGTAAGTATTTCGTCTTACAGGTAAGTGCGACCCGGGACAGTTCAGAGGCAATGTCTTGATATACAAGTAGCGTCATGTCACAAATGAGTATAAAAGAGAAGAGAGGTGCCTCTAAGTGTAGCAATATGGTTACATTTAATGAAAGGTACAACATTTAGCAACTCTCATGGTTGATGATTAAAACAGGAACATCCAAGTATGCAGCCATCCAGGGTAAAGTTGTCAATATAGACTGCCCCGGCACCGCCATCAATGTCATCCCTTCCACGCTGCCCTCTCAAGCACTCCAAGCCCTGCTTTCAGATCACCCTACTGTAGGGTAGTCACAATTGCAGACTGACCGCAGTGAGAGCCGGCGGTGAGGAGGATGGTCTATGTCAGTGATGGTGAACCTTGGCACCCCAGATGTTTTGGAACTACATTTCCCATGAAGCTCAACTGCACTGCAGAGTGCATGAGCATTATGGGAAATGTAGCTCCAAAACATCTGGGGTGCCAAGGTACGCCATCACTGGTCTATGTGGACAGCTTTACCCCAGGTGCTTGCATACTTAGATGTGCCTCTTTTAATCATCAACCATGTAAGTTGCTAATTGTTGTACCTTCATTAAATGTAACTATATTGCTACATATAGAGGCACCTCTCTTCTCTTTTATACTCTGTAGCTCCTGCTGGATTTTGCTTCTAATCCCCTTGTGGAGGCGCCATTCGTGGATGGACATTTTATGATTACACAACCTAAAACATTGCTATGATTTTTTATATGGACTGTGAACTGAAAGACTTATGAATTATTGGTTGTGGAACGAATCATCTGAGTTTCCATTATTTCTTATGGGGAAATTCGCTTTGATATACGAGTGCTTTGGATTACAAGCATGGTTACAATTCCGGAACAAATTATGCTTGCAATCCAAGGTTTTACTGTATTCCTATTCCTGCTGATTTTTATGTTTTTAATTTAAGCTAAACTTGGGCTTTAATAGCTATCAGTCCCAAGCTGACAGTAGACAAGTTGTTACATCATACATGTGTGCTGGTCTTGTGTCATGGCTTCTTGTCTAAGTTTAAGAGTTTCATCAAACATACTAGTCTCCTACTATGTTTCTAGTCTCTTAGGCCTCTCTCTTAGTACATTTTCTAGTCTCTTAGACCTCTCTCCATGTATCCTCTCCCCACATTATACTTACCTGCTTCGTGCTGTGGCTCTTCCCTACAAGTGTCACTTCTAACTGAATCAGAGTGTAATGGAAGGAGAAAGCCATAGGGCCTCATTTATCAAAGTGTAAGTGGGAAAAATTGCCAGTTCTTCCTTTCATCCTTTCCATCTCGAATACTGTGCTGAGAGAATAAAAAAGAAGACCCCAATAAGACTCTTCAACATGACCCACTCAAGAAAAGCAAATCATTCTCTGCTCCTGATCGTCTCTCTTTCTGATTAAAATTACCTGAAATTTAAACAAACACTTCACAAGAGTTCATTGTCACATTCCTGGGTATTTTAATCAGAAACATACAGGAGCTGAGTATTTTGTACTTTTGGAGCGGGTCATGATGAAAAGTCCTTCTGATTGGTTGCTAGGGACAACATATGTTAAAATATATCTTATCAAAGACATGCTGATCAAGGAGGCTGACACCTGACTCATACACAATGCAATCAAGGCCATGCCATCGCACATGATACTATCTACAGCCCACGTTCACAATAAATACCTAGAACACAATGATATCGTTTTTATATTCAATTTCAGTACTTGATAAAGAACTTGAAAAATAATCCAACACAATTATTTATTAATGGAAATGTTGTAGCTGTCCATGAAAGATGGAACAGAGAGTTCTCCAGGAGGCCGACAAGCAGCATTTCACCCAAAATGACTCCGCACAGTACTAGATTTCTTAGGTCATGGAGAATATAACACAAGTTAAAGTGATACTAAACACACGCTGTTTAATTTACATTATCCCTTGGCACTGTAATTATTTTACCACTTAAGGACCAGGCCTATTTCTGACATTTGACGTTTACAAGTTAAAATCAGTATTTTTTGCTAGAAAATTACTTAGAACCCACAAACATTTTATATATATGTATATATATTTTTTTATTTTTTTTTATGCAGAGACCCTGGAGAATAAAATAGAGATCATGGCAGTACTTTATGTCACATCGTATTTGTGCAGCGGTCTTACAAACACATTTTTTTTGGAAAAAATATACTTTTTTGAATTAAAAAATAAGAAAACATTAAAGTTAGCCCAATTATTTTCAATAATGTGAAAGATGACGTTATGCCGAGTAAATTGATACCTAACATGTAATGCTTTAAAATTGTGCGCGCTCGTGGAATGGCGACAATTATTGCTACTTAAAAATCCCCATAAGCAACGTTTTATAAATTTCTACAGGCTACCAGTTTAGAGTTACAGAGGATGTCTAGTGTTGGAATTATTGCGCTCACTCTAACGATCACGACGATATCTCACATGTGTGGTTTGAGCACCGTTTACATATGTAGGCGTGACTTGCGTATCCGTTCGCTTCTGCGCATGAGCTTGGAGGGACGGGGCGCTTTAAGTTTTTTTTTTCTTGTTTGTTTCACTTTTTATTTTTTGGTCACTTTTATTCATATTACAAGGAATGTAAACATCCCTTATAATAGAAATAAGCATGACAGATCCTCTTTAATGTGAGATCTGGGTCAAAAAGATCTCAGATCTCACATTTACACTTAAAATCAATAAAAAAAAAAAAAAAAATGGCATTTAAAAAAAAAAATTGGCCCTTTAAGGCCGTTGGGTGGAAGTGACGTTTGGAGTTGCTCTGATCCTCCAAGGGCATAGAGTCGGGTGGGGGCCATCTCGTTTTCCCATTTGTACAACTGAACCAAAATGTAAGAGCATCACCATCACTCAGAAATATTTGGTGACTAATATGTAAAACACACTATTCATTAGTATGCAGAACTCTATTGTCTCCTGGTTCGAAACATTGGCAATACAAAGTTATATAAATTTGAATAAATAGCCATCAGACTTCCTCTGTAGCTTTCCTCTGCCTTCTGGACCTTCATCCCTGAACACGCTGGGCCCTAAACACTGGTACCATTTGGTGCAGCCTGCCATAGGGCCCTTTCACACGGGCGCTACGTATGTCCGCAAATCATCCTATTTTTTTGCGGATGATTTGCGGACATAATGTAAGTCTATGGCATTGCGGATGTATATATATGAATACCATCCGCTGACATCCGATTTTCTTCCTGTCAGTTCTGTTCTGTTTTTTGGAACTGAACAAAACCCTATTTTTGTTCCGTTCAAAAAACGGAAAGGAAGGAAAATCGGATGTCAGCGGTGTCAAAACCCCCGCAAACCCCCATAGACTTACATTATGTCCGCATATCATCCGCAAACGGATGGGATGATATGCGGGTATACGGAGCAGATGACAGAAATGTCATCCGCTCCGTGGAAAAAAAAAAAAAAGGACCGCAGCGGAGCTCTCACACGGAGCGGCCGTGTGAAAGAGCCCTTAGACTTTGACAGGCTACCTGCAATGTGGCCAGGCTTGGCACCTATTCCACCCGGGCACACTAAACCGCCAGGAGGGTTGCACTACTCCTGTATAACCCCTTATGCAAGGGACCTTAGGAATTGAAGAAAAATATCAGTCCATTAACCCCTTGGAGCCTAAGTCTTTTTCTGACATATGTTGCTTACAACTTAAAATCAGTATTTTTTGCCCAAAAAAAAAAAAATTACTTAGAACCCCCAAATATTATATATATTTATTTTTTAGCAGAGACCCTAGAGAATAAAATGGCGATTGTTACAATATTTTACGTATTTGTGCAGTGATCTTTCGAATGCAATTTATTGGAAAGAAATACACATTTATGAATTAAAAAAAAAAACAAAGCAGTAAAGTTAGCCAGATTTTTTTGCATAATGTGAAAGATGATGTTATACCAAGTAAATAGATACCGAACATGTCATGCTTTAAAATTATGCACACTCATGGAATGGCGAAAAACTTTCGTACTTAAAAATCTCCAAGGGCAAAGTTTTAACATTTTTTAACAGTTACCTGTTTAAAATTACAGAGGAGGTCTTGTGCTAGAATTATTGCTCTCACTCTAACGATCGCGGGGATACCTCATATGTTTGGTTTGAACACCGTTTACATATGCAGGCGCAACTGGCGTATGTGTTCGCTTCTGCACGCGGGCGCGGAGGGACGGGGAGCTTTAAGTTTTTTTTTCTTAATTATTTTATTTAAATTTGTTTTATTTTTACACTGCCCGTTTAAAATTTTTTTTTTTTTTTTGGTCGCTTTTTTTGCTGTCCAAAGAATGTAAACATCCCTTGTGACAGTAATAGTCAGTGTCAGGTACTCCTTATGGAGGGATCTGGGGTCTAAAATACCCCAAATCCCTCCTCTGCACTTAAAAGTATTCAAAACGCCAAGTTTAGCTGTTTTGAATGCTGTCATTTTTTTTTTTAAATCTGGCGCCTTTACAGCTCCAGTACCCAGAAGTGATGTCATGACATCGATTACGGGTTTTTACATCGGAGACCCAATCAGAGCCAAATTTTGCTTTGTTCGGGTCTTAGGCCAGCCGGCGGAGGTGTCGGCTGGTCGCTCGGGTCCTCTGGTGGAATGTCCCTCCCCGCTCTTTGTAATGACAGCTGGATGGCTGCTGAGCCGCATCGGTTGTCATTACAAGAAAGCCGACCGTCGGCTCTAAACAATGGTACTGGGGGGTAATGCCTCTATCTGCAGGCATCACCCCGGTACAACCTCCTGAAGTTAAGGCCGCATATTTGCGTTCCGTTGGCGCAAAGGGGTTAAGAAGTGAAACCTTTTTTGGCATATATTAATATCCATGATTCAACCCCCCCCCAAAAAAAATGTATTACGAGGGTTCTTCAAAAAGTTCTGCACCTTTTTTAACAAAGTTATATATACAAAACTTTTTGAGGACCCCTCGTATATTGCAGCTTATCAATCACGTCAAGTGTTTTTTCTTCTCCTCTTCTGAACACACAAGTGATTTTTTTTTTCATCCTCTAAACGCTTCTAATACACCTGTAAACACCAAAGTGCACATCGACACGTAGGGGTTGATTTACTAAAACTTGAGAGTGCAGAATCTGGGGCAGCTCTGCATAGAAACCGATCAGCTTCCAGGTTTTGTTTTGTCAGACCTTAATTGCACAAGATGAAGTTAGAAACTGATTGGCTACTATGCACAGCTGGACCAGAGTTTGCATTCTCAAGTTTTAGTAAATCAACCCAATAGGTTAATATAGAGGGGGAATAAGGCTGAATTAGAAAATGTCAAGCGGCTTTTATTATGTTCTGTGTGCATGAGACTTAATTCTGCTAGTAAATCTAACATTACTCTCTCCTCATATTGACATTGCTGCTGTTCAAAGGTATCCCTGTTGCTCCTCAATAAGACAGGAAGTGTGTTACTGGCTAGATCACCCGGGAAAAATAAAGGGAAAAATATTCTGGGAAAAAACAAAAAAAGAATGCAGCCTCCGCAGTGGTTGTAAAGGTAAAGAAAAATAATTGCCAGCCCCTGTTCCATCAATCTATCCTACACTGTGTAAATGTTTTTTATAAAACAGTGCCTGTAAATACCTTATCTCATATCTTTTATGGCCAGTCACATGACCTCTGGCTGCGCTCCTCCTCCGATCTAAGAGCTAGAGAGGGAGGGGCCGAGATCCCCCTCTGGCGTCAGTCGGCGAGGTCACATGACCGCTGTGCTGGCCGTTCTGCCCCTTCTGTTGTAGCCCTTAGATTGGAGGAGGAGCGCAGCCGGAGGTCACATGACCGGCCATAAAAGATATGAGATAATGTATTTACAGGCATCATTTTATACAAACATTTACACAATTTAGGATAGATTGATAGAACAGAGGGGCTGGCAGTTATATTTCTTTACCTTTAATGCCAGCTACTAACAACGGCAGGACGTGGGGGTGGAGATGGCTCATACAAACAGGAGCTGGCAGGCAGGGAGGGAGGAGAGCAACAGGATGACGGAATCACATAAACTGACCATGGTAATCATGGATCAGCAGCCATGATTACCGTGGTCAGAACACACAGGGGGACACAGAAACAAGCAGGATCAACCATGTTTTTTACAGCTTAGAGAGGGATAGATTAGACAGCACAAACACTATGCTTTCTAATCTGCTATAAGGGAACAGGATCTCTTTTTTTATTTTTTTGTTTAGGGTTACAACCACTTTAAGGATTGGTAAACTGCAATATATTAAGGTGATAGTCCCCCCTTTTTTTTTCTTTAGGCTGGGTTCACTCCTAATACCAATTTGACTCACAGCAGGGGTCTGGTGCGTCCCTGTTCTCAGTTTCAGGGATGAATCAGATCCAAATTCTTGCCTGAATTCGGACCTAAAACTGAGCCAAAGACGCAATTTGCCCTGCAGCCTCCCTGGAGATGTGTAAACTGGCTCCACTGAGAAACCTGCATCCAATTCGCATAAGTGTGAACGCAGCCTTAAAAAATACAATCATGTTATACCTACCTGCCCTGTGCAGTGGTTCTGCAATGAGTAGCCCAGATCCTCCTCCTTTCGGGTCCCTCGCTGGCAATCCTGACCCCTCCCTCCTGTCGAGTGTCCCCACAGAAAGCAGCTTGCTATGGGGACACCTGAGCCAAGTCACAGCTCTGTGTGTCCATTCAGACATGGAGCCATGGTTTGGCCCCACCCCTTCTCTCTCATCATTGGCTAACTGACTTTTACAGTAGCTAGAGCCAATGGTGCCGCTGCGGTGTCTCAGCCAATCAGTAGGGAGAGTTATGGACGGCCGAGGCACATCGCTAGATTAAGATGGGGCTCAGGTAAGTATTAGGGGGGCTGCTGCACACTAAGGCTGGGTTCAAAGTGATGGGAATTGGATGCAGATTTCCCTGCATTCAATTCGCATGAAAGGAGACTGTGACCGGCTCTCAATGGAGCTGGTTCACACATCTCCGGGAAGGCATAAAATTTGGGCCTGATTTGTCCCTGAAACGGAGAACAGGGATGCACCGGACCCTTGCTGTAAGCTGCGTCTGCGTCCCCACACAGTGTTAACCCAGCCTGAAGGTTTTTTTATCTTAATGCATAGAATCCATTAAGATAAAAAAAACCTTCTGCCTTTAGAATCACATTAAATTCTGTTTTTGGGATTAATAACGCTTTTATTAAAAAATACAAATTCCTAACTAATTACACAAATACAAATTGAGACAACACAAGATGAATTCCGATCTCTAGCTATCATACACATGTGATGCCCCACCAGTGCTCTGTGGCCTACAAGCAGAGTTGTATAAAGTACTTGAGTAAAAGTACAAGTGCTCGATCAAAAAGTGACTTGAGTAGAAGTGGAAGTGCTCGATCAAAAAGTGACTTGAGTAGAAGTACTAAAGTATTCAACATTTTTTGTACTTAAGTATTGCAAGTAGTTTTTTTTTTAAATTTTGCTACTCAAGTACTGAAAGTAAAAGTACCAGTAGTTTTGAAAAAAAAATTGCTACTCAAGTACTGAAAGCAAAAGTACAAGTACTGTGTTATGTAGTTATTAAAGAAAGAAGTCAAAAGTTTGAACATCATATTGTTTTTTTATTATTTCAAATGCAGCTTTTATTCATACATACATGATAATACACGTTTTGAGCTTCATGAAACCTGCCATCTACTGTTCTGGCAGTGGTCATTTTTATAATTGTAACGAGTAACTATGCAGCACAAAAAAAAAAATATCGGAGTAGAAGTATTGAAATCATTGAAAAAATGTAGTGAAGTAAAAGTGGAAGTAGGAGAAAAAAATTCTACTCTAGGAAAGTACAGATACCGCCTTTCGGTACTTAAGTACAGTAGTGAAGTAGTTCTACTTAGTTACTATACATATCTGCCTACAAGTAGCTTGAAACGCATTTTGATTTTGTTCATATCTGTCTCTAAGCAAGCTCTAAACTTTGAAATACCTGTATTGTCTGGTCACCTCCTGATAAATTCTCATACTCATACAGCCTACCAAATACTACATTATATATAGCACTTCAATATATTGTTTTTTTTTATTAATAAATGTGTTTTATTACCAAACATTTTTGGGTTGGATTGTTCAGACATAGTGCGGCTCGCCTCCACCTGTTGTGTCTGAGCAAGGCTTATAAGGTGGATATGTTTGAAAAGCACTTCTGCACATCATTAAACCTTTAGTGGATGGCTTTTTTTTTCAACAGCATCAAACAAGTAGCTATGCAACAAAGATGGACAGTTAGGGAGTATGCACTGACCTCAGATGTGACTTTCTAATAGGGCCGCATGACAGGCTTATACTTTCCATAGCTATGGCTGCTGATGAGCATTTCACATCAGCCTTCACGCAGCAGATATCACTTGACAAGTCAGGCAGGTGAGACACTTGTTGACGGACTGCTAATGTCTGATCTTCGGTGTAAGCTGCTATGTAAATTGCATCGCTTTTCTTGAATCTGAAGTGACTCCAGCTCAGTACTAAACTGAATGCTATTGATTCCGCACACTGATGTAGTAAATAAAAAGCATTTGTTTAAGTCTGGAGAGTCTGAGCTGCCTCTGTTCTTGCAGTATTGATCTGGTGAAGAACATCACTTTGTATGTTAGTTTTCTTACATTTGCTGTCTGCTTCGCTCTGAAACTCAAAGAGCTACATATGCTTACAAGTTATTGTTGGCAACAAAAGTGCATTCAATCCCGATGTCTGTCACATCTCATAGTGTATGTGTATGCTGCTTGGCCTATTGGTGAACGTGTATATATGGCTGCATTTACCATTGAGCCACACTAAGTATATTCCTAAAGCCCCAGGGGGTCTTGATAATTCTGGCTCTACTTTACTTTATGTATTTCCTTTTAATGGGCAAATCCAATCAAAACTGACATTCCGGTTACATATACCTGCTGGACAGGTAAATCACATTCTGGCTTTTTACATGACTCAGGGACCCCCAGAGTGAGATATACACACCAGTATTCTTATTTCTGCTCAACTGCTTTGGACAGCCAATGGTTTCATAGCTCTCCATTGTGGAATCAAAAAAAATAATTTTAGACTATGGATGTGGGATAAGCAGGAACAGCAAAGAAATCTAACCACTGGAATGTATAATAGATATAAAAAACCATTTAATGTGAAATTTATTTCCATTGCTATGAAAGAGTGGGATTATTAACCATATTCCAAACTTTGGGCATCTCCTGGAGCACCATTAAATTTTAAATAAAAGAAAAAATGTTATCCTTAAAGTGACTGTCTCCAAACTGCGGCCCATGGGCTACATGCGGCCATTTGCTTGCCCTGATCAGGCCCTTGAGGAATTATTCCTCCCACTGATTTAAGACACTATTCTGCCAACTGGCACCAACAATGGGTCACCATTTCTTCCACTGGCACCAACAATGGGGCACTAATTCTTCCACTGACACCAACAATGGGGCACTAATTCTTCCACTGACACCAACAATGGGGCACTAGTCCTCCAACTGACCTCAACAATGGGGCGCTATTCCTCCCACTGACTCCAACAATGGGACACTATACCTTTCACTGACACCAACAATGGGGCGCTATTCCTCCCACTGACTCCAACAATGGGACACTATACCTTTCACTGACACCAACAATGGGGCACTATTCCTCCCACTGACCCCAACGATGGGGCACTATTCCTCTCACTTACCTGCTCCGTGCAGTGGTTTTGCACAGAGCAGCGCTGATCCTCCTCTTCTCAGGTCCCATGCCAGTGCTCTTGGCTCCTCACCCCACGAGTGCCTACCATAGCAAGCCACTTGCTACGGGAGCACTCATGCGGGCTCGCTCTCGAGCCAGCTGTGTGTCCGTAAGACACACAGAGCACGGCTTTGCCCACTGGGTGTTATTGGCAGCAGCCAGCAATGAGTAATGAGAGAGTGGAGAGAGCCGCTGGTCTTGTGCACTTTGCTGGTTCAAGATCGGGGCTCAGGTAAGTATAAGGGAGGGCCTGGGGTTGGGAGCTGCATGCAGACGTTTTTTAGGTTTTTACTTTAAAGTAGAAATATAGACAAAACATTTTCTTACATTTTGGATAGAGCAGGGAGGGTTATATCCAAACAGGTAGTGAGAGGAAATCCCTGCAAATTAACCACTTGCCGACCGCCGTCAGTATATTTACTGTGGCAGTCAGCCGCTCCTGGGCAAACCGCCGCAATGTCGCAGTCCCGCAAAAAAATCGCAGATCACCGCTATTACTAGTTAAAAAAGAACAAAAAAATGTCATACAGTGCCTTGCGAAAGTATTCAGCCCCCTTGAACTTTGCGACCTTTTGCCACATTTCAGGCTTCAAACATAAAGATATAGAACTGTAATTTTTTGTGAAGAATCAACAACAAGTGGGACACAATCATGAAGTGAAACTAAATGTATTGGATATTTCAAACTTTTTTAACAAATAAAAAACTGAAAGTCCATTTTAATTATTTTCTCTGAGTCCTCTGACAGTCGCCGCCCATCCATATTAGCCTTCACTATTGGATAATGGCGCCCTCTGCAGGAGTAATAGTGAAGGCTAATATGAATGGGTGGCGACTGTCTGAGGACGTAAGAGAAAATCCATTTTAATTATTTTCTCTGAGTCCTCTGACAGTCGCCGCCCATCCATATTAGCCTTCACTATTGGGTAATGGCGCCCTCTGCAGGAGTAATAGTGAAGGCTAATATGGATGGGCAGTGACTGTCAGAGAACGTAAGAGAAAATCCATTTTAATTCCTGTCTTTATATATTGTTAGAAGCCTTCCTTAATCTAATGTCGGCTTGTTAACATAGGTATGAATGTGTTAGATCTTAAAAGAAAAATTGACTTGTTATATTTTTATTTGTTCTAGATTGGGAAAAGTAAAGTAAATAGACTTGTATAGTCTATGTGAAAATATATATCATGGGTTGTTTGGTCTAGTTACCATTGTTATATGAGCAGAAGTATATGGAAGTATATATTAGTTAAGAATATAAGTTTTATACTGTTATATCTCTTGATTAAGATATTCATATGGAAAAGGATTTTACATTGAGTATACATTTGTTGATATGTAGACTTATGGAATACTTTGGATGAACTTTCATTCCCTTTCCCCACAGCATACTGATCTTGAACATTCCAGGGTAATTATAATCTAGAAATAGATGGATTTCCTTGACCAGTGATGGTGAACCTTGGTACCCCAGATGTTTTAGAACTACATTTCCCATGATGCTCACCTACACTGCAAAGTGCATGAGCATCATGGGAAATGTAGTTCCAAAACATCTGGGGTACCAAGGTTCTCCATCACTGGCCTAGACTGAAAAACCCCTTAGTAAGTAAGTAGGAGGTGTAGGACTAAAAGGCGCAGATGAAACTCAAGTTAGGTGGGACACTTAGGCGCACACACATAATTATACACACATACTTTTTATCTCAAGTACAGACCTACATTTTTACATTTTTTCACATTCTGTATTTTAATATTTTTCTTATAATCTTATGCTATTTTAATATCAGATCCATTTTGAGTTTTTGCACAAGAACTGGAAGGACTTTCTTTTTTCACCAATGTAAGACTACATTTCAGAATATCATAAGAATAATATATATATTTTATATATATATATATATATATATATTTTTTTTTATTTAATATTTAAGATCAGAAAGAGAAGCATTGTGATATTTTGCTCAGCAGACATGAAAGCCTTCTTTAAGAGCGACATATTCTGGAAAAATTCATTTAGTACAAAGAGACTCACAGCTGGTGCTAAACATTATCTATAGGTCTTTCTGATGCGGCCTGTTCTGCTGATATGCTTCCTTTTGCAGTGATAATTGGCTTGGCTGTCCATTCCCTTCATCTAGTGATAGAAAACTATCAGTCTAAATGCAATGTGAGAGAAGTCTCTCTAGCCAATTAGTCTGTAATGGGAGCATTAACTGCAGTGTCTTCCACAGAGGGCACCTTAGCCATTTTTGTTGCTCCTACGAAGATGAGAATGCTACCTGTGATATTAATACAAACTGCATGATAGGACGGACATATCAATGGGGGTCAATGTTGGAAGGTGAGTGAGAAACATTTTCCTGCAGAAATAAACAGAACTTTTGATTCATATAACCCCAATGACTGCTATTAATTAAAGGGATCACAACATCGTTGACCTGTAAATGGCAGAATCTCTGGAATATGCAGAGTGCACCAAATGTATAAAAACGAAAAAGGATTTGCATATTGTGTAATATTTTTGTGCTAGTACCATCTGAGTGCAACAGTAATTTACATCAAAAACCAACATATGGATGTTGGATCATTTCAGTAATGGTGTTCATATTGATCTGGAAAACTAAGTATAGTTTTCCCTTTTCATACAGTTGTAAGTACCAGAGGGGTTGATTTACTAAAACTGGAGAGTGAAAAATCTGGTGCAGCTGTGCATGGTATCCAATCAGCTTCTAACTTCAGCTTGTTTAGTTAACCTCCCTGGCAGTATGATTATGTCAGGGATTATGTACCAAAAGCGGTACAATTTTTTGCCTGGAAATTTGGCGTTATGTATTATAGGCCTACAATTCTTAGTAACTACTGACTTAAACCTGACCAAAACAAGACTCTAGTAGACATTCCAGATGTGATAAATTTGAAACACAAACGCATGAATTATAATCTAATCAATAATATAAATGTATTATATAATATATATATATATATATATATATATATATATATATATATATATATATATATATATATATATATATATATATATATATAATATATATATATATATATATATAATATAAATGTATTATATAATATATATATATATATATATATATATATATATATATATAATATATATATATATATATATATATATATATAATATAAATGTATTATATATATGTGTTTGTGTTGGTGCAACTTTTGAATTTCCCTCCCAGTTCCGCTCCCATGCACCATTGCTGCTGCAGGGAACGGAACCAGGAAGTCATCAGAGCAACGGACGAGCGGCGGGGATCTCGGCGGCGATCACAGCAATGGGAGATCATCGCTGGATCGCCAGGAGAAGGTAAGGAACACCGCTGCACGCTCTGCACATTTACCGCGAGCGTGACTCGGGGATACCAATCCTAGCATGAAAAATCCACCCGAGTCACGCTCGGGGATACCGCTAAAGGAGTTAAGCTTTGGCAATAAAACCTGGAAGCTGATTGGTTTCTATGCAGAGATGTACTAGATTTTGCACTCTCCAGGTTTAGCAACTCAACCCCATAGTGTCATTTTTTTTCTGAAGCCTACAGGAATCATGTACCCAAATACCAGTATGCAAGTCAGATTGTTGGTTGTTCATGCAGAGTGAACCAATGCCATTTTCTGCATATGCATTTACCTATACATTTGCTGCTAAACTGGATATGCCTCCTTTTTTTTAGATGCATGAGATATTTTACCTGCTTTTGGTATTGTAACACATGATAAAGCCCAAGTCATTGATCTAAAAAGTATATACGGTATGTATGGAATCTGTACTATTTGTATGAAATGGGTAGTTAACTATCAAAAACCTCTATTTCTCATGATCTTTTGTATTTTATCTAATTTATCTGTGGTTACCCTTAACTCAAATTGCTTCACTTTCTGCTCTCCTCATAGACACCTCATAGAACCTTTCAGTTATCACCAGGAAACATGGGTTATATTAGAAATTGAAAACCTTTTAAATAATTGTATATGGTGGCAATAATTGTTAAAATACTAAATGCTTTCACAAAACTGCCAATTTCTCTCCCCCCCTAGTGACTGTAATACTTTATTCTTCTCAATTGAGGTCTGGCTAAGGAAGGAGATCTCAACATGTGCCTCCACTTTTCGACAACGTGTCCCAAGATGCAGAGCAGTTTTGTCACTGTTGGTGGTAAGCAGAGATAAACTGTTTAGAACTGGTGTACTAAGAGACTCTGTTATTGGTAGCAGTGCCATGATAACACCCCTTGGAATAGAGGTGGTATCAGTGCTGGATTTAGACCTTAGGGGGCCTGTTGCACTTCAAGTTCAGGGGTCCCTCAACAAAAAAATCAATTATATGAAAATTAAAAAAGTGAACTGAAATGAATGATAAACTTTATTTGTTCTAAAAAAAAAAAAATCTATATATATATATATATATATATATATATATATATATATATATATATGCACACACACACACATTAAGTTCTGAAGAGTACACTTGTCTTCTGACTGACCTATTGACTGTAAGAATAAGAATATACATTACACAGATAATTGGAAATGGAGAGTCGTACATCACAGTACAATATTTACAAAAAGTCTTTTTCCGGCACTTAGAATCTGCAAAATCTTTAACTAAAGCCTAGTACACACGCAGCGATTATCGGCCGACCGATCGTCCATCTTTTGTCCAGAGTGGTGTTTTGTTGGTTGGAATGTGCCTAGACTGCACACAAATTTTCTCGCCCGACAAAATTCTACTTCAGAAGTGATGTCTTGTGTTGGTTTGCTTTCTTTGTGTTATTTTTTCTCTGAGCATGCCCAGACTTGCTCATTAGATTTTTCTCTGTCGAAATCTGTACTGACTGCACGAATATCGGCCGTGTTTTGACAGCGGACAAAAATTTGATAGCCTGCACACCAGATTTTTTTCGGCCCGAAAAAGTCGGAATCGGTTGTCGGAAGCATCATACTAACAAGCCGTAAAACGGCAGATCGGTCGTCGGACGAAAATTCCCTGCCGATTTTCGACGCGTGTGTTCGAGGCTTAACTCATCAAATTGTTTCACCTAGAGGACACTGATCTCGACAACCAGTAGGCACAGAGCACTTAGCTTTTCATGGGTCTCCATGGTTCTCAGATTCTCAATTCTTAATCAGTGCCAAATTGCTGAATGACCATTCTCCCAAACAACTAGTGACCACCATGCACGAATATATACTAAGAGCTACATTAACATCTGGAAAGGTAGCAGCAAGCCCTTCATCATGTAATAAAATTGGCTTTTGAAATGGAATGAGCCATGATCGGAGCTTGGCAAAGGCTGAAAACTGAATCATTTCCTCAACATACACATTACTGAAGTTCTGCGGGAAAATACATTTCTTTTTTTATAAAGTACCGTATTTTCCGGCGTATAAGACGACTGGGCGTATAAGACGACCCCCCTATTACATGATCTACCGGTTATACTTATACTTAGGTTACCTTGGAGATATTATACTCGGCATATAAGACGACCTCCCATTTTTGGGGGATTTTTTTGAGGTTCAAAAGTAGTCTTATACGCCAGAAAATACAGTAAGTCTGGGGCCCCATCTGGCAGGGTGTTCCCCTCTAGCAGGGGACCCCAGGCAATTGCCCCTTTTACATCCACCACTGGATGGTATGGTTCCTGTGCCAGGGAGGAAGAGGCTGGGTGATGTAACATAGGGAGGCCAGCTTAGATTCTCTATGAAGTTCTAATGGGGTGGAATAAAGGCGATACAGATACAGTAGGATTTCAAGGGGAAAAAAAAGGAAATAAAGGTCCTCAACAACGTCCTCTATGCAAGTAGTGAAAAAAAAAGGCAAGTCTGGCGTTGGGCTTAAAACAGCTATTTTTAAAACAATTTAATATGCACAAAATGAGATTCAGATCTTAAAAGGAGATATTATAGAAGACACATTTCCTGATAGCACTAACTTTCACGAACACTGTGTTTTCTCTCTTTTGCCTTAAATGGCCAATATCATTGAATAGGTTGTGTTCCAAGAGGTCTCCAAAGTACATTTAAAATCTGTGCATTAGACTGGAATGAAAGGTAGGTGGTGGAGTTGCACACAGCAGCCAATCAAATACTTTTATTCTTACCTTCACACCATTCCCACTTTGTTTCGAATGGGTTTCTGCAGCGGTTCCAATGCATTTCTCAAACACAATGTAAAAATTACAGCAAATTGTTCATAGTACTTTAGATATGTTTTATTTAGTGGATGTTTAACACATCAAAACTGCTTAAGTAATAATTCATGCATTTTCATTACAAAGCTTCAGTTTTAAATGTGATTAAACAATTTCTTAAAGAACATATTTTCTTCCTAATGTTAATATATAAAGCCTTTCAGACAGGGCTGGGGGGAGACTGTGTCAGGACTTGCATAAATGACAGTCCAACATTTGTATTTAATGGCAAAGCAAGGCTTTGTTCACAGTGTGATGCTGCCTACTCTAAATACAGATTACAAGCCTTGGTGGAGTAACACTCCAAATACTCATTAGTGTCATATGGAGGAAGGCAATCCATCACGCAGGTCCTGTCATATTCCTCTGAAAGGTTTTCAGCATAAAGGTTACTATGACAACCACCATATTTGTAAATCCATTGCAAAATGGATTCTACTAGCATGCAAACTAACTGCCCAGTAAGGATTCTGAAATAATTTGACTTAGGAGATTTTCCGTGAATTTATTTATTATTTAAAACCGTTTAAAAACCATATGATATCATTTAATAATAATAATAATTCTTAGGAGGAAAAACTATTTTGTCATGTATGTGAATATATTTTAAAAATGGCACAAATTGGAAACAGAATGAAAGTCAATAAATAAAATGTTATATCATGCCATGGCCATTAACTATAAGCTAACCAATAGCCAAGTCTCACACTTCAGTTCTTAGTAATTTAGTAAATCTTGTGAAAAGTGTTTTTTTTTTTTTGATACAGTTGAAACACTTATGGCTGGAATACATGGGCCGAATATTGGCCGATCATTCGACCACCGACTTATGAAAAAGTGTTCCTTGGTCGAAAACGTTGCCAACATACACAGGCCGAATATCGCCCGACCGTTTGAGCGCCGACCATCGAAACAGTGCATGCGTGATGATGTTCTACAGATTTTAAATGAATGACCTTAACACCAACGTATAGAATATCGTTCGTTCGCAAACAAGACAACAGAATTTTTCGTTTTTTTCAAACGGGATTTTTCGTTCACAATATCGATATCGCTCACTGATGGCTGGGCATTAACGAGTAGAATATCGGCCGATCCTTCGATGAACGGAAATTTTCGGCCAATTTTCTTATCGTGTATTCCGGGCTATTAGCATGTGTTTCATGGACACCAGTGATAACCATTAGCAAGTTTGCAATTTCTAAAAACAGCTATTTTAAAACTGGAATTAGCAGGCAGCACCCCTAACATGTTGAGATTTGCAAAGTTGTTCCCGAATCCCAGTATTTGCAAACCTGATACATAGGGGTTGATTTACTAAAACTGGAAAGTGCAAGATCTGGTGCAGTTCTGCATAGAAACCAATCAGCTTTCAGGTTTTATGGTCAAAGCTTAATTAAACAAACTAAAGTTAGAAGCTGATTGGCTACCATGCACAGCTACACCAGATTTTGCACTCTTCGGTTTTAATAATGCCTCGCACACACGAACAGATAATCGTACAAAAAAAAATGGTTTTCGAATTGCTTTAGATAATCTGATCGTTAGTACACTAACCATAGCCAATAGTACACAAACCATAGCCAATCACGACATTTCCAACAAAATCCGAAGGGACAAACTCGAAAGCGATAACCTAGCGAACGATAATCGTTTAATCAGCACAGTATGCATTCGCTAAAAATCAGAGTTGTATAAAGTACTCGAAACCCATACTTAAGTAAAAGTACAAGTGCTCGATGAAAAAGTGACTTGAGTAGAAGTGGAAGTGCTCGATCAAAAAGTGACTTGAGTAGAAGTACTAAAGTATTCAACATTTTTTGTACTTAAGTATTGCAAGTATTTTTTTTTTAAATTTTGCTACTCAAGTACTGAAAGTAAAAGTACCAGTAGTTTTGAAAAAAAATTGCTACTCAAGTACTGAAAGTAAAAGTACAAGTACTGTGTTATGTAGTTATTAAAGAAAGAAGTCAAAGTTTGAACATCATATTGTTTTTTATTATTTCAAATGCAGCTTTTATTTATACATACAGTAGCATTTATTTTCGTATGCGCTGATAATACACATGTTTTGAGCTTCATGAAACCTGCAATCTACTGTTCTGGCAGTGGTAATTTTTATAATTGTAACGAGTAACTATGCAGCACAAAAAAAAAATATCGGAGTAGAAGTATTGAAATCATTGAAAAAAGGTAGTGAAGTAAAAGTGGAAGTAGGAGAAAAAAATTCTACTCTAGGAAAGTACAGATACCGCCTTTCTGTACTTAAGTACAGTAGTGAAGTAGTTCTACTTAGTTACTATACATCTCTGCTAAAAATCGATAGACAAGGACCACGCATGATCAGAAACTCGAAAATAACCTGGAAAAAGCCTGGCTGCCATTGTTTTTTGTTTTGCACTATCCGATACGTAGCTACACAACCAGGAAGCATTTCCAGAATTGTACAGAAAAAATCATACGTTTAGTACACATTGTTGAATTCGATACTAGTATCATGCAACAAAATGCGAACGATAAGTCATCCGATTATCTGATCGTGTGTATGACGCATAAATCGACCCCAAAGTGTCACCAGGACTTGAAGTGACGAGAAATCTCTTCAAAAGACAATTTTTGTTTTTAGCCTGCAGTGCAATGAGCAAAAAATTCCACAGTGAACCAAAAAGGTGCATGAGAACACACACAAAAAAAGTACACTAGGGTGGGTCATTTGGTCCCCTTCCCGAAGAAGAAGGACCCTTCCATGACCACTGGGGAACAAGACTCCTTACAGGGGCAAAGCACACTCAGGTCCATGTAGCTGCAAAGCCTGTTGAGATCCTTTCCTCCTGATCAGTTGAAGCTGACAAATAAGTACTTGGTAAGAGGCTCTCCTGAAGAGAGACCCCCAAAGCAAGGAAAGAAGGAATTTAAGGCACACACATCCTTCTAGAAAATACAGTTCAGTTCAGTTTTGGGCACCAGTTCACAAAAAAGGATATCGGGGAACTGAAGAAAGTGCAGAGAAGGGCAACCAAACTGATAAGAGGCATGGAGGAGCTAAGCTATGAGGAAGGATTACAGGAACTGAATTTATTCTCTCTTGAGAACAGAAGATTAAGGGGGGATATGATAAACATATATAAATACATAAGTGATCCATTTAGTGAACTTGGTGTTAAGTTATTTAATTTAAGGTCATCACAGAGGACAAGGGGGCACTCTTTATGTCTGGAGGAAAAGAGATTATGGGCCCCTTTTACACTTGTGCCATTTGTCTTGCAATTTGGGACTGCAAAGTCGTATGACAAGTCTTACTCCATGATTTCCAATGAGTACCGTTCATATCTGTGCAACTTCAAGTTGCAACGACTTCAAAGTAGTCCCTGCACTACTTTGGTCCAACTTTCATGCGTTTTGAGGTCCATAGACATAGGCATTGCTTCAAGTCCAGTCAAAATCGCGGCAAAAAATTGCAGCAAAATCACGCGACTTTTTAGTCACACAAGTGTGAAAGGGGCCTTAAGCCCCTTTTACACTTGTGCAACTTGTCATGCAACTTTGGACAATAGCGTTGCATGACATGTCGTTCCCTATGTTTTCCACTGATACCCATTCTTATATGTGCAACTTAAAGTTGCAGCAACTTCAAAGTAGTTCATGCACTACTTTGGTCCAACTTTCATGCAACTTGAGGGCCATAGACTTCAATGTTAACCCTCAGAAGCTGCATGAAAGTCGTACCTGAATGTTATACAATGCAACTTGCGTGCAAAAGTTGTCCATTAAAACTGGTTAAAGCCAAAGTCATATCCAACTTGCACCCATCCAAAGTTGCATCAAAGCTGCACCAAAGTTGCATCAACGTTGCACCAAAGTTGCACTCCAAAATCGGCGCAACTTTGGAGTCATACAAGTGTGAAAGAGGCCTTAATCTCCAAATAGGTAAAGGCTTCTTCTCAGTAAGAACTGTAAAAATGTTGAATAGACTCCCTCAAGAGCTGGTTCAGAGACCAGCTCAGTAGATTGCTTTAAGAAAGGCCTGGATTCTTTCCTAGATACACATATTATAACTGGATACTAACATTTATAGGTAAAGTTGATCCAGGGAATATTTCATTGCTTGGGAGAACAAGAAGGAAGTTTTTTACTCTGCTGGAGCAAATTATATCATGCTTTATTGTGAGTTTAATTTGCCTTCCTCTGGTTCAACTGTAGGTATAGAATTGTGTAAAAGGAGGTTTTCAATTTGTGTGTGTTTTGTTTTGTTTTTTCTCTGTTGATTAAACTGGATGGATAATTTTTTGCTTTTTTGTTTTTCAACCAGTTTAACTATGTAACATCCTCCCCTAGGCTTCAGGATAGGCCCAAAAAGTACTGCAATAAAGCCCTGACAGAGTTTGGACCTGTCTCTACCGAGGTACACAAAAAAGCCTTGTTTCTATTGCTGCTTGTGTCCTAGTTGGAGAGATTTACTCCTTATCCGCCAGTCACTCGCGATCGTCGGGCAGAGAGGGAGAAAGGCAGGCGGCTAATGTAAACAAAGCCGCCTGTCATTCTCCCCTGTGTAAAAACACAGATCACTCGGTCCTGCTATGTAGGATCGTTGATCTGTGCTATTACACCACAAGCCACATCCAATGACAGTGAGAAGCACGCCCCTAGGGACACACTTAACCCCTCCCTCTCCAATAAAGTTAACCCCTTCCCTCCCAGTGTCATTTTTACAGTAACAGTGCATATGTATAGCACTGATTACTGTATTAATGTCACTGGTACCCCCAAAAGTGTCAAAAATGTCAGTCAAGGGTCCGATCTGTCCGCCGCAATGTCGCGGTACCGCAAAAGAATCGCAGATCGCCGCCATTACGCGTTAAAAAAAAACAACAAAAATGACAAAAATCTTTCCCTTAGTTAGTAAACGCAATAACTTTTGCGCAAACCAATCAAAATATGCTTATTGTGATTTTTTTTTACCAAACATAGGTAGCAGAAAACAAATTGGCCAAAAATTTTAAAAAATTTTGATTTTTACATTTTTTTCGGGGAATTTCATATAAAAAAAATGTGAAAAATATTGTTATTTTTGCAAAATTGTCGTTTTTTTTTGTTCATAGCGCATCATCAAAAAATCGCACAGGTGATCAAATACCACCAAAAGAAAGCTCTGTTTGTGGGGAAAAAAGGACGTCAAATTAGTTTGGGTACAGCGTCGCACGACCGCGCAATTGTCCGTTAAAGTCACGCTGTGCCGAATCGCAAAATACCCCCTGGTCAGGAAGGGGGTAAAATCTTCCGGGGCTTAAGTGGTTAATAGGGGCAAAGTTGGTCCTCTACAGCTAGTTACTGGCTTTGCTTCTGGCATAAGAATTTCTGTAGATGCATATTACATTCACTATTCAGATCAAATAAAATAAAATAAAAATTTCAGGAAGGAAAGATTTGGCTTGCAGGTGTATACTAAGCACATCACCATTCAGGAGAAACCATCCATACAGCAAGGGTACAGCACGGCACGCAGAACATGATGTTTCTAGCCTTGTGAAAATATTAGCATACGATGGCATTCGGGATGACCTGTTTAAGTATACAACTGTCTGTTACTTCTCATCTCTGTGTACCCTGCAAAGTATATCTCAGCTGCGTTTGGTGAGCTGGGATTACAGAGCTGAACCTTGTTCCACAGGAACTTAGTGTCCAGACTTGTGTGATGTAACCATGGACTTACCCTAAGCATGCTATGGAAAAAAAAAGTGACCTGAAAACATTGACAGAGGGTGGCAGGAAAACTGATAGCAGGGCTAGAACACCAACCAGGCCTGTGCAGTAAATGGATCTGTCTGCCAAAAATCATATTTACTTTAATGAGTCAGTTTAAGCATAAGATTTGTAGGCTCCCTCACAATGCCATACAGTGAATGTAGCCACAGCTGTATTGCAACATGGTAGAGAGCTTGGAGAAAGGGGGAACTGAAACAGAAACGGTATAATGTTACAAATCTAGGCTCACATTCATTTTATTGCATATGATACATACTAGGAGGATCTGCCTCTTTGTAGCAATTATAAGGCAGCTTAAAGAGGAACTTAACTGTCTCTGAGCAGAACATAAACGTTATTTAATTCATTTTTAATATTCAAAGCAAACTCACCCATCCATCCATGGCCTCCATGCTTTATTTTGTTGATAAACCTCACTGCAGTCAGTGAAGCAGGGATCTATTGTTTTTGTCTGATCAGGATTTCCTTGCTGGGTATTTGGTTTCTTCTAACTGCTTCTGGAAAAAGCTTCCAGAATATAGCACAGGGAAAGTCAAATGTCCAGTATGAATATTTATCATGCCCCAGCCAATCCCTGGAAGGAGGTGTCCGGAAGGTGGCTGGGGGAGGTAATAAATGTTTGGAAGGCCTTTCCAGAGAGTGCTTTCCTCTCCAGGCAGGGCTGTCTTTAACACAGGGCAACTGCCCTGGACCCAATCTTTTTTGGGGGGCCCAAATCAGCTGCTGCTTAAACCCCTGTGAATTGGGGCCCCCGATGACAGTATTGCATAGCGCACAGAGGATACAGGAGGCTGTATTCCTGAACCAACCAGCAGAGAAGGGTGGAGCTGGGACCTCTTCTGATGCTCTGTCCCCACCCCATGCAGCCTGTATGCTTGGGAGTGAGCAGCTGAAGTGAGATCAGAGTGGGAGCCCCACCCTCAGACCTCTCAAAGTGTATGGTGTGCCAAGCTGGCCAGATATATCTTTACGACCATAGAATGCCATACTGCTATCCAGAAACCCTGAGCTGTGTTATTCAACTGTAAAGGTGTGCAGGGTTGAAACTAAAGTTCTCTGACCACCTCCTGTATTATGGCTGCAGTCTCTGACCATCTCCTGCACTATGGCTGCAGTCTCTAATCATCTCCTGTACCATGACCGCAGTCTCTGACCATCTCCTGTACTATGTCTGCAGTCTCTGACCATCTCCTGTACCATGTCCACAGTCTCTGACCATCTCCTGTACTATGTCCACAGTCTCTGACAACCTCCTATAATATGTCTGCAGTCTCTGACCATCTCCTGTATTATGTCTGCAGTCTCTGACCATCTCCTATACCATGTTCGCAGTCTCTGACAATCTCCTGTACTATGTCCACAGTCTCTGACCATCATCTGTAAAATGTCTGCAGTCTCTGAAGTCTCCAGTAACATGCCCCCAGTCTCTGATCATCTCCTGCACTATGTCTGCAGTCTCTGACCTTCTCCTGTAGTTTGTCTGCAGTCCCTGATTGTCTTCTGAAATATATCTGCAGTCTCTGACTGTCTCCTGTAGTATATCTTCAGTCTCTGACGCTCTCCTGTAGTATGTCCTCAATCTCTGGCACTCTCCTGTAGTATGTCTGCAGACGCTGATGCTCTCTTGTAGTATGTCTGCAGTCTCCGGTGCTCTCCTGTAGTATGTCTGCAATCTCTGACCCTCTCCTGTACTGTGTGTATTATTGTGCCGCTTTACTTGCTCAATTATTTGGAATTAATCCACAGTCTCTGACCATCTCCTGTACTATGTCCACAGTCTCTGGCAATCTCCTGTAATATGTCTGCAGTCTCTGACCCTCTTCTGTAGTATGTCTGCAGTCTCTGACCGTCTCCTGTATTATGTCTGCAGTCTCAGGCCATCTCCTGTAGTATGTCTACAGTCTCTGACCATCTCCTGTAGTATGTCCGCAGTCTCTGACCATCTCCTGTAGTATGCTTGCAGTCTCTGAAGTCTCCAGTAACATGCCCGCAGTCTCTTATCATTTCCTGTACCATGTCTGCAGTCTCTGACCTTCTCCTGTAGTTTGTCTGCAGTCCTTGATTGTCTTCTGAAATATATCTGCAGTCTCTGACTGTCTCCTGTAGTATATCTGCAGTCTCTGACGCTCTCCTTTAGTATGTCCTCAATCTCTGAAACTCTCCTGTAATATGTCTGCAGTCTCTGATGCTCTCTTGTAGTATGTCCACAGTCTCCGATGCTCTCCTGTAGTATGTCTGCAATCTCTGACCCTCTCCTGTACTATGTGTATTATTGTGCCGCTTTACTTGCTCAATTATTTGGAATTAATCCACTGTTCAGTGAGTGGTAATGATATGTAGTAACCTGTAGCAATCAATCAGTGAACAGTAGTGATCTGCTGTAATCTCTAGCAACCAATCAGTGAGTGAGAATGATGTGCTGTAACCCCTAGCAACCAATCAGTGAGTGGTAATAATGTGCAGTAACCTCTAGCCACAAATCGGCAAGCAGTAAGGATAAGCTGTAACCTCTGGCAACCAATTTCAATCGCTGCATGATCTGCTGCAGTAAACTGATTTTGAGTTTACCTGCTATTATTTTGTATGTCTCGAAATGTTTGCCCAGGGCCCAATCAATATTTAAGACGGCCCTGTCTCCAGGGTGAGTTTAGGTTCTCCTAGGGTTGTTGCCTCTGGGAGATAACTAGCGAGACAAGGAATTGCAGTCTGGGTCTCAACAGGTTCTGGGCTAAGGGTCTGGAGAAGATTGCTAAAGGAATATTTGCTGGAGGGCATCGTCAAGAAGTATTTGTCCGGAGAGGAAACTTTTACCTCCCTCACTAAAGACCTACCTATGTATTCTGGGTGGCAAGCAGCTCCTGGAACATTGTAAGGAAAGACCTTGATATGGACTTATAGCTATGCAAGTGCTAGAAGAGAACTAAGTACCAGAGGATGCTATAGGGCCCGGGACTGCTCTTTCAAAATCCAAGATATACTGGCTATATCTGGTTACCTCCAGGAAAGACTGTTTAGAAAGTGAGAAGCTGTCATTTTGTTATTTCTGTGACCCTTAAACCCCTCTCCTGTTCAAGGTATTTAGCAATAGTAAGAAGACATCCCCTAGACTGAGCCTGAATAGTTGGTGTGCATGGAACTATTCCTGTGTCTGGCAGTCTCTGTACCATGTGGGAGACCTGGGTATATTCTCAGTGGCCCCTTCAGGGGTGAGCACTACACTTGCAGAATTCTGACCTAGCAAAGTAAGGGTGACATTTTTTGGTAGATGCTGGAAAGTTAAGTCTACCTATAATGTCTATTCTATATCTCTGTCTTAAAGTGGAGCAACCACTGTACTAAAGCCGGCCTTAATTGGATCAAATCTCAGCAGGAACTGGCCAAGATTCAAACCATCTATAGCCAGGCTGACTGTACCCAAGTTGAGCCATCAATTGACTTGGGTACAACCAGCATGTCTAATTTTTATTATGCAATTACTGCCAGCAGCTATAGCCGCTAGCAGTAATCATTGTGCTCTTCCGAAAGGGACAGCCTCATCATGCCTGATTTCATTAATGATTATGTAAGTGATTCTTAATTTTATGTAATAAATGGTTTATACTGTACTTAGAGGCGCCTTCCTCTTTCCTTTTTTTGGGAGTACAGCCTGCCTGTCCTCCAGTGGCCAAGACTTGTGCTGACACCCCCCCTGCACAGCCATTTATTGGGAAGATTAGTGTACTGCTGTATCTCTACCCCCACCTCTCTAAGCTCCTTTATATATACAGAGAAAATGTAGAATGTTTTTAAAAAACGTCTCCAAGAAGCTTCATCTACAGAAAATCCTTGTTTTATGTGATGTATTGCTGCTAAAAATGATTGTGATATCCAAGCTTCCGCTGGCCTTTCCGCAAACCACTATCTGTAAGTAGATTGTTTTGATGACCTACACATGTTCTCTCCAATAGAATTCACCGTGCATTGTTTTTTCACAGTCACTAACCAACGTCGGCGGTATGGCTGCCCGTAAACACTGTTTTCAAATGAGGACCTATGATTAACTGGATAGCATCAATTAAAATGTTTTGAAAGCTATTTATCATGAAGCTTGGAGCCAATTAAAGTATTACAATAAAAGAACGGCCAAAAAAGGAGCTTTTGAGCATGTAACAACTTGCAAAAAATAGACTACAAATATTTTTTTCGGCAACAGTTCAGAACTTAACACTTTCCAGATCACAAAATGTAACAAACATTTTACCAGAAAATGTGCAATTGTTCCTGGGACTCCGGGGTGAGATCCTTCAATCCTGCTGACCACAGCACAACTTTGCATCGCTGTTGATAAACTATTGACCCATCTTTTTGATTCTTTATGGAAAAGATTTTGGATGCTTGTTTTTTATCTCCCATACAATATATTATTGCAGCTTCATTAAAGTAAAGCTGCACTGTAGAAGAAAAAGTGATTTGCAGGACAGGGGAATCGAGTTCTTCAGTTTGATCATCTGAAAAGTCAGGGAGTAGCTATTGAGTGAAGGTCACCTAAGAAGATGTGCAGATGACAGTCACTCTCTGACATTCACGTCCATTCCATGGTACAACCCATGCAGAGGCCATAATAAGGGCTTCATTTACATTATAGGTAGACCTATAGGTGAAGTAAGGCACGAAGCAGTCAACCATATGCAGGGAAATTTAACTTCACGGAATGACTGTAAGTCAACATAGGTGCATGTCACTTTAGTAAATACTAGCAAAACTTGTACCCACTCCAGAACGGGTAACTTTGTGGAGTGAAGCAGATTGTCAGAATGGAGTATAGTGTGCAGGTGGTTGGGGACAGAGATGGTCGACAGGAGAATTATGGAGCAAAGGAGTGAGGCAAGCTAGCCAAGGAGGGATGTGATGTGAAAATTGGGAATTCCTATTCTGGTGACAGTAAGGATTTCCCCTTGCTTTAAAAAGATGCCCTTAAACCACCTGTTGTGCCTTTAGGAAAGTAAAGGGAAATATCCCTGAAATATCACCATTTTCTACTCCAAACTTATGGACTCTACATACACTTTAATGGATATCTTCAACTATTAGGCATTCACGCTGAATTCGGGGTATTCATTTTATTGCATAGTTATATTTGTCCAGCTTGAACCAGTGTAAATATGCATTTGCCATTTCTGTAAGACCACTGTGGAAGTAGAGAATTACTGTAGTACTCGTTACTACTACAGAGATTGTTGCTGTTTTCTGGGTCCCATGCTAGGTGGCTGCCCTGGGGCATAGTAACCATGCTAGGTGACTGCCCTGGGGCATAGTAACCATGCTAGGTGGCTGCCCTGGGGCATAGTAACCATGCTAGGTGACTGCCCTGGGGCATAGTAACCATGCTAGGTGGCTGCCCTGGGGAATAGTAAAGGTTACTATGGCTCAGCATGGGTGCCATTCATTTTTCCAAAGGCGGTTTCCGCCTTGGTTTACACATATTCTTGTGGCTGTGGGTGTGAGAATCTCAGCGATACCTGCAACCACATGAAGTAAAAAAAGGGCTGCTGTGTAAAAACTGAATTTGAATGGCACCCCCACGCATGTAAAAATGCAGGTGCAGGAACCACTGGGAAATCAAAACGAGCATGCAATTTCCCTGTGAGTCGCATTTTGTAAAAGGCTCATGCATCTTTTTCTACAGGATAGGCAGGCATAGCACCCCATTCAAATGAATGGGCTGCCATGCCCGTGCAAACACAGGCCGCAAACAACGCAGAGATGTAAACCTAGTGCTAAAATGATTGTAAATTCTAATTTTTTTAAAATTAACAAACATGTTTTACTTATCTGCTCTGTTGCAGTGGATTTGCAGAGAGCAGGCTGGATCCTCCTCTTCTCGAGTCCCTCTTCGGTGCTCCTGGCTATGGGGGCACCCGATTCGAGTCACAGCTCCCTGTGTCCATTCAGGCACAGATCTTCAGCCCGGTCCTTCTCTCTCCTTATTGGCTGACTGACAGCAGCGGGAGTCAATGGCGCTGCTGCTGTGTCTCAGCCAATCAGGAGGGAGAGTCTCAGACGGCAGAGACACTCGTGGACATCGCTGGACAGTAAGTATTAGGGGGGCTGCTGCACACAGAAGAATAGAATGCATTAAGGTAAAAAAAAACCTTCTGACTTTAAAACTCCTTTAAATTGGAATAAGGTGGAGAGGTAGGGTGGGGACATTACAGATTAAAAAAATGCAAGGCGTTCTGATAATGGCACTTGTGCCAAGCGAGCCTCCCCTATAGTTACTATGCAGCAGGCCAGCTGCTTAGCACGGGACCTGGAAGACAGCGACGATCACTGCAGTGGCCATGACTACTACAGTGATTCTCCGTTTCCAAAACAGTCCCATGGGTATGACATATGCATACTTACATTGATCCAAGCTGGACCAATGTAACTATGCAATATAATCTATACCTGGAGCTTTAAAAAAAGCTCCACTCCTCCTAACTCGCTAAATGAACCTAGAAAATGTTAAAGATGGCTACAAAATTACTCTTCGGGTTAGGTAGGAACATATATAACCAAGCCCAGACTGGCCATAGGGCAAAACGGGTATTTGACTGGTGGGCCGGGGCTGCAAGTTTTAAGAAGAGCTGGCTAATGTTACAGAGAGCTCCAGAGGGTTAGAACAGTGACAGGAATTATGTGATTATATCTCATATATCACGCTCTATATATATGCTCGATATATATATATATCAGGCTCTCACCCGCGGGTCTCTGCCTGCCGCAACTTGCCGCAAGAGTGACTAAAGCAGGCTAAATATAACTAAAAGACATTCAGAAACTGGTAGTTGTCATTGATTGTAATTTGGTTTAAAAAATATATAAAATGGGTGCTCAGTCTAAAATACCTGGGCCTATTTTTTGTCCTGGTCAGGGACTGTATATAACAATGGGGTTGATTTACTAAAGGCAAATCCACTGTGCACTACAAGTTCACTTGGAAGTGCAGTCACTGTAGATCTGAGGGGGACATGCAAGGAAAATAAAAAACAGCCTTTTTTGTTTGCACATGATTGGATGATAGAAATCAGCAGAGCTTCCCCTTGTTTCAGACCTACAGCCACTGCACTTCCAAGTGCACTTGTAGTACACAGTGGATTTGCTCTTAGTAAATCAACCCCATTGCATACTTAAAGCAAATACAGTATTTTATTCTAGGATTTGGGTGGAGAAGGAAGGTGACCTATAAATCTCATCTCATAAACAAATGGGGGCATGTGATGTGTGGAATAACCTGGTCATTAAATATATTAAGGTAGTCATCTGACCTCATTATTTGGGCACATGCAGTAACTTTCCAATAGGATACTTACTGTATGCTTAGTTTAGTTAGTTGCTTAGTTAATTCCAGGTGACAACTTTTTTTTTTTTTGGCCAGGCAGTGTATAATGAATGATCTGTTCTAGTGCATCATAACCAGTGCTTGAGCTTAAGGAAGTTGTTCAGCAAATACATATTAGATCATAGTTACTATACTTATTGGTGAGGCCTTTTAGTAAAAGTTGCACAATCACTATCCCCATTGTAAGACATTTTAGTGCCATTATTATGGTGGGAGAAGGGTGAAGCCAGAGATTCATGTATTCAGGAATGTGAAATAAGCAGTTGACTCTGGGATTCAGAAAACTAACAGATATGTAATTCCAAGTCAGAGTTAATTCTTCTTTATTTCATATGATGTATTATAAAGCTCCAACGTCCCCCAGCACCCAACAAATTACCCATTCATACTGGTGTATAGCAACACTTTGCACAAGGTTAATGCTGTCTGTTTGTAGTTGTCTCTGACCCATTACTGAGCATTAACACATTTCATGCTCCACTGTTCCTATTTTATCCTTACTCACTTAACTCAGGATCAATAATGGAGTAAAATCTAAGCTACTTGTATGGATTCTGCTAACAAACCAAATGTCTGCCGTGTGCATCAAAATCCAGGGGCTGATATGTGAACGGGAAAGTGTGTTGTCTGTAGGAAGCTGCCTGAGTTACTTTGCAAGCGGAGGTTCGCAAATAAGAACATGCTTTGGGTATTGCTGCCAATGTCCCCTTAGGGGATAATTCCCCTATATATACAGTATGTTGTCATCAGGACAGGAAGTGAAGAGAAACCTCCTCAAAGTACAGACAACAAAATAACCTGATGGGGTTCTATTTCTTTACTACTCTATCCCCCAAAAAAAAATACTCTACTGCTCTATCCAAAAATAAAAAATAAAAAAAATGTGGCTAGGGATACACTATACACTTGGTATTCAACCCAGAACCAAAAATATAATATTTTGCAGCTTACCAATCATTAACTATGGCCGCTGCATTTGTTTTCTTTTTTAGCCCCCCCCCCCCCCCCCCCCTGTGTTTTCACCTGGTGATCTGCCTAGTAAAACACATTGTGTATTAGCGAGGAACAACTCTAGATGACGGAGCACTGGACACACCTTTGGCATTGTCAGTCTGGGAGAGAAAGGGGAATGTTAGATGTACTAGCAGATTTAAATACACTAACACAATGAAGCCAGCTCACACTTTATAATCAGTGACAGCAAACTGTTTTTTTTTCTTTTGGGATAAAGGTTTTACACGAATTCCTAAAAAGCTGAATTCTGGTACATTATTTTTATTGAAATATAAGAAAAATGACAGCCGTAATTTTCCCATGCAGGGGATATGAGCAATAGGCACAACATGAGCAACAGAACAACATGAACAAAAACATAGATAGAATGTGCTTTAGGGTGTAACCTATCAAACAACAATAACCCTCCGACCAGGGCCAGGGGACAACACAGGGGCTGGGGTGTGGACCAGTCCACTAAAATTGGGATGAACAAAAACGAAACCGAACACACCTAAACGTATAAAAAAAAAAATGGGAGGAGGGATATGGTGACGAAAGAAGAAGTAAAAGAAGAGAAGGAACATAGAATAGATGCAAACTCATCCTAGCTCTACTATGGGTGCTTTGAGTAAGGCTACGGCCGAAACGCGTTAGGATTTTACCATGTTGTACACTGCTGTCATGCTGAAATAAATCGCATAAAAAGGAAGCATTCGTGTGCTGGCTTTTCTTGTTACTTGGAAGAGAAGGAACATAGTAGGAGAAGAAAAGGGGGGGAAGCAAAGAAAATATGGGAGAAAGTTCCTCCAGGCTGGAAGGTGGGAGAAATTAATTAGAGAGGCCCAGGGTGGTTGGATGCAAAGTTGTAAGAGCGTAAGATCACCAGGGGGCCCACGCCTTAAGAAACTTAGTCATAGAGGATACTGGACTGGTCATCTTTTCATTAAACATAAGGGTCATCAGGATGCTCTTTACCTTTGCAAACAAAACAGTCAGCCTTTTCCAGGCCCCAGCTATTGCACGTTTGGCTGCAATAAATAAATAGGTGGCCAATCTGCTGGCTGGAGTAAAGGCCCAGGATCGGACAGTGAAGCAATGCTCATTAGGCATCTTTGTGGGTAGGTACATGGAAGAGAGTGAACAAGAGTCCAAAGACCCTCAACCAAAATCCCAGTAGGCGGGAGCAGGACCACCAGATAAAAGCTGACCATTCTAAGCAGCCCTGTCAGTGGTAAATGGTTTGTCTCATCCCTGTAAACTGATATACACTTACATAGTCGGTAATGTTGAATAAAGACACCAGTCCATCCAGTTCAACCTGTGGTGTGTGTGTGTGCTTATGTCAATGGTAAATCCCATTATGTTGTGATTGTTAAGATGCCCATCTAATAGTTTTTTTTAAACTATCGACGCTCCCTGCTGATTCCACTGCTTGTGGAAGAGAATTCCACATCCTTACTGCTCTGACAGTAAAGAACCCTTTAGGCAGTTTAAGGTTAAAGCGGAGTTCCGGGCACAAAAACGATATTTTTTTTTTGTGCCCGTCCGCTAGTTCAGCCTAACCTGAAAAGGAATTGGATAGTTAGATTTTTTTTTTTTTAAAACTCACCTTGTAATTGACGATCGTAAATACTCACCTATGACAGCTTCCTCCTCCAGCGCCGAGGCTCTCCCCGTCACTTCCTGCCTCGCAATGATTCCTGGGAGCTAAACGTCATAGCTCCCAGGAATCAATGCGCCGCACCGGCCCCGCTCGTCATTTCCGGGCGACGCCGCATTCCCCTGCTAAACAGCTTCTGGGCATGCCCAGAAGCTGTTTAGGAATGCGGCGCCGTACCGGAAGTGACGAGAGGGGCCGGTGCAGCGCATTCTGGGACACGAAGACGCGGAAGAAGACAGAGAAGAGGACCGCGCCGGCTTCAGCTGCCCACAACCGAGATGGAAACGCTGTGGAAGAAAACTTCTAAGTAAGTATTTCTTCTAAAAGGTAAGTGCGAACCGGGACAGATCAGAGGCTAGCCATTGTGGAATGTGCTAGCCCTGACTGTCCCGGGGGTATGTTAAAAAAAAAAACGTTTCTCTGCCCGGAACTCCGCTTTAAACTGCTTGTCTTCCCATTTCAATGAATTGCCATGTGTCTATTTAACCACTTTAACTCTGCTCACATTGCTGCTACTGCAGCAATGTGGCTCGTTATCGTCCAGCGACGTAGACCTAGGCCCGCTCCCACTGTGTTCAGTCACAGCGGGAGTCGGGCCAGGGGAGGAGTGGCGGCGATCGCCACTGCTCTTCCCCGATCGCCGGGGATCTAGTTTGGAGATCCGCCCGCTTGTGTAAACAGAGCGGGCGGATCTCCTAAGTGACAGGCAGGGACAGATCGCATGGTTCAGCATAGCTGAACATGCGATCTGTCCCTGACTCACTCAGTCACCTCCCCCCCCACACGTTAGTAAGCATCAGGCATACATTAACCCCTCCCTCTCCAATAAAATTAACCCCTTCCCTGCCACTGTCATTTTTACAGTAACAGTGCATATATATAGCACTGATTGCTGCAGTAATGTCACTGGTACCCCCAAAAGTGTCAAAAATGTCAGTCAAGGGTCCGATCTGTCCGCCGCAATGTCGCAGTCCAGCAAAAAAAAATCGCAGATCGCCGCCATTACGCGTTTAAAAAAAAACACCAAAAATGACAAAATACGCTTATTGTGATTTTTTTTTACCAAACATAGGTAGCAGAAAACAAATTGGCCAAAAATTTAAAAAAATTTCGATTTTTACATTTTTTTGGAGGGGAATTTCATATAAAAAAATGTTAAAAATATTGTTATTTTTTTCAAAATTGTTGCTTTTTTTTGTTTATAGCGCAAAAAGTAAAAATCGCACAGGTGATCAAATAGCACCAAAAGAAAGCTCTGTTTGTGGGAAATAAAGGACGTAAATTTCGTTTGGGTACGGCGTTGCACGGTTGTCAGTTAAATTCGCACAGCGCCGAATCGCAAAAAGTGGCCTGGACGTAAGACAGCAAAATCCACTGGTGGTAAAGTGGTTAAACTCCCTCCCACTGAAAAGTTTTTTTCCCTATGCTAGGGTCACCAGTAAGGCATTTGTACATCGCTATCATCTCCCTTCTCAAGCGCCTCCTCTCCAGAGAGAATAAAGTCAATGTTTTATTCTATTTTATTTATAATATTATTATCTCTATCTGAAAGAACAATTTCTTTTGAAAAACCAAAAACTTACTGGCTGGATCACCAGATGAAAATAGAAGAAAGTCAAAAAATGAAATCGAATGTAACATCAGATAAGCAAGAAAAGTGATGGCAGGAGAATAATGTAACATCACATCTAAGAGCTGGTATGCTGCAATATAATAAATGTTTGCTTTTGGGTTTAATACCGCTTTAAGACTGCATTCACACCTTGGCGTTTAAAATCGCAGGCAGATTTCCCATTATTCTGTCCGCAATTTCAAAATGCCCAGGTGTGAATGACAAACTGCAGAATGCACATTTGAGATGCCATTCAATGGCACATAACATCACGGTACGGTTCTGCCGTGATTGTCGCTCGATAAATCACACTGCAATCATGGCAAACCGTATTGCGTGAAACTTTTTTCCCCAAAAAGTTCAGGAGCTTCTTTTGGGCTACATGCTTCGTGCAATGTGGTTTGCTGCGATTGCAGCATGATTTATCGTGCGACAATAGCGGCAGAACTGCAGCATGATTTTAGGTGCCATTTGAATAAATCTCAAATGTGTATTCTGCAATTTGTCATTCACACCTGTTTTGAAATCACAGGGAGAATCGCGGCAAATCTGCCCATGATTCAAAATGCTGGGGTGTGAATGCAGCATACTGCTGCAGTTTGCAGTCCGGAGTTTCTGTTCACCGGTTTAGGTGCGATTCAGGTTTGAATTTTTGACAGAATTCGCACCTGAACTGGACCCAAACACGCACAGGACCCTTTTCAAAACTGCACCGTGGCCACCTTGGACGTGTGCGAACCGGCTTTGAGAGCTTTCACGTTATGTTAATTGGAAGCTGTTAAAAACGCACTTAATTTGCATATACGTGAACGCAGCCTAAGGGGCTAATTTTGTGCAGAAGTACTTTCCCCACTAACTTGCATTCACTTTAAATACTTAATCAAGTGCAATCGAAATTTCTATTACTTTCCATTTGCCTGAACCTGTATGGGTACTGGAACTCAGATGAGCCTAAAAATTACACCTAAGGCTGCATTCACACCTGAGCGTATCGTTTTCAGGCGTTTTTTGGGCGTTTTTTCGAGCATTTTTTGGGGCGCTTCTCTGGTGTTTATTGGGCGTTTTATGAGCATTTTTAGGGCGTTTTATGAAAGTTTTTTTAAAAAATGGATATATTAAAAGGTGAAGACCACCTGTGTGTTTGAAAAACACCTATGAAACACACGTGAAATGCAGATAACGGCATTTTAATGCATTCCTATGGGACCAGAACAGCTCTTGATCAGCCCAAAAAGAAGCTCCTGTATTTTTTTGAGCTACAGGCGTTTTGCTTCAGGGGATAAAATGCTCAGATGTGAACAGGGGCCATTGAAATGAATAGGATTTTGATTGTTGGGCTTTTTGGATTTTCACAGATGAGCGTTTTATGAGCTAAAAAACGCTCAGGTGTGAACAGGGCCTAAGGCCTCGTGCACACTGCAGCTTAAATACAGCCCATTCACGTAAACGAGCGCTGTGCATTCTTCAGTAAGTTCAAAATAGAAAAATCTGCATTTTTAGGTAGTAATTTATGCCTTATGCGCGCAAATGCGCACAAATGTGCGCAAATGGCCATTTACATAATGCAAAAAACAACAACATGAGAATACGTTTCCTGCGAAATTGTGCGAACACATATGCACGAAAATACGTGAAAATACTTTAAAAAAAAAAAACGATGATAAAAGTAGATGCTCAAACAGGAGTATCGTGTGCAAGAAACCTAAAGGTAATCAGCCCCCTCATTTGTAAAACTCAACACCAAGAAAGTCAAAGGCATTGTTCCTAGTAGCCAATCAGATACCCGCTGTGCTGTGTGTAATGTTTTTATTCATAGGATCCTGTGGTTTATTTTTGTTACATGCTTCATTTAGAAAATATTTAGTGAATAATACAACAACAACTAACAAACAGTAGTTAAAAAAAAAGGGATATAAATTTGTCAAAATAAATCAGATATATGTACTCTGCGGTGCCCAACAATTTTATACTTTGATGTGCACTTTTTACGCCAATGTACTAACCAAAGATCTTTATTGTTCTATTAAATCTAAACTTAGGAAAGCTAAAATCTGCTTGCTCGGCACATAAATGATTTTGTCTTGTTAAAACTCCAGGAAACTATCAAATGAATGGCATATTATATTATATAATGGCAGATATAGCAAAGAAACTGTCATGTATAAAGTGCTGGCACTCAAAGTCTGGGGCCGTTACAATGCCAGGCCGCTTTGCCCAAAAATCTCCAGCGCCAGTATTGGGTTTGCCTGCCCCCCCACCAATTCTTACTGGCATATTGCTATCCATGGAAACCAAACAAAGTTCTTTTACTTGTTTGCCAGTAGTAAACTGCTAAGCTTCAATCTAATTGGTTGATGGAGGGTAGTCTGAGTGCACCAGTTTTAGTAAATCTACCCCTATGTTACACTTCCAGTTCTTCTAATGATACTCTTTAAAGCATGATGTAATTATGGGATGGGAAGCAAGTGGATCGGGATCTGGGGATGAGGAGTGTTGTGGAGCTATAAACTGCACTGGTTATTAATACCAAATTAATATAACATCCACGGACCTCATCATATACAAATGAGTATATATATGTAAACAACCAATAATCATCTGGTTACTATCCCCCTTTTTGTGCAACCCATCCATGGTATTCCCTCTGTTTGAGGCACCTTGCCACCCTTCCTATCTTTCTGACTATTGCATACCTATTAAGCAAGTTATCTGAAGGACTAAATTGTATCTTAGGCTGGCCACAGATGGGTCAGATCTTGGCTGGTTCAGCAGGAACTGGCCGTGATTCCAACCATGTATGGGCAGGCTGAATGTACTCAAGTTGATCAATCTATCAACTTGGGTACAACCAGCCTGCTGGATTTTACATACAATGATTGCTAGCTGCTGGTATAGCTGCTAGCAATAATCACTGTCTTCTCCAGGCGGGGATGGCTTCCGGGACCCCCCGCCAGGTGACCAGGAGAACACAATGGCTCAGCGGGAGGGATTCCCCTATCAACATTGTCTGTATGGATGGGGGAACTAAGGGAATTTCTTTCCTGCAACCCGTGGGAGGGGGTTGGCAGTAAAAACTGGTGGTTGAGCTGCATTTTTTATGCCCTCTGATTGGCCCCCAAAAGCTGCAAAGGCAGCCAATGAAGTATTACATGTGCTCCCATCACATTTGGTAGTCAGTAGGAATTTGACCCTGTTAAGCCCCACAACCACCTTGCTACTTCCCTGCAACAGCATGCAATACAATTGCAGCACAGTATTTACAGGGCTAATAAAAACAGTAAGGAGGCAACATATTGCCTCCTCACTCACCACCTGTCAACCACCTCTAAAAAGCAATCGACTGTGGATTGATTTTTTTTTTTTGGAGGGGCAGCAAGGTCTGGTCTCGTGTCTTAAAGTGGTAGTAACCCGCAGCTTAAAAAAAAAATCCCCTGCAAGGCAATGTTAAAATGTGCTAGTATGCATGACTTTAAAACAAAGCCCTCCAGCAGCACGCTGTCACCGCTGTCACCGCTTCTATCTTCACCTGGTTTTCCTTCCAGGTTCTTGGCTTCTGGCTAGGCTACATGAGTGGCTGGAGCCGCGATGACGTCACGCATGTGCGTGGGAGCCCTTGTTCATGGCACGAGCTCTGAAGGTCCGACACGGTACGTCGAACCTTCATTTTGCATGCGCCGGGGATGTCAGCGGCTGCATGCAGTGTGAATATCTCCTAAACAGTTCAAGTTAAGGAGATATTCACTGTATCTACAGGTAAACCTTAAAGTGAGTTTACTACTACTTTAACTTCGTGTTAATCCATGTTTTATTTGTCAAATGTTGCAGTCTTTTATTTGTGATTGTACAATTATGCCTTACGAATGTCATATGCATTCTGGTTTATTAAATTAAAAAAAAAAACATAATATATATAATATACACAAGCATGCACATATATATATATATATATACATATACACTATATTAGCCAATACCACCCATAAACCTAAATTTTTAAATATTATAAGCTATTACCTGTACTCTCAACTATATAACTAGGTATTTTGGATATCGCACATTACAAGCTAGTCATGGATGACCTGTGCTTTAAATAAAATTTAAGAAAAATTTATATAATATACACACACAAACGCACATATATATATATACAGAATATTAGCCAATATCACCCATAAACCTAAATGTATAAATATTATAAGCTATTACCTGTACTCTCAACTATATAACTAGGTATTCTGAATGTCACACATTACAAGCTAGTCATGGATGACGTGTTCTTTAAATAAAATAAAATAAAATGTATATAATATACACATACGAACGCACATATATATTTATATATACAGTATATTAGCCAATACCACCCATAAACCTAAATGTATAAATATTATAAGCTATTACCTATACTCAACTATTTAACTAGGTATTTTGGATATCGCACATTACAAGCTAGTCATGGATGACGTGTTCTTTAAATAAAATAAAAAAAATGTATATAATATACACATACGAACGCACATATATATTTATATATACAGTATATTAGCCAATACCACCCATAAACCTAAATGTATAAATATTATAAGCTATTACCTATACTCAACTATTTAACTAGGTATTTTGTACATCACACATTACAAGCTAGTCATGGATGACGTGCTCTTTAAATAAAACACACAATTATTATTATTATTTTTTTTTATTTTTATGTAAAGCAAAAGCAAAAGTTCATGTAAAAAAATTCAGTGCCCAATCAGCCTTCACCAACCTGCCTAGGAAAAATTGAAAGGACCGACGAGTACCATGGGGTATACTGCACAGATCTGCCAATTATTGCACCGTTTCTCAGACTAAGGCTGAAAATTGCCGGTTGTTCCTGTACGACTATCATTATTCCATTAGTAATGTTCTGTAGAAAATCTGCATTACCAGCCAGCCCTGATTTAGGTGCCTTTCAATTTTCTCCGACGCTGGGCGCAGGAATTGGGCCTGGCTAAAGTTAAACAGAATGTTTGTGCCTTTGGTTGTGCACAATGCTGCAAAGCTGTTGTCGGGTGTCAGCGAAGGCAGGTGGCATTGCTCTGCCTGCTCGCTCTCCCTGTTGCTAAGTGAGCAGCGCCGTATCGCAGACACAGCTGAGCCAATCGCTGTACAACTTGCCGAGACTGACAAAGGCTTGAGAAAACAGCGAGGTGCCTGTGAGACATGGTGAGAGAAGTAAAAAATGAAGGTGTAGGAGAATAAAAACAGCGCCCAGGGGAGACTTAGTGGGACCACCCCAGAATTTATTGGCAGGCAGCTTCTCTATTATATAGTCATGAAAATACTGCCGGTCTTTGGAAGGCAGAGCCTCTTGCCTCTCTAGGCGAGGAGAAGAAATGACTTGCAGTCATAATGTTTAAATGACCTTTCTTTCAGAGCAGGTAAAACAATCTGTCCTACGCAAGCATTCTGACCTCCGACAACAGCGAGCTTTGTAAACTGTGAACCTACAATAACTATATATTACACACCGCATGCAGCTACTTAGCTCCCCATTGTGCAAAAAAAGAGATATTCTACAATATCATTGCATAAAAGTGGGGTTTACTTAAAGCGCCTCTAATACCCTTGCTGAATCCGCAGGAGAGCGGTAACGAAAACCTCAAACATCCGCGGGATTATCAGGCGACTAGATGAGCTACTAAGCCACCCTGATTCACACAACCCAACTGACAAGCACATGTATTTGTTAGGCTTGAGGGACTGAAATCATTATTATAATCTCTAAGTGAGGTGAATGTGCTAATTAGAGAATTATGAGTTCCTTCCACCGTGCCAACATGTCTTGCAGCAAAATGGGCATGAGAGATGGAGCCGGCTTGAGCAATTCTTTAAAACCAATCTCCCCATATTGCATGTGCCACTATATTAGATCGTTATTTCTTCCAGGCAAATGTATATGATAATTATGCCTGTTGATAAAAATACACAGCAAGGGAGGGACTTTTGCTGTGATCTGCTTACCATGCGTGTCAAGAGTGTAGGATAATGGTGCAATCATTTCCTGAACACATACAGCCATTTCTTCATATGTCAAACACAATGCAAAATTTCTCAGCACACCTATCAGCCAGCCAGGAAAAAAAAATACACTCTTTCAACATTTGCGCTAAAAACAGAGGCTGTAGCTGCATATCTAATATATTTGCAAATATATGTGGATGCCGCACTGCCATGTCAGCACCCTTCTGTGCAGTGTGGTCCCTCACTTTAACCTCCCTGGCGGTCTGAATATGTCAGTATTTTTGAATGTCAAAGCGGTAAATTGTTTTACATGGAAATCAGTTTTTTTTTATAGTGTAGGCCTGTAATTCTTAGGAATAAAACAGTAAAAGCGAATAAAAATTATTAATAAATGAACTAATAAATTAATATTAAAAAATGACTAATAAAAATAAAAGGAATAAAACAGTAAGGGTCCTTTCACGTGGGCGATGTCAGTTTTTCAGGCGGACCTGATGGCATGCTCCATGATGTCTCCGGTGACACCTGCTACTATCCGCTTCCGATCCTGTCCGTGAAATCCGGACGGATAGAAACCCTATTTTCCATCCGTGTGGAGGATTGGATCGGATCGGATGAGAAAGGACAGGCGGTCCGTTCTCATCCGATCTCCCCATAGAGGACAGCAGGAATCTGACAGCTCCATCTCTGCACACAGAGCGGAGACGGAGCTGTCACCCGCCTGCTCAGCAGGGTTCTGCGGATCGATCCCCCGCTGAGAAGAACGGACCTTGCCGGACGGCGCACCGTGTGAAAGGACCCTAAAAGTGCAGGCAGAGCACTGGAAAATGCACTAGGGACAAAACTGAGGTGAAATGATTTGATACAGTAATGAAATCCTAACAGAACTCAATGTATCATGTCATGTTTTGTGTACTGCTTTTGAATTTCCCGCCTGGTTCCGCCCCGGGTCGCCGTCGGGGCGCTCGCAGGGGGGCAGAACCCGGAAGATGGATGTCAGTGTTCTATCAGAATACCACTACCTATCAGATTCTGCAACCGGAATTGACGTTCGGACGAGAAAAACTTACTGCACATGCGCCATGCATCCCAACATGGCCGATATGCGTTCGAAATAGCTTTCCTAATGTGACAGAACACAAAGCAGCTGCGGACATCTTCTTGCACCCACGCAAGTCTTGAATTTTAGATTTATTTTACCAGTAAACTGACCTTATAGACTGAATAACAGTATTACATTTCTATTATTATTGTAATATAGTAAATATTGTGAGAAACCTGCAGGTAGAAGGTGGCAACGGCCATCTTGGTACACCCCGCTCTGCTCAGCGACAAACTGATTATATAGTGAAATAGACTATTTCACTCGGTAAATTTACTGCTAAAAACGGAAATTCAAGAGTTGTTTAGGTGTAAGAACATTTCTGCTGCTGCTTCTTGTTCTGTCACATTAGGAAAGCTACTGAAACGAATAGCGGCCATGTTGGAACGCATGGCGCATGTGCAGTAAGTTTTCTCGTCCAAACTTCACTTCCGGTTGCAGAATCTGATAGGTAGTGGTATTCTGATAGAACACCGGCATCGGCTGGAGGACATCAGGGGATCATAGGGACAAGGTAAGTTTCATTACAGGGTAATTCCGAGTGTGGCTCGGGGTTACCGCTTTTAGTACTGAGAATTAACCCCGAACCTCACTCAGGATTACCACCAGGGAGGTTAAGGGTTAGTTGACCTTTTTAATAAAATACACTATGCATTTAAAGTGGTACAAAACACAAACACTGTTAAAGTGGTCCTAAATGCTGAAAGCTTTTACCTACATGCATTCTATGCATGAAGGCAAAAAACCTTCTGTGTGCAGCAGCCTCCCCCCAGCCCCTCTTATACAAAACTGTGCTTCCTCTCTATCCAGCGATGAGCACGAGAGACTCAACTATCCCAAGACTCCCCAATGGCTGAGACAGCAGCAGGAGCAATCACAGCCAGACAGCCAATAAGGAGAGAGAGGGGGCGGGCCCAAGCCGTGGTTCTGTGTCTGAATGGACACGTAGAGCAGCAGCTAGGGAGAAAGCAGCTTGCATTGGGGGCACTTGACAGAAAGGGGGAGCCAGGAGCGCTGGAGGGGGGCCAGAGAAGAAGAGGATCAGGGGCTGCTCTGTGCATAACTGCTGCACAGAGAAGATTAATAGAACGTTTATTTAAAAAAAAAAAATTCCATTAATATCACTTTACATTTACATTATCCCTTCTCTTTCTGCTTGTAGATGATGCCACTGTAATTTGTTTTTGAACAGACAAGGACTCACTGCTCAAGGTGGTGTAATTGCCTGATGACTCACACAGGTGCATGCCCCGGCTCGCCTCCGTGAAAACTTGATAAAAGAAAAGGAACTGGCAGCACTCCAGGTTGAGTCAAAATCCAGATTTATTGACTGGACATCCAAATATGACAATCGTGACAAGGTAGACGCGTTTCACACACTGACTGTGTGCTTAATCATTAGGCAATTGGTAATGATTAAGCACACAGTCAGTGTGTGAAACGCGTCTACCTTGTCACGATTGTCATATTTGGATGTCCAGTCAATAAATCTGGATTTTGACTCAACCTGGAGTGCTGCCAATTCCTTTTCTTTTATCATGTAATTTGTTTTATTTAAGGGGGGAGTACCTGCACCTATACTCTGAGAAAAAAAAAGCTCTAAAATATGATATACTTTTCTATCGTTTTATGAATGGTAGCGGCAAAATAGTCAATGTTGATTAAGAGTGAAGCTCTCAATGGTCACTAGGAGCAGGGCCGCTGATAGGGGGGGACCACCGGTCTTCCTGTAAGGGACCCAGGTACACTTGGAGCCCGGAAAGGAAGGTGGATCAGTGTGGGGATTACAGAAATTATGCCCTGTGTGTCTCTGCCTCCAGCACCCCAGCAGCTGAAAGCCGATTTCTCACCCTCTTCCTGCCAGTTTGCCCATTTGCTTTTATTATACTGTGACTTTTCCTCACCAGCTGACAGTATTCCCCATGCCCATCCCAGACCATCCTTCTCCAGTCCCCTTCACCCCCATCTATTTGCCTCTGCTCCACCTTCGCTCATGCCAGCACAAATCCTCCTCCTTTTTTTTTTTTTATCCCTATACAGACCAGGATCCCCCAGTTTCACTCCAGTTCTTCTCTACCCATCCCCCATCTCCTACCCACTCCCTCCCTTTCCCCCCTCCTCCTTCTCCCCTCCCCCACGGTTCCCATCCCCCCTATTTTTATTTCCGGGCTAAGGAAGAACCCCAAGGCAGAGCATCTTATTACTGCTGCTGCTTGTGTCAGCGGGATGTGTACTGCACCAATCCCTCCATCCGCACAAGCAGCAGTAGTAATAGGATGCTCCTCCTCTGGGTTCTTCCTTAACCCCTGCAAAGCCCCACAAGAGAGCCAGAAACTCTGGAGGGGAAGGTAGAGGGGGGAGATGTCATGCCAGTTGTAGATTAAGCCCAGTGACAGCCTGCCAGAATAACAAGCATCTGTGACAGCAGCTTCCCTGCGCAGCCCTGCTTGAGGAGACCATATTAGTATTATACATTACTGTCCCTATACTGTACTCTCCTGCCCCCTGTACTGTGTCCACTTACTCTCCCCCTATACTGTGCCCTCCTGCTCCCCCCTGTACTACACCCTCCTAACCACTGTACCATGCCCTCCTGCCCCCCCCATACTGTACCTTCCTGCCCCCCTGTACTGTGCCCTTCTGCCCCTCCCTCCTGTACTGTAACCTCTCCCCCCCCCCCTGTACTGTGCCCTCCTGGTCCACCCATAAATTTTATAATATATATATTATAAATATATTATATAAAAGTTATGTTGTGTTTGTGTCCACTAATAATGATTTTTGTGTATTTTTAGTGAAAATATTGTTTTCATATTCTTTTTTAGGGGGGGCCCTGTCAGGTAGACTGTACAGGGCTCCGTGATTTCTAACAGCAGCCCTAACTAGGACCATTAGAGATAGTTAATCCACTTAGTGGGGGCAACAATAAAAGCTTTACAAAGACTCCTTCCCTACTCTGTCCAAAACTAAAGTTTTAGCTATATATATGATTGTAGCACACTTTAATAAGGTTACATACGGTATATCAAAATCATTTCTATAGCACAAATAATTTAAAATGCTGCAAAAATTCTACAAATTCCCTTTAAGTATCACAATTTGTCGACAAATATTTAAGCTAAATTCTGTGGTTTAACATGAAGGCCTATGCCCGCCTATAGGTTTGTGGCAACAAAGTCAGTTACTTGTACCTACGGCACTGAATGGATTAACTGAATTTTTCTCACAATTGGGCTTTGTGTTTGTATTGTATATCTGCAGCACTCATTATTTGTTTTTGTAATCCAGAACCATCAGGTGAGTGTGGTGGTCAGCCAAGGGAAAGCCTGAGTATGAAGCAAAACTGTGTAATGAATGATCCCCGCTGAAGGAGTAGCTGGCATGCTCTGCTGGATGCTCGATGGCTGACAGATAAGCATTGATAGGGATGGCGAAAGTAAATCAAGTACGGGCATGACTTGACATGGCATGGATAAAGTGGGCAAAATCTGTCATTCAAAATGTGCTGATTGTTTGTTATGCCGGTAAATAAGCCTATATATTGACATAATGTATGAAAAACACCACCAGCCATTAAGTACAATTGCACATTGATCAAATTTTATTAAAAAAGTGACTAATAATTGCTAGGATAACACAGAGACGGGATAATTAAAAGTATCACAATGCAGACTACTGTTGCCTGCTTCATAAATTAGAAGCAAGTTTCACAGGATTAAGCATACGACAAATAGAGATTAAGATCTGCAGGTATACTACACATATCTACAGTCTCCATCTGAATATCAGAGAGCAAACACTCCCAGGAGCAGAGGTTCTTCATTCGACACTGTTTGCTTATGTTCTAGCCATCTTTCCCGTAACTGATCATTTTTATATTAATGTCATAAATCCCCATATACAATGTCAATATTAATAATAGTCTTGCATTAATACAGCAAATAATGATTAGCTTGTAAGATCTTCAGGGGACTGCCTACTTAATCAGTGAGCCAATTTGTCTGGTCTTTTCATCTTGGCATTGCAGCAGATTCATTGTGTTTCCGATAGTCTAAATAATGACATCCAGGGAACAAGACGAGAACCAAATCTGGGGAAAAGCGTGTATTTCCAGCAATTGTGTCAAATCGCATTGATTGCAGTGTGTGTGTGATTGGTTCATTAATGATCACACAAATATAGATTCGGCATGTTTGATACTAAAGGGATAAGCCAACAGATAACATTTAAGGCTGCCTGAATTAACCTGAGTAATCCATCTGACATAACAGCTATGACCAGGATGGGAGGACATGTTCAACTAATGCAAATTTGTGACATTGCAAACTGGGACATCAGCAAACTACATTGAAGCTAATGTAATTTTTTCCCTGCGTATACACTAAATTATCAAAAGTATTGGGACCCCTGCCTTTACATGCACATGAACTTTAATGGCATCCCAGTCTTAGTCCTTAGAGTTCAATATTGAGTTGGTCCACCCTTTGCAGCTACAACAACTTCGACTCTCCTGGGAAGGTTGTCCACGAGGTTGACCATTCTTCCAGAAGTGCATTTGTGAGGTCAGGCACTGATGTTGGAGGAGAAGGCCTGGCTCACAGTCTCTGCTCTAATTCATCCCTAAGGTGTTCTATTGGGTTGAGGTCAGGAATCTTTGCAGGCCAGTCAAGTCACTCCACCCCAAACATGCTCATCCATGTCTTTATGGACCTTGCTTTGTGCACTGGTGCGCAGTCATGTTGGAACAGGAAGGGGTCATCCCCAAACTGTTCCACCAAAGTTGGGAGCGTGTAATTGTCAAAAATGTATTGGTATACTGACACCTTAAGAGTTCCCTTCACTGGAACTAAGGGACCAAGCCCAACCCCTAAAAAACAACCCCTCACCATAATCCCCCCTCCACCTAATGATTTGGACCAGTGCACAAAACAAGGCCCATAAAGACATAGATGGACGAATTTGACTGGCCTGCACAGAGTCCTGACCTCAATCTGATAGAACACCTTTGGGATGATTAAGAGCAGAGACTGCAAGCCCGGTCTTCTTGTCCACATCAGTGCCTGACCTCACAAATGCGCTTCTGGAAGAATGGTTAAACATTCCCATAGACACACTCCTAAACCTTGTAGACAGCCTTCCCAGAAGAGTTGAAGCTGTTATTGCTGCAAAGGGTGGGCCAACTCAATATTGAACCCTACGGACAAAGACTGGGATGCCATTAAAGTTCATGAACGTGTAAAGGTAGGCGTCCCAATACTTTTGGAAATATAGCTTAGATTGAAGCAAATATTCAAAAATAAGTAGATGGTCACATTGCAGTTCAGTGACAACTTTATGCACCACCTCCATCAACTGCCAAATTTTAGCTGTAGAAGAATGTACAGAATTTATAAAAATGATCATTTAGTCAAAATGCTCAGCATAAATAGCATTGCAGAAAGACCAATCATATGCAATCATTATCTACAGCAAAAAGAGAAGCAAGAGGTTTGACAGTCAAAGTCGGTAGCAGTTTGATGCTCAATGTCACATTTAGGAAAATCCCTGATTCAATTTCAAGGTGATCAGACTACATTAGACATAAGATATAACCTCCAAGCTGTTTTTGTCTTCCTGAATGTGTTTCAATACCAACTTGCATCATGTGTACCACAACCCGTTTAATATAAACCAGACATCTAAAGGTGCATGTAAATGCTCTTGTGCATAAAAGTGCAAAAATCATGCTGCCATATAAGAAAAAGTTTAACCTCAACTCTAGCCAAAATTACCTTCTTTTTTTTTTGGACAAAAATTGTAAAAGTTTTCATTTCTGCCGGGAATTTACTATCTATTTGGCAGATTTTCCCCCACATCTTGTCTTTGTGACACCTGTACAAAAAATGGGGGCTTCACTTGTCACAAGAACAGAAGGCACAAACAGCACTAAAAAACAATGTCAATTCTAACCCTTCTTTGCTCTACTAAAAACAAAAATGTGTTTTTATTCTTACCCATGTCCCATTGGAGAGATTTGCAACCTCTTGCTGTCAGCAAAGGCCACAAAAATCTGACAGAGTATCTAACCCTTCCTTCATTCTATCCAAAGGAAAAGAAAAGTTTCAGCAGTGCCAACTGCAGAACCATAAATGGACAAATACCATAAATCCTATACTAAAAAAAACAAACAAACAAACAAACATATGCAGTGCATCTCTCCAATATATTTTGTCTTTTTAGAAATGCTACAAATCCAGAAAAAGGATCTTACTTTCTGTGTCCTATCTCTTCTACATCAAACGCGCAAGCAGTGTGTCCAGCCCTACCAAGTTCACTGGTTTGGACAAGAGAGCACCTACCCCTATGTTATTGAAATGAGGAGTGGGGGTGTTCTATAGTCTGAACCAGGAGGGAGCATCCTAGGATAACAACACCGCTCTTCTATAGCAGTGGCCACAAAATTGCAGCCCTTTGCTTGCTTTTATCTGGCCCTTGGGGTATTATTCCCCACACTATCACCGACAATGGGGTACTATTTCTCCCAATGACACCAACCAAGGGGCACTATTCTTCCCATTGATACCAATGATGGGGCACTATTGCTTCCACTGATACCAATGATTGGGCACTATTCCTTCCATTGATGCCAATGATGGGGCACAATTCCAACCACTGACACCAATGATGGGGAAATATTCCTTCCACTAACACCAATGATGGGGCACTATTTATCCCATTGATACCAATGATGGGGAACTATTCCTTCCACTGACACTAATGATGGGGCACTATTCGTTCCATTGATACCAATGATGGGGAACTATTACTTCTACTGACAAGAAAGATGGGGCACTATTTCTCCCATTGATACCAATGATGAGGAACTATTCCTTCCACTAACACCAATGATGGGGCACTATTTCTCCCATTGATACCAATGATGGGGAACTATTCCTTCCACTGACACTAATGATGGGGCACTATTCGTTCCATTGATACCAATGATAGGGAACTATTACTTCTACTGACAAGAAAGATGGGGCACTATTTCTCCCATTGATACCAATGATGGGGAACTATTCCTTCCACTGACACTATTGATGGGGCACTATTCCTTCCATTGATACCAATGATGGGGAACTATTCCTTCTACTGACACCAATGATGGGGCATTATTCCTCCCATTGAAACCAATGATGGGGAACTATTCCTTCCACTGACACTAATGATGGGGCACTATTCGTTCCATTGATACCAATGATGGGGAACTATTACTTCTACTGACAAGAAAGATGGGGCACTATTCCTCCCATTGATACCAATGATGGGGAACTATTCCTTCTACTGACACCAATGATGGGGCATTATTCCTCCCATTGATACCAATGATGGGAAACTATTCCTTCCACTGACACCAATGATGGGGCACTACTCCTCCCATTGATACCAATGATGGGGAACTATTCCTTCCACTGACACCAATGATGGGGCACTATTCCTCCCATTGATACCAATGATGGGGAACTATTCCTTCCACTGACACCAATGATCAGGAACTATTCCTCCCATTGATACCAATGATGGGGAGCTATTCCTTCCACTGACATAAATGATGGGTCACTATTCCTCCCATTGATACCAATGATGGGGCATTATTATTCACTCTAATACCAATGGAGGGGCACTATTTCTCTAATTGATATCAACGATGGGGCATTATTCCTCCCCCTAATACCAAGGAAGGCTCGTTGTTTACACCCACTGACGCCAGAGAATTTTCTTCTCCCACTGGCCATAGTCCAGCCCCCCTAAAGTCTGAAAGGCAGTAAACTGGTCCTTTGTTTAGAAAGTTTGGAGACCCCTGCTCTATAGATAAACTTCAGTGAGTGAGAATATTTACTCTAAGGCAGGAAGTGAATTATTAGCAGGATCACCATGTGAAAATATAGGAAAAAACAAGTCTGAGAAATAGGGAAACAAATGAAACCACCGCATCGAAGAACTGGAAACTGCAATTATATAACATTTTTATTATTGGGTTTAATGCACTTTAAATATTTAACAGTTCTTTTTTTTTTTGTAATGAGTTTTTATACAAGAGTTTACCACTAGTGGTCATAGGAGCTGACTTTTCCTTAGTCCACTTCTTTATACCTTTCCATTTTCATCACCTGCAAATGTCTGTCAAGAAGCCAAAATATTTCTAGAGGACAGTAGTTTGGATGGGGTTAGGAGGTCCATGCCTAGGACACATACAGTAGATGCATATTAGCACCAGTTCATAGATCGACCCAGAGAAGACATGCATACACCAGCAGGCATACACATATATGGGCACCAAAGGAAGCATTTACTGAAATGTGCATGTCCATGTGTATTGTGCCAAACACAACAACTCACAGCTGGTGTTCGCTGTCATTTAGGAGTGATTTACGGACAAAGCGGTGCTCAAAAACTCATGAAAAGCTGTTTTCCTCACGTTCTGTCTATGTGCTGTGCAGCCATTAAACAGAAAAAAAAAAAAAAAAATCTTAGAGTCTAATGACTGTAATCACTGTAAACATATAAAAGCCACAAAATACACCAGGTTACATGTGGGATTTGAAATCTGGCAACCAATGCTGTCTATGTTCGGATAATTCAGGTATTGGTGCAGCATATATGTGATCCTAAAGCCACATCGACACTGACAATTCTCAGGAGGATTATGTTATTATTATTGAAAATTAAAAGTGACTTTAGGTGGGGAAATGGTTGGGAAACGGTGGATAAAATATCTTTCCCCCATATCCAGTGCACAGATGCTTCTCCATGCATTCCTTGCATTTGACCATGTAATCTGTGATCACTTTTGTAAACACTTTTGTCCTGAGCTGAGATGCCAAAAGTCCCATGGAAGGGAGCTTTAAGTTGGCCATTATTGTTATCAGTCTACAGGCTAATCAAAAGAAATCCAACAGCTTCCTCCATCCACAAACGCAGAAAAAAGGACCTTATATTAATAAGAGGGGGAGGGAAGGCCATTGATCTGTAGATATGCCATCTGAAATATTAAAAGTTACCTCTAGTTTGATGTGTATTCATAATCAAGTCAATGCTTTTCTTTCAAATATATGTTATATATCCGACTGTTGGTACCATATGTACACAGTCTTTGTTTACCAGATGAAAATGTAATGCAAGACAAAGGATTCCCAGAGCACTGTGGCTTCTCTAGCACTGAAGTAGCATCCTGTATTGAGGTTTATTTTGTCTGTCTGAAACCTTGGACAGGCCATCCAATGGAGACAAATCACTTCTCCACCTATTTCAACCTTTTGTGTAAATTTCTGCTTGAAACTTTAAGTTTTGCAAACAACAGGCTTTTTATAGCAAACGAGACAGGAGTAAAAATGTAAAAATGAGCACAAAGATGTACCTGAGGGCTGGATAGGAGACTACATAAAACAAATTAAATTGAGTTATTTTTTCTAGCCATGATCATGCTAAATAAAAACTTTATACAAAACCACAACACATAAATGTTATACTAATTAAACTAATGGAAGTGGAATACAACAGGCACCTATAGGTTTATGTGTATTTCTTCAGATAGCTGCTGGAACACCTTAGCGACCATATAATCAGGCCACTGTGTTATGAAAGCTCACCTACAGCAGGGAGCAATCCCTTGAACCAATAATAAAGTAAGGGAAGGAGCAGACATAACCACGGCTTCCTCAGAAGTAATTATTATTTCCATATTTGAACACCCTGGGTTGTGGGGTTCCCAGGACACTGGAGAAATGTGCAGGCACTTTCAGGTGCCCACTCTACATATCTGCTTTTATTTTATCTGTGTGGGTTGGTTCATTTCTGAAATGTCAACTGGGGATAGAATTAAAAATTTCAATACCAGGTAATTTTTTATTTTTTTTGTCAGGCACTCAAATTATACAGCTTTTGGTAAATTCGGTCAACTAAAAACTGTGATATCTGTGTAGTAAGGTAATATGTTGGTCTGCGTTTTAATATTTAACACATTACCCCACACCCAAATTGTAAAACTGTTAAATTACACATGAAGAAAATTCTGGTAATAACATAAGGTTAATCATTTTTCCTATAAGATACCGTGTCCTGTCTATGTTTACTAGCCCTAGTTACACCTCTAAGTGGCAGGGCTTTTTTTTGGCTCCTAGAGTTTTCCAAACCAGCAATATCAAATTTTTCATGTTACGTACAACTTAGTTATATTTTGGGTTTTTATAGTAAAAAAAGGCCAGATGTCTTTGTGGCTCCCCATATAAAGATGGTCTCACTCCCCTCCCTTTGAATTTGTACACCTGCCTTGAAGAGCGGTCCCCCATACTTCCATGAGGTTGGGTGCCATTTTTTTTGGCTGTGTTAAAGGGGAGGGAGAATGGATATAATGTCTATTTATGCCTTTCTTGTGGTGATAAAGTACTATTTTTTTTTTTGCAGAGAGAATTATAATTAAGCCTAAAATGTAAAAATAAAATAAATAAAGTAAACATAAATTTAAAGTAAAAATAAAATAAGTAAAAAAACAAGTAAGTTTTTATGTGGAACTAAAGACCAGGGATTTTTTTCAGCAGGAACGTAGGGAAACACAGTTCCAGCACCTCCAGCAATGAATGTATGTAATCAAAAGGGGTGGTGGGGTGTACTGGAGGGTCAGTTGATGCTGGCTGCTGGAGAATCATTGGCCCTAGGGGAGAGTAATTGTTGCAGGGGGGGTCTAATGTTGTTGGCGGTTCAATTGTTGCTGGGAGGGATCTCCTGTTGAGGGAGGGGTCTACTGATGCTGGCTGCTGGCAGATTTATTGTTGTTGGGGGGGGTCTATTGTTGCTGAGGAGGAATCTTTTGTTACTGTGGGTATATTTGTGCAGTGGATCTGTTGTTACTGGGGGATCTATTGTTGCTGGGGTAGATCTTTTGTTACTGGGGGATCTATTGTTGCTGGGGTAGATGTATTGCTGCTGGAGGAGATCTTTTGTTGCTTGGGGGCGCTATTGTTGCTGGGGGATTTACTGTTGCTAGCTGCTGGGGATCTATTTTACCATCTTTCTTGTTATCATTCACAAAATCCATACAAATTACTTAGCATCACAAAATGATTATTGGTTCTCTAAAAGGGGCGATACTGGGAGATGGGTAGGGGGAGGTACCAAGGATCAGTACTGGGAGCTGGGTAAGGGGCAAAGACAAGGGGGGGACTAGGAAGGGGGAAGGACCTGCACCTGTAAAAAACCCCGAGAAGGACCAATACTCTTCTCAAAGCAAAAGCTAGAAATGGAAAAAAAAAGTATGCTGGAAAGCGAAGAAAATGTATCTGTTCAAAGTATCACATCCAGAAACAGTCGCACAGGCACAATTTAATTAGCGTCTTAGCCTCCAATGAATGTCTAGCACACAGCTAATAGCTGATTTCTCTTCCGAAACAACATTTTCAGCCCCATGGTAATGTAAAAAGCCTTTTCCTTCCCTCTTCTTCACACAGCATTTCTAAAATAAGCTCGGTCATGTAACGCCAGTAACAAGATACTCCCTTCACACACCGGCTGGGAACATCGGGCGTCACAGGCTTTTTCTCTCTGTTAATCCTCCTCACAGGCCGCACAGCCTGAAATGACTCTGCTCTTCACTAGACTTGTGGCTAATTTACTTTCATTACTCTGGGATAGGTCGCACAGGTGGCTTTGGTGTGTCTGCTTTAGCAGAGTATAGGTATAATTATATAGTGGGGTGAAGCATCATGGAATACAGGCCCGGCATTATTAAAGGTAAACACACATTGCAAAATCCAGACACAAAATTTACAAAGAACCTTTATTAACAAAATGCTGTAAGCTTTGGCTTACAGATTAACAAGCAAGTCCCTTTTACCTACCCTACCCAAAATTTAGGGCTGGAAAGAGTAAATAATTCCACTTTTTTTGGGTACGGCTGCAAACTATGCTGACCCAGACCCTGCATGCCACAAACAGGGCACGTCGTACGGTTAATTTGCAGGGATTCAGTTACAGCACAAGGGGGGGGGGGTACAGTTAATCTTCTGAGTGAAATAATTTTTAAATCTGTAGTAGGGATTTGTTAAAAAAAATGCATAGTGGTGGTCAGGGCCTTTTTTCTCAGAGGACAAGTGTAGGAGTTCCCCCCATCTTAGTCACCCCTTCTCTCCACCCCCTACCCAACCCTGATCACTGTACCTTGGTTCCACTTCCTAGCCACCTCCCAGTACAGCCCCTTTCAGAGAAAACAGAACGAAGTACCATTTTGTGGTTATACGTAAATTGTTTTTGAATATGTTAATGATAACAAGAAAGGCAGTGAAACAGAACCCCTACTGCCAGCAATCATAGACCCTCCATGCAACAATAGCTCCCCAAGTAAAAATAGACCCCAGCAGAAACAATAGACCCCTTAGTAACAATAGACACCCCAACAACAATAGTCCCCCCTCCACAAACAGATCCACCTCACAACAATAGACCCTCCCCCCAAAACAATGGACCCTCTGCAACAAAATACCATCCCAAGTAACAATAGACCCCCAGCAGCCAACATTAATAGACTCTCCCAAAAAAGTAGATTTCTCCTCGCAACATTGGACATCCCCAGCAACAACAGAACCCCATGCAAAAGTAGTTCCCCTCCAGTGACAATAGATCCTCCAACAGCCCGCATCAATAGACCCTCCAGCACACCCCAACACCCCTTGCCATTGTATACAATCAGTGCTGGAGGTGGTGGAACTGCGTTCCCCCGCGTTCTAACAAAAAAAAAAAACCTGGTTTTGGTATATATATTTTCCTTCTTTATTTATCATGGCCAAGACTAAGAAAAAATAAAAATAAATCTTTTTAAAATATTGCAGATAAAAAGTATAAAGTCAGGCAGAAGGATTTGGGAGCTTATTCACATTTACCTATCACCTGTCTCTTATTGGGAAATGCCTGTTGTGCACAGAACCCAGCAGCTCAAGCGCTAGTATAGACACACACACACACTAACACACGAATAATGAGTCAGATAAGTGACTAATGACTTATCAGACAGCTCCATCTAATGCAGTGGTCCTCAACCCTTTGGCACCAAGGGCCGAATTTGTTGAAGATCATTTTTCCACACTCCGGGACGTTTGGTTTTTGGGATGATTCAAGTGGATTACATTTATTGTGTGCTTTTTTTCAATTAATATTACATTGTAATATATAATGAAATAATTTCACAACTCATCAAAATGCAAAAACAGTGGGAGCCCTGAACTTGTTTTCCTGCAACTAGACAGGCCCATCTGGGGGTGATAGGAGACAGTGACACCTGAAGTGAGCTGCTTATGTCCAGTCTACTCTGTAATCTCATTTTGGTTGCTGCCACTGCAGAAAAACCTGCTTCACAAAGATAGGATGTTGGAAATGGAAGAAGGCTTTATAACGCTTTTGTGGCTATCTCGAAATATTCTGCATTGTCTTTAATCCCGAATGTATGAAATTTGAAGTTGTCTCAAACATACTTTGAAGGCCACCATCATTTGCAATCTCAAGCAGTTGATCTTCTTCCAGCACGGGCAAAGTCGATTCACCTGGCGTATTCAAAAACGATTATCTGTATTTGAAGTCGCTCCTCAGCATTATCTTTACCGCCTCAGCTCCATCTCAGATCACCAGGCATTAGGTTCTCAAAAGGAGCGCACAACCTAGAGCCTTTGCATGTGCAGTGTACAGTACAGTTCGTGCTCCTATGAGAATCTAATGTCGCTGCTAATCTGACAGGAGGCCGAGCTCAGACGGTAATGTGAGCAATGGGGTGCGGCTGTAAATATAGATGCAGTTTTGCTCGCCCACCACTCACCTCCTGCTGTGCATCCTAACAGGCCATGGACTGGTACAGATACCACATTTAAAGAAGAAGAACAGTCAAAGCTCCTTTGGCTGTACTTCTCCTGTGAATCACAGGAGTGCAGTTTGTTCTTCACTCCTGTGACCCGTTTATAGTAGACAGTGGGCTGAAGCCTGTTGTTGGCACAGAGCCAGTCCAGGCTGGGGCAAAATCAGGACAATATGATCGGGATCCGCTCACAACCCTGGACCCACACTTGATTCAGCCTCTCAGCGAGCTGCTGAGAGTCTAAGCCAGCCGCTCCCGCCCCATCCACAGCCCAGTGCTCCAGTGTGGGGGGAGAGCAGAGAGCCGGTGACTAACAGTCACCAGCTCTATGCTCACAGAGCTCTGAGAACCAAGCGGATCAGCAGTCTTTGATCGCTCGGTTCTCAGTCTTAGAGCCGGCAGGGGACAGATGCAGCATTGGACCGTTGCTGCATTCACCTAGGTAAGTATGATTAAAAAAAAAAAAAAAAAGCCTGGACCGTCCGCTCCTTCGTGTTATGAAGTGGGAGCTTAGTACCTACTTTAACTTGGTCAATCTGCTATTGCTCCTATTGTTATGTTCTTCTGACTCCTGCTGTTACCAATATCTGCATATGCATATTTCATGTTTTAGGTTTCCTATGTTCTATACTGCCTTCAATTTATACGGTTGAGCCGCATTGGCTCGTTATGAACTGTTGTACCTTTTCTGAAAACTCAATAAAAATTATTTTTTAAAAAAAAAGCCTTACTTCTCTTTTAAGCATATTCATAATGGTTGTTTATTATTCTTGTCTACTAAACAAAACTATAAAAGATAGCATATCACATACAATTTAAGAACAATTGCAAAAATTGGTTTACGTATGACTTCAACTCAACTTCGGGACAATTTGCTTTATGCCTGTTCACATAATTGGGCCTCCTACATGCATCTATTAGTTACAACTCAATATATGCTTGCCGTGGCTCTCCTTTGCACTGTTTAGTACATATACATGAGGGGTCTGTCTAGGACTCGACCCTCAGTTTAATCATTGCCTTGTTCCATTATTAGTATTCATGTAGATCAGCGAAGGACCAGACTAGAATTCATGAGGATGCTTTGAGTGGTGTGTCTCTTAAATATTGGAATGCAAATCCATCCAAAAGAGTGCATTTTGCTGCGTAGCAGAGCTGGTAAACTTATTTTATTGCTAGTAATATATCAACTGTAATTTTTTTCAGTTTTCTGTATGCAGTTCCAACATTGTATAGGCTTACAAAATGTCCTGGATATTTACACAAGTCCCGACTCTACTTGAGTTTCCATCCTAATACTGATTTCTAAGTCATGCACAGCTACAGTACTAGGACTTCAGGTTCATCTAAAATGGTGATTTCCAATCTCTGGGAAAAATTGACCGCCTGTAAGAAAGCCGTTATAACAGTTCAGGCACCCTAAAGATTGTACGACAATAAAACATAACCCCTAAATGAGTAGTTATAGGAGAACATAAAGGACAAAGATGTTGCTGAAAGTGAAACATGATTTCATAGTAGCTTGCTGATTCCGGCTGTAAGTGATTGAATTACAGGGGCAGATGGAGAGCAAAGTTCATTGCAGCATAATCTCTTGGCATTACAGGTACTTTGGACTCATTATGCACAGTACAGGAGCTGTCATAGTTACACCTGGGTTGACAAAGTTTATCAGTGCTGGAGAAAAGAGAAAGTCAAGTGTGTTTGGGTCAAAGATCTTAAGTCGTCTCCTTCAATGAAAACCATTTAAATGCAGTTTCATGACAACGCCGATGAAAGGATGACAACCTTATTTAAAGGCATACAAATGAAGTACAAAGCTGATAACATGGCATCCTTCTATATCACACTTTGCTCTCAACAAGAGGATCAAGTACTTTATATGCCCCTAACTCGTAAACAGCATGCCAAGCCATGAGAATCAATTTGATAAAACATGACACGCACAGCTGGCAAATTATAATTGAAAAACACTTCACAATTTGAAAGTACTGTGGGATAGCCTCGCCATCACATCACAGACAAGTCTAAATTTGTAGCTATTTTTTTATCCCTTGTGATTAGCTACATTAGAATTTAAAGAGCAAATCCAGGAAACAAGTAAAACCAGTCAGTGAACTACTACTACCGCACAGGAAACACTGTAACAAGTAATTAAGTTTCCCTTTAATCTCAGTTATCGGTAATTCGCTGTAGCCCGATTTCAGAGACCTTTTCACAAACGGGCCAGGTGGGTTTGCTTCCTGCACTCTGCCGTACAACCTCCTCTCTCTTTCTCTCTGATACTAAAACCTAGTACACACTATTCGTTGTTTTTTTTTTTTGTTCAACCAAGCAAGGCTGAACGAAAAAAAAAACCTGACAGCTCAGGTCGGAGCCACTGTACTAACAATCCAATGTTAGTCCCCTGCTGTGCTATTGTGTTCTGACAGGAGGACAGCCCTCCCCGCCAGAACACTACAGTCAGTGCTCTCAGCCATTGGCTGAAAGAGCTGATCGGGAGTCGATCGGCAGACTTTTTTCAGTCATGCCGCATCGTCAGAAGCGGGCCAAACAATTTCTATTGAACCGGCCGATGCCGCCCAACAACCGGCCCATGTGTACTAGGCTTTAAAGTGACCCTTCATCACAGTAACAATGTTTTCATGAAATGATATGTGCAACATATTTTATAGATTGTAATCTATTTATCTATAAAAACCTCTCTTGTGTAGACATCCAAAATCCCTTTTGGATGTAATGTGAATGAGCTGAAAGACTTAGAGCTGTCAAAAAAATGACACTCTATAGCACTATAGCAGCCTCTCTCAACTTTTCTAACATGGAGGAACCCTTGATATACCTTTTTGGCTCCAGGGAACCCATGCTAATAAGCATTATATTTATAGTTTACAGTAAGTTAGTGTAATACTAAGTGGGAAGAATGGTCTTTACATTTGTGATCATTGGGAATAACCACCCCCCCCCTTTACAGATAGCTAAAACAATAATTGGTGTAAGTGGTTACTAATATGAAAGGCAGAAATAGCTTATTGCTCAAGGAACCCCTAGCAATCTCTGGAGGAACCATGGTTGAGAAAGTCTGACCTAAAGCATTCCCCTTTGCCCTTTTCTGGCAGCTACATACAAGGTTATGTAGGGAGGTGAGAAGAGCGCCAGAGGAGCTAGGCCAGAACAAAGAGTAATTAGAGACTTCTAGAAGAGGAGAAGGCCATGACATCCAAGGAAGAGGGCTGAGCAATCGACTCTTCCTGCAGTAGTCAATTTTTCCAGCAAGTTCAATTGGAAAAGCAAAAAAATGATGGAAAGGAAAACATGTACAACATCTTTTTTCTGTTCTTTCACCCACATTTTTAGGTTGGTGACAGGGTTTCTTTAAACTTCCCAGGTAGACCTGAATTCAACTTGCAGTGAGTGTGTTAAAAAAATAGCTCTCCAGTATTAGAAACAGTCTATCAAAAAGGGATTCCTTGATTCCCCCCAGATCTCTAGATGTTGGGTGAAACAATGAATTCTGAACAGGTAGCGTCTGATCCCTGTATGCATTTCAAAGCATATTTTAGAATGTTGACTGGACTGGAGTGTCCCTTTAAACAGTCAGAACCTGTCTAAATGTAGCAGCAATATATTTTTTTAGAAGTAATATTTTCCATGCATGCTTTTTTTTCTCCAGCAGATCAGCTATGATATCACTTATTTCCCATGTGAAGCAAACTAATTTACCAATCGTACACAAGTGCTAGGTTTATTATACAGTAAATGTTAAGTGGCATCTTATGCATTGTCCGTAGTGCTTATCTGTTGTTACCGGATCAGTACTGGAAAGGTTGTTTTTATTTCTGTTAAAAAAATGAGTGCTTTTCAGTACCCAATTGTACCAGTCTACTACACTGAGTGCATGGCCTTGATTCCCCTAACTTTTGGATTATTCCCTGCCAAAAGACCTAAGCCCCACTAACATACCATAGTCTAACATCTATATAGATCACATGTCAAACAATTGGGTAACACTTTGATGAAGTCATTCTCGCTGAGCCAAGCAACACATTTGGGAGACCACCCTTCTCTGACACATTTCACCCCAGTAGGCGTAGTCATAGAGATCTAGCCCTATGACTAAGCCCATTGAGGTGAAAAGTATCATTGGGTTGCAAACACCTTGGATGACATGTGGATCTGTGGAAGCGTGGATGGGCTCCTTGGGTCAGCACCCAGCATGCCCTGCAATGGAAGAAATGATCGGAGCCTTTAGAGCGGTGGGACCTATGTGGACCTTCAAACTATGTAGGTCACTGCAACTCTCTGCAAGAAAGGCTGCTGACATCACTGGAGACCTTGTGATTTCTCCTCACAAAATGGATTTACAGTAGCAGCCAATGACACATTTTAACCCAACAGGCGTAGTCATAGAGATCTAGCCCTATGACTAAGCCCATTGAGGTGAAAAGTGTCATTGGGCGGCACAGTGGTGTAGTGGTTAGCACTTTCACCTAGCAGCAAGAGGGTCACTGGTTTGAATCCCAACCACGGCACTGCCTGCCTGGAGTTTGCATGTTCTCCCTGTGCCTGCGTGGGTTTCCTCTGGGTACTCCGGTTTCCTCCCACACTCCAAAGACATGCTGGTAGGTTAATTGGATCCTGTATAAAATTGGCCCTACTATGAATGTGAGTTAGGGACCTTAGATTGTAAGCTCCTTGAGGGCAGGGACTGATGTGTATGTGTAATGTATATGTAAAGCGCTGCGTAAATTGACAGCGCTATATAAGTACCTGAAATAAATAAAAATAAACCACCTTAGCTGACATGTGGATCTGTGGAAGCGTGGAAGGGCTCCTTGGGTCAGCACCCAGCATGCCCTGCAATTGAAGGAATTATCAGAGCCTTTAGAGCGGTGGGACCTATGTGGACCTTCAAACTATGTAGGCCACTGCAACTCTCTGCAAGTAAGGCTGGAGACCTTGTGACTTCTCCTCACAAAATGGATTTACAGTAGCAGTCAATGATCTATAAAAAGTTCACGGGCAGACTGAAGACATAAAAATATTGGGTGTTATATATAACACACTACTTTAAACAATAAAAGATCTTGCTACTTTGACCTTAGAAAAGCTATTGGATGGGGATTCAATTATAGAAGGACAGTAGCAGTTCCTAGCTGGCATTATTGTGAAAAGCAAATGCAACTGTACGAGCTATTAACAATTTTTTTTTAATTTTTGCTGAGTCATATCTAGCAGGGATATAATTAGTTAACAGCTGGTACACCTAGTACAAATACAAGATATATCTGGTTGGCAGTTATCGGCTTACTACCATATTCCACAAAAATGTTCAGGATTCCAAACCACAGCTGTAAGTAATCACAATCCTGCTAATCATTGCAGAGACAGTTTGTCTGTAACATTTGCCAGCAATTTGTATTTTGATCAACAGCAAAAGTGTGTCAGTTTCTTGGGTGTTAGGTAATCTGGTGATCATGGAACACAGCTTCATTTGCGATGAAATGCGCACGATGTAGAACGGTGTTTCTCAACCTTTTTTCAGTCAAGGCACCCTTTAAAATAATGAACAAAAACCTGAGGCACCCTCTAAAATTATGGACAATCTCAAGGCACCCTCTAAGATTATGGACTCGAGGCACCTAAAATGTAAAAGATGATTCTAAAAGTTTTACATAATACATCAACATCCACACACGAAGGACACCCAACGTTAGAGGTGATTTATTCTTCAAAATCCAATACACTTTTGCACACTGGTACTGACTAGTATTCCAATGTTCTTCTCCATCACTCAGCTAATGTGACACCAGCACTGACAGAGAGAGGCAGAAGAGGGTCATTGGTTGTTAGGACGCCATTCTCTAGAAGGTCGTAATGGCGCACAATAAAAACCTGTGGTTTTGTGTAACTAAAAGGCAGGTTTCAACCATCTGTTGACTTGTACACTATACAATTTTGGGGCAACTTTTAGGCATTTTGCCAAGGCACCCCTGAAGAAACCTCAAGGCACCCCAGGGTGCCTGGGCACCCTGGTTGATAAAGGCTGATGTAAAAAAAAATGTCAATGCAAATAGGTATCTCAGAGTCACCAATTACATTCAAGAAAGGAGAGAGCGGCGCCAGCTTAGTATAGTACAAGTTTATTTAACACTGTTAAAATTGGTGACTCACTGTCCGAGGTTGGGTGAGACCGGTACACAAAGACTGTTAGGGTCATCCATCTTCCTCTTCCAGGATAGTGGTCATAGGAGAAGGTGGTGAGGTTCCAGAGGTATAGCCGAGCCGCTGTGGGGCTGCTAGTTGTCACTGGCCGCGGCGGAGCATGCACAACAGGGCTACGGCTGCCGACTTCTGATCCCTGATGACATCACTTCCTGGCAGGAGAAAAATAGGGGTTGCACGCATTCGGAGCATCCGTGCTCCTTCGTCAGGCAATCCTGACGAAGGAGCACGGATTCTCCGAACGCGTGCAACCCCTATTTTTCTCCTGCCAGGAAGTGATGTCATCAGGGATCAGAAGTCGGCAGCCGGAGCCCTGTTGTGCATGCTCCGCCGCGGCCAGTGACAACTAGCAGCCCCACAGCGGCTCGGCTATACCTCTGGAACCTCACCACCTTCTCCTATGACCACTATCCTGGAAGAGGAAGATGGATGACCCTAACAGTCTTTGTGTACCGGTCTCACCCAACCTCGGACAGTGAGTCACCAATTTTAACAGTGTTAAATAAACTTGTACTATACTAAGCTGGCGCCGCTCTCTCCTTTCTTGCATCTCTCAGGGCTTCTCCACGCTTCAGCCAGCTGCCGCGGACTATAGCTTCCCTACAGTACCAAACTTTGTTCCCCCCCCCACGCAGCCCCATAACCCCCCCCTCCCATCCACCCACATTCCTTGTACCACCTTGGGATATTAGAAGAGCGCCATGACACCCCCCACCAATTACATTCAGGCTTGGAAGTTACAGCCTCCTACATCACTCATCACATTTACACTCCCACACAGACAGGAAATGACAACACAAGCTTCAGGAAGTATACTCCTAATAATCCTGTCAGATGATTTGTGAAATCTTGCTTATACAGAACTCAGGTTAAAGCCCAACACCAGGAAACTTGAAAATTCTCCCTTGCAGTGGGGCTGCTCCAATGCTGCAAGCGTTAACTACTCATTTAGTTTAGGAAGGAGTAAAAGCATTTTTACTTACAAAAATGTCCCACTCCCTAGCAGATGGTGCTCCCCCCATGCTCCAGCAGTGAATTATCCCTTGGTGTCCTTGTGCCCAATGCAGGGCTTCAATTGCCAAAGAATGGAAAAGACTCTTGTGGGACTGGTCTAGTAGCACAGGGGAGGGGAGGATTTGGTAAGTAAATATACTTTTTTATGCTCCCCCAGACCTAAATGAGCCGTTGACTCTTGCAGCGTGGAAGCCGGCCCACTGCAAGGGAAGATTGTCAAGTTTCCTGGCATTCAGCTTTAAAGTTGTAAACCCCAGACTTTAAATATGAACAAAGCATATTCCTTTATAGTGTGTACTTGTCACAATTAAGAGCATTAGGTGTCACTTCAGTCTGCTGCTTCATTCCTTTGCTATCAGCATGAATCACTTCTGACAAGTTTTCCTGACACCAAGAGAAAAATGATGATGGGAGGGGACGGATCCAGCTGATAGACAGCCTAAGCTCTGTCCCATTGCACTGTGGGGAGGGAGTGTGTTCTTTCCCTCCAATCAGGTCTCAGAGCTCTCCTTACTGAGCTCTGCAGAGTGTAACTTCAGCTCTCCGCCCCTTTTTTTCTGAACTGTAAGACAAGCTTAATAATTTAGCACTTTGAACGGCTGTAGAGAAGAGAAGACTGCAGATAGAAAGGTACAACTTATGTAGGAGGATTTGTTTCATCTCTGTGTGTCACCTGAGGCCAGTCACTTCACTGGGTATATGGAATGGTTTACAATCACTTTAAGGTTTATTGAGTGGACATTTTAGCCCAGTTCTAAGGCTTCCTTTACAGCATTGGACAGAATTAAAAAAATTCTAGACTAACATTTTCTTGACTTCTCGTTGTAGAAAAGGCATTTCTAAATCCAATCTGTGGAGCTGTCCAGCATTTTGAAAGAAAGCCTACAATGAGAAAATATGGAGGCTTCAGCTGCTGTTCTCCTGTTGAGTCACTGACCTGGAACAAGTATGCAGCTGGTGAAGTCATAACTCCTCATCTGCACACTTGTTCTACTTATGTGACTCCAGAAAGTACTTAAAGCGGAGTTCCAGGCATTTCACTCACCTGTCCAACGGTCCAGCGATGCGGCCGCCCGAAGCCTCGATCCTCTCCCTCGGCGACGGCATCACTGCTGTGGGCACCCGGCTGTGACAGTATGCGGCTTCACAGCCGGGTACCCACTGCGCATGCGCGAGTCGAGCTGCGCGCCGTGATTGGCCGGCAATCTTCTGGGACCTTTGACATGTCCCAGAAGATTGCAGGGAGGGAGGGGGAGAGGAGAACTTCCGCTCAGGGCGCTCAAAACTAGGTACCCGCTCCCCCCCCCCAAAAAAATGACATGCCAAATGTGGCATGTCAGGGGGGTAGGACCACCTAAAGCGGAAGTTCCACTTTTGGGTGGAACTCCACTTTAAAGTGGTATTAAAAAAAATGAACATATTGCAGCTTACCAACCCTTAGATGTGGTAGCTGCATTCGTTTTATTTGTTTAGGCTTTTTTTCCCCTCAGTTTTTACCTGGTGACTTGGCCATTAACACACTTCCTGTATTTGGGAGGGGCGGGGTATGCCTACACTCTGGATCAAGGAGCAACAGAGACACCTTTGGACAGCAGCACTGTTAGTCTGGGGGGGGGGGGGTAGTGTTAGATGTACTAACAGATTTAAATAACTGTACTAACAGATTTAAATAACTTAAAAATTAAAGCCAAACTCCAGCTCACATCACACTTTTTAAGCAGTTACAGCAACATTTTTTTTGACTGACTGACAACAGCATTCACTTTGAGAAATTCACTCATTCAAGAAAAATTTTTCATCCTGTACCTTGAATTTTCCCATCACTACGATTGGAAATGATTGACAATGTGACCACATTAGGGGTTAGAAAATCATTGCTCTTTCCGAAGAAATTCTACTAGTGTATGGCCAGTTTAAAGCTTTAGTAAACGTTTCCCTACAGGTAAGCCTATCATTAAGCTTACCTTGTAGGTAAAATAAATATCTCCTAAATGTACACCGTTTAGGAGGGATTCACATGTTTTGCAGCTGGTGACTACGGCGCATGTGCACTGTGCTCGGAATATGCCATCCCATCAGAGCACTGTGCTGTGATCGTGGCTCCCATGCACATGCTGGGGATTGACGGCATCGCGGCTCAGCCATTAAAACGGCCGGAGCACAAAAACCCAGAAGGAAGACCAGGTAAAGATGGAAGCCCTGTCAATAGTGACAGCACGCCAGTGGGCTGAACGAAAAAAAACTGAAGAGCTAACGAGCAGACGCTGTACTAACAATCTGATGTTAGTACAGCGATTTTCCCTGCTAAGCTATTGTGTTCTAACAGTGGGACCACCCCATGCCAGAACACACCAGTCAGTGCTCTCAGCCATTGGCGCCGATTGGCAAACCTTTTTCGGTCATGCCTCTTCAACAGAAGCCAGATGATCGACTGGCTTCTGTGGGACCGCCTGCCGTACACACAGGCCGAATGTCAGCCAGACTCTATAGAACCGGGCGATACCGCCCGATATTCAGCCCGTGTGTACGGCCCTTAGGTCTTCCATAATGTGCTAGTATGCTGTGCATACTAGCACACTATGCCAATACCTTGCAGGGAGCCCTGAATCTTTTTTGATGATTTACTACCGCTTTAAGACACATATGTAACAGCTCAAAAACATACTGCAAAAAATGCGCAAAAAAACGTAAGGGTTCACTTATACTTGTGTTGTCTGTGAAAAGCAATCTACAGTGGATTGCTCTACAAAGAGTGGCTAGGGAGTGACCGACAGGCATCCAGAAGGCAATATTGCTGCCCCCTGAATGCATGTTTTTACATTTTTTTTGTTTGACAGCCAAATGGGCTTTTTTGATGGGAATACTATGCTGTGATGGGAATATTATTTTGCTACTGCATGTGTATAACCCTATAGGGCTGCTTTTGCAGCTTGAGGTAGGGCGGCGGTAAAAATTTGGATCAACTGGCTAATTTTACCACATGCAACCCCCCCCAGGAAGTGTAAACTAGACCTTGGATTACACAATGACAGTCCCACAACAGATATAGCACTTGTACATCTAGGTAACATCTGTAGGAGATCTGAGGACACCTGCCGCAGTACTAGTACATACAGTGTGTACTGTATACATCAATAACCTCTATTATTATGAAATCAGCCAATAACCTATCCAGCACCATGATCCCTGAAACTATGTTAAGTAAATCAGTAATAGATACACAGCTCGGTTTCCTGGGCCTTGCCTCGTCAAATCAGTGTAATGCAGATTTCCCCTCTGAGCTAAGTGGGTTAATGTCAAGGGGACAGCCACAATGCCAAGCGACTTTTATATCTTATTAACTTTTAAACAAGGCCTTGAGACAAAAGATCCTATTGCTAATGCTCCATCGCAGTCACACTAGAATAATGTGCACGTGGAAAGGGACTGCTTGTCTCCTTGACACCAGGCATTAGCGGCATGCCTTGGCTGAGGCCCAGCTTTCTTCCCCTGCCTTTTACATGACCGCTGCCAAACTTCTGGCATCACACAGCGACGCTTTATCAAAGCAGCAATTCAGCATCTTTAAATGCATCTGCCGAACAAACAAAAGCTCTCTCTCTCTTTTTTTTTTTAATCCCGGTTGCTCTCGTTCCCCCGGCTTTGTGTGCCATTGGTGTAAACACTCATGTGCTGAGCTTTGTCACTGTCTGTAGGGTGAGAGGAGCCGGCCGCCTTGTGGCATCTGTCTGACTTCTGCAGGCACACACACATATACACTGTACTACAAGCCAGTCACACAGAGCAAGCTCTGCCCTGAACTTGTTCAATCCAGTTTGTTCAGCTGGCCTTTTTTTTTTTTTTTTTTTGATGAAACATTCCTGTGGCTGAAAAAAAAGCTCCTTGGATAATTCTTTGTGCCTGTGGACAGTGGTCACACAACATGCCCTGGAAACATCCTTGGCCTTGTTCAATAAATAATTCTGCGTTCTGCACGCAAATTAGAACTGCGGTGACCCATATCAGCTAAACAGGTTCCATCCTATGCTGGTTTGTATTCCAGCTGGGTAGATTCTGATTGGCTACTAATATGGGTTATGGACTTTACACCAAAGCTGGCCATACACTGATAGATTCCTCCATGTACCAGATTCCTACATCCACGCAGATGGACAGATCTCCCGCTGTGGTTATTGTATTTTGACAACCAGCATTGACAGCTGTCAGAATATCCAAACAGCGGCTGTATTTGATTAGATGCAGATATTGTTTAGTTGACAATTTTCTTCCTAGTTCCTTCGATTTCTCAGTCCTATGATGTTGGGCAGGGGCGTATCTACCAGGAGGCAAACAAGGCGTCCAACTTGGATGGCATTTTTAGGGGGCCGGTGCCTGTACCAGGATGATGCCTGCAGCTGCCAGCGCCCGCAGTTGGCTCTCCTGTAATAGCAATCAGAGCAGCTTACTAGCTGTCCGATTTCCGATTACTATTACAAGCAGCGGGAGGGGATGCTCCCTTCCCTCTTCCGCAGCATTCTTGGGCTCTCCCATCCCACCAGACAACCAAGCAAAGCTGAGATTGGCTTTGATCAGTGGTTTGTAACAGTAAACCATAAGCAATGACATGACATGTAGTACCGCCACACTAGCATCCCTTTTTATATCTGTAAAATGAAAACTTTGACTTAAAGAGGAAGTAAACTTCCATGGATTGTTTGTACCTTATAGGTAAGCCTATAATAAGGCTTACCTATAGGTGCTGTAAATATCTCCTAAACTTGCACTGTTTAGGATATATATACTGTATATACCACCAATGACGTCATCCGCACATGCACACTAAAGGAATGACCACCCGTGTGCGGGAGTGACTTTGCACAGCTCTGGCCAGTCACAGCTGAAGTCCCCGGACCCGGAAGGAAGACGGGCGAAGATGGATGCGGCCTCCAGCAGTGACAATGAGGCCTTAGTTTGCAGGTAATACTAGCCATTACTTCGCAGGTCAGGAAAAAGAAAAAAAAAGGAAGCGTTTACTTCCTCTTCAAATCCTGCTTGCAGACAACACAGTACCATGGGATATATAGTCCTTAGAAATTCAAAACATACAGCAGAGAAGAAGCTGCAGAGCATGCTGGGAATCCAGAAAGCTATGGAAAGAGATGGGCAACAGGTGGGTAGCACTTACAACATGAAAGGAGATTTTTCAGGTAAGCTTATATTGGTGTAACACTGCCCCCGCAGGAACTGATGAATACTGTCTTTATGGGCTCCCCTTGTTACATATTTACTTGGGAAAATCTTCAAATCCCTCCTTATTCCCAATGGCTCGACTCATGAATGAACAGTCTAGGTCTAGGGTGTTGTTTGGTTTTGTTATTTATTTGCTAATTTGGGATAGGAGAAGGGAATAGTGGGATACTCCAACTGAACTATTCACAATGTTTGAAGATTTCTATCTTCAAATCTCTGCTGGTAGATATGAAGCAGCCAGGCTGTTAATTCACCCTGCCACTGAGATGAATGGGGTTTAGTCTCTTGTTCTCTTTGCTCTCTCTAACAAGGTGACTTGATGGACGATAATCTATCTTCAGGATACTTTCCCTAGCATCCTCTCCCTGCTGACACCCATCCATTGACTATCCTATGAGCAGGGGTGGCCCTCCTCAGGTCAGGTCCCTTGACACAAGTTTCTGTACTCACGATACTGTAGAAACAGGTCCTCCAGTGTCTCCCCTCTCAGTCAGCTTCCCTGGACCTCTGAGTTCAGCTCCTCACTGCTACTCCTCTGGCCCTCAGGATGACCTCCTGAGGCCGCATCGCACCTCTACAGAGAGGGAGGCAGTCACCCCCTCCCCCCAGGACTCTGCTCTCCAACAAAAGAACTCGAGCACATGTGCTCCTGGCTTTTATACAGTATCCCAACATGCACCAAGGTGACATTCCCTCTGCCAACCAATCATCAGGACTGTATCAAAAGCCTATGCACCCATTTGTCAGGTTTCCTCCCACTGTCCAATATGCTTCCCCATTGGACCAGTGTGAAACACTCTCCAGACTGAATGAATCGCATACTGAGCACAATGAGCAGACCTCACTAACAGATCCTGCTCTCTGGTAGGCAGAGAACAATATAGATTTACCTGCAGCCCCTCTGATAAGCAGACAGAGCTCAAAACTATACTTTCTCACTAGCACCTACCTAGAAGGGTGCTACACTGGATTGTAAAAATAACTATTGTTTGTATTTTTATTACAATGCTGATGTTAAAAAAATGAAAATAAATTATGTGACCATAAAATTCCTTTATTATAGAAAATATACTTTACTCAGTTACTACACTCTCTACCACACTTTAAAAATGATTTTCACTTCACACAGACTGATGTTTTTTACTACTAGCTGGCTATCAATAGAGCAGCAAGCTAAGCTTTTTTTCTACCAAACAGTTTATTTCTATATTTTAAATCTGAATTAGTAATAAGTAAAACACGAGAAAACAGATCAATGTTTTAAAGTAAAGTGATTTTCTTAACAGCCTTGATTTTTTTCTTACTTGGGACTTTCTGAGCTTATTTGTGGACAGGTACTTTGTGTAATAATTCCTTCAAAGAGTGGTAGAAATGTTTCTGAGCTATAAGGCCTCATGTACAGTATATGGACACATTTGCCCACAGAATAAAAAACTAGCATGTTTTTGCACCCAGGAGTCAAAGGTGGTGTCATCATAATTAACAGGCTGATATACGCTCCCGTTGTACGCACAACTGTGCGATAATCACATACAGAGCCAAATGCTCCAAATGCAGAAAGTCCGTATTTGGGGCATACATCCCAGGCCTGCTGCATATTTCAGCCTGTCAATGATTTTGACAGGCTGCTGGCAGCAGGCTGTACGCACTAACTGTGACTTCCAGGCACTGAAATATGCCTGGTATTTACATGGTACAGGCATATACACTATATTACCAAAAGCATTGGGACGCCTGCCTTTACAGGCACATGAACGTTAATGGCATCCCAGTCTTAGTCCGTAGGGTTCAACATTGAGTTGGCCCACCCTTTGCCGTTATAACAGCTTCAACTCTTCTGAGAAGGCTGTCCACAAAGTTTAGGAGTGTGTCTATGGGAATTTTTGACCATTCTTCCATAATTTCTTTTGGTTTAATGTCTCAAAGTACTGAAATAAGAGGGCTAGCATGACAGCCAGGAAACCAAAATTTGGAGAAGGTGGGTTCAGCATTGCTACGCTTCATGTTTCTCTGATGACAGGTTTCTCTTAAAGTCCACTCCGTTCAAAATTGAAAACTATGCTCTTGAATGCATTAAGAATGCATAGCCTATATATTCCATGACTTCAGTATACCAGGTCATCCCACTTCTGGAATCTCTTTATTGCTGGCAATTTTGAGCTCTGGGAACCAGAGGTATAAGAATGGGCTTGGTATTTCCAAACCCACCAACTGTAATTCCCATATTATTTCTTATAGAGATGTAAGGGTAAGCGTTCTGGGATCCTTCTGAACAGTGTTATGTAAAGGTCTGAATAAGGTAATAAGCAGTGTTGGGGGTAACTAGTTACAAAGTAACTGATTACAGTAACTACACTACTTTTTTTTGGTAACTAAGTAATGTAACTAGTTACAATACTAATATTGGTAACTACACTACTTTACTAGGCTATAGGAAGTAACTACACTACTTTACTAGGCTATAGGAACGCGCTTTCCTGCGTTACCCAAGCCGTGCGATACAATCGTTATTTCGAAGAATAGAGAGGGATGAAGTTTATGACTTTTTGTTGCACTTTATGTTTTATTCTGTTTTTTCAGGTTTTGTTCTCATGTTTCCCAAAGCCTGTGACTACCCCAACACTGGTAATAAGGGTGGCAAAGAATGGACAAAAAGTTCCTGAGTAATGGTTAAGTCATTTCATACGATGTCTGGAATTTTTAATACATTAATAAACATTCTGAATGAAAGCTATGAGCATGGGTAACTACAATCAACCTTCTGTGACAATAAACTACTGTACACTACAATGCAAAAATAATAAAGTATAGTAATAATTATAATAGGCATTGAATGTCTTCAGAGGTATAAAGCCCTGCAGCATCTTTCAGAGGCAAGTGAATTTACACGTGCAGTAGGTAGAAATCTGCTCTGTGCTCTATAACTTGACATACAAGTTAAATAAAGTTCCATTGCTGGTCTTGTGGAGGGCAGCAATGGGTGTAGTTTTGATTTTATCCTTACCCTCTTATCCTATTATGTTTAGCATTATACTGTATCTTAGGGCATTATCCACCTAGAAAATGGAAACATCACTGTGTCACTGACATGAAAATTCAATTTTGTGGTCATTCCGGATGCTGTAATTTTGTAACATTTAGCAAATATCCTGTTGAATGTCTGTCATAGTTCCTTTTTGCTGATGCAGTGTGTCTACTTGTTTGGCATACATTGCCAATTTTTATGACTATTCCTCCAGACACATTAAAACTGAACTCCAGAAAACCTGCAAAGCTTCCCTTGCAGTCAGGCTATGTCTGCAACGCAAGGTTTAACTGCTTGTTTATGTCTAAGGGACTTGGTAAAGCACTTTTACTTATCTGATCCTCCACACTGCTGGACCGTTTTCTGTGCCCTCTTGTCCCTCATGCTCCAGCTGTCTAAGGTCCTCTGACATCAGTGAGGCACTACATTGGACGCGCGGACACTGAGGAACGGTCACCGCTGGAGCGTGAGGGAGCGCTGTCTGCTGGAGGATCAGATAAGTAAAAGTGCTTTTCTGTCCCCTAAACAAAAATAAGCAGTTGACCCTTGTAGTGTTGGTGCAGCCCCACTGCAAGGTAAGATTTTTAGGTTTCCGGGAGTTAAAGTTTAACTCAATCTGCCATTTGATTTATTTATTTATTGGAGGTTTAAATAGCTCCAACAATTTGCACACCCTCAAGGGGTTTACAATGTAAAGTCTCTACCTCACAAGTATACATACACATACTAGGGCCAATTTAGACAGAAGCCAATTAACCTACCAGCATGTCTTTAGGGCGTGAGAAAAAAACTGAAGTACCTGGGAGGAAACACATGCAAGCACAGGCTGTCATTCGAACTGGGGACTCTAGTGCTGTAGGGCAACGAGTGCTAACCACTACTGTGCTGCCCCTATTTGGCCTTTTTTAAAACTTTGTGTCCCATCTTGCTTTGAAAACACCATTATTTTATGGCTAACACCTGTTGACAACTGGTCACTGACCTAACAAACTATACACGCTTCGGCACTTGTAATTGAGGTTTACTTTACAAATCTGAACTCTTTTTGTATGCACGTTTCCATTATCTTGTCCATCAACCTGTATGTCTCTTTTGGGTACAGGTTAGCGTATCTGTAAGTGTAGTACACCTTTTTTAACAAAAGTACCTGCATTTCTCCTATTCTGAAGAATACACCCAAATCTTGACTAACTTATCCCCTTCCTCTTCAGGAAACCCTTAGCAAAGATTTTGTTTACATCATTCGTCGCCTTTATAATGTTTTTAAATATATGGACCAATTATTTTATCAGGGGTTCTAATTTTACTCCTACCCCCACCCCACCCCTTAAAATAAGCTGCTGCTGGGTTGCCTGGTTGCTTGGGCCAGGGCGGACGTGGTGGAGCTGAGAGCCGAGGTGGAGGTCTTTGAGCACCTGTGGACAGAGGGGAGGCCAGCAAGGAGACGCCGGTGCTCGTAAGGCTGAGCGAGAGGGCGGCTCGCTGACGGTAGATGCCGGGCTCGGAGGAGTGCAGGAGGACTCGGGAGTCTTCAACGGGACCTGACCACACTTGGTCGCTGTCGGCCGGACTCAGAGGCTCTGGCGGGGAGCTGAGTTGGCGCGGCCAGGGAGCCTACAAGGTACATCCAAGTGAGCAGTGGAGGTTGAGAGGTCACTCACCGGGGAAGAGCGTGGAATGGCGGCTGCAGGAGGGAGAGAAGAGGGACACCCTCTCTGGGCAGCATACACGTTCTATTCGGAGTGATGAATCACCTTCAACTTCTGTTCTCCTCTGAACTATCAATACAAACTCTTTATACACTGCAGGCAAGTCTTGTTCTTGAAGGGAAGACATCTAACTGATAGCCCCATTCACATAAACAAATTGACAGGTGGACCAGACAATTAGGGGGAAACCGGTTAAACTAAGTGGAGCGGCAAAGTCACCCAAAATAAGTGCTAGTCCCGGGACAATAAAAAAAAAATGTATGACTCAAGATGGACATAATGAGAAAACAACTTCTGAAAAACAACAGGGAGTATGGGGAAAACAGGCAGTAGAAATTAATAAAAATAGACAAAACAGGACTGCAGTGGAAAAGAGCACACCTAACCAGTCAGGAGTAGAAATAGAGCATGAGAGTGACACGGAAGTAGAACTCATGAATGAACAAATCTTAAAAACTCAGTTGCCTACAAAAGGAGAAATGGCAGATATGTTTGCAAAATTAGAAATATGTCTGAAAACAGATCAAGCAGCATTTCATAGGGATTTAAGCCAGATATTGACACAAGTGGAAGAGACCTATAAAAGACAGGAATTTCATACCCAAAGGATAAAGGAATTGAGAGAAGAAATAAAAGTACTACAAATGGAACAAAGAGACTTGACCTATAAGATAGAGGATCAGGAAAACCGAGACAGAAGGAAAAAATTGAGAATCAGAGGACTTCCAGAAGCATCACAAAGGGAAGATTTCACAAAAAAAAATGAAAAAGATATTTAACCCATTTTTAGTCAGATTAACATCAGAGGTAGTAAAGATGGAAAGAGTTCATAGGATTAGAAGGCCGCAAAATATAGGAGTGGATGCCCCAAGAGATATAATAGTGAGGTTTCGCCATTATGAGGAAAAGGCACAAATATGGAAAAGTCCTAGGGGAGCCCCACCATTGAAATATGAAGACAAAAATCTACAGATTTTTGCGGACATTTCGCCTAAAACATTAAAGAAAAAAAGGAGTTTAACACCACTACTGGAGCAGATGCGCCAACAAGACATACAATATAATTGGGGTTTTCCAGCTGTTTGGTAGGCAGGAAGAACGGACTCACAGCAAGATTGAGATTCCTGGAAGAGTTACAGGATTTTTGCAAAAAAATTGAACTTCCCATGATAGATATTCCTGGCTGGTCGTATAACAGGAGAGAAGATTCACGGTCAGAAGAAGATATTTGGCAACTAGTACAAGGAAGGGCTCGAAATTAAAGAGACAATAGAAAGGAAATATCTCACATTGAAAAGGAAAAAGGGTAAAGTAGGGCTAGAAAAGTAAGGTAGTAAGCAATAGGGATGGGGAACCTGAACGTCTGGCAGGGTTCTGGGTGTCACATTCCCAATCGAGAGGAAGGAGATACCCAGTGGGCACACCAGATAGAGCATCACCCTAGGTATATAAGGCAGGTAGGGAAGATCAAATTGGAGGAAGACACCATCTACGTTAGGACCAGGGCTAGGTCAAAAAATCCAATGCTTCAAAACATCAGTATTGGAGAAGGTTAGGAATATGGAGAGGTATATGGAGGGGTGGGAAAGGGGGGGAGGTAAGGAGGAGGGGAGGGGAGGAGGGGAGGGCAAGGGAGCAGAATTTATTTTGCCAAAAAGGTAGGAAGCTCCCTGTCTCTGATCTTTTCCTTGACCCTCTTCTCCCTAATCTTAGGAGGTATCATAATATCTGGGGTCGCCAGGGGGTGAGAGGAGATGGTGGGAGTCGGAGAGAGGAGGGTAAGAAAGGAGAGGGAAAGAAACATGAAAATAATACATTTTTAACAAATATTGTCCGAGGACTAAACACTCCAGTAAAGAGACATAAGGTACTAAAAGAAATTAAACAATACTCTGTAAATATAGTCTTTTTACAAGAGACACAAATCTCACATGATGTAAATGTTGTATTCCAAATATCACCCGGTATGGTACTATGGATACTCCACAAAAAAAAAAGGTCAAAAGGAATTGCGGTAGGGTTTGCAAAAGATATAAAGTTTCTCTTAGAGGAAAGGATGGTCGATCCAGAAGGGCGATATATGTTTCTGTGGGGAAGACTGCAGGATGTGGAATGCACACTGGCAAATATCTATTGCCAAATAAAAACCCAACACAGTATTTGGGGGAGGTATTGGAAAAGCTAGCAGATTTTAAAAAAGGGTAAACTGATGATAGCAGGGGATTTTAATTTTTGTATGGATCCAGAGGCGGACAGTACGTCACATGCACTGGGGAAGGGAACCTGCCAACTCAGGTTGGTGAAGAAAAAATGATATCAATCTCAGATTTAAGACGTATGGAGAATACAACATCCAGGGGTAAAAGATTATACGTTTTACTCCTCAGTGCATGAGATATAGTCTAGATTAGATTAAATAATGGTAGATCACAGATGGCTGGACTCGATAGTTAAAGCGGTGTTCCAGCTGGGGAAAAAAAATAAAAAATAAAAGTCAGCAGCTACAAATACTTTAGCTGCTGACTTTTAATATATAGACACTTAACTGTTCAGGAAGCCCACAATTTCAGCACCCCAGCTGATTTTCGGATAGGCTGCCGGGTGCTGCTGCTGCCATTTGTTCTAAGGGAAATCGGCAGTGAAGCCTTTTTGACGCACTGGCCCCTGCTGTGAGTCGCGGTCGCAGCATATTTGAACCCAGCCTAGTAAAGGGCTTTTTGGTTCTTTTTAGCAATGGTTCTTTTTTCTCATATGTAGAAGTAAAGCCAAAGTCATAGACAAGTCAGAATACTCATATTTTCTATTACCCTGTAATTAGATTACTGCCAGTACCATAGACCTTGAAGTGTAGCCGAGACATTAACACATTTGTCAGGTTAATTTGCCCTTCTGGGCACATCATTTGCATACTGCACTTTTAGGCCTGCAGCTGTAAAAACAGCCTCGGGCAAATATCTAAAAACACTCTTTCCTTAGCTTATGTATTCTTTCTGTCATGGAATAACTTTCCAAATCAGCTAGAGGTTTTTGCTCTGAAAAAACGGGAACACACCATCCCACATCAAGAAGTAAAGCCTTGTCATCCCTCTTTGGCACACAGAAATGGTAAGATCTTGGTTGCCATCCCTGCACATATGTACCTTCATTACGGATGTACAGAAACTAATAAAGAACAGTACTGTATTATACTGTAATATGACATTGTGCGGTATAAATGCACAATATTTGCATATGTTGTGCAACAATCAGAAGAGATATTCTATAAATTTACCTAGGCAATCTGCACTGAGAGACACATGGGGTTGCCATTCCTGACTTCCTTCAAAAGAAATTCTGATTGAATGATTGTCTTTGCTTTGAACACTCTGAGACATTGACCTGGAACAAGTATGTAGATTGAGAAAGACAGAATTCCTAAACTGCATACCTGTTCTCAGACAGTGCACTGGAAAGTACTGAAGAATCAATATGACAGCCAGGGAACTAGTATATACAAAAGTCATCAGTGAAGCCTTCTTACTTCTTTCACACCTGGCAGTCCGTCGGCGGACTCAGTTTTTCTCAGCGGGGGATCGATCCGCAGATCCCCCCCCTGAGCAGGAGGATGGCAGCACTGTCTCCGCGCTGTGTGCGGAGACAGAGCTGTCAGGTCCCCGCTGTTCTCTATGGAGGAATCAGATGAGAACGGACCATCTGTCAGTTCTCATCCGATCTGATCTGCTGGACGGATGAAAAATAGGGTTTCCATACATCCAGATTTGACGGATTGGATCGGATGCCAGCGGACATGTCTCTGCTGACATCCGATGCCCCATAGAGATGCATGGGGCATCCATTCAGATCCGCCAAAAAAAAGGACCGGCGGATCTGAACGGTCCGCCTGTGGGAAAGGGGCCTAAAAGTGATTTTAAAGGAAACTTTATATATATATATATATATATATATATATATATATATATATATATATATACATATATATATATTTTTTTTTTTTTAAATAACAAACATGTTATACTTAGCTGCTCTGTGCAATAGTTTTGCAAGGAGAAGCCGCTCTGTGCAATAGTTTTGCACAGAGAAGCCCTAATCTTCTTCTTTTTGTGTCCTGCTCCGGTGTGGAAGAGGACTCCAGTGGCAACCTGTGAAGCTCTGGTGAACTCCATGCCCAAGAGGGTTAAAGTGGTAGTATACTCCGCTATTTGACTTTTACCTACAGGTAAGCCTATAATAAGGCTTACCTGTAGGTACAATTAATATCTCCTAAACCTGCACGGTTAGGAGATATTCGACCTGCATGCAGCCACTGACTTCAGCGGGCATGCGCTCTGAAGGTCCGGCGGACCTTCAGAGCTCCTTGCCGGTCCTTTCAGCAGAACAGAACCAGGAAGTGACGCTGAGGCAACATGACAGCGCCCTTAGCGTTGTCCAGGCGACCGTGTCGTGGCTTCGTTATAAGGTAAGTATTTCATAATGAGCTAGTATGCGATGCATACTAGCTCATTATGCCTTTGTCCTGCAGGGTTTTTTTTTTTTTTTTGTATCTTTTTACTGAGTATACAACCGCTTTAAGGCAGTGCTGGAAAATAATGGTGGCCACACAAAATATTGACACTTTGGGCCCAATTTGGACATGTTCACTTAGGGGTGTACTCATATTTGTTTGCCAGTGGTTTAGACATTAATGGCTGTGTGTTGAGGTATTTTGAGGGGACAGCAAACTTACACTGTTATACAAGCTGTACACTCACTACTTTATATTGTAGCAATTCATTGTCATTTCTTCACTGTTGTCACATGAAAAGATATAATGAAAGATTTACAAAAATGTGATGGGTGTACTCACTTTTGTGAGATACTGTGTGATTTTAAAATTTGAACATAGATACGCTTTAAAATACTATTTTTTTTTTTTTTTTAATCTTTTAACGCACTCTCGTGCCAGTGCTCCATGTTGGCTGTTTAGTAATGACCACAACCCTCATTAGAAGTGTCCTCATACTTGTATTGTGTTGGGAGTGTCTGACTGGGTCTGTTGGCTTATAGAGTCTACCCAGCAGTGTAGTCAAACTCTAGGGCCTTGTTGGACTGCTCACTCGTTTTTAGACAACAGGAAAAAAAAGAGGTAAAGTAATAAAAATGGAAGTTAGTACAATGTCTGGTCTGACAGAACAGCTGTTTCTGTGACTGTAGTTGGTTTTTGTAAACTATATTTATACACACTATACATAATAAATGGAGTAGGCTGCCATTTCAAGCTAAGAAATGCCCTTGCGCTTAGGGCCTTGTTGGACTGCTCACTCGTTTTTAGACAACAGGAAAAAAAAGAGGTAAAGTAATAAAAATGGAAGTTAGTACAATGTCTGGTCTGACAGAACAGCTGTTTCTGTGACTGTAGTTGGTTTTTGTAAACTATATTTATACACACTATACATAATAAATGGAGTAGGCTGCCATTTCAAGCTAAGAAATGCCCTTGCGCTTAGGGCCTTGTTGGACTGCTCACTCGTTTTTAGACAACAGGAAAAAAAAGAGGTAAAGTAATAAAAATGGAAGTTAGTACAATGTCTGGTCTGACAGAACAGCTGTTTCTGTGACTGTAGTTGGTTTTTGTAAACTATATTTATACACACTATACATAATAAATGGAGTAGGCTGCCATTTCAAGCTAAGAAATGCCCTTGCGCTTGTAAATTGTTAAATGCTTGTTGTTTTTTCCTAGGCATGCAAATACTATTCAAAATAAAAATACTTTATTTAAAAGGCAGAGCCCAGCATAGAGAATAACTGTGCGTACTATGAAGACAGCAGGATGTCGCTATCAGAACTGGATAGCGACTATTTAAACTCTAAGAAAAAAAAAGGTAAAACACAAGTGTTTGTCTCAGTGGGATACTCCAGGAAAGGGAAAATAATGTGAGATATAAAACAGAATAATAAAAAAAAGCTCATTAGAATGCAGTTCCACAAAACACTGTAATAATAAGCATCTGTGCCTTCATTTAGTTACTATGTTTACACTGTATGCCGAATATACCCGAGGGAGTTATTTCTCTGTATGCCGCTTGAAGAGGCATTTTCTGAACAACCCACCTCTCTCTTGCCTGCAAGTACCTGCCCACCAGTCGCTGTGATCTTAAAATGCTGAATGGAGAATGAATTACAGATTGCCCCCAATCAACCAGGCATCGCCCTTCAAGCCAGACTCTAAACACTAAGCTCAATAGCATTAATGGAAAACAGAAATGGATGGGGGTATCCTTGTTGGGTGTGCATGTTCCCTATGCAATTTACAGCTAACAACTATCCGAAGGAGGGCACCTGCGGAGGGGTGTCTCTTGTAATGAACGAATCGGGCAGGGGTGACAAACTCAACTTCAACGAGGGCCGCATCAGCATTATGATTGCCCTCAAAGGGCCGGTTGTATCTGTATAGCTAGAAGTCCAGAGTATCCCAACCTCCCTTACATCAGATATCAAGAGTCCCCCCCCCACCCTCCCTTACATCAAAATGCACCCCATTACCTTGTGTTGCTACTGGGAAGAAGCTGGAGGCAGAGCTAGGAAGTGCAGGGTCTGAAGGAGGCCCAAAGGAGGGTTGGAGCTCTACTGCAGCCCTAGGAGAGGTGTGAGGGCAACATGAAATGGCCTGGAGGGCCGGATTCGGCCCTTGGGCCTTGTGTTTGACAAATGTGGAATAGGGAATGCTAGAACTGACAGCCAAAAGGAGTGATGTTGACTATACCATCTGATTGTAGATGACCAATTAAAACCTGACTGTACATTAACCTTTACATATACTAAAATTATAAAATGTGATGGCCTACTCAAAGTATATTTAACTACTTGCCATCTGGGCCAATTCTTACACTTCGCTCCTACATGTAAAAATCTATTTTTTTGCTAGAAATTTACTTAGAAGCCCCAAACATTATATATATATATATTTTAGCAGGGGCCCTATAGAATTAAATGGTGGGTGTTGCAATTTTTTATGTCACACGGTAAATTCACAGCAGTTTTTTAAATGCATTTTTTTGGGGGGAAAAAACACTTTCATTAATTAAAAAAAAAAAATCACTGAAGTTAGCCCAATTTATTTTTTAAAATGTGAAAGATGATGTTATATCAAGTAAATAGATACATAACATGTCACGCTTTAAAATTGCGTCTGCCTGTGGAATGGCGGCAAACTACGGTGCTTCAAATTCTCCATAGCCGTAGGCGACGCTTTAAACACCTTTACGGGTTACAAGTTTAGAGTTGCACAAGAGGTCTGGTGCTAGAATTATTGCTCTCGCTCTGAAGTTCGCAAAAACACCTCACATGTGTGGTGCAATCTCCGTTTACATATGCGTGCGGGAGTAAGCATGGAGGGACGATGGCGCTTTAGATTTATTTTTTTAATTATTATTATTTATTTCATACAAAAAATTTTTTTTGGATTAACTTTATTACTATCACAAGGAATGAACAACATCTCTTGTGACAGCATGGGCCATGACAGGTCCACTTTATGGAGAAATCTGGGGTCCCCAAATCTCCCCTCCCGCCTCCCATGCAGCCAATCAGATACAGATCCCACTGATCAGCTACTTTCCCGGCCGCTGGTGGTCAGGTAAACAAAGAGGCAGAACCGGAAGTGAGGACATAACTCCTCCCTCCCGGACTCGGGGTTACAGAGAAATGGGAACAACATCAGTTCCTCTTTCTTTATTCAGGGCAGCCATCGTCGCCAGCATCTTTGCTCCTGAGCACCGTGATTGTACAGTAAAATCCAGGAGAGGAGGCGGCAGTGGTGGGAGGGAGGTGGGACAACCTTCCGCCACCTGCAGAAGTGATTGAGCGGCTAATTAGTCATTCGGATCACTTCTGCATGTTAGGGAATCGCCGGCTGAAAACATATATACTGGAATGATGTCTGTAAGTGCAGGCATCATTCCAGTATAACCACTGAAACCGGAAAACGTCCATGGTCATCCTCCCGGCGGGAAGTGGTTAAAGTGGTTGTAAACCTCTGAAATAAAAAAATGAACAGAGCGTATCTCTCTCATTACTCTGCTATCTGCATTAGTCACTTCTAACAGTTTATCCCGACACCACAGAATCTGAGGAAATGGCCTAGCCCCCCATCCAGCACACAGAGTGTGAATGACAGCTTTAGCTGTACATGATTTTTATGAGACTGTGTAGAGGGAGGGGTGTCCTTCCCCTCCACTCAGGTCTTAAATTACACTCAGCTCCCTGGTCTATGCTGAGCAGTGTGTGACATCAGATCCCTGCCCTCTGCTTGTTGAAGTTGAGAAATAACCCTTGATCTGTGTGTTTTAGAAGGTTGTAGAGAAGAGAGGGCTGCAGATAATCAGGTAGGAACATTCTTTTCATCTCTGTGTATCACCTGAGGCATTTTTAATAGATAAATTGGGGAATAGTTGACACCTCTGTAAGGTGTTTGTACCTCTGTTTGTCAGGTGTTTGAAACTTCTGTCATGGATGTTTATATTCTGCAATATTATCTGATATACAATATTTCTTAATAAACAAATTGTAAAGAAAAGAAACCTCTGTCAGGTTTTTCTTTTGCCATCTATGGCCCAATCGGATAATTTCTAAGACAGTTCCTGTCATGTAGGGATGAGCTAAGGTGGTTGGAATCCTGGTCTAAACCCAACTGAGCGAGTTCGCCAGGATGCTGTCACTGTGCATCACCCATCGTAAGAAGCCGATATGTAGCTATGGAGCAGGAAATGCCACTTATGATTGGCGGTGTACAGTGACAGCTTCCTAGCTCAGGTGGGTTCTGACTAGGATCTGGAGACACCTAAGCTCATCCCTGCTTTCATGTAGACACAATATGAAGAAAGAGAAAATCTCTCCAAAGTGAGGGAAATGTCCTCTCAGTCAGTGGTTACCAGATCAGGACTGGAACATTTCCCCCACTTTCCTGTTCTGGTGAAATGTTGGATTTTCCTTCACTAACAGTCCAGGGTAAAGCTGGCCATACACGGCTTGGATCAGGAAATATCAGTCACCTATGGGGTTGATTTATTGAAGGTAAATAGACTGTGCACTTTGCAAAGTGCAGTTGCACTCTTTAACCACTCTGCAACCGCTCACAGTAATACTACTGCGGCAGAGTGGTTCGTTATCGTCCAGCCACGTAGTATTAACGTGACTGGACACTCCCCCTTCTGGGCGGCGCTTGCGCGCCGCCGGAGGCTCGCTCCCGCTGTTTTCATTCACAGCGGGAGTCGGGCCAGGGGAGGAGCAGCGGCGATCGCCGCTGCTCTTACCCGATCGTCGGGGATCGAGTCTGGAGATCCGCCCGCTGTGTGTAAACACAGCGGGCGGATCTCCATAGTGACAGGGAGTGACAGATCGGACTGTTCAGCATAGCTGGACATCCGATCTGTCCATGAATCACATAGTCACCTCCCCCCCTACACGTCAGTAAGCACCAGGCATACATTAACCCCTCCCTCTCCAATAAAATTAACCCCTTCCCTGCCAGTGTCATTTTTACAGTAACAGTGCATATATATAGCACTGATTACTGCAGTAATGTCACTGGTACCCCCAAAAGTGTCAAAAATGTCAGTCAGGGGTCCGGTCTGTCCGCCGCAATGTCGCAGTCCCGCAAAAAAAATCGCAGATCGCCGCCATTACGCGTTAAAAAAAAAACACCAAAAATGACAGAAATCTTTCCCTTTGTTAGTAAACGCAATAACTTTTGCGCAAACCAATCAAAATACGCTTATTGCGTTTTTTTTTACCAAACATATGTAGCATAAAACAAATTGGCCAAAAACTTTTAAAAAAATTGGTTTTTACATCTTTTTTGGGGGGAATTTCATATAAAAAAATGTGAAAAATATTGTTATTTTTTCAAAATAAACGCTCTTTTTTTGTTTATAGCGCAAAAAGTAAAAATCGCACAGGTGATCAAATACCACCAAAAGAAAGCTCTGTTTGTGGGAAAAAAAGGACGTAAATTTCGTTTGGGTACGGCGTCGCACGACCGCGCAATTGTCAGTTGAAGTCGCACAGCGCCGAATCGCAAAAAGTGGCCTGGACGGAAGACAGCAAAATCCTCCGGTTGTAAAGTGGTTAAGTGCAGTTGCTCCAGAGCTTAATAAATGAGCAGAAGCTCTGCTGACTTCCATCATCAATCTTGTGCAAGCAAAAATGCTGTTTTTTTTTTTCCTTGCACATAATTGGGTATTCTTTGTAAAGTGAAGCCTTATTTCATTTACTAAGCTCTGGCGGAACTGCAACTGCACTTTGCAAAGTGCACATTCTAATTGCCTTTAGTAAATCAACCCCAATGTGTCAAATTCAAAAAGCTTTCTGAACAGTAACATTTTTAAGGTTTGAAGAAAGGGTTAGTGAAGACCTGATGGCATGCAGAAGAGAGCTGCAGGAAGAACGAGTGGCACCCAAGTAGTCCAGGAAGCCTCTTTTGCTGTTTTGTTCAATACAAGTTACAGAAATTCCTAAATATGCTTCTGTATATCTGTGCTGCTGAGAATTTCCATTAGGCTGGATTCACATTGTTCTGTGTGCAATGTAGCAAGGGTGGTAATGTACATATCTAGGTGTGACCGAGTTTATGTAGTTCCCCTTTCATGTGGCCCGTGCACACCAGATACAATGGGTTGTGCTGGTAAGCTTTGCCCAAAGCATAGACAAAGCAAAGACCTTTTTTACCTATCATGTCAGTTCACACCACTGTGCTGCGATGGTGTTTTCTATAAAAAAAAGTACTAAATGTCATTTTTTTTTCCAGCATGGAGCACTGTACTGCAGCAAAATGAGCTTAAAGAAAATGTCACTTTGGGGAACTTTAACAAAGTTTTCACAAAAAAGGACCCAGTGAATGCACTGTTTTCAGTGCATGAGCAACAATGCCTTTCATTACAGCACAGTGGCAGTGCAGTAGTGAACCCAGCAGGCGCGTACAGCCATAGATGAAAACCAGGCACAAAGAAAATAAGATGATTTCTTCTTGTTTTTCATTTTCATGCAGCAAAATGCATGATTTTTGCTGCATTAAAACAGATGAAAGTGAATGGGACCGTATAAAGTCTCATTTGTTGCAAGGAATGGTTACACAGCAAATTAAAATCTTATAGTATATTACAAGCCTCAAGCCTCGTACACACGCAAAGAATTTCCGCCGACCAGTCGTCCGTCTTTTGTCAAGAGTGGTGTCTGTTGGTTGGAATGTGCTCTAGACTCAGGGCCAGATTAACATAGGGGCTATTGGAGCTGCAGCTCCAGGCCCCTACCTTAATATAGGCCCCGGGTTGGCCATATTCACTGTTACCGCTCTTCTGTCACTTGTAAACACAGAAGTCTGGCTTCTATGCTCGCTTCCCCAGGCAGCTCCCTCAGAACCTCCCCACACAGCACGAAGGCCAGACAAGGAGGGACAGTTGCCGATGCATGGATGTGTTTATGGGCTTCAGAGACAGGCATGCATGGCTGCACCCTTCCTCCTCTGGGTGCATGCCAAGGCACGGCCCTTAAGGCCCTTCAAAATCCTCAGCACCAAGCCCATGATGCTCTTAATCCGGCCCTGTCTAGACTGCACAGAAATTTTCCCGTACGACAAAATTCTACTTCACAAGTGATGTCATGTGTTGGATTGCTTTCTATGTGTTCTTTCATCTCTGAGCATGCCTAGTCTTGCTCATAAGATTTTTCCCCATCGAAATCTGTACTAATGAGACAAAAATTTGGACGTGTTTTGATGGAGGACAAAAATTTTAATGCCTGCACACCAGGATTTTGTCAGCCGAAAAGTCGGAGTCGGCTGTTGAAAGCACCATACTAACAAGCCGAAAATCGGCAGATCGGTCGTCGGACGAAATTTCCCAGCCAAATTTCTTATCGTGTGTACGGGGCTTAAGGCTTCCTCCAAGCCAGGTGTAATGAAACTCTTATTTTCTACAATCTAAGATTATTATCAGTGGTGACATATACATATATATTTGGTTATAGAAACAGTTCCCAAGACACAGTTTCATTAGCTAAAGAGCTCTTGCATGAAAGCAAACAGAAAAAATCAAGAATTTTTCACTACACAACAAAAGTATGCAATTGATTTTAGAACAAGACCAAAAACATAGAAGCTCATACAAAGTATTCCCAAGAAGAACCTGTAGGCCTGAAAGTCTTCTTTTTTTTTTAATGAAGGAAGATCGAGGAACCCCTGTTGGGTTTTTACTGTTGTCTTTTTCCCTGTTGGATGTATCCTCTTGTCAAATAATGGCAGAAGTGAGAAAAAATCTCTCCAAAAGCCAACAGATGGTGATAAACAATTAGCAATATAGGATTCACATGATATAGTCTTCTATATCAAGGATAAAAGATGACTCAGAAAAATGCCTAACCATTTTATACCGCCTCCTACTGTAAAACTCCAAAAGAAGAATATTGGTACTTGACTATAAAAAAAATCACAAACAAATGTCTACATACACATAGCCATGATTACACAAGATTAAAAACAATAAAAGTAATCCCCCACCCTAGAAAATTAAAGTATGATGGTAGTTCTGCCATCCAATGAAGGAAGAAAATTTAGGTTCCCAAATCCACTAATGGGCCATACACACTATAAGATTTTCTGAAGACTTTTTCATTTAGACTTACCAAAACCATATAATATGAGGTCAAACCTAAACCCTTTCAATTTGTATGCAATCAGGCGGGCCCTTGCACTACATAGAAAAGGTAAATCTGAAGGAAAAAGTCTTCAGAAAATCTTTTCGTGTGTATGGCCCTTTAGGCAATATCTGGTGTTAACATAAATTAAACAGAAGTGAACCAGGGTCCAAAATCCAATAAAATCCTAACATAGGTTCTAACCCTCCACTCTGTCCAAAACTTAAAAAGTCATTTTTGCTGCAATTACTGCAAAATATATCTACGCGGTCAACAAGCGCAGGAGAATATCACATGGAAGTCCAACTAAAACTTCCACAATACAGCCACAAAATCTCAGTTCTCATTTTCTTTGACTAAACCAGCTTTGTAGATGTAATATCAATCGTTGGTCTTTTTCTCAGAGGAGGAACCAAACATAAAATGTAGTCTCTTCAACAAAAGTGATTACTCAAGACTCGGCTGTACACAGCCTCTGATCAAAGGCGAAAAAACCAGTTGTAGATCCAGCTTGATGGGTAGGCTGGAGGAAATGTTTGATGATGAATTAACAGAGGTTAGTTTGAGTTTCACTTAGTACTTAATAGTACTTTTAGAAAAAGAAACAAGTATTGTTTACTTAGTATATCAGATTGTATTTTTGATCATAAATCATAAAAGTATATCTAAAGCATAAACTTTTTGGTTTTGGATTGAATCAAGAAGGGTTATAAACACGGTTAGGTTTTACTTGCTGGAGAGATTCACTCTCTCTTTTTGTGCTGGTGACCACTGCTAGTGGAGCTGAAAATCCAAAATTTTGAGGCGTCAACTGAACAAGAAAGGATGGAAATTTTAGAACAGGGATGCCTAATTCTGTGCCTAAGAGGGGACTTCCCTAAAGCTGAACTCCAGCTTTTTACACACCTAACATCGTTTGATTGGGCAAAGCTGGCCCAAACTATGTCCCAAATCTGGCCCAAAAATATTGTTTGTTTGTTTTTCCAGAATTGTTGCTCTTTTTTTGTTTATAGCGCAAAAAATAAAAACCACACAGGTGATCAAATACCACCAAAAGAAAGTTCTATTTGTGGGAAAAAAATCAATTTTGTTTTTGGTACATTGTTGCACGACCGCGCAATTGTCCGTTAAACGAACGCAGTGCCGAATCGCAAAAAATGGCCGGTCATTAAGACGGTAAAACCTTCCGGTCCAGAAGTGGTTAATGTAACGCAGAAAAATTGCCAGGTCGTGAAAGGGGGGGGGGGGTAACCCTTCGGGAACTGAATTAGTAAACACAATGAATAAAATACTGTATTTTCTGGCGTATAAGACTACTTTTGAACCTCAAAAAAATGCCCCAAAAATGGGGGGTCGTCTTATATGCTGAGTATAATATCTCCAAGATAAACTAAGTATAAGTATTACCGGTAGATGTAATCTCTCAAGACGCTGGCTTTGAGGGAATCCTGTACCGGTATACTGTATGTAACGTAGCTTCGGCTACATACAGTGTACCGCGCTGAGCCAATCATTGAGAGCGATGTATTCTATTATTGAATGCAAAGCCTGCTCGGATTGGCGGAGTAACATCAGCCCGCCTCTCTGACTCTGCCAATCCAAACAGGCTTTGCATTCAATAATAGAATACATCGATCACTGTGATTGGCTCAGCGCGGTATACTGTATTTAGCCGAAGCTACGGTACATACGGTATACCGTACAGGATTCCCGCACAGCCAGCGTCTTGAGATTACATCTACTGGTAATACTTAGGGTACCTTGGAGATATTATGAGAGATTACATATTACAGTACTAGGGTACCTTGGAGATCTATGAGAAATCTGATGTTTTTCAATGGTGTTGCCTTGCTTCGGAAGGGGGGTAGTCTTATACGGCGAGTATAGCCCAAAACCTATGTTTTAACTTGAAAATTAGGGGGGATCGTCTTATACGCCCAGTCATCTTATACGTCGGGAAATACGGTATCTCCAATATTGTTTGAGATATTTTCAGCATAATTTAATTTTCATCAGATGCGTGCCACAACGTTCAAATGTCTGCCTGGCAAAAAACTGCAAGAATTGAGTTTGTATCGCCGGATTTATCTTCCAGCACTGACACATCCGTGCTGTTTATAAAATAAATTAATAATAAATATTGTAAAATAATATTTCCGATTAATGCATTTGAACACTACATAGCTACATGGCACCGAACCTGGCATCAGATTCCTAGCAACACACATACATAGGCAGTGTCTAAGCTTCTTGCTGTGTCATGAACAATCAGTCAACACGCTTCAACCCCAACAAAGGGTTTATTATGCGCTTCCTTATTGGAAAGTCTGGGAGGTGTGAGGCACTTGGATGAAGAGTGCTACCAGACTAAGGTATCAGAAGTTACTGAGCTGTGTGCTATAAATAGTACTGCCACCCAGGTACAGTCACTTACCAAATAATCTATGTACATATATTTTCTGCACTTCTCGCTGCTCTGTGGATCATTTCCATCTGGGGAGGAGGAGGATGGATTCCTAAGCTGACAATGATGCAGAAAAACACAGATCCGTGTTAGCCTCCAATACACTTGGAAATGTGTAGAATTTTGTATCTTTACCTACTGCAAATTTAGAAACGTCTTAATATTTACCCCTAAATAGCCTGACATACCATTGAATTTTTTGGTTGCTCTTCGTTACTGAATGTCACTGTTGTTTGCATTGTTTTAGTCCAGTGCCTCTGTCGTGGCATTACGGTATGCAAGAATTATATTTATATTAGAGATCGACTGATTATCGGCAACACCGATATATCGGGGGCCGATATGCACTTTCCCTGATATATCGGAATCAGCCCGAGGTTACCGATATTGGCGATATTTAGGGAAAGTGCATGTCCTGGGGGGGATACCTGCAGCTAGAGGATCACCACGGTACCGGCATCCATAGCTGACGGTCGGCTGTCTTGTAATGACAACCGATGCGGCTGAGAAGCCGCTCAGCTGTCATTACAAGGAGCGGGAGGGAGAACCTGGTTCTCACGTCCCACCGGGAGACACGGGCATCCTACCTCCGCCGCCGAGGAGACCTGGTGTAGCATGAAGATGTGTCCCCGTGAAAGCCGGTATCCCTGCCACAAGTGCACATGAGCCGGTCTCCATGTAAAAAACGCGGAAGTGATGTCATGACATCCCTTCCGGGTACTCGGTGCCGAATTAAAAAACTGACAGCATTCAAAGCAGCCAAACTTTTCGGTGCTGAGGAGGGGTTTGGGGTCTTTTAGGCCCATAGATCCCTCCACAAGAAGTACCTTTAGAAAAAAAAAAAAATGTTTTACATGTCCAAAAATATCAGCCGATATTGATATCCAATGACCAAAATATCGGTATCGGCATTAAAAAAACAATATCGGTCAATCACTAATTTATATTATATATATTAAAATATTACAGCTTTTGTGAATATGTAAAAGGATGCATACCATGTCAAAGACGCAAGAATAACTGATTACAGAAGAATAACTGGACTGGGTATTCGTGAGTTAAAACGAGCACATTCCTACAGCCAGGACAATCATTCTCCACCTTTTCTTTGACAGCAAATTCAACAGAAAGAGTCCAATAAACCAGCGCTTACAGTATTATGGGAAAAGGGGAAGGCAGTTTCTATGCCACCTTTTCCTCATGGGAGAAGTGGCGGGAAGGTAGGTTTCAAGTTCTCCCTTTGGCGCAGTAAGGCGGGCTTTATCCCTTACTTGTTCCCTATCCCTCCCTCCCTGCATGTGGTGGGTCACCTTTGTTATGCAAAAGGAGACAATTGGTATGTTTATTCTAGTTGCGAGTTATAAAACCCGCAAATGTATTTATTGATACAGCCTGAGCCGTAGTTGCTGGGTTGTTTAAGTGTTTTAATGTGGTTATTTTGATGATAATAAAGTTTTATACCACCGCGGCCAATTAATTTCCAAACATTGTGTGTATGCTTTATTTATTTAGGTTATTTATCTATTTATTTGGTTCAAGTTTTTATTAAATTGTGAAGGTAAAGGTAACTGTAAGAACTCCTGCCTACTATCCCATTAGAAAAATGTATAGAAAAGCAGCTGACACAATTCACTGGTGGCGGATACTGGCATAAAAACATACAATGGAACAGCGCAAACAAGTTCTGGACAGGAAATTCAAAAGAAAGAGTCAAATAGGTGTGAGGCCCTCAATGGATATAACGTTCCAACATAGATAGAAAGACACTTCATAGTGTAATACATTCGGCATAAAATGTATTAAAATCTAGAAAACTCACTCACCAAAATGTAAGATAAAATCTCGCATGTGTATCAATACTTCACAGTGGAATGTTTCCAACCATCAAGATGGCCGACCTCCGTGCTTGCCACTGTATGTAGTGGTCCACTCCGGATGGTAAGAGTCAGTGCGTGTACATCTGTCGGTGGAGGACCTCTCACAAGATTTTCTATTTTGGACCCCACACCTATTGGACTCTTTCTTTTAAATTTCCTGTCCAGGACTTTTTAGCGCTGTACCTTTGTATGTCTTTATGCCAGTATTCGCCACCCGTGAATTGCGTCAGCTGCTTTTTTATACATCTTTCGAATGCTGTAAGCACAGGTTTATTATCACATATTCCACCTTTTAAAAAAGTGTTAATTACATCCAAATTAAAAAAACGAAAATGCCTTTATTCATTTTTTTTTTTTTGCATTTTAGCCTCCAAAGCATTGCAACCAGGATCAGTGGGTGGCTCCTGCACACCATTCCTCCAACCCCAAAACCTTTCCAAGGTACAGATTTTCTGTTATGGAACCAGAAGTATCAATGGACTATGAGTGTGGCAATGTCAACGCATTTGAGATAGATTGAGGCATAGTAGTCCCTCTGTCACAATGGCAGATATATGGGACTTAAAGTGGTAGTAAACTCTACTTTTAAACATGTGCCTACAGGTAATCCTATAATAAGGCTTACCTGTAGATACAGTGAATATCTCCTAAACCTGCACTGTTTAGGAGATATCCACACTGCATGCAGCCGGTGATGTCACCGGTGCATGCGCTCTGAAAGGACAGCATACCCATGCTGTCCCTTCTGAGCTCCCTGCCACAATTCCTCAACTTCCGCAAATGTGACGTCATCATGGTGCAGGAAATCAGTCATCATGGTGCAGGAAATCAGTCATCATGGTGCAGGAAATCAGACGGCCACAGCATGCAAACCCAGAAGGAAGACTATGTGAAGATGGAAGCCCTGTCAGCGGTGGCAGAGTGTCTCTAAGTTCTTCGTTTTAAGCTAGTCTCCAAATTGAATGCTAGTTTCCATATCGAAAATGAAGAGGGTACTCAATTTAGGAAAATTCTCATACGACAGAATACAATTTCGGAAGTGATGTAATGTATTGTATTTTCAGACAAAAACCGCACTGATTAAACGAAAATTGTATGATCTGGTAAAATTTGTGTTTGTACCTTTGGATATTTTCGGGTGAACAGTCATGAATAGCTCTCGAAGGCTGTGTACTAACGATCAGATTATCGTAGATCACTTGGAAAGTGGTATTTTTCATACAAGTTTCTGATTGTGCGTGCTAGGCTTTATAGTCTTTCCATTCACAAATTCCAAAGTAAACAAAGACTGTGGCAAAAAGCACTGCATAATTTAAGTAAGTGGGGGGGTTTATTTTAGGGGTGGGCATCATATTACACCCTAAATAGGTGGAATGAGCCTTCAAACAATTTACAAATGTTTTATATGCTAGTTAATCAAAGGGATGAAAAATTATTTCAATAATTATAGTTGTGTTATCCATACCATTGGTTTAAGAGCCACTTCAGTCATCCTACAAAAATTAGTTTGGTGTTTAGTCTCATCTGACCTTAACACCTTTTTCCATGTGGCCTCAAAATCTTCAAGTTGTGTTTAAGGTGGTCAGATGAGACTAAAATGTAATTATTTTGCCTCGAAGATATGTCTGGCGGAAATTCAATACAGCTCACCATCCAAATAACACCATTCCTACAGTAAAGCATGGAGGGGTAATGTCCTGTTATGAGGTGTTTCTCTCTAGCATCGACTGGAGCACTTGTGAGGATAGAAGGAAAAATAGATGGAGCTAAATACCATTAAATTCTTGAGGAAAATCTGCTGCCTTCTGCCAGAAAGTTGTCAATGGGAAGAAGGTTTACCTTCCAACATGACAATGACCCAAAGCACACAGCAGAAATTACAATACAGTCATTCAAGAAGAAAAAGGTGAATGTCCTTGCATGGCCTAGGTAGAGGCCAGACTTAAATCCTATTGAATATCTGTGGAATGACTTGACGACTGTAGTCCACAGACAGCCACCATCATATTTAATTGAACTTGAGCAGTTCTGAAAAGAAGAGTTGGTAAATATTGCAAAGTCTACATGTGCAAAGTTAGTAGAGACATATCCCAACCCACTAAAGGCTGTAATTAAAGCAAAAAGTGGTTCAACAAAATACTGACATAAGGGGGGTGATCCTTTTTCCAACTCAGTGATTCTGTTATTTAATTGTATTTTTCTGACATGTTGTTGTTATATCTTTCACTTTCTCTCACAAGCACATGCATGTAGACAGGAAGTGATGACAGGAGATCAACAGCATCAACAGCAACTTTTGTTAAATTGCAACAAAGGGTGAAAAATAAAAGGTAAAAACAACTTTATTTAAACTGTTTATGATAGTATATACAGTGTTTTAGCAAAGTACAAGTAATCAATTTAGGGTTTACTATTACTTTAACACGGGGGGGGGGGGGGTCTTCAAATCCATGAGGACCATGTAGGCATGGAATATGTACAGCTTGTACTTTATATTCTCCTTTCCTCTGAAAACACCCAGGGAGGCTAGCTTGCCTATGGTTCAGATTAGTTCTAGAGGCATTAGATGCTACATCAGTTACATCACACACATTACAATCTTAATATGTAATCTTTGTAAAATATCCTTTAGATCTACCAAAAGTATGTGCAATATCCCACTGCACCTGAGACTGATGTCATCTGGATGGTTTTTAAAGTACAGCATAATATGTTGGCTCTATGTAAAACAGGAAACTGTACTGTGGCTTAAAGTTACCATTCACACGTATGTGATTTGACCACATATTATGCACTGACGAATGTATGTATTGCAGGAGTGTAAAGGATCTTTTTATTGTTGACTTGGATTTTAAAGCCCAACTCTGTGAATTACAACAAAACTATCCTTGCAAACTACCACTGCAAGGGTTCAATGCTTGTTAACTCTAAGCTTGTTTCTCTGCAGCAGGGACTGGAGCACTTGTCAGGATAGAAGGAAAAATAGATGGGGCAAAATACCATTAAATTCTTGAGGAAAATCGGCTGCCTTCTGCCAGAAAGTTGACAATGGGAAGGTTTACCCTCCAACATGACAATGACCAAAAGCACACAGCAAAAATGACAATACACTGATTAAAGAAGAAAAAGGTGAATGTCCTTGCATGGTCTAGTCAGAGCCCAGACTTAAACCCCATTGAAAATCTGTGGAATGTCTTAAAGACTGCAGTCCACAGACAGTCACCATCAAATTTAACTGAACTTGAGCAGTTCTGAAAAGAGGAGTGGGCAAATATTGCAAAGTCTACATGTGCAAAGTTAGTAGAGACATATCACAACCCACTAAAGGCTGTAATTAAAGCAAAAGGTGGTTCAACAAAATACGTATGTGATTTGACCACATATTATGCACTGACGAATGTATGTATTGCAGGAGTGTAAAGGATTTTTTATTGTTGACTTGGATCTTAAAGCCCAACTCTGTGAATTACAACAAAACTACCCTTGCAAACTACCACTGCAAGGGTTCAATGCTTGTTAACTCTAAGCTCTAATTCACACTGGTGGCGGATCGATTCCCGCTGAGCAAAACTGAGTCAGTTTGGTGCACCATCCGCGTGAAAGGGGCCTAAGAGTGCATCCTGATAACAGTCCTTTATTTTCCAAATAGTTCTGTCCATTTTCACAAGTAAGACGGATAGGGAAATCCTCCCCACTGGGACATTGTATTACACTGATCAGTGGCTGCAGCCGCTGATTGACAGAAAGTATTCCATCACTCCCTTTGAACAGAAGTCAATCTAACGATTAATGTCTGTTGAACAGCGAGGGCCGTACATGGATTCAAATTTTGGCCAGTCCCTGCAAAACCAGGCTTTTTAGGTCCATCTATAGCCAGATTTATTCCTTGTATGGGCTTTAGTATACTTCTGTGCAACCATGACCAACCCTTCTGTACTGGGCCAAGGCCTCATAAGTTCTAAAGGAGGGCCCGAGCACCTACCGAGCAGGAGGGTTGGCAGTACTGCCTCAATGCTGACACTTGTGAATCTTGTGCAGTGCTGCCGACTTCTGCTTCTCTTTTCTCCCTCCAGCTGCGATGCAGGGGGATCGGTACTAGTATCTACACTCCCTGCTGTTTGGGACCCCAGTGTGCCCATTTCTCAGCAGTGCTCCTGGTTTCATACAGGGGGGGGTTATTTTAGGATGGAAAGCGGGAACGAACACACCATTCTGAATGAACAAAGTGAGCAATTAGTAACCATCGCTCAATGTGGGGGTGCAGATATTGCCTCAGTGCCAATATTCACTTGCATTGGTCTTGTTCAAAGGGGGTATACTTTCTTCCATGGCTGCAAAGCATAGCATCATGGCTGTTGGGTCTTGTTCAATGGGGGTATCATTTCTTCCTTTACTGCAAAGCATAGCATCGTGGCTGTTTTAGCAAAAATATAATGGGGCCCTGTCAGCTAGGCTGTACGGGGCCCCATGATTTCTATCATATCAGCAGCCCTGTGTGCAGCATTCAGTGTTACATAGCTATTTCCTGTCTGATGTCTGACAAATTCACACCCCTAGCCCCCTGCTGTGTTTATGCCCCACAGTTGAGCTCATGCTCCCCCATATCTTCAAAGCATAGCGGCTTTGGAGATATGAAGAAAACAATAAAACAGAGCCTTGAGGGAACTCCGCGCATGCTCAGTTTGGTGTGTTTTGTTAGAGAATTTTTTTTTCTTGGAAGGATGCATGTGATTAGCACAGGGTCAATCAGCACTGTCCAGGCAGAGGGTCGGGGGTTCCTGCTATGTGCACTGGCTCACAGTCATGTTGGAACAGGAAGGGGCCATCCCCAATCTGTTCCCACAAAGTTGGAAGCATGAAATTGTCAAAATGTGTTGGTATGCTAATGCCTTAAGAGTTCCCTTCACTGGAACTAAGGGGCCAAGCCCAACCCCTAAAAAAACAACCCCACACCATAATCCCCCCTCCACCAAATGATTTGGACCAGTGCACAAAGCAAGGTCCATAAATACATGGATGAGTGAGGAGTAGAGGAACTTGACTGGTCCTGACCTCAACCAGATAAAACACCATTGGGATGAATTAGAGCGCAGACTACGAGCCAGGCCTTCTCGACCAACATCAGTGCCAGACCTAACAAATGCCCTTCTGTAAGAATGGTCAAACATTCCCATAGATACATTCCTAAACCTTGGTGACAGTCTTCCCAGAAGAGTTGAAGCTGTTATAGCTGCAAACGGTGGGCCAACTCAATCTTGAACCCTACGTACTAAGACTGGGATGCCATTAAATTTCATGTTCATGTAAAGGCAGGCGTCCCAATACTTTTGACAATATAGTGTGTGTATATATATATATATATATATATATATATATTGGCTGGAGCTTTTCTTTAACCACTTGCCGACCGCCCACAGTATATTTACTGCAGCAGTCAGCCTCTCCTGGGCAAACCGACGTAGTACTACGTCGCTCGCTCAGGAGCCTGTAGGGGGCGAGTGCGCGCCGCCGGAGGCGCGCTCCTGCCCCCGCTTATTCACGGCCATCCCCGCACGTGTGACCGGCGGCTCCGATGTCTGCCAGTCACTTGCGATCTCCCGGTGGAGAGGGAGAAAGGCAGGCGGCTGATGTAAACAAAGCAGCCTGTCATTCTCCCTGGTGTAACTGCAGAGATCATACGATCCTGCTATGTAGGATCGTATGTCTCTGTGATTACATCACAAGCCACGCCCCTTTACAGTTAGAATCACGCCCCTAGGGACACACTTAACCCCTTGATCACTAATAAAGTTAGCCCCTTCCCTGCCAGTGTCATTTTTACAGTAACAGTGCATATGTATAGCACTGATTACTGTAGTAATGTCACTGGTACTCCCAAAAGTGTCAAAAATGTCAGTCAAGGGTCCGATCTGTCCGCCGCAATGTTGCAGTCCCACAAAACAAATCGCAGATCGCCGCCATTACAAGTTAAAAAAACAATAAAAATGACATAAATCTTTCCCTTAGTTAGTAAACGTAATAACTTTTGCGCAAACCAATCAAAATACGCTTATTGCAATTTTTTTTACCAAAAATATGTAGCAGAAAACAAATTGTCTTAAAATGTTAAAAAATTTAGATTTTTTTTTTCATTTTTTTGGGGGGGGGGGGGGGGGAATTTCATATAAAAAATGTGAAAAATATTGTTGTTTTTTCAAAATTGACGCACTTTTTTGTTAATAGCGCAAAAAATAAAAATTGCACAATCGCAAAATAGGCCCTGGTCTTTGAGCAGCTAAATCCTCTGGGGCTTAAGTGGTTAAATTATTTTACATTGACGTTTTTTTATTGTATCAGCAGGTTGTTTCTTGTAATAACTGTTTTTCCACATCATTAACTCTTCTACAATTAAACACGATTGTCGTAACACAGAGAAGTCAAACGGAGAACTTCAAAGCTTTATAATTGAACAGAGGGACCTGTTCACACATGATGTTACATCACTGACACGCAGACCAAGCACAGGATGATGCCTGTGTGTACAAGGCGCTGGCATTAACCTGCAACAGAGCTGCAACACTGCTACACCGCTAACCTATTCAAATACAGAACTGGTGACAGCCAAAACACAATAAATTCATTACAGGGAAATAAGATGAATTATACCCTGTGCAGAGAGGAGTGTGATGAGCAACTGAGTGAGACTTGTTAACAGGCAGACTCTCCAATTAATATGCTCCAACACCTTTAAACAGAGGACAGATGATAGTGGCGCTGATGATACTGTAGGATGTGGAGCAGTAATTGTCACTTAGCCACTTAACTCCCTGTTGCATCGCTCACTGCTCATTGTGGATTTATCTCTTAGCCAATTACTGCTGTCATTTGCATTTCAATGCCCGCAGTCAGGAGGCAGCACCGTGTCAGGGACTAGAGCAAGGATCTCAAGTAGAGGGGATTGTATACAGCTCTGTTAATTCACAAGGGTATGTGTGCTTTACTACCGCACAACACGACACAAGGACCATCATATTTTACAATACAGAGGTTTGGTTCTGCGCAATGTTAGAAGAAACTAGAAAAGCTGTTTAAAAAGTGCTGCCTCCCCCAAAAAACCTTCCCTAGTTGGGAAAAAGGTGTATAGTGGGTAGGGCACTGCTATATATATATATATTATATAACCTTAATATAAATAATATTGCTTAAATATAGATGTGAAAATTCATAGTAAAACAATCAAACTTATAGGTAATAAGGCAAATATCAAACAATCAATTTCTATTAATGTGACCAAAATTATATATATCAAATAGAAGTCCGTGAGCAAAACAAAGTGTATAGTGCTCTTTAAAAGTGCTGGGTGCTAAGCAATAACATATACAAAAACTACTAAATAATAGATAAATTCACATAAAGTCCTTTTGAAAATTCATCAAACAGTGAATGAAGTGACAGGTGCTCTTTAACCCCCTTGGATCGGAAGATTTCCCCCTTAATGACCAGGCCATTTTTTTTACAATACAGCACTGCATTATTTTAACTGAAAATATCGCAGTCGTGCGACGCTGTACCAGAATAAAATTGATGTCCTTTTTTTCTCACAAATAGAGCTTTCTTTTGGTGATATTTCATCACCTGTGCGATTTTTATTTTTTTGCGCTATAAACAAAAAAAGAGCGACAATTCTGAAAAAAACAATATTTTTTATTTTCTGCTATATAACATTCCCAAAAACAGAAAAATTAAAAAAATTACATTTTTCATCATTTTAGGCCAATTTGTATTCTGCTACATATTTAGAAAAAAAATCCCAATAGGTGTATTTTGATTGGTTTGCGCAAAATTTATCAAGTCTACAAACTAGGGGGAAAAGATTATTTAATTTTTATTTTTTTATTTTTTTTACTAGTAAAGGCGGCGATCAGCGATTTTTAGCGGGACTGCGAGATTGCGGCGGACAGATCGGACCCCTAACTGACATTTTTGACACTTTTGGGGGGACCAGTGACATTACTACAGTAAATCAGTGCTAAAAATATGCACTGTTACAGTAATAATGACACTGATAGGGAAGGGGTTTACCCAGGGGCGATCAAAGGGTTAAATGTGAGCCTAGGGGGAGTTTTCTAACTGTGTGAGGGATGGGCTTGTGAAATCAATACAGGGACCTGTGTTCCTAAATAGGAGGAACACAGGAGCTCTGCATTGACTACAGAGAGAACAATGGTTTGCCGTGTGGATCAGCTTCCCCGCTGGCGAGGGGGGCGCGCGCAACCGCGGACTGCTGTACAGGTACAGCGTTTTGCAGGAACCTGCCGACCTGACGCCTATAACTGCAGGGGCTGGTCGGCAATTGCTTAAAAGTGCTGAGTGCTGTGCAATAACATATGCAAACTACTAAATAATAGATAAATTCACATAAAGTCCTTTTATTTTAAAAATTCATCAAACATGAAGTGACAGGTGCTCTTTAAAGTGCTCCAAAAATGCTCAAATGCGTGTCTGTTGTTGGTGTTCCACAAGCCGTGCTCCCCCTACAGTGGGGGGCAGCAGACTTCCAAAACAACCACTGTTAGGGACAGCAGACCTGGGATCCACAAGTGAGTATCACCCTATATTGTAGCGCTAGACCTGAGGCTCATATACGGTGGAGTTCTTTTCCTTTATAACTCGTTTCACCAGTTGTAGTCATCAGGAAGAGCTGAATAGGTCAGTTTTGCACATTGTAAACTTTGATCTATTTAATTACTAGAAGCTGGTCTGAAGAATATTTTTCCTTTAGGCTCTATTCACACCTGAGTGTATCATTTTCCGGTATTTTTTTTTCTGGGCTTTTTTCAGGCATTTTTCAGGCGTTTTTTGCAGATGTTTGGAGGCAGGCATTGACATCTAACAAAAACGCTTGTAATCAGCCAAAAAAGAAGCTCAAGTACTTTTTTGAGCTTCAGGCGACAAAACGCACAAGTGTGAACAGGGACCATTGAAGTGAATGGGATTTTGCTTGTTGGGCGTTTTGAGACTTCAGAGATGAGCGTTTTACGAGCTGAAACACGCTTAGGTGTGAACAGGGCCTAACTACCTTGATTAAACACAGACCACTATCTTCAGGGGCCTGGAGGGCCACAGGTTGGACACCTGGGCTCTACATTACAGAAAGGCAACCTACCCACTATACATATTTTACAATAGGTCTCATCTGCATATTTGCTGCATGGAATAGTATGGTTATATTTAAAGGGACACATCATTTTATTTTATTTTTTAATAAAAATTAAATAAAGAAAATAAAAACAAATAGGGCAGACTCGAAAGATTGTCTCGTCTTTTTTTTGCTGTCACTCATCTATGTTTCTATTCAAAAAAGTAAAAATTTAGACAGGATTATTATTTCCTTTTATTTATAATTAAATAGAGTATAGTAATATATTAATTGTATAAATATAAGCATGGTACAACCGGATATAGCTACAGAACATTCTCACCTTTGGAGGTCGCCCCCCCCCCCAAGTCGGATCGCCCCAGTGTGAACGGGGCCTTACTGTACGTGTACCATGAACAAAGTGTCATTTTTGAGACAACATAAAACAATTAAAATCAGAAATGTTATAGTGCATACGTTTTAGGTTTTTTTTTTTTGCACGCATGCACATTTCAGACCTGAAGATTCGTTAAAACTCCAAAATGTTATACCCTGGAGAATAAAATGCTGGTATTTGCCAACTGTTTATGTAATGCATATTTTCAGTAAAACATTTAACATAGTAAATTTTAGCACTCACAAACACAACAGGGTTGATTTACTAAAACTGCAGAGTGCAAATTCTGGTGCAGCTGTGCATAGTAGCCAACAGCTTCTAACTTCAGCTTGTTCAATTAAAGAGGAAGTAAACTCTTCCTGTTTTTTTCTTTTCGTTTTATTTCTCCCTGCAAAGTAAATACATAATCTGTTAGTATGCGTCGCATACTAGCACATTATGTGACACTTACCTGGAAACAAAGCCCGCGTTGTCCCCGCTGGCGGCCGCATCCATCTTCGCCCCTCTTCCTTTCAGGTCTGCGGACTCCGGCTGTATTACTGGTCGGAGCTGCGTGACATCACTCCCGCACATGCGCGCAGGAGCCACCGGTCATGGCACAGGGCTCTCAAGAAATAGCACGAGCGGCTGTTCCTTCAGAGCGCATGCGCTGATGACGTCATCGGCTGCATGCAATGTAAATATCTCCTAAACAATACAAGTTTTGGAGATATTTACAGTACCTATAGGTAGGCCTTATTAAAAATCTGGAAGCTGATTGGTTACTATGCAGAGCTGCACCAGATTTTGCACTCTCTAGTTTTAGCAAATCAACACCAGTATATTACATAGTTTTTAGTCAAATATAAAAGGTGAGATTAGGTCGACTAAACGCTAATAAAGGCTGATAAACAAAGGTATCCAAATTGTGCTCTAAAGGCCTTTACAGGTCTTCAGATTACAAACAACTGTGAATAATGGCCCTAGAATTAATGCTCTCACTATAGGATGAGTGGCGATTTCAAATATGCAAAGGGAAATCAGCATTTTGTATGTATGCGCATTTACATTCGTATGTGTGAACATGGGGGCAAGGGGATTTAAGTTTTTTCTTTGTTTTTTTTACTGCTTGTGTGAAACTTTTTTTTTCAACTTTTTTTTTCTACTTTATTACTTCTACATAGGGGACTGACAAGGAGACATCAAAAATCTATTAGACTCCTAATGTCACCTTCGTACCCCACTGAAAAGTTGATCGAGCTGATTTTTTTTTTTTGAGTATCTGCTGGGATCAAAAAGATGTAATGAAAAATTGGATCAAGTATTACCCTTGGTTCACACCTATGTGCTTTTTAGTGCATTTTGCAGTTTGCAGAAATGCACTACAGTCCAGTTAAAATGGTTTCCTATGGTACATGTTCACAGCTATGCGTTTTGCAGCCGGTGTGTTTTTAGAAAGGGTTGGGGACTTTTTTTACTTGTGTTTTGCCTGTAATAGACTTCAATAGAATTGCACCAGAAAGGCAAGTATTGTGTTTGTGATGCAAGTGTGTTTTGCGTTTTTTATTTTTCCCTTTTAAACACTGTATATGGCGGGTTGCTAAGAAGCGGGCAGGGAAGCCATGTCCTTAACAACCGATAAGTCATCAGCTGTTTTTAAAAAAAAAAAAAAAGAATTGCTGGCAAAAAAGAAAAACGTTTTGGGGTCTGGTATGGGCTTGGAAGGGACACCCCACGAAAAAATATTCTTAAAACATGGTGTGGGGTCCCCCTAAAATCCATACCAGACCCTTATCTGAGCATGCAGCTCGGCAGGTCAGGAAAGGGAGGGGACAAGGGCGCCCCCCTCTCTCCTGAACCATACCAGGCTGCATGCCCTCAACATTGAAGGGACCCCCGCACCCCAAAGCACCTTGTCCACATCTTGATGGGGACAAGGCCTCTTTCCGACAACCCTGGCTGGTGGTTGTGGGGGTCTGCAGGCAAGGGGCATATCGGAATCTGGAAGCCTCCTTTACCAAGGAGACTCCCAGATCCCCCCCATGTAAATGAATATATAGTACCCCTACGTATTCACCAATAAAAAATAAAAGAAGTGTAGTGTTACAAAACACAAGAAATGGTTTTTGACAAGCCGTGTCTTCTTCCTCTGTCTTCTCCCTCCGGTGTTTCTTCTCTCTCTTAAGTGTGCAAAAATATACAGTGTGCAAAAACGCATAAAAAAGGAGGGTTTCAAAATGCACTGCAAAACACGCCAGAAAAACGCAGCAGCATAGATGTGAACCTGGACTTAACAGCATTTGTCAGTTTGTCATGATAGGAGCATTTCCTTTAGCTGTTGGTCTATGCATGGCTCGCTTTTATAGGGTAATAAGGGTAAAAAATGACAGCTTAGCGTGGAGAACATTAAAAATAATTTATTATTATCAGTCTGAATTACTGACAAACCCCCTATCTTTAACTCCACATTGCAATCATCGTAAAAGTGCCTGTATCAACATCTTAAATTGCTGTTTCTTTTTTTTTTTTTTTAAACGTAGCAAGCCATGTTTTTAAACTCAAGAAAAGGCAAAATAATCTGCAAGAACAAAGATGGAAAGAGGCTTCCTTTCCAGCTACACTTCCTTCCTGTTTCTAATTTTGCCTCTGAAGCATCTACAGTGTTTACACTCGAAGTTCCGTTAACCCAGGAGAGGCCTGCAGCACTAACAGATTTTGAAATGACACCATTTTCCAAGAAGTTTCTCGAGATGAATAATGTACAACATTTATCATTTTGTTAGCATATTGGCAGATGGGCTCCACCTCATCTGTCTAGTATTAGACCTGTAATAAGCCAAGCTGGCTTGGGAGCAATCACGCCATCATTACACTGGGTGCGTTTGCTGGCTCTGATGACTCGGTGACAATTTTAGGAAGCTGGTGTGCAGGAGCTCTATCAAATGTACTGACAAAAAAAATCTGTCATTCTTTTGTATTAAAGATGAAAGTGTGAAAACAAAAAAATATAAGAATTAGGCCTCATGCGCAATGCTGCTGTTAAACTTACATTTTTTGTGAGTTTGGGTGTTTTTTAACTGCCCTTAATTACTTAAAGCGGTAGTATCCTGCTGTTTGACACTTTTACCTACAGGTAATAAGGCTTACCTGTAGGTACAATTAATATCTCCTAAACCGGCACGGTTTAGGAGATATTTGCAGTGCATGTGCAGCGTCCCACTCAGGACACGTGGGAACTGCAAATGTATTATTTCTTTGTCATCGCTGTATTGCATGTCATTTTGCATTTGACATTTGTTAATCCCTGTTCATAGGCTGGTCAAGTGTGCTTCATACTTCCCACCACAAGATGGGGATAGCACCACTTTGGGATATCTATCCCAGCTCAGGTTTATCTGTGGTCAGTGTTCAGTTCAGGAAGTGAGTGTACAGAGAGAAGCTCCATGTAGAAGGTTAGTGAAGGTCAGTCCTAAGAAGGGACAAATTGGAACTGCTAAAATCAAAGGGTAAAAGCCACCAAACGGCAGCAACAGACCTTTGAGAATAAAGGTGAAGGATTCCTTAGCCACTGGCAACCTCACCAAATTTCCCTGGATTCTAAAGGGATCAGAAACAAGTGAGCATTATACTGAACCACAGCCTGAGTCCAGCATTACTAAAACCTATTAACAGTGGATAAGCAAAATTCCTCTATTTACCCAGAGACTGTATTCTATCTGGATGTTTGTACTGCAATCAAAACCAGTCACAGTAAAAGTTGTGAGTTGTATCCTACCACTGTCTACCTCATTCTTCACTATTGCTATTACAACTGGTTGTACCACCATTAACGGTACTGGCGTCACGACAAATACCATCAAGGGACCCAGCCACCACAAGCACTCTAAACACCCCTGTCATCACGGGCACCTCAACCACCATCTTGGCTGGCGTTTCCCTATCACAGAGCGTGCCCCGGAGGATTTCGTGCTGTCTTCCTCTTCACTGTGCGACCAGCCCAGGGAGGCTTTCTGCTAACCGTGAGTAAACCGATGAACTGTATTATTGGTGTCTATCATCGGCCCACCGTGCACCATCACGTGTCACCCCTGTGGTTCTGGCTCGTCGCATAAAAATTTGGCGTCACGAACAGGATATAAACCCCTGCGCCTTATCTAAAAGACTGTCGCAGAATAAGCCCCTTTGCTTTATTGAGAGACTGTTTACTTATTGCATGCTGTGTGGGGCCACAGAACTGTTTAAACTGTTTCAAAGTCGCATGGAAGTGTTATCCCAGTTATCAGCATAAAAATCGCAGCATCCAAAGAGAGAAAATCAGACATTTGTGTGTCAACAAAACTGCTTGCTGTATTTGAATTGACTGTTTCTATGCACTTAAAATGGCTGCCGGAGGCCTTCATGTTTAAAAATTTCTGCGCCATCACTGTGGATAAGTTAGTGACACCCCCTGCAGAGCGGGAAAGTTTGGTGCCACCCATTTATGCAAAATTGTCCAGCCAGCCCGCCTTACCTTTGCTGTGTCAATCCTGGGAGGAGAGTGTGACAAGCGCACGCCCCAGAAGTCACGAGACTTTGCATGCGAGCAAAAGAGAAAATAATCGCATTGCTTGCCGTCCGAGCAGTAATCGCAACCTGTCATTTGCCTCTACTAACTATAAGCAGCACTAATAGCAGGAACACTGCCAGAGACCCAAAATCAACATTGCTGCAGCATTGTATTCAGCTGACATTAAATTCTTAAAGGGCCATACACCCGCAGGACAGCGGTCGCCCATAGCAACGCCGCACAAAAAGTGTCTAAAAACGCATTTGACTTACCTAACTATAATTCACCTGCTGTCACCATGTCTGTGCAGGAAGATGACGTGCAGCCTGACCTCAGCGGACCCCCTGCAGCAGCCGCAGTCGGTCCCAGCGCAATACCAACCGCTGCAGCACCAAGCTTAATGCCTTTAACCATGCCTTATTATTTTGGGGCCCCCTGGTTCCCACGATATTCTGGAGAAATTCATACTTTAATGGACTTTAAAGAAAAAATTCTTGCTGTGTTCAGATTGTACCCTGTATCCTCAGAGCAACAGATGGAGATTCTTCTTGCGCAATTGGAAGGAGCTGCGCTCAGAGAAGTGAAATCTTGGCCGAGCTCAGAGAGAAAGACCATAGAGCAGATTTTTGAACGCCTCTACACCACCTTTGAACCCAGAACCGTGTCAGAGGTCAAGATGAGGTTCTTCAGCAAGAAACAGCAATCTGGTGAGTCACTCAGAGACTTTGCATTATCTTTGCAGGAATCCCTTAGAGCTGTTATCCAAGTGGACCCCCGTGAGGCAGAGAATCAGGACAAAACCCTGAAAGAACAATTTATTGAAGGCGTCCATACAGACAATCTAAAGAGCCAACTAAGAATGCTAGCCGCCCAACATCCAGGAGCTACCTTCTTAGATTTCAAAGAATTAGCTATCAGCATACTGGGAAAAAGCACACCAACAGAACCTGTTAGATCTGTTGAAGTGCCTGTATCACAGCTGGTTACCCCTGCAAAGTCTTTACCTATAGTCAGTCAGGCAACCCAAGCTCCAGTTCCTGATGCAGTTGCCGCCTTGACTGAGCAAGTCCATTTCCTGACTAAAAGTCTGGAGAAAGTCCACCAAAAGTTGGAACAATGGGAGAAACCATTAATGCTAGAGGATGAGAAACCTGTGTCCAGAAGACTCTTCCCCTCTAATTATGGAGAGACTTATTCCAGAAATTCTGGCGGACGCCCCCCTGACCGCACTAGTACCCCTAAGCGGCCTATCTGCACATACTGTCACAAGCCAGGCCATACAGAAGCAACCTGCTGGCAGTTAAACAGGGAAACCCCCGAGGCCAAGGACCACCCCTCGGGAGGTAAACCAATAGGTCCAGAAGATCCCCACTGGATGCCAAGATACGTAGGATCCCGTCCTGAAGTGGCACTTCAAATAAATGGAGTTCCTTTTGTTGCCCTAGTTGACACCGGATCCCAAGTCACCACTATCCAACAAGCAGCCTTTGAAAAATACTGGGATCAAAATCAGCTTACCCAGCCTCCAGAATCCTGGCTGAGTCTCATAGCCAGTAACGGCAAACCCATACCAGTCCATGGTTATTGGGAACCTACCATTCAAGTAGGAGGAACTACACTACATCGACAAAGCCTTATTGTGGTACGAGTCAGAGACAATAACCCTAACCCTCCAATCGTCCTAGGAATGAATGTCCTCAGGAACTGTTATGTTGAGATGCTAGAAGCCTTGCACCAGTCAGTGCCTACTGCCTCTCCTGATTCTAAGAAGGTGATCCAACAAACCATCCGTGTACTAAATGCGCAACAGAGATTCACCAACGAAAAAGGAGAAATTTGCTGTGCCCGCATCCGAGATAAGCAACCTGTGATCCTCAAACCCAACACCGAAACTCTCTTGTGGTGCCGAGCTGTAGTCGGAATTCAAGGTCAAGACTACCAAGCCCTGGTAGAGCCTGTTGTTTTGGAAGACTATCCTCTAGTTAGAGCTGCAAGGAGCCTAGTAACCGTCTCTGAAGGTAAAGTGCCTATACGACTCCTAAACTTGAGTGATAGCAGTGTAACACTAACCAAACACCGTCCTATCGCACAGCTAATCCAAGTCACTTTTCAAGATGTCATCAGTGTGGCTACAGCTACCACAGAAGAAATTACCAAGAGACAGAACCCACAGGACCAAAATGTAAACACATCCTGGTGGAAAGAACTTCATGTGGGAGATGCTTCCACACCAGCAAACCAAATTGAGGGAGTACTAAAAATTGTGAAGGAGCTTCACCATGCCTTCAGTAAGCATTCCACAGACTATGGAGAAGTGGATATCATCAAGCACTCCATCCCTACAGGTTCACACCCACCGATAAAGGAAAGATATCGGCCTATACCACCAACTATGTACCAATCCGTAAAGCAAATGATCCAAGAGATGAAGGACTCCAATGTCATTAGAGACAGCCATAGTCCATGGGCTGCACCTCTAGTCCTTGTCCGTAAAAAGGATGGTAACATCAGATTCTGTGTGGATTACAGAAAAATTAACCAAATCACCCACAAGGATGCTTACCCTTTACCATGCATAGAGGAATCTTTGACAGCTTTAGGATCTTCAGCCTACTTCTCTACCCTTGATTTAACCAGTGGATACTGGCAAGTACCAATGGCACCTGAAGATCGTGAGAAGACTGCATTTACCACCCCTATGGGCCTATTTGAGTTCAACTGCATGCCTTTTGGACTTTGCAATGCACCCGGAACTTTTCAAAGATTAATGGAGCGTTGTTTAGGACACAAAAATTTTGAAACCGTCCTGTTGTACTTAGACGATGTCATCATCTACTCCAAATCTTATGAAGATCACTTGAAACATTTGGCCGAAGTTTTTCAAGTCCTCATTAAACATGGACTCAAAGTCAAACCATCTAAGTGCTATCTACTGAAGTCAGAAGTCAAATACTTAGGGCATATTGTAAGCTCTGAAGGTGTTAAACCGGATCCAGAGAAGATAGCCGCAGTCCGAAATTGGCCTACTCCTACTACAGTGAAAGAAGTGAGGAGTTTTCTCAGTTTCGCAGGATACTACAGACGCTTTATTCCTCATTTTGCACAAATTGCAGGGCCAATATTAGAACTTCTGAGAGGACATCCTAAGAGGTACCAAAAGTCTCCAATACCAGTTGAATGGAACACAGAAAGAGAAATTGCCTTCCAGCTCCTGAAGAAGAAGTTGACAGAACCACCAATCCTAGGCTATCCAGATTACCAGCAGCCATTTCATCTTTACACAGATGCTAGTAAGAAAGGTCTGGGAGCTGTCCTGTCGCAAGTACAAGAAGGTAAAGAAAGAGTTATTTCCTACGCTAGTAGATCTCTTAGAGGTACTGAAAGAAATGACCAAAACTATAGTTCCTTCAAATTGGAATTCCTCGCACTCGTGTGGGCTGTTACAGAAAAATTTAAAGATTACCTTGCCGCAACACCATTTGTGGCCTTCACAGATAACAACCCGCTAGCACATCTTAATACCGCTAAGTTGGGAGCATTGGAACAAAGATGGGCCTCACGCCTAGCTAACTACGATTTCACCATAAAATACAGAACAGGAAAAGCAAATGAAAATGCGGATGCATTATCTCGTCTGCCTACCCAAGAAGACCCTACTACACAGGAAGATGTTTGGGAAGAGGTAGAAATGCCAGCTTTTTACAAAAATTTTGCCCAACAAGACATTATCACCATCAAAGGAAGAAAAGTTCTTAACCTACAACAACAAGTGGACAAAGAAAGGTGGATCAAGCTGCAAAATGAAAGCAGAGTTTTGGGAGAACTGCAAGATTTCTTCACCAGCGGAAGAACACCTGAAAGAATTCGCAGAAGAAATGCTGATCCAGAATTGTCAAAACTTTGGAGACACAGAAAACATCTCTTCCTACAGAAGGGCCTACTATTAAGAAGAACTTTAGACCCAATTACCTGGGATCGTCTATACCAAATCTTAATACCACGCCGAGATGCAAGAATCATTCTTGAAATGTATCATGACCAATCGGGACACTTTGGCGTGCAGAAGACAGAAGCCACCATCCGTAGGAGATTCTATTGGATTGGGATGAGAGGAGACATTGAAAAGTGGTGTCGAGAATGTTCCACCTGTGCTGTTGGAAGAAATGAAAAACATGACCAAAAAGCACCCTTACATCCCATTGTAAGCCAAACACCGCTAGAAATAGTTGCAATTGACCATGTGAAGCTGGAACCAAGTCGCTCAGGTTACACATACGCCATGACCATCATTGATCATTATACCAAATTTGTTGTAGCCGTACCTGTCAAGGACTTGACCGCTAAAACAACTGCAGATGCCTTCTGGAAACATTTCCTTTTGCCATATGGATGCCCAGAAAGAATCCTTACAGATCAGGGATCTGCCTTTGAGTCGCAACTCTTCAAAGAACTGTGTACACTTCACAATTGCCAGAAAATCAGGACCACAGCCTACCACCCCCAAGGGAATGGACTTTGCGAGAAAATGAACCAAACTTTAATTGAGATGTTAAGAGCAGTACCACCTGCTACAAGAAGTGATTGGCCTACTCTATTGCCTCAATTGATGTACACCTACAATAACACCATTCACTGTTCTACTGGATATACACCTTACTATCTCATGTTTGGCCGACAAGGTAAACTACCTGCTGACCATACTTTGGGCGTACAAGTGCCTGATGCAATCAACCCTCTACCAAAGACTGATTGGGTGAGTGAACACCAAAGACGTCTAATTGATGCACAAGAAATTGTTCAACATCGCATGGAACATGCTCATGAAAAGCAACAAAGAGATTATAACCAATCTGCCAAAGCAGAACCTCTCAAAATTGGTGACCATGTATGGTTAAAAAACGACCATCGCACCAGCAAGTTAGATAGCAAATGGGAGAGAGAACCTTACACCATTACAGCTATTCTCAATCCAGAGACTCATACTTATGAGATCACTAAAGAAAACAAATCACGTGTAGTACATCGCAATCGCCTTAAGTTATGTCTCAAGGAAAGTACTCAAGAAGAAACTCTTCAAGAAGAAGCTGTCCAAGAGGAAACACAATCCATAGAACCAGAGCCTACAAAATCATCTGATTCAGAGAATCCATTACAGTCTTTTGGAAAAGCATTATTAGACTCTGATCCTTTACAATGGTTCCTTACACCATGGCTCAATATCTTAGTGCCTGCCAAGACCAATACAAACGCACTTCAACCAGAGGAGCTATCTCAAGAAGTGTCTACTACAGCTCAAGAGACACCAAGTTCCCTTGAAACAAGGCCTGTAGAAACTCAGCCGCTACGAAGATCTGAAAGGACTACAAGAGGACAACCACCTGTCCGTTTTAAGGATTTCCTGCACCAGCAGCCAAGAAGACAACTACCAGCCCTGCCATCTCATCGTTAAATGCATCCTTACATCGTCTGAAGTTCCAAAGTGAGAAGAAGACTTACTTGTGATGTCATGTTCACTTCCTTTAAAGGACTTTTTAAAAGGACTACTTACCTACTGTTTTGCAACGTTCAAGCCTGCACCCGGAGATAGACTTTCACGTACCTGAGCCTCCGTGATATTCGTCTGTTGACATTTTCCTGTGCCCAGGGAACGGACTCATACCCTGTGAGCCTCCTGAGATGTTATTTTTGTTTTGTTTTCCTTTTTCCATCTCATCATGGACTATTCTGGTTTTGCCATACATCACCAGTCTTCAGAGGAAAAACTACACCCCTTTTTGACACATTTCGTTGTTGCCTGAGATATGTTTGCCTAACCCATTTTACTTGCAGATACAAGAAGTACAAGAATGGGGTTATATTGTTATTTCCTATGCATGCATGCTTTTCCCTTTCTCTTATATCTTACAGGAAGACACAACTTTGAGTCAAAAGTGTGTCGAGGTCGACACACGTTTTACCATGGGGGTATGCAGCGTCCCACTCAGGACACGTGGGAACTGCAAATGTATTATTTCTTTGTCATCGCTGTATTGCATGTCATTTTGCATTTGACATTTGTTAATCCCTGTTCATAGGCTGGTCAAGTGTGCTTCATACTTCCCACCACAAGATGGGGATAGCACCACTTTGGGATATCTATCCCAGCTCAGGTTTATCTGTGGTCAGTGTTCAGTTCAGGAAGTGAGTGTACAGAGAGAAGCTCCATGTAGAAGGTTAGTGAAGGTCAGTCCTAAGAAGGGACAAATTGGAACTGCTAAAATCAAAGGGTAAAAGCCACCAAACGGCAGCAACAGACCTTTGAGAATAAAGGTGAAGGATTCCTTAGCCACTGGCAACCTCACCAAATTTCCCTGGATTCTAAAGGGATCAGAAACAAGTGAGCATTATACTGAACCACAGCCTGAGTCCAGCATTACTAAAACCTATTAACAGTGGATAAGCAAAATTCCTCTATTTACCCAGAGACTGTATTCTATCTGGATGTTTGTACTGCAATCAAAACCAGTCACAGTAAAAGTTGTGAGTTGTATCCTACCACTGTCTACCTCATTCTTCACTATTGCTATTACAACTGGTTGTACCACCATTAACGGTACTGGCGTCACGACAAATACCATCAAGGGACCCAGCCACCACAAGCACTCTAAACACCCCTGTCATCACGGGCACCTCAACCACCATCTTGGCTGGCGTTTCCCTATCACAGAGCGTGCCCCGGAGGATTTCGTGCTGTCTTCCTCTTCACTGTGCGACCAGCCCAGGGAGGCTTTCTGCTAACCGTGAGTAAACCGATGAACTGTATTATTGGTGTCTATCATCGGCCCACCGTGCACCTCACGTGTCGCCCCTGCGGTTCTGGCTCGTCGCACATGCAGCCACTCACGCGAGTGGCGAATGCGCTCTGAAGGTCCGGGGGGACCTTCAGTTTTCCTTGCCGGGAGCTTGCCGGAAAATCACTCCCGCGCGCATGCGCACGAGTGACGTCATCGCGGCTCCGGCCAATTACAACGCCGGAGCTGCCGAACCCGGAAGAGACGCCGAGGGATCATGGCAGCGCCTGCAGCGATGTCCAGGGGTCCGTGTCGGGGCTTCGTTCTAAGGTAAGTAATACATAATGAGCTAGTATGCGATGCATACTAGCTCATTATGCCTTTGTCTTGCAGGTTTTTTTTTTTTGTTTTCGGGTTTACAACCGCTTTAAGGACTGGAGGCTTTTACCCCTTAATGACCAGGCCTTTTTTTGCGATACAGCACTGCGTTACTTTACCTGACAATTGCGCGGTTGTGCAACGCTGTACCCAAATAAAGTGTTTTTCCCACAAATAGAGCTTTCTTTTGGTGGTATTTGATCACCTGTGTGATTTTTATTTTTTGTGATATAAACAAAAAAAAGAGCGACAATTCTAAAAAAAAGAGAAAAAATTATATTTTTTACTTTCTGCTATAAAAGATTCCCCAAAAAAATTTAAAAATCGAATTTTGTCATCATTTTAGGCTAATATGTATCCAGCTACATATCTTTGGTAAAAAAAATCCCAATAAGTGTATACTGATTGGTTTGCGCAAAAGTTATCGCGTCTACAAACTAGGGGAAAGATTTATGTAGTTTTTATTCATTTCTTTTTTTTTTACTAGTAATGGCGGCAATCAGCAATTTTTAGTGGGACTGCGACATTGCCCAAAAATCCAAATTGAAGGAAGGGTTTAGGAAGTACAGCTCTTAAAGGCCCGTACACACGATAAGAAAATCTGTAGGGAAAATTAGTCCGACGACCGATCTGCCGATTTTCGGATTGCTAGTATGGTGCTTTCGACAGTCGACTCCGACTTTTCGGCTGACAAAATCCTGATGTGCAGGCTATAAAATTTTTGTTGTCTGTAATACAACGTCCGATTTTCCTCTCATTAGTACAGATTTCGACAGAAAAAAATCTTAAGAGCAAGACTAGACATGCTCAGAGACGAAAGAAGACATACAAAACAATCCAGCACATGACATCACTTCTGAAGTAGAATTCTGTTGTACGGGAAAATTTGTATGAAAAAAACCTCTTCACTTTCCACATCAGACTAGCATGCCACAAAAAAAAAAGACGACAGATCATTCGATAATCTGATCGTGTGTATGGGGCTTTAAGCTGGATACACACTATACAACTTTTGTTGTTAGATTTCCTTTAGATTTTCAACTATGTAGTGCAGGGGCATGACTGATTGCATACAAATTGAAAGTGTTTCGATTTGACCTCCTATTATATGGTTTTGGTAAATCTAAAAGAAAAAATCTAAAGACAATTGTATAGAGTGTATGGCCCATTAGGCCCCTTTCACACAAGCGATCCGATCAGATCTGCCTGTCAGTTTTTTAGTCGGATCTGATCAGATCCCCCATGCATCCCTATGGGGCAGCGGATGTCAGCGGAGACACCTTCGCTGACACCTGCTGCCATCCGCATCCGATCCTGTCTGTGAAATCCGGACAGATGGAAACCCTATTTTCCATCCGTCCAGGGGATCGGATCGGATGGGATCAGCGGTCCGCTCTCATCCGATTCCCCCATAAAGATGCATGGGGCTCTGACATCTCCCTCTCCGCACAAAGAGCGTAGAGGGAGATGTCACATTCCTGCTCAGCGGGGATCTGTGTTTACAATCCCCTACTAAGCAGTACGGATCCACCTATGGAGGCGGACTGTGTGAAAGAGCCCTAAGTGTGGTATTTGCATTTGGAAGCTATTGCGTTCAAAAGAGGTGTCCATGTAAGTAAAACAGTACATTGTAAGTCTTCAAAAACTAAACCAATCCATCAGAGAGAGAGAGCAGCAACATTAGGATTGGCCAAATAAACAGTTCTAAGGAAAGAAAAACACACTGGTGAGCTCAGCAACATCAAAAGACCTGGATGTCCACGGAAGACAACAGTGGTGGATGATCGCAGGATCCTCTCTATCATAAAGAAAAACCTACACACAACATCCAGACAAGTGAAGGACACTCTCCAGAAGGTGGACGAATCATTGTCAAAGTCTACAATCAAGAGAAGACTTCACAAGAGCAAATACAGAGAGTTCACCACAAGGTGCAAAATATTCACAAGCCTGAAGAATATAAAAGCCAGATTAGACTTTGCCGATAAACATCTAAAAAAGCCAGGCCAGTTCTGGAAAAGCATTCTGTACCAGAATGATGGGAAGAATAAAACTGTGGAGAAGGCTTGGAACAGCTCATAATCCAAAGCACACAATGTCATCTGTAAAACATGGTGGAGGCAGTGTGATGGCATGGGCATGCATGGTTTCCAGTGGCACTGCGTCATTGGTGTTTATTGAAGATGTGACAGAAGGCAGAAGCAGCCGGATGAATTCTGCAGTGTTTAGAGATATAATGTCAGCCCAGATTCAGCCAAATGCAGCAAAGTTGATTGTACGGCGCTTCACAGTGCCGATGGACAATGATCAAAAACACACTGCAAAAGCAACCCAGGAGCTTTTGAAGAAAAAGAAGTGGAATATTCTGACATGGCCGAGACAATCACTTGATCTCAACCCAATTGAGCATGCATTTCACTTGCTGAAGGCAAAACTAAAGGCAGAAAGACCCAAAAACAAAGAATAACTGAAGACAGCTGCAGTTAGAGCCTGGCAAAGCATCAGAAAGGAGGAAACCCAGTCTTTGGTAATGTCCATGGGTTCCAGACTTCAGAGCCCATTCAGACTAGTGCGACTTGTCAGCCTGACAAGTCGCGGTCGGTCGCGGTCCATTGAGTAGTATAGGACCCGTTCTAATAGGAGCGACACAAGTCGCTCCGACTTAGAAAAAGGGTCCTGTACTACTTTGGGGCGACCTGGGAGCGACTTGCATAGATTTCCATTATGTGAAGTCCCTGCAAGTCGCGCCAAAGTCGCGGTGCACAGCGGTGCACGCAACTTCACAGGTCGCCCCCCCCGAAGTCGGATCGCCTCAGTGTGAACCGGCTCTAAGGCAGTCATTGCCAGTAAAGGATTCTCAACAAAATATTAAAAATGAACATTTTATTTATATTTACATTTATTTGTCCAATTACATTTGAGCCCCTAAAAATGGGGGGACTGCATAAAAATGGTCGCAGTTCCTAAAATGTATACTTGATATTTGTGTTCAACCACTTGAATTAAAGCTGAAAGTTTGCACTTCAAATTCATTTGGATTCTTTCGTTTTTATTTTATTCTGGTGGCATACAGAGCCAAAAGTATAAAAAGAGTGCCCATGTCCAAATATATGTGGACCTAACTGTAAGTATAAAGCAGCACCACTGCAATGTGAGCAGGGATAGTATCACTGTTTGCTTACACCTGCAATTATTGTAAGGATAAGGTCAAACTCTGGTGATGGTATGCACCCAGTGGTCCTGCTGTCAGAATTCCAGCAGTCAACAGCAGGCAGTGGTAGAAGAGTTTGATGGAATCTGGCCCAGGCAGTTTACATAAACCTTGAATTTTTTCCAGTGTTTTCTTTGTTGAACTGATATTCAATCATGGCACATATTCCTAAAAACCCCTGCTACATTTCCATCTTGACAAAGAACCAAAGCGACTGATAAAAATGTCCATATGTGAGCTAATTTTTTGTAAGACTGGGTCCTTCTACACCCAATTTATAATGTATTATGAGTGCAGGAGTCCTTGTAACTGTTTCATATATCAAACAAATAAAATGAAAAAGGTAAACATAAAATGATTGCCCCTGCTTGGATAGGGATAACTATTTATCCCCTGCATGGTCTGGAAGTTTGGTTATGGAAGCCAATGCTTAAACCGATATGGGGCATAGTTAAATTTTTTTTGGCAGGGCCAGATTCCACCCGATATGGCCATGTGGGGCATCCACCCCCTGCCACAGTCTCAGAGCTGCCCCCTCTTAAACAGGCCATAGATGAATCAATTTTATTTCCTTCTACCATAGGTGGAAGGGAAAAAAAATCGCTCAGTTCCCCCATCAACACAGTCAGTGTTGATGGAGGAATCCCTCCCGGAGAACTATTGTGTTCTCCCATTGGGGAGGGGATACGGTAAGCCATCCCAGCCGGGAGAATACATTCATTATTGCAAAGGCCTATAGCCATTAGCAATATTCGCATGACAAAAATCCAACATGCTGGTTGTACCCAAGTTGATTGATGGATCGACTTGGGTACATTCAGCCTGCCCATAGATGGTTAGAATCTCAGCCGGTTCAGTAGGGACCAGCCACGATTCAAACTATCTATGGCCAGCTTTACTGTGCTTCATGAGTGCTGCCCCCCAATGTGCTCCATGAGTGCTGCCCCCCAATGTTTTCCATGCTCCATGAGTGCTGCCCCCAATGTGCTCCATGAGTGCTGCCCCCCAATGTGCTCCATGCTCTATAAGTGCTGCTCCTCAATGTGCTCCATGCTCCATGAGTGCTGCCCCTCAATGTGCTCCATGAGTGCTGCCCCCAATGTGCTCCATGCTCCATGAGTGCTGCCCCCAGTGTGCTCCATGCTCCATGAGTGCTGCCCCCCCAATGTGCTCCATGCTCTATAAGTGCTGCCCCTCAATGTGCTCCATGCTCCATGAGTGCTGCCCCTCAATGTGCTCCATGCTCCATGAGTGCTGCCCCTCAATGTGCTCCATGCTCCATGAGTGCTCCCCCCCAATGTGCTCCATGCTCCATGAGTGCTGCCCCCAGTGTGCTCCATGCTCCATGAGTGCTGCCCCCCCAATGTGCTCCATGCTCCATGAGTGCTGCCCCCCCAATGTGCTCCATGAGTGCTGCCCCCCAATGTGCTCCATGCTCCATGAGTGCTTCCCCCCAATGTACTCCATGCTCCATGAGTGCTGCCTCAATTAGCCTCATGGGCAGAATGCCTAGTTCTTCAGATAATTTTAAAAAATACATACAAGAATGATTTGCATGTTTCCAACCACTATCTTCAGAAATCCACCTTTGCTTTTGTTATTAGTTGTAATAGAACAATCACATGTTCCAGCCTATTTGTATAAGGGCTCTTTAATTCGATTTTTAGCACACTCTTTGTTAGTACAGTCAAAGTCACAGTCTAGAGATCAGCTCTTGCTCTACTTGTTTTCAGACTTACTACCTATGTGTGAGTCATACCTTTCATGCATGTGTACACATTTGTTGTACATCTGCCTTTACACAAAGGTCACAGTTCGTGCAAAATGTAGCCTGATAGGAAAACGAAAGTAAAAAAATAATGTGCTCTGAAGAAATGCAGTAATAAAGTATCCGCTTTTCGCAACGTTCTATGGCATACACTTGTCCTGAAGACATTACAGTACATGGATCCAAATTTGGCCAGACCCTGCTGATCCGGAATGCATTTATTATATTTATACCCAGCTTAAAGTGGTTGTGAACCCTTACATACACCCAGTGAAGGGACTATCCTCACGTGATACACAGAGATGAAACAAATCCTCCTACATGAGATGTATCTTTTTATCTGCAGTCTTCTCTTTTCTACATCTGTACAAAGTGCTGAATTTATAAGCTTGTCTGAGAGTTCAGAAAAAATGGGGCAGAGAGCTGAAGTTACACTTTGCAGAGCTCAATGAGGAGAGCTCTGAGAGCTAATTGGAGGAAAGAGGCACACCCCCTTCACACAGCTCACAGGAACAGAGATAAGGCTGTCAATCAGCTGGAGTCCCCTTCTCCTGTCACCTTTTCACTCTTGGTGTCAGGAAAAATTGTCAGAAACGACTCATGCAAAGAGTAGAGGACCAAAGCAGCAGACAGAAATTAGTACTTAAGTGTCGTACACACGATGAGATTACCAGACGAATAATTGTTTTTTTTTTTGCATGCTAGTCTCATATTGAAAGTTCTGAAAATTCTCGTATGACAGCATAAAAATTCTGAAGTGATGTTATTTATTATATTGTAACTGTTTCGTATTTTCTGATGAGTGTACTGATTAAACGAAAATCATATGATCTGGTATTGTACGAGAAAAATGTTGTGCTTGGTCCATTGGATAATTTAGTACAACCGGTCCTAAATGGCTCTTGAAAGCTGTGTACTAACAATCAGATTATTGCATGAACGCTTCCAAAGTGGTATTTTTCGTATACTTTTCTGATCATGTGTACCAGGATTTAGTGCTTTTAACTGAGACAACTACACACTATACTGTAGAAGGATATGCTTTATTCATATTTAATGTCTGAAGTTTACAATCACTTTAAGAGTCGGTTCACACTAAGGCGACACGACTCTGTACTACTTCGGGGGCGACTTGTGCATTGCCATGCACCACGACTTCAGAGCGACTTGCATGAACTTCACATAATGGAAGTCTATGCAAGTCGCTCCGAGGTCGCCCCGAAGTAGTACAGGACCCTTTTTCTAAGTCGGAGCGACTTGTGTCGCTCCTATTAGAACGGGTCCTGTAGCGGTCAATGGACTGAGAGGGAGCGCGACTTCTCAGGCTGACAAGTCGCGCTAGTGTGGACCGGGTCTTAGTCTGGCTATAAACAACTTGATTGCTCTCATTCAGCCCCACCAATTAAACAAAAGAAATCAATCATTTGATTCCCCTATCCACAGATCACCTGCAATTTATTGCACTTGCGATTGCTTGAATAACTGAACAGTAACTGCATCTGATAGTATGCAGACACTGTTCAGCTGATAATTTTCCACCCGACTCAGTCAATATTTAAAACGACTTTTGTCAAGGCGCAGGGGGAACCTATGGTTTGAACCTTGGCCAATTCAGCAAGAATAGCATGAAATTCAAACCTTTATTATTTAAAAGCCAACAAGCATAATACATTCTTCTATACAGTACACATGTTTGCAATGCCTCATAAATGATGTTTTTTACACTAATATGCGCTAAATATTTGCACATGTACACTGCGTTATATAGAGCAGTAATGTCCACGTCCCAGTAACTATTCCATTAAATTTGGAATAATATCATGATCTCTTCTTACCAAGAAAACACCCCACTGTGACAAATGACCCAGACAACCTCCTAAGGCACTATCTTACAATTCTGTCAGGTTCAGCCATGCATGTCCATGGCAATGTTAGATAGTTATCATATATGTATATATATAGCTCAATGCTCCAGCTGGGAGTCAATATTGGCCCACATATAGCTTACTTTACAGTATTGTCTCTGACTACCCCAGAAGAAAAAAAACTGAATATTCTTTTCGGTTCACAATGTCATGATCAGCATAACAGCATAAGTATTATCTACCAGTAGGGATGGATCCCTGTCCAGCTTTATATCACTGGATCTACCAGTACAGTTTGTAAATGAATTATCACGTTCACATCTAGGCGTAGGTGTTTTTTCTGGCGTTTTACAGGTGCTTTTGCATCGTTTTTGTGCAGGCGTTGCTAGGTTTACAAGGGACCGATGAAGAAAAAAAATAAAAAGGCCTTTAATCTGCCAAAAAATAAGCTCTTTTTTGAGCGAGGGGTGTTTTGCGTAAGGCAACAGAACGCTTAAATGTGAACAGGGGCCATTGAAATGAATGGGATATGTCTTGTTGGGCGTTTTTGAGGCTTAGAGCAGAAAATCGTCCAAAAACGCCTAGATGTGAACAGAGCCTAAATGCTGCTGTCATTTAGAAGCATTTTTCCCAAAAGCCTTTCCCCCTTTTTTGACCTGAAGAATTCACTCTAAAAAATTACTTGTGAAGGTTTTTTTTGCTGTTTTCGTAACTCCCCCCGAAAATGTATATAACTACCTGTTTGATCCTGCCGGTGAAAGCCACCTAAAGCAGTCTCCTGTGACAAGTAGCAATGATGCTGCATTTAGAGCAGAATTGCCACACACATGTAGGCTGTGCCAGCTTGCATTAAAGTGAGATGGAAAATGGTGGCAGTAGAAGCCAAAATTACCATAGTCACTGCTGATTCACAAGTCTGTAGCTTGTCAATCAGCACCTTACCCCACCTAGCCCTTCTCACTGCTTTCTGGATTGACAGCACTGTCTCTGCTGCTGAAACCCGTCACTGTGGGCTGCTGTGTCTGGGAATACAAGACCCAAAATGCATAAGGATTTGGCTCAGACAGGAAAGATAAAGGAACATTTTGATTTACTTTATAAGGCTTCTGAATTATATAGTAACTGGATTTTTTTAACTTGTTCACACCGTTATACAGGAACCTTTAGATGTACGTTAGGATATATAGTTGTCATTCCTTAGGCCTCATGCACACTGGGAGTGTATACCCTATGTCTTAGATTCTGGCATTTTCGTCTTTTTTGCGTTCCGGGCATTGATGCCTGAGCTAGGGTTGCCATGTCATCCCTTTAATCCAGGACACATTAAATACACAGGTTCTGAGGCTAATATAATGCACTTAAGGCACTAAGTGAGTTTAATTACCACCTTAATCAGCCACAGAACCTGTGTAATTGATATGTGTCCTGGTTTAAAGGGATGTGGTGGTAACCCTAGTCTAGGCGCATATAGCCCTAAAGGTTAGTACTACTAAGAACAATGCCCAGCCGCTGCATTTTCCAGCATTTCATAGACTTTTACATTGCTGGCAGTGGGGCTTGGATGATGCACTAGAATCTAAATGCCCGTACACAGAAAATCGGAAAGTAAAATTTGGTCAGACGAATGATCTGCTGATTTTCGGATCGTTAGTATGATGCTTTCAACAGCTGATTACGAATTTTCGGAAGACAAAAACTGATGTGCAGGCTATAAAATTGTTATCGTACGTGAACACAATGTCCGATTTTTGTTTAAATAGTACAGTTTTCGTCTAAATGAAATAATACATACAAAACAAACACATTATACCACTTCTGAAGTTGAATTCTGCCCTACGAGAATTTTCCTATTAGAGTATCCTCTTCACTTTTCGATAGAAGACTAGCATGCAACAAAAAACAGATGGAAGAATGACTCCACCTCCCCACCCCTCTTTTTTTCTCCTCTTCTTCCCTCTTCTCCCTTCTCTATAGTCCTAAACGCTGTACCCCCCTCTAATTCATAAATTCATATTAATACATGCTCCTGTTCTTGCCCTTGGCTCCCATATCTGACTAACAGACACGATCACACAGACACAAAGTAAATAAATATCAGCATAACCATTACAACCACCCTTCTGTATCAAGTCCTTCACCTAAATCCAGACCACACGTAGGCCTTACAGGCCCGACAACTGGTTACTCCTCACCCTTTCAGGCCTAAGAGGCTAATGATGAACAAATATCACAACCTTTCTTGTTTTAGGATAGGGCATTGATAATTTTATGTAGTCTAAGTTGCTAGGAATTTACTGGCAGTGTTTCCATTTCCCTCAGGACACAGCTTTTTTCCCTATTGGGGTCTCTGGGGTAGTGAACAACACGCCTGCCAAATGACCAATGCCAATGTTACTGTTAAGTTACAAACTGAAGGGATCGTTTTTCTCGACTCTTTGTATACATAAACTATATGTTATTGTACTTTCTCTGTATACATTGCTCTTTACTATGGTTATCTGCTTGTATCCCTTTCCTTGAAAACTCAATAAAAACTGTTGGAAAATAAAAAACAGACGAACATTCATAAGATAATCTGATCGTGTGTACGAGGCTTTGGGCACAGGGGCTAAAGTCCCAATGTGCATGAGATCTATGCAGGAGTAATAGTAAATTCAAAGGACAGTATCTATGACAAATAAAAAGACAAACACACATGCACACACGATGACATGCGTATATCTGTCACTTTTGACATTGGACAGGAAAATATGTATTAGATTAGCCATAATGAGCAAAAAATTGTACATTTATCCCAATCTTCTACTTATGCACAGACAGCTTCAAAGTGTGCCCATGTTCTACAATATCATGCATTTATGTATTTGCCTAATAAAAGTAATTTGAAAGAGATTTCTTTCAGTAAAGTGTAAAAAATCTCTCAGATTTAACTTTACTTTAACATATACCACTTTTGTTAATATGTCACACTGTGTTAATGGAGTTTGTACCTCCACCTGAGAGCTATAGGCATGGATAATGTGTGCTTACAGCTCTAAGTGACGGTTCTAGCAACCTCAAAGAGAAGTTGCAATCATTTGAAGTTTAAAAGCACGTTTCCTAAGAACCTGGGTGATTTTTATGACAAATTTTATGCACCTCTATTGGGCCAAAAAAAAAAAATTCGAGTTCACACTAGATGGTGTAGGTTTGTGGACACCTGGCCTATATTGCCAACTATATGTGTACACCCCCTAAATTACTGAGTTCAGGTGTTTCCAGGGAAGAGCACTGGAAATGCTACTGCATATAATATATATAGGACAGATGTGTACTACCTTGTGCACAGTTTGTAGAAGGCTGCTTTCAGTTCTTTGACACCTCTAGGACCTAACAAACAAATGAACCTCCAAGTATTCTTAGAACACTAGGATAAGACGAAGTGCTCCTAATATTGGTTACCCCCAGGGCTGCTGTTAGAAATCATGGGGCCCCATACAGCCTTCCTAATGGAGTCCCCCCAGCCCTGCCTTTACCCCCCCCCCCAGTTGAGCAGCAGCACTGACTTTATCTGCCTGGGACCCTCGGTTGACCTGATGGGGCACAGGGAAATTAAATTGAATCCCTGGTAAGCAAGAAGGAGCAGGGGGTGGTCTAATAAAATCCATTCAATTAGGCAGAAATTAACAATAAAGCTGCCCTGGGCCCCCCTGTTTAGCTGATGGGGCCTGGGCCCAGTACAACAGGTTGTGTTGCCTTATCAGCAGCCCTGGTTACCCCCCTAGACCCCTTTATTTTGTTGCTTGTGCATGACTTTGTTTTCCTTTATTTTGCCCTATCTAGACTTATTCAGGTACTCCATGCTATCAATCAATGCACCATATTAGGATTGATTAAGTTATCACAGCTATGAGAACTGAAACCAAGAGTGAACAATGACAATCATTAAGATCAATAGGATAGCCTATTTTAGGCTTGGCCAAAAAGGGAACTCCAAAATGAGATAAGCAAGTTAAACAAATACTGTCTCTTTAAATAACTTATAATGGGTAGAACATCCGTGATGGAGAAATTATTATAAGGGACAGACAATATCACTGTGCAACTTATAATGGGTAGAACATCCGTGATGGAGAAATTATTATAAGGGACAGACGATATAACCGCCCATCATCCAGATGAAGCTACGCTATGTGTTTAGCAAAATGCATTGACGTCATCAGCGTCACGTGACGCCACCCGCATTATGCCCTGGTGATGGGAATAGGGAGCTGGGACAGTAGCGGTCATGGCCTGTCTGTATAGCGCAGGTCATTCCATGCATAGCAGGATTTATTCGAAAGCAAACCGGATTATACAGCTTACATCGGCGGTGACTGCGACAGTATAGCGAGGCTTGGTGGAGTGCGGTAAAGTATTACTTGCACCTTATACACTGCCCGGCCCAAAAAAGTCACCACCAAAAAAAAAAGGTCACACACTCTAATATTTGGTTGGACCGCCTTCGGCTTTGATTATGGCACGCATTTGCTGTGGCATTGTTTCGATAAGCTTCTGCAATGTCACAAGATTTATTTCCGTCCAGTGTTGTATTCCTTTTTCACCAAATGATGGGAGAGAACGGACCATTGCACAAAGCCCTCTCCAGCACATCCCAAAGATTCTCAATGGGGTTAAGTTCTGGACTCTGTGGTGGCCAATCCATGTGTGAAAATGATGTCTCATTCTCCCTGAACCACTCTTTCACAATTTGAACCCAATGAATTCTGGCATTGTCATCTTGGAATATGCCCGAGCCATCAGGGAAGAAAAAAATCCATTGATGGAATAACCTTGTCATTCAGTATATTCAGGTAGTCAGCTGACCTCATTCTTTGGGCACATGCAGTAACTATCCAATAGGATAATTACTGCATGCTTAGTTTATTCCAGGTGGCGACTTTTTTTTGGCCGGGCAGTGTATGTTGCCTATATTCAAGCTGAAGGACTGGGACAGAGTCAAAGCTCATCAGTGATGGAACCGCTGAAAGTGGAGGCCTCGGATATGAGTATAATTACACGTGTTTGGTCATTCTTGGACTGCTGCCTCACTTGTATCTACTAGCAAGAACTAATGCTTTGCTGCTAACTTCACACAGCTGCTTCTGTCTATACTATCACAACTAACTAACTAACTTGCTCCCTTGAATGGCAACTGCATAATGAATACATACTATCTTGTGCTACTACAGACAAGACAATTTAATACTATCTAATTGCTCCTCTTTTTTTACAATTAACTCCTTTGGTATGAACTTCTTCCGGAATTGGTATATGTAACACACCTATAAAGTATCAACCTGAATCCAGTACTTACATGACTTTGATGAAGATACTGTATACATACTATATACATACACTATATTACTAAAGTATTGGGACGCCTGTCTTTACAATAAATAAACTTTAATGACATCCCAGTCTTAGTCCGTAGGGTTCAATATTGAGTTGGCCCACCCTTTGCAGCTATAACAGCTTCAACTCTTCTGGGAAGGCTGTCCACAAGGTTTAGGCAAAGACAAAGCCGCTCAGGTGAGACAAAATATCCTGGTGAGAGTCGGATCCGCCATCCAGAAACTTCACAGTCAAAAGAAAATGACCGCACTCAGGATCTTGATGAAAACATTGAAGTATGAGTATAGAGATCGCCTACTCATAACCACATGAGAAAGCGATCTCTAGTATCGTGAAACGCGTTAACCTTTTTGCATGTCCCTGTGATGTACTGTCCACACTTTACCTGTGGTGAGGAATAAATACTTCAATGTTTTCATCAAGATCCTGAGTGCGGTCATTTTCTTTTGACCACAAGGTTTAGGAGTGTGTCTATGGGAGTGTTTAACCATTCTTTCAAAAGCACATTTGTAAGGTCAGGCACTGACAAGACGGCCTGGCTCACAGTCTGCTCTCTAATTCATCCCAAAGGTGTTCTATCGGGTTGAGGTCAGGACTTTGTCCAGGCCAGTCCTGGACCTTGCTTTATGCACTTGTGTGGAATCATGTTGGAACAGGAAGGGCCTACTCCAAACTGTTCCCACAAAGTTGAGAGCATGAAATTGTCCAAAATGTCTTGGCATACTGACGCCTTAAGAGTTCCCTTCACTGGAACTAAGGGGCCAAGTCCAACCCCTGAAAAACAACCCCACACCATAATCCCCTCTCCACTAAATAATTTGGACCAGTGAACAAATATTGAACTCTATGGACTAAGACTGGGATGCCACTAAATTTCATGCACGTGTAAATGCAGGCATCCCAATACTTTGGATAATATAGTGTATATATTGGTGTGATTCTGTTACTTACATGGCCGTTTTGTTTGACTGAGGTTCATGAAGGAGGAGTTTTTTTAGGCAGCCCATTAGTCACCCCAAGGCTCAACACACCCTAGTTGGTGCCTTTACAGATTAGCATATCACTTTAGAGGTTGTTTTAACCCATAATTATCACGGTACAATAGTGCGTGCTGCGGCACTTTGCGTCCGGGGACGCATTATATCTGTTGTTGATATATTTGTTTGTCTTGTGTGCATTTTGGCATGTGTTTGTATATATGTGTGATTTCACTATAGCTTGGATAGCTTTTTGTATAAGATGTTTTTTGCTATTCCAAATTTTTTAACAATTTAATGAATAAAATTATATTTTTTACATAGGCCCAATTACAATTTTTTTGTCGCTTTTTTCTCACCCAGGTAACCTTTTTACTATTTATTTTTGTGTCTTTTCTGTTCCAGCATGGCTTTGTCCATGTGCACAAAGCCAGATTCATATTGGCATACTTCGACTAGTTTGGTGTAGAAGAACATAAACAACTGAGTACTGTACATGATCATTTTTTTATTTTCACTAACATCCAAATTTTCAGGACAACCTACAGAGTGTACACTCTTCTTCAAGGTTCAAGCAGTACTAACATACAAAGTTTTAGCAGAATTTTAAGTAAGACTGAATTGAACTGAAATGCTAATTGCAAGCCAGGTCTTCACGTCCAGCATCAGTATCTGACCTCACAAATGCTCTTTTGACTGAAAAAGTACAAATTCCCACAGGATTTTCACAAATCTTGTAAAAAGCCTTCCCAGAAGGTGGAGACTTTTGTCACCACAAAAGGGGGCCAACTCCATAATAATGCCCATGATTCTGGAATGAGACATCCAAGAAGCTCATACAAGTGTCATGGTCAAGTGTCTCTAAAACTTTTGGTCATACCAGTGACAAGCCGGGCCAAAGCTATGTACACATATGTGCATCTTTTACCATATATTTTCTTTTCCACATTATTTGCCATTAAACAGTAATAGAGGTGGGCCAAAGGCAGTGCACACAAAGGCCCCTTTCACATGTGCACTGTCAGGCTGTTGACTTGCGATCTGCGGATGAACCCATTGTCAGCAGCAACTGGCCCACGGTTAGCAGGAAAAGGATGTGTTGCCTCCCACATGCCTGTTGGAACAAGACTTTTATACTGAAATATCTTCTCACTGCGTTGCAACCACATCCATCAGGGTGGCTAAAATTCCCCTGTTGTGGTTATTGGGAAATCTACAACTGTCCTACATCTGTGAAAACACCTACTGATGTATTATCCATAGGATATAACATAGGTAAATGGAAATTTCTCTTGACACGTGGACGACTATTGTATAGATATGAGATGGATTGAGAGTTGGTAAAGGCTCCCATAGATGAACTAGCTACTTTTTGTAAGAGAGAGTTCACATTTTATTTTTTATAGTATTGTTTTATCTGGGGTGTCCAGGGTTTCCAGTGGGGGCATTCGTCAGGCTTAGGGGTGGTGGCGCCTTTGTGGTTTTGTCATCCAGGCAGTGGCAGTGACTCCTTCTTTTAAGCACCTACACTGCCTTATGCTATTTTGACTAGCTTGGTGGTAGGTACACTATCAGTGGTCATGAGGTTCGAAATCTTACTCTGTATCTTTATTACAATGTTGTTTTTCTATTTGATGGAATACTGTTGAACAGATACATCTCCTATAAAATACCCCTGAAGAAAGGTGATGATCTGAAACGTGGCGGGTTTATTGGACACAACACAAAAATCTCTTGCAACATGTACTAAAGCCTCGTACACACTCAACGATTATCGGCCGACCGATCGGCCGTCTTTTGTCCAGTGTTGTTGTGTTGGTTGAAATGTGCTCTAGACTGCACACAAATTTTCTCGGCCAACAAAAATCTACTTCAGAAGTGATGTCATGTGATGGTTTACTTTCTGTGTGTTTTTTCATCTCTGAGCATGCCCAGTCTTGCTCATCAGATTTTTGTCTGCCAAAATCTGTACTGACTGACGGAAAATCGGCCGTTGTGGTGACGGCCAACAAAAATTTTATAGCCTGCACACCAGATTTTATTTGGCTGAAAAGTCGGAGTCGGTTATCGAAAGCATCATACTAACAAGCCGAAAATCGGCCCGATCGGACGTTTGTCGAAAATTCACGGCCAACTATCGATGCGTGTACGAGGCATTAGACATATGATGTTGGTACATGGCTGTGTATTTTGAATATGTTCCTGTGTTCTTCAGTTTTGAGCTTTTTTTTAACATTCAACAATAAATGAATACTTTATACTGATTTTTGGTGTATGGGTTGCCTATTAAAGTCACAATTGCTTAGGGGGATTTTTCTGTTTTTCCATATGTACCGAGATGTTGGAAACTGACACCTAGTTTTGCAATAGTGGAAACACTTTCTTACAACCACATCCATTGGACGCATCCGCAGCAATGTGTATAGGGCTGCCTGGCGATTATTGCCTGGTTTTGACGGGTGACTGAAGCAAGTTAAAAAATGCACTTCAACCCCCTATTTTGGACAGTACCCACGCGAAACTGCCCTTAGGCTTTCAGTAGAATCCCTATTCAAACAGGCAATGCAGAATGCAGCATATTCACTCCCAATCGCCGGCTAACCGCGGGCCAGCAACCGCTTACAATGCAATCCACTGCGGTTTGCACATCAGCAGCTAGGCCCATGTGACAGAGGTCAAAGAGCAATACACCCGCAGAGAGTTGTTAGTAGTGCAATGCAAATCTAAAAAACATTACAATTAAATTCTATAAATACATATATGGAAAAAGTAAGCAACACACACAAATGATCACCTTTCACAATGGTTTCAGTTTTATATCACCAATGTACTATTTACCCTCCACAGTTGTGTTCTGTATTATTGTATACTTGATTTCTTTAGAGCCATCCTCCCCTGTGGTGTAGTACAACTTCAATGTTATAAAGTAAAAGAGTACTGTATACTTTTAAAAGGTCATTTCTTTCATACACAGAGCCACGCGGCAGCAGGATGAGAACAATCTAAAGTGGCTTCTTATAGGAATAAAGTCTTCTACCGCACATGTGCCTTCCCTTCCCTTTATCCATCTTCAAAACAATTTAAATGTTTTTCTTGGCGGAGAATTGATTTGAAACTCCCTCCCTATTAAGAAGCTGATCGCTCAGGCTGCTGGAGTCAGCGACAAGCTGCTTTTTTTTTTTTTTCTTTTGCCTGAAAGCCAAGGGAAATAAAGTCCCCACCCACCTCTAGCCTGCATTAGATGGTGACATTAAAGTTTAGAAAGGGCTAAAGCTTAAATATGAAGCCGGTTTTTATTCTTTAAAATTTGTACAAAGACTTTTCATTTTTTTTTTTTTTGTTTTTCTTGTGGGAGAGGATAATGTATCCATATAAACTCGGCTTGCCTTTTCTGCATTAGGAAAATATATCAGAATGTACCAAAAATAAGAAAAGTAGATACAAAACAGGATTAAAATTTGCACAAATTTTTGTTTAAAGGAAAACTGTTCTGCAAGCAGTTGGCATTTTAAAGCTGGTCTTACATTGGAAATACAGCATGGATGGACAGATCTCCTGCTGTGCCTATTATATTTTGACAGGCAGTCTTGCTGGTTGTCACAATACCAGCTGCCTCTGATTGGATGGAACCATGTTTCGATCAACACTCCATCGACTTTACAGTTGAAGTATGTTGGGATGGAGGTGGCCAATAGGGCCACATACTGAGCGAATTTTGTCCAGTTCATCAGTAACCAGTGTATAGTCAGTAGGTACTTCTCTCAGCACTAGTATTCTTTCATTTTTTTATGTCATGGATATGATAGGTTTGGCAGAACTCCCTGCTGGGGTGTCAGAAAACATTAAAGATGTAGTGAGGACTGAATCCTGCCTTAGACCAGCCATACACGGTTGGAATCTCGGCCAGTTCAGCAGGAACCAGCCAAGATTCGCACTGTTAATGGGCAGGCTGAATGTACCAAGTTGATCGATTGATCAAGTTGGGTACAACCAGCCTACTGGATTCTCTTCCGATTATCGCTAGCAGCTGCTATAGCTGCTAGCAATAACCACTGTCTTCTCCCGGTGGAGACGGCTTCCCCCGCATGTCCCTCCCCTGCCAGGAGAAGACAATTGTTGATTCCCCTGTGAGCACTGTTTGTGTTGATGGGGGAATCATGCAAATTTCTTTCCTGCAACCAGCAATTTGCACCATGCAAGGCCAACCTCGGACTGTAGACAGACCATAGGTTACAGGCTCTGCCTGAATACAATAACCAGCAGTGGAGATTACCTCCATCGACAATGTTTAGCATGGATGGGGGAATCACTGAATTTTCACTCATTCAGCCATGAAAGAAAATCGAGCTGTGTATGGCTCAAATGTCTAAAAATCAATTTTGAGGAGAGTTCTGTTTTAAAATTAGTAGGAAATTGTATTTTTGACACTTTCCTGTTTGTAAAAGAAAACTTGCACTTAAACCACTTTGCATTTTTAAAGTGATACTAAACTCACACTGTTTAATTTACATTATTCCTTCTCTTTCTGTATGTTAATGATGGCATTGTAATTATTTTATTTTTAAAAAAAGATCTAAGTACCTTTTTCCTAATCAATATACAGCTGTCACATGACCCAGCTCTTTCCCAGCTTATCTGCAGGGAAATATAAGCAGGAAGAGCTTTCAGTCCTCTGCTGCTAGTTACATGTGCATAATAAAAAAACAGCCTTTGGGAAACAGAGTAAAAAGAAATAATATCAATATAATGTTTTAAATTGTCATACAAATATATATTTAAAATCAAATCTTTATTATTTTTTTTTTGGCAATACCATGGTATGGGCAGATTTCTGTCAGTCACAGGCTGCGTCACGACCCTCTAGTCTGTGTCTTAGAATAAGATGGGGGTGAAGCCTCTATCAATCTACTTGTAATATCCCACTCCCATTGTGTTAAGCTGGTTAGCGGGCATGGCAGAGGAGGGAGGGAGTGGGCTGTCATTTACTACTATGTATACGCCCACATGTGTGACTCTATAGTCACATGGGCTGCTCAGATGTGATAGGGAGGAAATGCTCAGCAAACAAACTCACTAAAAACTGACCATGGGCAGAGCTGATAACAATGCTCTGCAAAATCCCCAACTGCATTGGGGACTTGGACAGAAGGAGGAGATTGAGAACAGCAGGATCAACCAGTTTTTTTTTTTTTTTTGCAGAATACAGAAAATTAATCTCATGGTGACTGGGTGGGTATGAACAGCATGTAATACAGCATTTATTGATAGTTTTTTTATGATGAGGATTTAGTGACACTTTAGGTTCTCATGCACAGTGGTGTGTCAAAAAAAGCATAATGCATTGCTCAAAAAAATTAAAGGAAAAAATTAAAACAGATCAAATCTCAATAAAGAAAAATCTCATGCTGGATATCTAAACTGATATGGACTGGGTAATTTGTTAGGGATGAAAGAATGCATCATCGTTTAATGAAAATTAAAATGATCAACCTACAGAGTGCTGAATTCAAAGACACCCCAAAAATCAAAGTGAAAAAATGATACAGCAGCCTAGTCCATTTTGCTGAAATTTCATTGCAGCAACTCAAAATTGTACTCAGTAGTTTGTATGGCCCCCATGTGCTTGTATGCATGCCTGACAACATCGGGGCATGATGATGGATGGTGCACTGGGGTATTTCCTCCCAGATCTGGACCAGGGCCTCACTGAGCTCCTGAACAGACTGAGGTGCAACCTGGTAGCGTCAGATGGACCAAAACATAATGTCCAAGAGATGTTCTATTGGATTTAGGTCAGGCGAGCGTAAGAGCCATTCAACGGTATCAATTCCTTCATCCTCCAGAAACTGGCTGCATACTCTCGCCACATGAGGCTGAGCATTATCATGCACCAGGAGGAACGCAGGACCCACTGAACCAGCATAGGGTCTGACAATGGGTCCAAGGATTTCATTCCAATATCTAATGGCAGTAAGGGCGCCATTGTCTAGCCTGTAGAGGTCTGTGCGTCCCTCCATAGACATGTCTACCCAAACCATCACTGACCACCACCAAACTGGTCATGCAAAACAATGTTACAGGCAGCATAATGTTCTCCATGGCTTCTTCAGACCTTTTCACATCTGTCACATGTGCTCAGGGTGAACCTGCTCTCATCTGTGAAAAGCACAGGGTGCCATTAGCGGACCTGCCAATTCTGGTGTTTAATGGCAAATACCAATCAAACTCCACAGTGCCGGGGACTGAGCACAGAGCCCACTAGAGGATGTTGGGCCCTCAGGCCACCATCCTGAAGTCTGTGCTCTGCTGTACCTCCCCCATAGGAACCTCCATAAATTGGGCTTCAGCCTGGGGTGGAGCTGACAGTCAGCACAGCCTAAAAGAGGTGTTTTTTATTCACAATTCAGATTGGGACTAAGAGGTATATGCACTTGGTCTCCTGGCGAACTAAACAAGAATTCTGAGATCGTGGCGATACTTCTTCAAATGTGATGTGTAGCTATACTGACCAAAACAAAAGACATGGCATTTAAGAGAGGGATTCCACACTTGTCTTTTATAAGAAATGGAAACCTCTGCTTGTACATATATGCTGTGTTTAAATAACCCAGGCTTCCAAGTTTGATTTCAGATTACCTCAGTAATCCAGTAGTACTCAGCCGCACTTTGTGTTGATTATAGTATCAATATTAAATTCTGATTACATTTAGGTACAGAGAAGATACTCCACACATTTAATACAAACTATTGTTTTACAGGCGGAGATATGATTAATCGCTTGGCAAATTCACTAAAAAGCACAACTGTCAATGATTGTACAACACATGCTGCCTCCTTCATTTTACTCTCTTATCTGCTCCCTACTGTTTGCTTTCTGCATGTTAAATACCCTTAATCCTAATCACACACTTCAACAGCAAATCCTCCCAACACAGTTTCCAACACTATGGAACTCAGATGGAAAATAGTGGCGAAGGAGTCACAAGAATAGGCCTAGAATAACTCAATTAGTTCCTCTTCCTCAGGTTGGATCTCTAGTGTATCCTCTCTGTGCTGGGGTTCTCAGAGGCCACAGACAAAGATGGTGATAAATGGCAACTGGATCAATCACACAATCTGATGCCTGCACAATGTTGTTTAAACAGATAGGTATATAAACACGTCTTCTTATAATGTTTAAGTGTACTCTGCCTACAATCTGTTCTAGCATTATCCAGGGTCAAATTTCAAAAAATGTACTCCTAAAGAAGACTCATTTTTTTTTTACAATGTTTTGTCCCCAGGGGCAAAGAGCATGTAATGCTTTGTTCCATTTTCCTACATGCTGTGGAAGGTTGGATAGCTACATGGTCAGACAGGAAGCCTCCCCACCTTCCACCACGGCCATCCAACAACGCAGCTAACAAGGAGACAGCTGCATTGATAACCAGTGCTTATTTTCAGCTCCAAGCACTTTCCTGAGACAAGTGCTACCAAGAGGAAGGCATGGGGGGTGGCAAACGGAAACACCTCCCACATTCCTCTTGGAGCTGTAAAAAAGTGCCAGCTATCAATGCAGCCATCTCCATGCTAGCTATGTTGTCAGACAGCTGTTAGGTGAGGGGGTGTCCTGTTCGACCACGTAGTTAGCTTTCCATAGAATTATGCGGACTACACAGGTTAGAGAATATTTTTACATCAAATTTGGGAAGTTCATATGTAACAAACCATCAATTTCTTCTTGCGTTATCCTTGCAATAAAACAAGGGTCAGCCTTAACAATTGGGCACGGGCCCTCCAATGAGTAGTGTGACCTGTCTCTCCTGATCAGACCATGCCTTACCTACTAGTGCAGATGGAACTCTGGTAAGATACTGTGCACCAAGTCAACTCCTTAACAGTATGAAGCACTGATTGGCAGGACTGTAACATTGCAAATAGTCTTCCATTATGAGTGTAAACATAAAATCAAACCTCATTCTGTTATAAAGGGACATTGTGAAAGCCTATTCATCAGCAATCATCATTGTATTTTTCTAAAACAATAAAAAGGTATGTAAACCCTAGCAATGAACTTCTCTGACTTGGTCCTTTTTGGTCAGGCAAGGCCCCAAACACATCTAGTGATTTGGTATTCTGCCCGTAATTCCAAATTACTCTGCAATGCTGGCAAAACACAGCTTGTTCTGGTGCCATTCATTTTCAATGGCTCCCAAATACGGTGTGATTTTGCCACAATTGTCACGTGATAAATTGCGGCAAATCACATTGTGCAAAGCTTGTCGCCCAAAAGAAGCTCCTGCCCTTTTTTGAGCGACAAGCTTAATGCGACATGGTTTGCCGCAATTACAGCGTGATTTTTAGAGCCAAAACTGCCCCGCGTTTAGGTGCCATTGAAAATGAATGGCACCCAAACAAGAGTGAGCTGTCACTTGAAAAAAACTAGTAGCGTGTACGAGGCTTTATGTAGCTACCACATGTAGTGGCAGGTAAGGCCTGGAAAGCTGCAATATATTCCGTTTTTGTTCTTAGATTTCGATATGCTTCAAACTAGTTGCTGTGGGATACTCCCAATCATTGCTCTGTATATGTACACTTAAGTCCTTGTCAGATTGTGTCAGCTAAGTGTATAAATATCTCTGTTTCTTGAGAACTTGACAATACAGATAAGCGACTGAAGCGGAGTGATGGATGGGACAAGAACAAGTAATCCATAAGGTTAAAGACAACCAAAAAACAACCAAGCTGAGAGTAACGGAGATTTCTATTCCAGAGTTTCTTCTGAAAATGTGAGTTGCTCGGCAATAGTGTTGTTCCTCGATCTTCAAATCATTCTGAGTCACTGGCGTTGAACAAGCGCAGGACAAAGAAAGTCAGATTGAAGTCAGAACCATTCAAGTGCGTGCTGGTTCCAGGTCAGTGGCAAAATAACTGAACATATTGGATCCTCATGGAAGCCTGGCAACTAGCATTGTCGTAAGCAGAAGTCAGCTATAGCGGCCTTCCTGTTTCTCTTAGCATTCCTGTCTCTTTAAATGCGCAGTTAGGATACAAACCTGATATAGCTCTTTACCCTGGAAGACCATTCCTTTCCAACCGCTATGGTGGCAGGTTGGTTGACCCTTAGATCTACCTCAATGACCCCTTTACATCATTAAAGGGGAAATCTACTGCGACAGTGAAGGAAGTCATCATTGCTGCTATTGTGAGACACGGCACAGCCAGAAACTATGGAGGCTGTCAAGGCTTTCTCATCAGGCAAGCAGTATACAGTTACCATTATAATAAAGTAGTTCTAATGACAGATAACAGGAAGATCTGATTTTCCTATGGGAAAATATGTGACCCAGTTATTAGAGATATTTTTCAAACAAGAATCTGAAATCTGGGCCTCCCATATCTGGCTTTTCTCCAGACTTCAGCTGTGGCAGTGTTTACTTTCCTTATTTTTCCGCTCACCTAAATCGTAGTGAAATAAAATGGAAGGAACAGCTATAGGGAAGGAAATAGCCGCCATGCGGCAGCCTCTGTTTATCAGCGCTGTGACATGCTATTACTGGGGTCACCAACATTCCTGCTAGAAAATCAAGCAATAGCATTGGACTTCAGTGGGTCATATGTTCAAACATTATTGAAAAAGAAACAAAACTGGCACCATACAGTATGTTAGTATGTCTGCTGAGGATTTATGCAAAGTCTATACACTGTCTTATGAATTGGACAACATACATTTTAAAGAAAGGACATTGTGGTAACTTGCGTTACGGAAGATTATCACCAGTCAGATCTTTGCATTAATGTATGAACATATATATTTATACATATATATATATTAGGGCTGGGCGATATGGCTGAAAACTGTATCACGATATCAGTGTTTCATATCGGTCGATATCGATAATTATTGATATTTTTTATTACCCATTTAAAATAAGGACCCTAGGGTGAGAATGCAGGGCGGCGGGCATGGTACAGGAGAATGCAGGGTACTGGCATGGTACAGGAGAATGCAGGGTACTGGCATGGTGCAGGAGAATGCAGGGTACTGGCATGGTGCAGGAGAATGCAGGGTACTGGCATGGTGCAGGAGAATGCAGGGCACTGGCATGGTGCAGGAGAATGCAGGGTACTGGCATGGTGCAGGAGAATGCAGGGTACTGGCATGGTGCAGGAGAATGCAGGGTACTGGCATGGTGCAGGAGAATGCAGGGTACTGGCATGGTGCAGGAGAATGCAGGGTACTGGCATGGTGCAGGAGAATGCAGGGCACTGGCATGGTGCAGGAGAATGCAGGGCACTGGCATGGTGCAGGAGAATGCAGGGCACTGGCATGGTGCAGGAGAATGCAGGGCACTGGCATGGTGCAGGAGAATGCAGGGTACTGGCATGGTGCAGGAGAATGCAGGGTACTGGCATGGTGCAGGAGAATGCAGGGTACTGGCATGGTGCAGGAGAATGCAGGGTACTGGCATGGTACAGGAGAATGCAGGGTACTGGCATGGTACAGGAGAATGCATGGTACTGGCATGGTACAAGAGGATCCGGGGTTGTGGGCATACTACAGGAGATGCAGTGCTGTGGGCATGGTACAGGTAGACCATGCCAGCAGCACTGCATCCCTTGTAGTGTGCCCGCAGCCCTGCATAATGGCAGGTAGTGAAGCTGTTTCACTTACCTGTTCCAGAGGCGCCTTCATTTTAAAAATGGCGCCGCCCGGCGCCGCCACGTCATTGCGCACGCGCCGCCACCGCTCGTGTAATTTCGGCTATTCCCGGCCTCTCCCGAGTGGCGGCGGCGCGTGCGTGGTGACATGTATGCGACGGGCGGCGCCATTTTTAAAGCTTAAACCCGTCGGAGCGGACTTTTCGTTTTATCGTTCAAAGTCTTTTATTGCTATCGATCACGTGACTATCGCGATACATATCGGTATCGTTTTATCGCCCAGCCCTAATATATATATTATGTGACAGTGCAGTAAGCTGTGAGCGGGTATGTTGCCCAGGATTGCCAACCAGGCAGGTTGAGAGGCTCCAGGAAGATTGTTTTATTTGGAGGAAACTGGCTTTTAAGTTTCCTCGTTGTTTTGTAAAATCCAGTTGGGGACCTGGGGTCTGTAGATTTCGCAGCGATCTGGATGGGAAGAAGTCACCAATCCTGGGACCAGGATTTAGGACTAGCCAGGATACTGATGGTGCAGGTGTGGCTGGGTCTTTTAGGAAAGAAAGGAGCAAGGTTCTGGCCTCCACCCTGGCAGACAGGAGGTCTGGCCCAGGAGTCAGGAGGGCTCCACGTGGGAGTCAGTGCAGCACCAGGCCGCTATCTATGGGCATCCAGTTGGAGAGTGACCAGTCTGTAGTAGGAGAGAGACAAGGGCCTGGAGTTTAAGGCCAGAGCAGCAGCGCTGCAAGTTCAAGCCAGAAGGGCTGAGTGAACGTTTGTGATGGTGAGCAAAGGAGTGCTGGAAGCCCTGTTATTTTGGGCCTGATGAAGGAAAGCTGGGAACCCCTGTGAGGGAAACCCTGGTATGTTGTGCATGATGAACTTTCTTTTAATAAAAATGGGCGAGGAAAGCCCTTGAATGGAAGAAAAGTGAGTGACAATCTTCTTTTAAAGCTCTACATGTGATGTGAGTCCCTACAATATATATACACAGTGTATATATAATGGACAAAAAAAAAAAAAAAAAAAACAGAAATGAAAAGAGAATATGTTGTGAACAGCATGCATTTAAATGCCATCTTTTGTGAAATAACTTTAGTACATAAGGTTAAGTCCATCCAAATCAGAATTTTAATTTTGGTAGATGCTAAAAAGTTGAAAAGGTCTCTTTCACACGGGCACTCCGTATGTCCGTAAATCACCCCATCCGTTTGCGGGTGATATACGGACATAATGCATGTCAATGGGATTGCGTCCTTTCAGTTGTGTTCCATTTTTTGGAACGGAACAGAACCCTATTTTTTCTTCCGTTTAAAAAACGGAACGGACGCAAAATCGGATGTCAGCGGTGTCATCCGCTGACATCCGCAATCCCATAGACATACATTATGTCCGTATATCATCCGCAAACGGATGGGATGATATGCAGACATACGGAGCAGATGACACAAGTGTCATCCGTGTCCGTGAAAAAAAAAAAAAGTGCTGCAGCAGAGGAAAAAAACTGAGCGGCCGTGTGAAAGAAGCCTAACTTAGGTTTCATATAAGATCCTTATACCTCCTAGGTAATTGATATATAGGATGTGATAAGAGCGTGTAGGAAGATTTCCATTGCGGAAGTAGAAGGAGACAACATAGTGGACAGGGACAGGTCAGAGGGCTATGGCTTCTGGAGTTCTGAAGAATCAGAAGACTATAGCAACCTGTGGTCAGGGTCCTGCAACCCCCCCATTATGTATTGGTTTACATAATGGAAAGCGCTTTGTGATTAAGCAGGAGGGGAAGGGTAGGCAATGCATCTGGATACAACTCTCCAGCTGCAAGAGCTGGGAGCAGAAGGTCCGGCAATAATAGCTCCTTAAAGGGTACCTGTCACCTGCACTAAGTTATCATAGAGGAAGTTTATCAGCCCCCTTAAGGTAGCATTATAGTTGAAAAAAGAAAATTAAAGCCTAATAACATATATTTTAAAATACCCAAATTACTTACCCAAAAGCCCCTAGCCCCCCTTGGAGCCTGGCTGAAAAACTCCCAGAGTTTCATCCCATCCTGGTTTTTTGCTTGGACACTGCTAAGACATTCCCAGCTGATTCACACCCCTTTGCATGCATTCTCTCTCTCCCCTATCAGAGTAGCTCTGACCCCTGCAATGCTGAGACAGAGGAGATAGTGGACCACACATGTGCTGGGGTTCATGGTGGCTGTGAGCAGTAATGCCTGGGAGTGGACTAGCAACATTCTAGCAACAAGGCAGGGCGGGATGATGCCATCTGTGGGAGTTTTTCAGCCAGGCTTTGGAAGGTACATACTGTAAATGAAGTACACCTATAGCAAGGGAATTATTCAACTTTGGTTAAAGCTGCACAGCTTGTTCTACCGGCGCCCCTTACCTGCATTGGCAGTTTATAAAAAAAGGTGAACTAATCCTTCAGGCTCGGTTCACACATATGCGGCCGTGGTTTAAATGTGGAAGTGCAGTTCTGTTCATCGATTCAGGAGCAAATTTTTACCTGAAATCGCACCTGAACTGGACTGCAAAAAGGAAAAGACTCTTTTTAGGCTCAGTTCACACTTGTGTTATGCGGGAACCAGCGCGGTTCTAGTTTGCGATTCTCATCTCACTCGCAGACAGTTCATACTGCTCTCTGCGAACCGCTGCAGGTGTCAATGTAAAGTTCATGACACCCCCAAATTGGTTTGCAGATTGCATGCAGTGCGAACTGTAAAATCGGACAGGAATCTGATTGCAGTGCGGACCATAAAAGGGTCCTGCACCAGTTTGGTCCGAATACGATGCAAATTCAGCCATACAAACTATATGGCCCAATTTGCATCGCACAGACATCGTATGTGATATGCATAGCAATGCGGTGCGAATCACATGCGATGTCTGTCATCGCAATAATTTGAGCCCAGCCTTAAAAACGCATCACGGCTGCCCAGCACATGTATGAACCAGCTGCGTTAGGAAGGCTGCCAGTATCCATGTTATGTGAATTTGTTCAAAATGCATCCGATTCACATATATGTGAACAGAGCCTTGGGCTCCATTCCCACTTGTATGACTCCAAAGTTGCAACGACTTTGGAGAGCAACTTTGACGCAACTTTGGTTTGTTGTAACTTGGAATACGACTTTGACCAGTGATAACAGACAACTGTTGCATACAAGTTGCACTGTGTAACATTCAGGTACGACTTTCATGCAACTTCTGAGCGTTAACAATGAAGTCTATGGCCCTCAAATTGCATGAAAGTCAGACCAAAGTAGTGCATGAACTACTCCGAAGTTGCTGAAACTTTAAGTCACGCATATATGAATGGGTATCATTGGAAAACACAGGGAAAGTTGCATGACAACAAGTCGCATAAGTGTGACTGAATCTCTAAAGTGGAGTTACACCCCCCCCCCCACAAAAAAAAATGAAAAGCCAGCAGCTATAAATACTGTAACTGCAGACTTTTATTATTAGGACTCTTACCTGTCCAGGGATCCCATGATGTTAGCACCCCAGCCGATTTTCAGATCAGCTCTCGGGTGCTTCCGCCGCCATTCGTGGTAAGGAAAACCGGCAGTGAATCTTTTTCAGCTTCACAGCTGGTACTCTACTGCGCATGCGTGAAGCACGCTTTCTATGTGGTCCGGCGGCAGAGGAAGAAGGGGAAAGGGGGCCGAACTTCCAGGGGCTTCCCCACAGCGGAGTCTCGTGGAAGTGGGGATGGATACCTGTCAAAAACAGGTACCGGTTCCCCCCTCCCCCTCCCCCCTGAAAGGTGCCATATGTGGGGGGGAAGCAGATAAGTGGAGCTTCCACTTTTGGGTGCAACTCCGCTTTAGGCTCGGTTCACACTGGGGCGGCACGACTCTGTACTACTTCGGGGGGCGACTTGTGCATTCCCATGCACCACGACTTCGGAGCGACTTGCATGGACTTCACATAATGGAAGTCTATGCAAGTCGCTCCGAGGTAGCCCCCCGAAGTAGTACAGGACCCTTTTTCTAAGTCTATTACTATTTTAGGCATCTACAGTGAAAACTAACAATTATAACCTATGCCCAGAAAAAAGAATAATAATAATAATGTAGTAGCAACCTATAAACTAAAACACACCAAAATAAAGTATGTATTTTTCCAGGTTAAATAAAGGCTTACAATACATCAGAAAATCATCCACTGCGATATTTACGTTACGAAGATGCAAAGAGGAAAAAACAAGTTCAATGTGTTTGAAACCTCCCCATTTTCCTAACCAAACTTACTTCCTGTACCGTTAAATAAAATGACCCCATGATGTGTCATAAAAATGCAAGGATTTTATTTGTTTTCATGATGATTATACTTTTGCAAGTTTACTGCCTGATTACAATGCCGAATTTTCAAATGTTAATAAAGAATATACATCTGATGGAGAAAACGACTCTGTTTCCAATGTGATATTGAGTGTATTTTATGTGTTAATAATAAACACGAATCATAATAAAAACAACAACATTACATACAGCAAATAAGCACCTAATTTCATCAAAGCATTTGGTATTTTTCCTTTCTCTCTGTGGGCCCTCAAAGATATTTTCACTTAGCACCAGTTTGATGTATAAGATCTGACAAGCCAGGCAGTAATAGGCCACCTGCATCACTGTCGCCATGACAACAGTGAAAGACAATCCATGATCTCCTGCCCTGGTCACACGTTTCACCACAGCTTATCTGGCCAAAGCCACAGAGTCTAATGGAAGAGAGTAATTACAATCTTCCACTTGCTGTCAAAATTTCTGCACTGGATAATAGGGCTCCGGAATGATTGCATTCCCATCACATGGGGCCTTTACAAACACCGGCACGGCAAAGTACACATATAGGTCCGTGCAAACATTCTAGGGGGAAATATGTTTACCCGTCCAGACAGAACACAAGCGAGCCCGCCTCTGTACCATTTACTCGTTCGGCTAATCGCTGCATGCGTTATGGCAACACCGAGGTGCTGAAGGCCAAGTCATTCCACACAATACATACAGCTAGGGGACCTAAAGAGAAACTCTAGAAAAATAAAGTCCACTGTATCAATAGGCAGCAATGTGCTATCTCACTATTTTATTTGTGGAGTATTGCTGATATATTATTCCTCATATATACTCTATATTGCCAAAATTATTGGGACGCCTGCCTTCACACGCACGTGAACTTTAATGGCATCCCAGTCTTAGACCGTAGAGTTCAATACTGAGTTGGCCCACCCTTTGCAGCTAGAACAGCTTCAACTTATCTGGGAAGGCTGTCCACAAGGTTTAGGAGTGTGCCTATGGGAATGTTTGACCATTCTTCCAGAAGCACATTTGTGAGGTCAGGCACTGTTGTTGGATGAAAAGGCCTGGCTCACAGTCTCTGCTATAATTCATCAATTTTGCAAAAATAACAATATTTTTCACATTTTTTTATATGAAATTCCCCCAAAAAAATGTAAAAATCAAAATTTTTTAACATTTTAGGCCAATTTGTTTTATGCTACCTATGTTTGGTAAAAAAAATCGCAAAGAGCGTATTTTGATTGGTTTGCGCAAAAGTTATTACGTTTACTAACTAAGGGAAAGATTTTTGTCATTTTTGTTGTTTTTTTTTAACGAGTAATGGCGGCGATCTGCGATTTTTTTTGCGGGACTGCGACATTGCGGCGGACAGATCGGACCCTTGACTGACATTTTTGACACTTTTGGGGTTACCAGTGACATTACTGCAGTAATCAGTGCTATACATATCCACTGTTACTGTTAAAATGACACTGGCAGTGAAGGAGTTAACTTTATTGGAGAGGGAGGGGTTAAGTGTGTCCCTAGGGGCGTGTTTCTAACTGTGATTGGCTGTGGCTACTAGTGTAAGAACAGAGATCAACGGTCCTACATAGTAGAACCGTGTGATCTCCATTCTTACACAGGGAAGAATGACAGGCGGCTTTGTTTACATCAGCCGCCAGCCTTTCTTCCGGTGTAACGGACGATCGCAAGTGCCCGGCGGACATCGGGGGGGGGGGGGGGGGGTCCGTGGCCGCGCGGGAGCGCGCCTCAGGTGGCGCGCGCTCGCTCCCTAGAGCCTCACAGGCTATCGACGTGGTCCTACATCGCTTTGCCTGTGAGGGGCTGACCGCCGCAGTAAATAGTCGTGCGGCGGTCGGCAAGCGGTTAAAGGTGTTCTATCAGGTTGAGGTCAGGACTCTGCACAGGCCAGTCAAGTTCCTCCATCCCAAACTTGGTCATCCATGTCTTTATGCACCTTTATTTTTGCACTCCTAACCTCTTGGGACACATCACAGGTCCCAGGAGGCTGCAGGTTCATTCAGAAATCACAGAGTGACTTATGCTTGAGCAGTGGGTAACCGGCTGTGAGGCTGCAAGGAGTCATCACCCAGTTTACTGTGGGAAGCCAGCTATATCAGGGACCCGAAGCCTTGGGAAGAACTGGCCCGGGTGAAGACAGTGCTGGTCTCCTATACAGGTAAGTGTCTTTTTTGTGAATTTGTAGCTGCTGGCTTTAAGAGTCCATTTACACTGAGGTGATGTTCAACGCTTTGGAGCTAAAAAAGCGCCTGAAAATCTCACGAAAACCTATTCCTTTTGAAATCAACAAATGGGGCAGTACGCTGGCGGGGCGGTGAAAAAAACCCTGCAACCCAGCGCCTTAAAATGGTTCTTAAAGCAGTTTTTGAGTCACATGCCTATAAAAAAAAAAAAAGTGCACCGCTAACACCTCAAAAGCCTCTGAAAAGCGCTCAGAGTTTTATGGGCAGTTTTCAAGCGCCTCAGTGTGAAAGGGCTCTTAAGTTTTTTTTTAAACTGACTAAAGATCCACTTTAACCACTTGCCGACTGCCTAACGCCGATCTACGTCGGCAGTCAGCCCCTCACAGGCAAAGTGACGTAGGGCTACGTCACTAGCTTGTGAGGGTCTAGGGAGCGAGCGCGCGCCCCCGGAGGCGCGCTCCCGCTCCCGCGTGGTCACGGACCCCCCCGCGCGTGTGACCGGCGGACCCGATGTCCGCCGGTCACTCGGCGATCGGCGGGGGAGAGGGAGAATGTCAGGCAGCCTGTGTAAACAAGCTGCCTGTCATTCTCCTTGCTGTTAGGATACTGATCACTCGGATCTAGTATGTAGATCCGTTGATCAGTGTCCATACAGCTCAAGCCCCAGCCAATCACAGTAGAAAGCACGCCCCTAGGGATACACACAGCCCCTCCCTCCCAAATAAAGTTAACCCCTTCACTACCAGTGTATTTTTACAGTAACAGTGCATATATATAGCACTGATTACTGTAGAAATGTCACTGGTAACCCCAAAAGTGTCAAAAATGTCAGTCAAGGGTCCGATCTGTCCGCCCCAATGTCGCAGTACCGCAAAAAAAAAATCGCAGATCGCCGCCATTACACGTTAAAAAAAAAAACAACAAAAATGACAGAAATCTTTCCCTTTGTTAGTAAACGCGATAACTTTTGCGCAAACCAATCAAAATACGCTTTTTGCGATTTTTTTTTACCAAACATAGGTAGCATAAAACAAATTGGCCGAAAAAGTAAAAAAATTTTGATTTTTAAATTTTTTTTTTGGGGAATTTCATATAAAAAAATTTGAAAAATATTGCTATTTTTGCAAAATTGATGCTCTTTTTTTGTTTATAGCGCGTGATCAAAAAATCGCACAGGTGATCAAATACCACCAAAAGAAAGCTCTGTTTGTGGGAAAAAAAGGACGCCAAATTCGTTTAGGTACAGCGTCGCACGACCGCGCAATTGTCCGTTAAAGTCACGCAGTGCCGAATCGCAAAATACCCCCTGGTCGGAATGGGGGTAAAATCTTCCGGGGCTTAAGTGGTTAACTTACAATAACAATCATATTAAATCAATTGATCAATTGACTGAGTCATGAACACTCAAGTAACATAACCGCAAAATCCAGAGTTCCAAAACGAGTCCCTCCTCATAAAAGGGGTGATAACCCACATGACAAGTGCCTGTCACAGACAGTAGCTCACTGTCAGGTAACTATATACTGAAATCGTCAGTCAGGAGAGAGTTTATCTAACCTATGCCAGGGAATATTCGAGAGATGTCACATGGCTTAAATCTCCCTGCTACTGACAAGCCAATAATCTTCCAAAGCAAATCTTACAGGGCCAGTAACATAAAATGTAAAATAGGGAGAAAAGGGGTAAGAAAAGGGGGTCGCAACAGGCCCATGGGGGGGACACAAATAGGTTGTATCCCTCCTACCCATTCTGTGAATAGCAGTTGTGCCAAGTGAGCAACCCCCCTGTGGTCAGTGTGCCAAGCTGAACCAAGGCAAGTATGCAATACAGCTTCTTCTAGGAGTTTAGGTTTAACTCACCGCACCGGATGATTTTTTGAGAGCTATCAATACTTAAGATAGTCAGATCTGCCTCGCTCCTTCTGGATATTTATTATATAGGATGGAATGCAGCACAAATGGGCACACCCCATGGTATGCGAGAACAGCGAAAACTCCACAGTAAGCAGAAACAGTGCTACAAGCCGTGGTCAGAACACTTTTCTGCTGGACTGACTGCTCATAAGGGATAAGAAACTGGTGGATGATGCCTTCACCTAGCATGTTCCATGTTCCACCTATAAAAGAAACATCAATTTTCAGAGGAAATACTCATTATCCATCACTCATTGCACACCATGGGGCTATGAAATATGCACTACAAAATAAAAAATCTTGTTGCCTAAGGCAACCATCAGTTCTTATTTGATTGTCAATTTGTGCGGCGAAGTCACTCGAATGTTCAGTCCCCCTCCTCCATCCCCCACCCGGGGGCTATTTGCAAAGGCTTCACTACCGGTTTCCCTTACCCCAAACGGTGGCGGCAGCACCCAAGAGCTAATTGAAAAATTGGCTCCCCTGAGGACACCGCTGGATCCCTGGACAGGTAGGTGTCCTAATATTAAAAGTCAGCAGCTACAGTATTTGTAGCTGCTGACTTTTTCTGACAGAGCCTGGAGCTTCTCTTAAGTACAATAACTGTTTTTTCTTTTTCTCTGTGCTCCCACAAAGCTTGTACACTGTTATGGCATCCTGTGGCCCGCAAAAAGCACCAAATACAAATTTAAAAATTAGTGATCGACCGATACAGTTTTTTTAGTGCCAATACCGATATTTTGGTCATCGGATATTGGTATCGGCCGATATTTTCGGACATTTAAAAATATTTTTTTTTATTTGTTTTTTTTTTCACAGGTACAGTTGTGGAGTGATTTAGGGGTCTAAAAAGGTTTTTTATGGTGAATGGAGAAGATTGGAACTTCTGTGGCTAGCAGTAAAACACGATAGTGCTTTCCTACCTTTCCCTAATCTATTGAAAAATACACAGATCCCAAATTCCACTTGTGTCTAGTTCTTTATCTCCTTCTCCATTGAAAAACAAAAAGCACCCAAGGGTTTTTTGGGTTTAAAGTCACACCTAAATATGTGTTACCCTGTCACAATGTTTTGAATTGTGAAATACAGTGAAAAAGTCGCATGATGGCTATCACGTACCAGTACAGAGAAACGTGGAAACCTTGGGACCAGCTTTTCCAACCTGCAAAGTATTTTCCATGGAAATGCCAGTTATCAACAAAATAGGGTTAAGGTGAACTACCCTGTTAGATGTCCTCTCCCTGAATACATTAGAAGCTCCGAAATGTCTCAGTACCCTCTTTTATCTTTACACAAGAACCAGCATGTCATATGGTTATCTGTTCTTTTATTTTAAAACTACAAGTCCCAGCATGCCTTACTGATTTCTCATATCTTTGTAGAACTAACAGTCCTAAAACATCCCAATTTCATGTCTCCCATCTCTATAGTTCTACATTATAGCACATCCAACTAGTCTCTCTCCTGTCAACTACAAGTCCCAGCATGTGCACACTGCCAGACATATTCTGAATGAAAGTGACATCCCATATGACACATTCCAGACGTACAGCCCTATGCAGTAGTACAACTCTTCACGTACTTTTCCTTTGCAAATGCAAACATGCATGCTTTTTCAATCAGTATTGGAAATACAGACTATGGAAACCAAAATCAGAAAAAGTTTTGCCAGTTACTTTATTAAGTAATATCATAAGACTATATTCCAAGCACTAATTTAGAGTATTTACTCAAACACGTGCCTGACAAATCATTGTGGTGAGAGGATGTCACCATTTACTCACAGACTAAACATCTACTCAGGCCATGTGTATACACTAAACTCTCTGTGTAAACACAAGGTCAGGAACAAGAGAAATGGAAAGGCCTTTCACGCATGCATACTGGAGGCCTTTCTATAGCCAGACCATAGACAGGCAGATGTCATGACAGATGGGGAGATGTCCCCCCATCATTAGCGGATCCAAAACCCACCACTGAATCGTTAAAGTCTAAAGCTGCCCATAGTTGCGTAAAGTTTCGAACGTAAATTCTTAGGAACAGAAGTTTCTAAAAAAGTTTGTTTGTTTTTTCTAATCATTAGTCGGGTCAAAACCCGCAGTGATGGGAAAATTCAAAGGAGCATAGAAACTTTTCTCAAACGACTTTCTAAGGCCCCTTCCACACGGGGTTCCATGAAGTCTGCTTGCTCAGCAGAGAATCTGTCCGCCGATCCCTGCTGAGTAGGCGGGTGGCTGGTCCGTGTCCATTCTTCTCTATGAGTAGTTGGATGTAAATGGAACGCCTGTCCATTTACACCTGACTGCCATCCAATCCGACAAATGGACGGGGAACGGATCCCCATATGTATGATCGGATGTCCATTGACTCCCACCCCTCTATAGAGGACACTGGAGAGTGAAAAGTTGACAGGCGGACCGGATCAGTCCACTAGTGTAAAAGGGGCTTAACAGTGTATGTGGTTTTTGTTCAGTAAAGTCCATTTATTCCTAAATGAAATGTTAAAAAGCAAATAAAATCTTTCAAATGAAAAAAATAATTTTTGAACAAATTTTCCTTAGACTTTTCCTAAGAATATTTGTTTGAAATGCTATCCATCTATGGTCAGCTTTAGCTACTGTACTGAAGCTAAGGATGCAGTGGTGTAGTTCAGACTGAGCTGTCACTGACAGCTCATCATCAACTACAAATGATTGGGAGCTGGTAGGATTGGCTCCTGATCACATCAGCAAACACAGTGCAGAATGAACAGGAGCCCCTCCTATTAGCCTTGGGTGTCACAGCAAACTAAAATGGCTGGCTCTGGGCATCGGCAGGGCGTTAAATACTAAATTGATTGTAAAGTTTAGTTCTGTTTTTTTGTTAAATAAACATGTTATACTTACCTGCTCTCTGCAGTTGGTTTTGCACAGAGCAGCCTTGATCCTCCTCTTCTCGGGTCCCTCTTTGGTGCTCCTGGTCCCTCTCTCCAGTTGAGTGCCCCCACAGCAAGCAGCTTGCTATGGGGGAACCTGAGCTGAGTCATATCTCCCTGTGTCCATTCAGACATGGAGCCATGACCCGGCCTGCTCCCTCTCTCTCCTCATTTGCTCACTGAATTTGATTGACAGCAGTGGGAGCCAATCTCGCCGCGCTGCTGTCCCGGTTAATTAGGAGGGAGAGTCTCGGGCATCTGAGACACTCCTGCAATATCGCTGGATAGGGATGGGTTCAGGTAAGTATTAGGGGAGGTGCTGCACACAGAAGGATTTTTGTCTTAATGCATAGAATGCATTAAGATAAACAACCTTCTGACTTTACAACCCCTTTAAGAATAAAATGTACATGGATCTTATAATAGGGATTCAATTTGAAGTGAAAGTTTACCCAAATACTAAAATCTCTAAATCTACTGTTCTAAACAATCTAAGTTTACTATCTAGCCCTGTAAAGAAGAAATCGCTATACATACCTTTTCTGAAGCTGCCAGTCCGGTCTCCAGCGGTGGAAGCTCTGCGGAAGAGACAGCCAACATCGGCTGGGAAATGCCTGGTAAGTGACGTCACCCATAGACTTACTATAGGGCAGTGGTGGCAAAACTTGGCACCCCAGATGTTTTGGAATAACATTTCCCATGATGCTCATGCAATCTGCAGCGTAGTCGAGCATCATAGGAAATGTAGTTCCAAAACATCTGGGGTGCCAGGGTTCGCCATCACTGCTATAGGGCTTTCATTTTCAGCTGCCTCCTCTGCACCTGCCTCCACAGAGAAGCCACCGCTGACAGCTCCGCATGGGACTGGAGCGGCTTCAGATAAGGTGTGTATAGTGATTTCCTCTTCACAGGGCTAGATAGGTTATTCTTAGATCATTGATGCCAGTAGATTTAGGGATTTTGTTATGGGGGTGATCTTCTACTTTTTTTTTTTTTAATCAGAAACAAAGTTTATTGAAGAAAACAAGTACTTACAGGCTTCACAAAACACACGCATTTGCATAGAAGAATATATATCCACATATCATGAATAGTACATACCCAGAGGAACAGATTCCCACCAAAAAAACAGTCAGCTAATCAAGCATATCACCGAGACAATCGTTATACTTCCCCCCTGCCCATGACACCCACCCATCAACAGCAGAAACAGTACATTACTGTAGCAGACGATCAAGAATCAAATCTGCAGGAGCCAAACCCGGTTGCGCCAGCCAACCACCCCAAATTCTATCATATCTGAGCGGTACACCTCTATGTTGGTAGATCGTACGTTCACATCTTAGGGTAGCACCCATGGCATGCACCCACATCTCCAGCGAGGGAGGGGACAGAGAGGTCCAGTGCTGCAAAATAGGTTTCCGGGCTTGAAACAGGGCTCCTCCACCATACCAAGAAGGCAGGGCTTCAGGTCCGCCGGTACAGACAGGAGATATGCAGCATTAATTGTCCGAACCACTGCCGTCCAGTACCTGTGAGGCTTAGGGCAACGCCACAAGAGGTTAATGGAACTTCTACTTTAAGTCTTGTCTGATTCCTGTTGACTTGCAGAAATTTTGCACCATGAGTCTCCTGTGAACATCACCCGGCTCGAAAAAAGTCGTAAAAAAGTGGGGTGAAAAATTACTGGCCAAACAATGACTGTATCAGATGTAGTCACCATATGGGAATTCAGCAACTGTGGTTCCCACAAGCTGTAGGATACAATAGCCGGCAGGGGAGATTCCTTTATCCATTGTTGTTTAACTTTGATTAAGGTATCTATTAGTAGCTGAACGAGAGAAATCTATATGTGTATGGCTTGCCTTTTTGCTGCCCTGCCAGCAGCAATAATAAGGGCACTATCAAGAGTAAACAAAGTGTTCCAGGTTGCCAGCTCTTTGAATTTTATTCCACTATGGGCCCTACAAATGTTTGCAGTGAAATCACGGAATGATCACAGAATATTTGTGTGCATTATAAATAAAATATTCTAATAACATTCTTTGCCTGGGCTTCAGTTCCATACTTATTATTTCTTCAAATTGAACAATACAAGTGGTAATGAGAGATCGTAGGTCATTCTGCCTGCAAGGCAGCTTTGTACATTGCATTATGCTGCTATCAACTGACAGCAATAGACAGCTGTTTAGTCTCAAACGATGGAGTCAAAGGGTTTAGTGATTTAATGATTACATGAAAGTGAACGCTATTCTTTTTAAAATAGACTTTTATTCTGATTAAAACTGCTGCATATAACAGCGATTTAATTTGTTTAGGTAATATTCCAAATTTAATTCATACCAATAAGTTAGTGTTCAGCTTTGGGAAATCATTGTGATTATTGTTGCTGTGGGAGTTTTGGTGCCCAAAGTTTTTAGTACATGGAATTTCAACTTACTGTGGGGAAATACCATCCCACTGGTTGTCCTGGGAACGTTTGTCTCCACTGGATGATTAGGGCAGCCCATACATTTGTTTTTTGTTCAATCAGATTCCTCCATCCACAGGTTTGAGGTGGATGAGGGAATCACTCCCGCTGAGGTAATGTATTCTGACAGCAGGGAGACTTCCCCGCTGTCAGAAAACACTGATCAGCGCAGCAGGCTGTAGCCGGCAATTGTGCCAAAATTTTCCAACAGTCTAGTTGTATAGAAGTCGATTGGTAGATTGACTTCTGTACAACCAGCCCACCCATCCATGGATTGAAATTCCCCGCTCCCTGCTGAACTGGCCAAATTTCAATCCATGTATGGCCAGCCTAACCTTCACCTCTTGCTCTGGTGACAATTCTACAATTTTGGATTGACCCACACTTACTGTCTCACACAACAGTCAGCAGGACAATCAGAGTGCATCTCCCCAGTAGGGAGCAATAAAAACTTGACAGAACGCCACTTGGCAGTGCTAACCCAGGAAACCAATAATCACTGCTGGTGGTATTCTGATCATCAATGTTGGCGGCCATTTCCCACTAACCCTGATAAAATTGCTTTTAGCAGGGGTTCCCTGAGACCTGAAATTTGTTTAAAGGTTTACTCTGCAGTAAACAGTTTGAGAAAGGCTGCCTTAGGGTATAAGAACACTTTCTGATATGGTGTTTCTTTTGTGGTGTACCTAGATTTCGCTAAGGTGTTTGATACAGTTCCCCATAAGCGCTTAATTTATAAAATAAGGTCTGCAGGTATCGACAACAGGGTTTGCTTTTGGATACGGAACTGGCTTAAAGGGCGTGTCCAAAGGGTGGTAATAAACAGCGCATACTCAGACTGGTCTGAGGTAGTAAGTGGGGTGCCCCAGGGCTCAGTCCTGGGACCAACCTTGTTCAATTTATTCATAAACAGCATTGAGGTCGGGATCAGTAGTTCAATAGCAGTTTTTGCAGATGACACAAAATTGGGCAGGGCAATAACCGCACAGCATGAAGCAGATATCCTACAGAATGACCTGGACAAAATAACGGAGTGGGCAACGACTTGGCAAATGAGGTTTAACGTAGAGAAGTGTAAGGTTTTGCACTTGGGGACTAGAAACATAAAAGCACAATACACGTTAGGAGGGGAACCCTTGGTGGAATCAAAAATGGAAAAAGATCTGGGAGTCTTGGTTGATGATAGACTAGGCAACAGCATGCAATGTCAGGCGGCAGCTGCCAAAGCTAGCAGAATATTAGCATGCATAAAGAAAGGGAAGTATTCCAGAGATAAGACTATAATCCTTCCACTTTATAAAACTCTGGTCCGACCGCATCTGGAGTATTCTGTCCAGTTCTGGTCGCCAGTCCTCAGGAGGGATGTGTTGGAGCTGGAGAGAGTCCAGAGAAGGGCCACTAAACTAATTAGGGGATTGGAGGACCTTGATTATGAAGAGCGTCTGCAATCGCTTGATTTATTCTCCCTGGAGAAGAGACGCCTGAGAGGGGACATGATAGCAATTTTTAAATATCTCAATGGGGATCTCAGCTTAGAAAAAAAGCTGTTTAGTCGAAGGGATTGCATGAGGACTCGGGGGCATACAATGCGATTAGAGGAGAAGCGTTTTAACCTCAGGCAACGTGGGGGGTTCTTTACTGTTAGGGCTACAAGATTGTGGAATTCTCTACCACAAGAGGTGGTTTCTGCGGGTAGTATGGTGGCTTTCAAAAGACTATTGGACGTGCATCTCAGGGATCAGAACATTCAGGGGTATAAGAGATGATTACAGCCACACACACCTACACAGGTTAAACTGGATGGACTATTGTCTTTATTCAACCTCACCTACTATGTAACTATGTAACTATGATAGAATTTACTTTTTTAAGCAATTTTGATGCCTTTTTGCATGTTTTTAGGGGCAATTGTGACCCTATAGACCAGGGATCCTCAAACTACGGCCCTCCAGCTGTTGCAGAACTACATATCCCATGAGGTATTGTAAAACTCTAACATTAACAGCCATGACTAGGCATGATAGGAATTGTAGTTCCTGAACAACTGGAGGGCCATAGTTTGAAGACCCCTGCTATAGACCTATACGAGTGCCTGAAAAAATGTGTAACATGTGTTTGTGCATGCTCCTATTGAAGTCAAAGAAGATAAAAACTTCAAAAGTAGCTCATGCACCCGAATTACCTATTGTGAACAGGGACATTTAAAAGCAATGGGTCTGGCTTGTTGAGCATTTTGGAGCTTAGAGCTTCAAGCTACAAAATGCTAAGGCATGAATGGGTTTGAAGGACTGCTAAGCCTAAATACTGACTGATATAGTCATGAAAAGCAAATAATGTATCAAATCTGAGTATCAGGCTATATTTAGGTAAAATATGGTCTAACCATAAAGTATTAAGATGTGGAAGAACATCTATTGTTAGTCTGAGATTTGCTGGAGCACTGAGTCTATCAGTGATTCAGAATAAAATATTGTTCAAGATGGAAGTAAACCTCCCATACGAAGAAGCAGAGGAATGGATTGTGATCAAATGCATAATGGTCATGTGGGTGTAAAAGATGGGCATAGGTGAAAACTTGAAGAACTCTTAAACAGAGTCCCTAAATGATATAAGAAGGCTTTAATGAAAACCTTTGGGTTTAAGAAAACCTTTACTGAGAGACATATGGGACATCGATTATTGACCTCCTTCTAAAAATGCTAGTTTTCTGGCCAAAATGCTGATCTTTGAACTCTTGATATATGCTTGATCTGGGTCAGTGATAAAGTATATAGACGCTATTAGATCAGCAAAACATCCAGACAATTACCATTTTTAAAAAATAGCATAGTAATCTCTAATTTTAACTGTATTCTCTATAGTTAGCCTTAAAGTAGAATTCCAGCTAAAGCCTAACTAGTCTTTAAAATTTGCCTTCCCCGTCCTAACACCTATACTAAGTAACCTGTGTAAAATAGGATGTATATACAGCGTACTTACTCATTTTCGGCCCACTTTGGTCACGCTATCTCCTGTGTCAGCCAGCAGGGGATGCAATGACATTGCCAACAGGCTGCTATAGTGCAACCAGTGTTGGAGCTCCCTCTTCTCCCCTGTAGCTGCTGCTGGCTGACACAGGGGAGTAAGATCATGTGACCGAACCAGAGTGGGCTGAACATAGGTAAGTATATACGTCTTTCTTAAAAGGTACGTAAGTATAGGTGTTAGGAGGGGGGGGGGGCATTTTTAGGACTAGTTAGGTCTTAGCTGGAATTCTACTTTCTTTCAGCACACGCTTCTTTTAAAACATCAACATCCACCCAAAACTGGCATTTCAGCAATTACACTCTAATTCTTCCTCTTGTTGTAGGAGATCAGTTTTCCTGTGAAAGATTTGTATTCACTTTCCAAAAAATTAGACTATAAGCAGGATCTGTAATCTTTAATATCCAGTTTATATGCACAGCAATCTATTAAAGGAAACCTTGTCATGGAGGCCATGAATAATGAAAGGTGTCAGGTAGAGAATCAAAGAACAGAGATGCCAAGTAAATGTGTTTATAAATGTGAATAAAAAAATGCTAAATGTAAATTGGTATTTAAAGTATAAAGAAAACCCATTTTAAATTACAGACAGCCTTGGCATTAAAACATAAAGCTGTTTGGAAACACAATGAAAGGGAATTGTGCCTGCCTTGTTATTTGTATAATTACTGGGAACACCATACAATGTGAAGTTGCTGATGTTTTATAATGAAATATGGAAAACCCGCAAGGGTACCCTGTTTATATGATGGAAGAAGGGGTTAAATGATGTCAGCTATGGATGTACTGGGCAAACACTTCAATAGGTTGCAGCAGAACGTCTAAGAGATTTCATTGCTCTATTTTACACTCAGTAACGGGGCCACCAGACAGTAGTGATGTCATTCTTGCTTTTCATATTAATGTTATGTTAACTCTATTTTTATTTTCCCTTATAATTAGGCCATACATTCAAATCTATATTTAATATGAACTTACCAGCAGCAGCTGCAACATAAAATCCAGGGAAGAGGGTAGGTAGTCTGCAGTTCCATTGATATGTGAAGGGCCGCATTCCCAGTATCCTTCTAATGTGCTTGGCTCAACCCAAAGGGCTCATTCACAATGGTGTCAAAAACTCTGCATACAGATGAGTCCAGTGTGAAGTTTTGTACGCATCTGTACGCAGCAGTATAAAAGGAAATGGGCCAAAAAAATCTGTTTGCAGACCGTATTTGACCGCATTGTATGCTGTATGCATGCCTACAGAATAAATGTACCCTATTGGCTGCTTTGGGCTGATTACGCACTATTGATATACATCTCCCATTACATCATTAATTAACCATTCATACGAGGCGGCACATACATGGAATGACCTCGGCCTTCAGTCATTCAGAATCGACTGAGGTTATTCAACACATGCACTGTTGCCATGTACACAGGGATTCATTTCTGGTTTCCCCTTTATTTATGGACACTCCTTAATTAGATAACTTCCTTTGTAAAAGCGCCACCCCTTGCCTATACCTGTATTAGAGATGGAAGGAGTCACCCCTGGGTCGTTTAAAGAATGTTGTCAGTATGAGGAGGAAGTTCTTGTTCCTCTTAGCAGGATGGGGCCCTCGGAACCTGAAGGAAGCCCAGAGGGACCAGTAGAGGGCTATGGCCTATTGGGAAATAAGCAGCATGTCCTGAACTATAGATATCACCACACCACCCTACCTGTCCAATGTAGATCAGCATTCTAAAATCCAAATTATGAAGCAGAGAATTTGCACTACAGATATCAGATGTTATGGACAAATATGTGTGATTATATACACTGAAGAATTTACCAAACTGTTGACCATTGAAGTCAATTATTTATGAAAAAGTTCAAGCAAGCAAAACCTGGCCTCATTACTGTCTCACTGAAGGAAGGACTAAATTAGTGAATTAAAGCGGAGTTCCTGGCCACAGAATCAATTTTTTTTTTTATCAATACCTCCCAAACTGTCACCCCCCCCCCCCTTCATACATCAACTAATCCTGTTTTTTACAGTACAATAATAGATTGGCAATTAGAAAATCTTACTTTATAAAAAGTCTCCTGAGCGCCGCCATCTTTGTCCTGGTTCCCCTGAAGCCGCTGTGTTAATGGATGCCCTGCTTCCTGGTTTGAGAAGGAGAGGGGTCGGTGAATGCAGCGCGAAATCTCGCGCATGCCCAGTACTATGCGATCGGGATGCCTATCATCGCGCTATTTCCTGTTTGGAAATATCGCGATGAGAGGAGCGGCCGGCCGCCTATGTCACTGCCCATTGCATTCTGGGAGCAACGAGTAAGAGCTCCCAGGACTTATTGCAGGACAGGAAGTGACGACGCGGGCCGCGGCAGAGGAAGGAGGAAGTGGATGTAAAGGCGAGTATATTATCCTCTGTAATAAGGTAAGTTTAAAAAAAAAAAAAAGCCAGGAATATCCAATTCTAGCTCATGTAAGGATAAGGAAGCGGATGCCATAAAATCTAAAGGCATGATTTTGTGGCCGGAACTCCGCTTTAAGAGAGTTAAACTAAACCAAAGGTGAAGAAGAGTTGACGTGCAAAGCGTCTGTGCAAACCTGGTCGGCTCAGGTGTGAGTGTTCGTTTTAGGACTGAAATCACCCTTCTGACAATGAAAAGAACCAACCTCAGGTAGTTTTCACCAGGTGACCCGGGCCTCCATGTAACGTAGGCCTTGGGTGTTCGGGATTGGATATATTCCCAGAGCCTTAACCTGGACCAGGGAAACACAGGCCTATGTGTGTGGAGGTGTTCCAGACATTAGGGGCTTAATTGACTAATAACCAGGAGGACAATTCAAGGGGAGGGAACCTTTGGCCTTCATCCGTACATGTATACAAAGTGTGAGCTTGGCGTAGGAACCAATCATTGGCCTAAAGCTCTGCATGTAGTTGAGGATGCGTGGTTGCACATGCTGGTCATGTGTCTGGTAAGTAGAAGCCACTGGCTACATATTGTTGCCATGACAGTTATGTCCATAGCACAAATGTTGCATGCATACCCTATATACGGTAAATACATTTTTGTAGGCTATTCCCACTAGCAAGATTCTGCATCCATCAATCCATGTTAATGAGGCCTAAAGAAGACTTTTGATGTAAGCATGCACAGGGTCACTCTCTCTGATGCTTTTTTACTCTTCCAGACTATTTTCTCACTCTACCTTCATGTTTGAACTAGACAAATACTAAGGACTTCAGTTCTCAAAGGACAAAAGTAGAAGATAAAACTTGCTTTATGGACCTGCATATACCTTTTGCAGATGAAACTTTAGAAAATGGGATTGCCGATACCAGTAAGCCTCCTTCTACTTGCCTATGTGAATTGGATTATTTGAAAGATCTTGGTCAAACCATTCCCTGTGGTGCATGATATATGTTGTTCATATCAACAGCTCCACAATGACAGCTCTTGATGGAACATATCTGCAAAAAAAGTACTGCTTCTTTGAGCTTTTAATTTCATCATGCTGGGAACATCATCAAAGCTTTATGTCACTTTTACCACCCATGGCTGTAACATGTTGTGCTGATGTCTTATGCTTGCAATGAGGCAAGGAAGATGACAACATATGCAGGTCAATTAAAAGTATTAAAAGACAATTCTTCAACTAAAAGACACTCTTTGAGGACAAGACTTTAAATCTGTTGACACCCTTTGGAAATGGAACACTTGGGAGTGGTTTAATGCTAACCATACATGCTGCAACAATAGACCAATTCATGGTGTCATAAAGCAAGGCGTCCCACAAATTTCCATTGATGCTGATGGGTGAGTTAACAGGTATGTGGGAAAAAGGTGATTGAAAAATGTATGCCATGCTAGCTAATGATTGCCCAGAAAGGGCCAATAGAGTCCAACAAGGTGGACCCAAGGTTTACCCAAATGTGCACACTTTCACAGCATAATCTTCGAGTTTACTCTCAATTTACTTTCCCATTGAACACGTGGGCACTATTCAATGGGAAAGGGTTGAGGCTGTGGCTGTTCTTCTGTAGCTCTTGCAGTGAAACTAGTAAGCAATGTTTAAAGCTTGCCATACATTGGCCAACATTTGCCTACTGGCTGGCCTTATCTGCTCAATATCGTCAACATCCTTGAAAAATCAAAGGAGCTGGGTGGAAAATTGTCAACCAAATAGCAGCTGTATCTAACCTAGCTCTTTAGGTTTTCTGACAGTCCAACAGATGATTCGTCCATCAGCACTGTATAGCACGTATAGAGGAATCTTCATCCTGAAGTAAAAAATCTTTTAGGGGCTCTCATCCAATTCGCAATAGTGTGAATCTAGCCTTAAGGTTTGACATGTTGAATATCTATTTACTTGGTGCAACCTCCTCTTGTACACTTTACCAAAAAATTAGATGATTTATTTCCTAGACCTTTCAGACAACATTGGAACTACCACTATTTTATTCTCTAGGGCACTGATGGCGAACCATGGCACTCCAGATGTTTTGGAACTACATTTCCCATGATGCTCAACTACACTGCAGGGTGGATAAGCATCATGGGAAATGTAGTTCCAAAACATCTGGGGTGCCAAGGTTTGCCACCCCTGCTCTAGGGTGTCTGTTTTCACAAAATATGTAATGTTTTAGTGGTTTTGTGAAATTTAAAAAATATTTTTTTAAAGTGTGCAAAAAAACCCCCGCAAAATATGGTGCAGGCAGCGAAAGGGTTAATGTAAACAGCGTAGAGAGACACAAGTGTAGTCTCTGCATGCAAGGGTGACCCCCAAAGAGAAACCAGCCCCCCTAAAAGAAGAAAACTGCGGCAACGGTCATGGCACAGCTAATTTGGAAGGGTAAGCGACAAAGAAGCTTTGCAGTGAGGCTCTATGCACACTAGCATTTTTTTTAAGCTCCTAGAATATGTTATTTTCCTTTTTCTGCCCCCAGAAGCTATATAGTGTTATCCTATGTGTCCACACACACTACTTTAGGTTTTACAGCCCATTCAGACTGGCGCGATCCAACTTTGTGGGGCGACCTGTGAAGTCGCGGTGCACAGCATGCACCGCGACTTCGGCGCGACTTGCACGGACTTCATATAATTGAAGTCAATGCAAGTCGTCTCCAGGTCGCCCCAAAGTAGTACAGGACCCTTTTTCTAAGTCGGAGCGACTTGTGTCGCTCCTATTAGAACGGGTCCTGTGCTAATCAATGGCGAGCGACCGAGCGTGACTTGTCAGGCTGACAAGTCGCCTGACAAGTCGCGCTAGTCTGAATGGACCCTTAAGGATTTTTTGAGTTTTAGCATCTAAAAGCATAAAAAAAAAAATAGTTTTTGTAGAGTTTCATGGAGTGTTTTTCCAGCAGAAACATTCCTAAACACCTCTAAACATACTATCAGTGTTTTTTAAGCTTTTTACCCCCCTTTTTAACCACTTCTGGACCTGAAGGATTTACTCCCTTAATGAGCAGGCCATTTTAGGGGTACGGAACTGGGTTATTTTAACTGACAATTGTGCGGTTGTGCGACGCTGTGCCCTAATAAAATTGATGTCTTTTTTTTCCCCACAAATTGAGCTTTCTTTTGGTGGTATTTGATCACCTCTGCGATTTTTATTTTTTGCACCATAAACAAAAAAAGAGCGACAATATTGAAAAAAAAAAAAACAATATTTTTTTACTTTCTGCTATATAACATTCCCAATAAAAAAAATTAAAAATATATATTTTTTTCATAATTTTAGGCAAATTTGTATTTTGCTACATATTTTAGGTAAAAAGTAAAAAAAAATCCCAATAAGTGTATATTGATTGGCTTGCGCAAAAGTTATCGCGTCTACAAACTAGGGGAAAGATTTATGTCCTTTTTTATTTTTTATTTTTACTAGTAATGGCGGCGATCAGCGATTTTTAGCGGGACTGCGACATTGCGGCAGACAGATCGGACCCCTAACTGACATTTTTGACACTTTTGTGGGAACCAGTGACATTACTACAGTAATCAGTGCTAAACATATGCACTGTTATTGTATAAATGGCACTGGCAGGGAAGGGGTTAACACCAGGGGCGATCAAAGGGTTAAATGTATCCCTAGGGGGTGCCTTCTAACTTTGGGGGGGGGGTGGGCTTGCTCGATGAACATAGAGATCTGTGTTCCTAAATAGGAAGAACACAGGATCCCTGTGTTCATCACTGACAGAACAGCAGTTTGCCACCCCCCCCCCCCCCGCTAATAAGCTTCCCCTGTGGTGAATGGGTGCGCACGCAGTCCCGCGAAGTGACGTACAGGTACGTTGTTTCGCGGGACAGAGCCGACCTGCCCCAGTAAAACTACGGCGGCTGGTCGGCAAGAGGTTAAAGGAACTGCAAAAATGCTAATAAACTGTAACACTCCTAAATGCTCTTAAACATTCCTAAAACGCTACTACAAAAAGCTTTCACCAGTGTTTTTTATCCAGCGTTTTTGTAGCTTAACTACTTCCCGACCACCCGCCGCAGTTTTACTGTGGCAGGGTGGCTCTCTTGCGCAAACCGACGTAGGTCTACGTCGGTCGCGCGTGGGAAGCTAGGGGACGAGCGCACGCCACCGGCGGCACGCTCCCACCCCCACTCGGTTGCGGGGAAGCCTGATGCACGGGTTAGGCGGCTTCGATTGCCACCTGACACCTGCGATCACTCCCCGCTGAGAGAGAAGGACGGTCAGCTGTTGTAAACACAGCTGACCGTTCTTCTTCCTGCAATGACCATAGCGCCCATGTGATCCTGCTATATAGAATCACATGGCTCTATGGTCATTTCCAAAGCCACGCCCCCCCCCACAGTTAGACTCACTCCCCTAGGGACACATTTAACCCCTTGATCACCTATACTGTTAACCCCTTACCTGCCAGTGTCATTATTACAGTAACAGTTCGTACTTTAAGCACTGATTACTGTAGTAATGTCACTGGTACACCTAAAAGTGTCAAAGATGTCAGTCAGGGGTCCAATCTGTCCGCTGCAATGTTGCAGTCCAGCAAAATATCGCAGATCGCCACCATTACTAGTAAAAAAAAAAACAATAAAAATGACATAAATCTTTCCCGTAGTTAGAAGACGTGATAACTTTTGAGCAAACCAATCAAAATAAGTTTATTGGGATTTCTTTTTTTTTTTTTACCAAAAATATGTAGCAGAAAACAAATTGGCCTAAAATGTTAAAACATTTTGATTTTTAAATTTTTTCTTTTTGAGAATGTCACAGCAGAATGTGAAAAATATTGTTTTTTTTTTTTTTCGAAATTGTCGCCCTTTTTTTTTTTATAGCGCAAAAAATAAAAATCGCAAAGGTGATCAAATACCACCAAAAGAAAGCTCTATTTGTAGGGAAAAAAAAGGATGTCAATTTTATTTAGGTACAGCGTCGCACGACTGTGCAACTGTCTGTTAAGGTAACACAGTGCCGAATTGCAAAATAGGGCCTAGTCATTAAGGGGGCAAATCCTTTCCGGTCTTAAAGTGGTTAAAAACAACGCTAGTGTGCACGGAGCCTAAGGTCCCTTTCACACATACGGTCCGTTCAGTTCATCAGTTCAGTCACGTCAAAATGTATCAGTTTTTCATCTGTTTTTTATCAATTTTTCATCAGTTTTTCATCCGTTGTCATCCGTTTTTCATCCGTTTTCATCCGTTGTCATCAGTTTTTCATCTGTTGTCATCCGTTTTTCATCCGTTGTCATCCGTTTTTCGTCCGACCCGTTTTTTTGACGGATGAAAAATAGGGCATTCATCCGTTCAAAAAAACGGACATTGACGGAAGCGGATGAAAACGGATGTTAACTGATGATCATCCGTTGTCATCCGTTTTTACATAGAGATACATTGATGTCCGTTTTTCATCCATCAACGGATGGAAGAAAAACGGACAAACGGACAGCATGTGTGAAAGGGGCCTAAATGGTTAAAATCAGCAGCTGAAAGTGCTTTACAAACTGAGGGCTATTATCACTTTAACGGCTTCAAAAAGCAAAGTAAAAAACATACCGAAAAACCAATTCACCAACTAAAATTAAAATCAAATCAGGAAAATATTTTCAGCATAACCTGTATCGCAGCAACTAAAAATGACTTTCTTTTTTATTGTTTAGTTACTTTATTTGTGAGGGCCAAAGGTTCTAGAGGTTTCCCTTAAACGATTGTAACAGCTTGTATATATAAAGTGTAATTGTAAGTTAATTGTTTGTAACATATGGCGGCGTAATACGACAAACCAATAAGCTATAACAGCAGACAGTTGTTTATAAAATACACAAATCATACTCTTGACCCAAGCGCAAGCGAAACGGCTCTAATAAACGGAATAGTCTAAACCCTAAACAAATACTGTTCATGCCTGGCATTTCTGAAAAGCCGGCCATTACTTTTAATCAAGAGGAAGGTAAAAAGTGAGCGGTGTTCTGGTGTTTTCTCTCAGGAAAACTGACAGGGTTAGCCTGCGTTTCACACACCAGATTGCTGGCTAGGTGCCAGACGCAGCGACAGGCAGTAAAAGGAAATACTTTTAACTGCTTTATCGCCTAAAATAGTCAGTCGCTTTACAGCCAACTCAAAGTTTAACGGCACAAATCGGCCCGCGTCATGAGGGCAGGACGGGCAAATTTGCAATGAATTTCATGGGTGGGGTTATGAGAGGGCAAGCTTGTACTGCGATGTTGTTATGGTGAGCAAGCAAACTGGGTCAGTTCAAATTTGACTTGAGCAAGCGCCTGGGAGAAGTAGCTCATGAGTGAAAAACTCTGAATAGAAATTTGCTGAGGGCAGCACATTACTCTGGTGTCTGAGCGAGGCCTGCCCTGGCATATTTTGTGGGAGAGGGAGAGCACATAATGGACAGCCAGCCATGGGCTGAGGACAGGAGACGGCCTATGTGTCAAACGTTTACAGGGCTCTCCTCTTTATGTACCCCTACTAAGAAAGTTTGAACACTGTCCTCTTATTATTATTTTACATTAAAATGAAAAAGTACTTACTAATCTGTTTTGTTTTCAATACACCATTTAGGCCCCTTTCACACTTTGCGACCTAAAAGTTGTACAATTTTTTTTAGCCACGATTTTGACTGGACTTGAAGCAATGCCTATGTTTATGGACCTCAAAACGCATTAAAATCAGCCCAAAGTAGTGCAGGGACTACTTTGAAGTTGTTGCAACTTGAAGTCGCACAGATATGAATGGCACTCATTGGAAATCATGGAGTACGACTTGTTGTGTGACTTTGCAGTCCCAAGTCGCAGGACAAGTCGCACAAGTGTGAAAGGGGCCTTAATAGAACAACGTTCCAACGTGTGAAAAACAAGTCTAAGGGCTCTTACACACATGGAGTCCATCGGACGGACTCCGTTTTTCTCAGCGGGGGATCGATCCGCCAATCCCCTCCTGAGCACAAGGATGACAGCTGTTCTATGTGCTGTGTGCGGAGACACAGCTGTCAGGTCCCCATGCATCTCTATGGGGGAACCGGATGGGAACGGACCGTCGGTCCATTCTCATCCGATCCCATCCGATCCGCTGGACGGATGGAAAATAGGGTTTCCATCCGTCCAGATTTGACGGATCGGATCAGATGTCAGTGGACATCTGATGCCCCATAGAGATGCATGGGGGGGGGGACCATTCAGATCCGCCTGAAAAACTGACAGGCGGATCTGAACAGTCCGCCTGTGTGAAAGGGGTCTTATTTGGCTACATTCACACAGCTGCATAGGTGTGGAGAGTTTGCTGCATTCCGAGGTGGATAAACATACAAACTAGCTAGAACTCCATAGAAATGCTGACTGTGGGCGCACACTGTTAGCGTCCTGGGTCGGTCGCGGGCTCTACTCATATTTATCCACTCAGATGAGGGGTTACATGCAAACAGTGGCGGCTGTCAGATTTGCGCTGTGTACAAACAAACAGCCAGCACTGCTGACATCTGCTGCTGGTCACAAACAGTCCCTAGGATTCATAAAAATGGCGCAGACATTGCGAAAAGTGTCTTTCATGCGTTCTGTGGTGCAAAACATACCAAATTCATGCCCCTACATAGAACTTATATTTGGCGCATGCTGTGCCACTTCTAGATTGTGAGGGAAAAGGGGGAAGCCTGCTTTAACTACTTCCAGACCGCCTGTCGCATGTGGCCCGGCTGCGCAAAATGACGTACCTGTATGTGATTTTGTACACGGGATGTCAGGGGCAAGCGCCGTGTGATTGGACACAGCTGGAGCCAATCAGCGGGTCTGGGGGCCGCGGTGGCCGCCGGGACCCACCGATCATTCAGTGGAATGACAAAATGGCATTCTGCCTATGTTAACAAGGCAGACCGCCGATCGTTCTGTCACAGAGGAAGAGAGAGATCTTGTGTTTTAGCTCTTTTCCTCTAGCGCCTCCACTCCCCCCACAGTTAAAAAGCACTCCCTAGGAGCACACTTAACCCCTTGATTGCCCCTGGTGTTAACCGATTCCCTGCCAGTATCATTTATACAGTGACAGTGCATTTTTTTTAGCACTGATCACTGTATTGGCGTCACTGGTCCCCAAAAAGTCACTTAGTGTCAGATTTGTCTGCCACAATGTCGCAGTCCCGCTAAAAATTGCTGATCACCGACATTACTAGTAAAAACAATAAAAAAAATAAAAAGTCCATAAATGTATCCTACAGTTTGTAGACGCGATAACTTTTGCGCAAACCAATCAATATACACTTATTAGGATTTTTTTACCAAAAAAATGTTGCAGAATACATATTGACCTAAATTTAAATTGATGAAAAAAATTTGATTTTTAAAATTTTTTTATTGAGTATGTTTTATAGCAGAAAGTAAAACAATATATTTTTTTTTTTTTTCTTCAAAATTATGGTTCTTATTTTTGTTTATAGCGCAAAAAATAAAAACTGCAGGGGAGATCAAATAGCACCAAAAGAAAGCTCTATTTGTGGGGAAAAAAATAAATTTTATTTGGGTACAGCGTCGCACAAACCCGCAATTGTCAGTTAAAGCAACGCAGTGCCGTATCGCACAAAAATAGCCTGGTCATTAACCACTTGCCGACCGCCCGCCGCATAAATACTGCGGCAGGCTGGCTTGTCTGCGCAAATCAACGTAGGGGTACGTCGGTTCGCCGGAGTGGTGCTGGGGGATGAGCTTTTGTCCCCACTAGGCAGCAGGGATGCCTAGCCATGGGAACGTCGGACGCAATTGCTGCCGGGCACCCGCGATCGCTCCTCGCTGAGAGAAAAGGACGGGCAGCTGTTGTAAACATAGCAGACCGTTCTTCTCTCTGCTATATAGGATCACAGGTCTCTATGATCATTTCACAAGTCCCTCCCCCCACAGTTAGAAAACACTCCCCTAGGCTCACATTTAACCCTTTGATCACCCCTGGGTTAACCCCTTCCCTGCCAGTGTCATTATTACAGTAACAGTGCATATTTTTTAGGGCACTGATTACCTTAGTAATGTCACTGGTCCCTGCAAAAGTGTCAAAAATGTCAGTTAGGGGTCTGATCTGTCCGCCGCAATGTCGCAGTCCTGCTAAAAATCGCAAATCACCGCCATTACTAATAAAAAAATAAATAAAAATGACAAATCTTTCCCCTAGTTTGTAGACGCGATAACTTTTGCACAAACCAATCAAAATACGCTTATTAAGAGCTTCTAAATGCCAGGTGGTGGGCATTAGGGTCATGTGACCGCTGTGATTGTCTGTCACAGCGGTCACATGATCGGAAAGCTCCTGATTGCAAGTATGTATTGGGAACTTTCCAGGCCCCGCCGGTGACTGTGCTGGGAGTGGGCAGGGCACGCGCTCGCAGCACAGAAACGTGTTTACATAGGGCCGTATATATATATATATATATATATATATATATATATATATATATGTGTGACCTCTCTGCGTTAAAGCCCACCCGCTGGGAGCCCGCATATATGCGCTTCGTCGGTGGTTAGAGGTTGATGAAGTTGATGCAACACATTAACAAGAGTGGTTAACGCAATAAAAGTGACGCAGCGCTTTATTGTCCCCCTCCCCCAGTGTGAGCGGGTAGTGTTTAGAACCGTTGAACCCCAAAAATCGTTGGATTGCATTGCAAGGGTTGAATGCTGCTTTAGGTCTAGGTACTGGGAAAATAACTTTAACTTACTCAGTAGATTAGAAACTGGTTATAGGATTAGGAATGCACACAGCTTACTTGCACCTTAAAAAGAACATGAACCATTTGGGTGCACTTACAAGAGGCAACTGCAGTACATAATTCTGGACGTGCGATCACTTTCTTTGTAAATCCTTAAAGCGTAACTCCACTTTTGTTGAGAAAAAAATATTCCCCACTGGGTGATCTATGTACATTACCAGGATTATAACAAACTTTTTTGCAGATTCCTACCTTTTGTTATTCTGAAGATATCACTGTGTGTTTCTGTGCTGAGTGGGTCAAATGGGAGTGGTTTTATAACTATCTATCAGCTGCGGCAGCTGCAGAGCTCTAATGAGGAAATCTGCTGGGCCTGCATCCCTTTAGACATGTTCCTATTGGGAGTATCTCAGCAAAAATGACATTTTTGTTGCAGGGGATGCCAGAAATCTGACTTATATCTTAGTGCAGACTTCTGGGAAAATTGGTGAGCCAATCACACAAGCAGAAAATGATGTTTCTGGGGTGTGGTCAGTACACATTCTTTGTACAGAACACCTCCAGGCGGCCATATTGCATTGCACTTCCAGAAAATTACAGAGCTACAGATTAAAAAGGAAAGGTCATTTTTAATAACATTCAATTACAATATGATTTGTCTCAATTGTATACGCTATATTGTTTTTTCTTTATTTGCTATTTTTTTTTCCCACGAAAGTGGAGTTACCCTTTAAAGCTGAGCCTTTCCTTCACTCTTGCACAGTTGTACAGGCTCCCGTACTGAACTGCTTAGTCTGCTTTCACAGAACACTGTGCACTTCTCAAAGCGTGCATTAAAAGCTGCAGCAAGTCAGATCACGCTCAATTCATTTCCTGGCTGGAGGTCATCCAGCATCATCCGTTCTTTCAATCACGGAGGCTCTGCATCACAGTGTGCATGCGAATACAGCCTGTCCACGAACCATCACTTCTACAGACTAACATCCACCAATCAAGGCATTTTGCAAATTTGCATAACTTCACCTTAAATTCAGCTCACAGCTTACATTAAGGCTGACCCCTCCCACCAACCATTACCTGCCTGCATTGTATAGGGAAGCACAGAGACCCAGTGATGACATCACCTACTCTAAAATTAGGTAACGTAATAAAAATGGAAATGTTGTATTTGAAAATTGTAAATAGCATGCTTGTGGTTGGGGAGAAGTAACCAGGAAGGCAAAATATCGGCAGATTAAACTTCAGCTTTAAAAACACATTTGTGCCCTTTACATGTCATACACTTGACTGCATTTCCTTCAGTGAGCAAAGTCCAAATCACACAGCACATCAGGAATAACAACACTGGCTGTGGAAGTTTTGCCACCTTGAGAACACACATGGGGATTTATTTATAGAATATGAACAGAGTAATGATGGCCAGTCACACTTCATTTTAACTGTCATCAGCTGGTATAGACATAGCGATAATGATAATTGGGGATTGACTGCTATGGGTTTTTGCATGTTACTATTGATTAGTTTTACTTGTTATATAAATAAAGAAATTCACTGTACATTAAGTAGTGAACCAACACCAGGGGAGGACTGGGCCAGGGGGGCATTTGCCCCCCCGGGCTGCTCTGATGCCCCGTAAAAAGGCCGCACCGCTTCTGCCGCAGACATGTCTAAAGGATTCCAGGTGAAGAGAAGTTAAAAGTCCCCACCGCTGACCTACTGAATGCGGGATGATGACAAGGACAAAGCACAGGTCTCCCCCCCCAGCATGAATGGTGTAAACTGTGTCTGAGCAGAGGCCGGTTCCATGCCCCACCGGAGACTCTCCTCTCCTAGCCCCAACTGAGCTGTCCCAGCTCCCCCAAACCGCCCCCTGCTGGCCAAGTCAGGAACCTGGTTTCGGCTGGTGAGTAGAGAGTACCTGGAGCAGAGCTTCAGCCTGAAATGGGGGTCAGGAGGAGGCCAAGAAAAGGGGGAGTGGGAGGGGGGCCAAGTCGCTGCACCATGGGTCTCTGGTTTGTAATTGCCTCCTGGGCCAAAAGTTGCCAGTCAGCCCCTGAAACACTGTATCTGATCACCGCAAATCAAAAATACAATTGGATTCATTTTTCATCTTCAAAGCAAACTTACCCATCCATCCATGTCTCCATGATTTATTTTGCTGGGAAATCTCTTTGAAAACACCCCCTTAGCATTTCTGTCTGTGACCATCTTGCGAAAGGACAGATTATTCATGTAGCATTTACTTCATGGAATCCATCTGCCCTTAGTTCAGGCATGCAGGCAGCAGTGTTGCCAACCTACCAGATTGATATTTACTGACACGACATCAAAAATGTATTGGCACAGCCAAGTTTTTTACTGGCATTACCAAAAGTTACAAGTGCACATTTCAGTATTTAGGCTACACGCAAGTACACTATTCAATTAGCAATGCAATTTAAGGTAAATACTATATTACCACTTAAGGACCAGAAGGTTTTACACCCTTAATGACCAGGCCATTTTTTGCGATACGGCACTGTGTTACTTTAACTGACAAATGTGCGGTCGTGTGACGCTGTACCCAAGAAAAAAAATTGTCCTTTTTTTCCCCAGAAATAGAGCTTTCTTTTGGTGGTATTTGATCACCTCTGCAGTTTTTATTTTTGCACTATAAACAAATAAAGAGCGACAATTCTGAAAAAAAAAAAAAAACAATATTTTTTACTTTCTGCTATAAAACATTCCCAATAAAAAAATTAAAAAAAATCTAATTTTTCCATCACTTTAGGCCAATATGTATTCTGGTAAAGAAAAAATCCCAATAAGTGTATATTGATTAGTTTGCACACAAGTTATCGCGTTTACAAACTAGGGGAAAGATTTATGTCATTTTTATTTATTTATTAATTACTAGTAATGGCGGAGATCAGTAATTTTTAGCAGGACAACGACATTGCGACGGACACATCAGACACTTAACTGACACTTTTGGGGGAACCAGTGACATTACTACAGTAATCAATGCTAAAAATATGTACTGTTACTGTACTAATGACACTGACAGGGAAGGGGTTAACACCAGGGGCGATCAAAGGGTTAAATGTGTGCCTAGGGGATGCTTTCTAACTGTGTGGGGGTTGTAATCACTGGATGAACACAGAGACCTGTTTTCCAAAATAGGAGGAACACAGGATTTCTGTGTTTATCACTGACAGAACAACGGTCTGCCATGTTTACATAGGCAGACCGCCGTTTTGTCTCCATGGGGAGCAATCGTGGGTGCCCTGCGGACGCGTTGTTCCTGGAATCCATCTGCCCTTAGTTCAGGCATGTAGACAGCAGTGTTGCCAACCTACCAGATTGATGACCTGCTGATTGGCTCCCCCTCTAGCCAATTGGCGCCCGTGCACGTCTCCGGCGGCGCGCGCGCCCCCACTATCTGCTACACAGGTACGTTGTTTTCGCGTAACACAGCTGAACTACGGCGGCTGGTCGGCAAGTGGTTAAGGCAAAAAACATATTTTCTATTTTATTTTTGATATAGTAAGTATCTCAGGGACAGGACTCAGGAGGGCAAGAAATAAGAATGGTCAGGCCCATACACGAGCAAATGACTCTCACAGGGACACTGACAGCAGTGTGCAGTAGCACAGATGATGATGACACCTCACCGTCATGACATGTCCCCTCCTGAGTAGCAGTGACAGTCTCTCTCCATACCAGGGGGCCCCTTCAGCCCACTCCAATCCAAACAGCACTGACAGTCCCGCTCCCGGCCTGCAATGCTCCCATCCCACAGACCCGCAAGCGAGGCTTGGGCTGCTCCCCTTGGCTCCCTTGCACCATGATATTACATCGCCGGACCCGCTCCCCCTCCGGCGCCACCCGAACACACTGTAGCAGGCACTCGGATTGTCTTGGCTGGCTCCGGAGCGAAGTGTCACAGCCATATTTTTAATGCCCAACCTTTTCCTGTCACTGGCATTTACTGGCAGGAGAAAAATGCCATTTTTTTTACGAGCTGCCAGTAAAAATACTAACAGTTGGCAACACTGGCAGGCAGGAGGGTGTGCTTAGCTGAGAAAACTCCTCCTCCCCTCCTGAAAACTCCTGGGATCTATGACATCATTTGCGGCCTGGAAACCAGGAAGTAACTGAAGAAATTTTAAAAAAAAACGTTTAAAAGAAGTAAATGTAATACACCTTCCTATCTATTTACTAATGCTAGCAGCATAAGGATTAAAATAGTCAATGTTGATTGAGAGAGTAAAGTTCCACTTTAAATAAACACAACACTCCCATACTTCAAGGCTCTAAAGGCTTCATTCACACTTGAGCTAAAGAAGCTTCTTTGGTTTTTACAGTTTTTTATTTTTTTTGAGGGTTTGTACAGGTGTTTTTAAAGGGTTTTTTTTTTTTTTTATTTGCTTGAACACTTTTAAACTATTTTTAGCGAATAAAAAGCTAGTTGATAGGAGTAAAAAATGTGCTTTTACGTGTTTTTCTTGTGTTCCCATTCAAGTTTTCTTAGGACCAAAAACACTAAAATCTTGCAGTTCAATTGAAAAACTTGTGTACTTTTTGTTTGAAGGTGCAAGCTTCAAGCACAGCTCAGGTTTTAACAGGCACAGATAAAAACCATGAGATTTTAGATGTTGAGTGTTTGGCGCTTTAAGCAAGGAACTTTTACAGACGTTTGAGCTTTTTATTTTTCTGCCTCTAAACGCCCCTCCTTGTTGACCTATGTCTTCATATACACATAGGCATTTAGAGGCAGAAAAAACAAATCACTGGGCATTCAGGAGAGGAGCTTTTGAGCATAAAATCGTTCAAAAGAGCCTAAATGCACTTTCCTGTGTTAATGCACTATAATGGCCAGAATAGCCAATAGAATGTATGTGGGAACACACATAAACGTGCATGTAAAAACGCTTCGTTTTTGCTGCTGCTAAACTCCTGTAGCAGAAAAAAAAAGCGTCAAAACAAAACAGCGTGCGTGAGGCCTAAGAGTAATACACATGTGGAAGAATTTGGAAAAATGTAGGCGTTTGTGTTACCATTCATTCTTTTTAGCATGTTTTAGGCCCCTTTCACACACGTGTTCCGAACAGGTCTGCCTGTTAGTTTTTCAGGCAATCCTAATTTGATGGTCAATTTAACTCAATGGACAGGCAGGTGTAAATAGACTTTTGTCAATTCACACCCGCCTACCTCCAGACAGATCAGATCCATTAAATAAAAAAATAAAAGGAAGATTACTCCGTCCTCTTCCTTTTAGGTGGAGCGGATCAGAGGTAGTCGGGTGTAAACAGACAGTGGAGTCAGTTTACACCCAGCCCCCCATACAGCTCAGGGGACTCTGTCCATCCGCTCTGCTTGCCCATACAGCACAGCGGACTCTGTCCACCCGCTCTGCTCACTCATACAGCACAGTGGACTCTGCCCACCCACTCTGCTCGCCCATACAGCTTAGGGGACTCTGTCCGCCCGCTCTGCTCGCCCATCCAGCACAGCAGACTCTGCCCACCCGCTCTGCTCGCCCATTCAGCTCAGGGGACTCTGCCCACCTGCTCTGTTCGCCCATACAGCACAGAGGACTCTGCCCACCCGCTCTGCTCGCCCATACAGCACAGAGGACTCTGCCCACCCGCTCTGCTCGCCCATACAGCACAGCGGACTCTGCCCACCCGCTCTGCTGGCCCATACAGCACAGCGGACTCTGTCCACCCGCTCTGCTCTCATCAGCAGGGGTTTCTGTGAACTGACACCCTGCAGATGGAAACAGAATCTGCCCCATGTGGAAAGGGGCCTTTGTGTTCCCTGGTGGAGGCAGACATAGAAAATATAAAATCCTGGGTGCCCGGGTAAACAGCTGTACTACAAGAAGCTGTAGAAAACGCATTGTTTCAACTAAGGAAACACTTTAAATAAAATCTATGTGGATCCGAAACATTTCTTTGGCTCCTGGCTTCTGTCAAATGATGTAAATCCTTAGCTATAAACATTTATCACCACAATATGCTTATTTAAATAAAGATGTGGCACAAATAATACCAGTGTACGAAGTATTGCACCCTATAGCACACGAGTTTTCAACTTGAAAATTGGTTTGGTTGTTTTTGGTGCAGAAATTGGCATACATTCCAGGACAAAACTTTCCAGTAAAGACTAGTGAGTTGACATTTAATATCAACGTAATCCTGAAAGTAAACCAAAGTAAACCTAATCTGTAAAAGGTCAGTCAACCTGGTTAGATTTCTGTGCTCGAGATCTTTAACTTATTCCTTGCTCTAGCAGGGTTCCTCCAGCAATGCAACTGGTCCCGCAAAGCCTCCTCTGCTGGCCATGAGTGCGCTCCTGCCTCCGCCATGAACATGCCGGGTTAATACCTCTACATTGTACATGGCGGCACTGAAAAAAACGCACTCAACCCAGCAGAGGAGATGGCCAGAGCTAGCTGCAGGTAATGTAAGTAATACAGCCTTTTCATTTCCCCTTGACCTAGTGAGCAGTTAACCACTGAAGTGTGGAGGGAGGTCACTTCAAGGGTTTATCTCTCTTCCAGTCTAGAGTTGGGCTTTAAATGTACAAAATTCTTGCAATGCACATTGATCACCCAGAGGGGATAGCTTTTTCCTTAACAAAAGTGGAGTTACCCTTTAATGATAAGTTCTATGGGAAGCTGCATGGATGTGTTGGAGACAGAGTAGGGGCGAGAGTGCAACTATGCCCTGGAGGGGGCTGCAACTCTTCTTCCCATTCTCACCTCCCATTGAGTTAAGTGATGCATGGAAATGCTGGAAGCCATTACAAGTGATGTCAGGAATTACATTATTTCCTCTTATCCAGCCAGCTGAATAATACACAGGACTTGCACCTTTTACTAGTCAGCAGTTCAGTCAGGGGAAGTAAAACCACCCTTGTTCTGCTTCAATTCATCACAGTCACATCTAATGCAATATATCGCTGTTCCTCTACAGGCTGAGCAGCAATCAACACTGCCTGATAACAATGTCAGTGCAGCTTGACTACGCTATAGATTAATCAATGTTACCGACTTGCCAAGTACCAATCCAGCATGTACAAGTGACACAAGAGAATGGGCTAAATACAGGCTGGCAGGGTTCATCCTGCACTTGGTGCCTCCTGGGTTCCAGGCACTAACTGCATGTATGGCTGTCAAGACAGGAGTCTATTTAATCAAGCATGACAGTCATTCAGTCATGTAATAAAGGCCATGGTATAAAGGCTAAGCGTTTCCAACAGACAGGACTGCCCAATATCTACACCTTGCTACAATGCAGTATTCATGTCATTTAAGCTGAACTCCAAGAAGATATAAAAGGCACAAAATAATGCAGCAAGGTATTAATAAAAAAATGAATTAATGTATTTTTAGATTCCACAAGTGTAAGTACCTGAATTTGACTTGCTATCATCCTCTTGCAATCCCCTATTCCAGTGGTCTTCAAACTGCGGACCAGGTTTGGTCCTTTGTTTGCCTTTTCCTGTTCTTTGGGGCACTATTCCTCACACTAACTGGGGGGGGGGGGGGGGGGCTAAGCGGGCACCTTCCCTGTGGTGCCGTGTTGAGAGGGGGTGCTGCCGAGTTGGCCACTCGTCCCTCTCCCTACTCACAGGAGTGACTGCAGTGTTGCTCCTGTCAGAAGGATTAGTGGCCGACAGGGAGGGTTCAGCTTTCTCCTCCCTCCATCTTCCATTGGGCAGAAAAGAGTCGGCTGAGAAAGAACTGTCCTTCCTGCTGAGGAAAGAGGGCAGAGTGTGCTCTTCTTCCTCTCTCCCCCTGTCACGTGACTTGTCACATGACCGGAGAGAGGGAGGAGCCACTGTGAGTACCAATTTTCCAGTACAAGGAGGAAAGGGGGGGGGGTTTGGGCAACAACTCGGAAGCTTGGGGACACCTGATGTGAAGGGGAACCCTATTGAGGCCACTTGATGTAAAGGGGGACCCTACTGGGGACACCTGATGTAAAGGGGACTCTGTTGGTCTGTTGGGGGGGGGGGGTTGGCTTGATTCACCACCTTTGCCGTGAACGCTGGATGACCTTGTTGAAATCACAGAACTGAATAAACAGAAATGCCTTAATCTTATATTTATCCCATCTGTGCATTGAGATGTTTATCTAGAGGTCAGTCTTAAAGCAAGACATTGGGGTGAATTTACTAAAGGCAAAAAGACTGGGAACTTTGCAAGTACAGTGGCTCCAGAGCTTAGTAAACGAGGTAAAGCTTATTTTACAAACATACACACATGCAAGGGAAAAAAAAACAGCAGGTTTGATTGCACATGAGTGGATGATGGAAATGGAAGTCAGCAGAGTTTCTCCTCATTTACTAAGATCTGGAGCACCTACACTACACTATAGTCTACTTGCCCCACTGTTTCACAGCATAAAAACTTTTGAATTGGCAACTTTTTATCACTTTCACATGCAAAATACACAATGTAATCCAGTAACATAACATTGGTAACGCCTAGCACAAGATGGATAATTAATGGATAAATAATATAATATATATCATGTTTAAATGATATGATTTATAAAATGTATATAATATTATATTAATGGTTTACATAATTTATATTACATGGAAAATGCTCCACAATCCTCATTCTGCACCTTGAGTGATTTATATAAATACTTGCAAAATCCACAAACTTCACGTTATATATCCATGTAATCTGTACAACGGTTTTGAACCGCTTATGGCCAAAGCTTCTTATATATGGGAGTTTTCTATTTGTGTAAAGGCACTCATTACGGAGATCATCAATTACTACTGGCATAAATGTGGCACTGAGATTATGGGGTACTAAAGAGCTAGAGACCAATTCGAAATTCTCCAAAACTTTCAAGCCAGCTTGTCTTATGATATTTTTATTTCATTTTGATATTTCAGGATCATCTACAAATTATATAGAGGAAGCTGACCAAACAAACATGTTTACATTTAACTTTACCTCTATACTATACAATATATACTATAATATATATATATGTATATATATATATATATATATATATATAAATAAATAAATATATATATATATTTTTTTTCAATTTTAATAATAAACTAGGCACCCCTGGAGGACTACCGATATGCAAGAAAATGAGCTGAGCAGGTTACATGTTGATGTTCGAGTAAATTAGCTGCACCGTATATACATACAATAAGCTGGGGAGTGCACATGTGTGAGTACATATTTTGCACAATACTTATGTGCAAGAAATGTAGCCAAGAATTGCACGTTTAAGTTCCTTTTAATGCACTTTACAAGATCTGAGACAATTAGCTGAGGAAATGTGTATGAAAATTGGCTGAGACGCACATATACAAAGCCACTTAGCAAGGAAGTACACACAAGTACATACGCTGTATGGTACACACATGAAAGAAAATTAGCTGAGCAAGAAACGTAGCTAAGAGGTACAGGTATGGTTACGTTAGTTGCACAGTATACACATACAAAGAAGACTACATGTATGCAAGAATTTTTAAGTACAACTAAAGGAAAAACTTTTTTTTTTTGACAGAATGGAGAGGGATTACAACACCTGTCAGTTTTTATTGGTGTCTGTGTACCCATAAGTGAGATTCACCCTCACTGTTGTGTTTACCATTATCATTGAAATTGAAAGAAAATCCCACATTTTTGGATGTGTCCCCATGAAGGGAATAGAGAGGACATCTTCCAAGGAGGACACTAGTTTTGGTGGCCTGGAGGTCCCCATGGAATTACCCTAATTTACATAGATTACCTCTCACTTCCTGTTTTGGCTATAGGACAGGAAGTGAAGGGAAATCTCCCCAAATAGACAAAGATGGCAACAAAAAAAAAAAGTACTGTAAGGGGTTATAACCCTCCCTTACGCTAGCCAAAATGAAAAGAAAATGTTTTTCCCATAGTTCTACTTTAACCTCTCTGGCGGTATGATTATGTCAGGAATTATATACCAAAAGCGGTACAATTTTTTTCATGGAAATTTGGCGTTATGTATTATAGGCCTACAATTCTTAGTAATTACTGACTTAAACCTGACCAAAACAAGAGTCTAGTAGACATCCCAGATGTGATAAATTTTAAACACAAATGCAAGAATTATAATCGAATCAATAATATAATTTTATTATATAATATATAATATATATAATAAAATTATATTATTGATTAGATTATAATTCATGCGTTATATATTATATATATATATATATATGTGTGTGTGTGTATATATATATATATATATATATATATATGTGTGTATATAGGTATATATATATATATATATATATATATATATATATGTGTGTGTGTGTGCATATATATATATATATATATATATATATATATATATATATACATATATATATATATATATATATATATATATATATATGCATATATATATATATATATATATACATACATATATATATATATATATATATATATAAAATATAAAATGTGTTATGTGTTTGTGTTTTGTGCAACGTTTTGAATTTCCCTCCCTAGTTCCGCTCCCATGCAGCATTGCTGCTGCAGAGAACGCAACTAGGAAGTCATCACACCGACGGAGGACGGACGAGCGGCGGGACTCTCGGCTGGCGGTCACAGCAATGAGAGATCATCGCTGGATCGCCAGGAGAAGGTAAGAGACACCGCCGCGCTCTCTGCACATCTACCCTGAGCGTGACTCGGGGATACAGATCCTGGACTAAAAAATCCACCCCGAGTCACGCTCAGGGATACCGCCAGGGAGGTTAAGGCCCCTTTCACACTTGTGCCACCTTACGATTTTACCGCAATTTGGCCGCGATTTTTTTTTTTTTATAAATTCTTTTTGGCCCCGATTTTTTTAATTTTCTTTATTAAAGATTTTCAACATACAAAACTTTATTAATACAATAATATCATCCCTCCTTAAATGGGGGGATTTAAACTATATGCATACATCTCCCTTACTTTTTCCCCCTCCCCTCCCCTCTCCCCCTCCCCCCCCTTGCGGAAGATACTTAATGAGCCCTTATTTCTCCTTTTTTATACTCTTGCCATACTTCCCAAATCTCTATTCTATTTTCATACTCTTGGTCCTGTTCTCCCCAGGGTTTTAATAATTCTAATTTTCTTGTTGTCTCCACCCGTGATATCCATTCTTTATTTGATGGGGCTTCTGTTTTTTTCCAATTTAGTGGAATTAGGCTTTTCGCTGAGTTAAGCAAATGGGGGATTAGGGTTTTTTTATATAGTTTGATCGGCATTGTCGTCCCATGAAAAAGACATTCCCATGGGTCCTCTTTGACCTCTATATTAGTAATTCTTTTAATTAAAGAGAGGACCTCCTTCCAAAATACCTTTATTTTAGGGCAATCCCACCATATGTGTGTCATTGTTCCAATTTCCTGGCAGCCTCTCCAACAAAATCTTGAGGTCTCCGGGTGGTATCTCCCCACTTTATCTGGGGTTTTATACCATCTGGAGAGTAATTTGTAATTCATTTCCGCCGTATTACTATCTATCGCCGAGTTATGGGCCAGCCTAATACTTTTATCCCACTGGGATCCCCCCCTTTGAACCCCTAATTCGTTCTTCCATCTCTCCAGCATTGGGAGGTTCCCCTGACCCTCCCCGCTATTCAGGATTTTATAAATATTTGAGATATTATTCTTATTTTTTTCGGAGATGCAGATTTGTTCATATGGGTTAAGGTCGTTTATGTCTCTTATTGGCTGGGGGAGGGATGCTACAAAATGTTTAAGTTGACGATACCTCCACTCATCCAAGTTCCAATTGATTTTCTTTATTTTAAGCTCCGATAAAGTATTTATTTTTCCCTTCTCCATTATATCTTTTAATCTTTTGTCTCCATCTCCCAACCAATTTCCGTGCTCTTTTCCTTCCCCTGGTGGAAAAAATTTTGTGTCTTGTAGTGGTATTAATAATGAATTATACTCCCAATTTCCTCTGTTGTATATTAAGTCCCATATTTTTAGTGCTTGTCGTGTAATAATATGTGTATCAGTTTTCAATTCTCTATATTTGGGTGGGATCCAGATAATTTTACCTAGTTTAGTGCCACTTAAAGTGTCTTCCATTTTTACCCAATTTTTCCTACTTTCTTTTTTCCCCCATTCCATCACCCGTGAGATAATTGAGGCTTGGTAATATTTTTTAATGTCGGGTAATGCCAATCCCCCCTGATTTTTAGTTCTACTTAGTGTAGTGTATTTAATCCTTGGTTTTTTGTGCTTCCAAACAAACTTAGTTATTAGTGCCTTTAGTGTTTTAAAGAATGCTTCTGGGATCTGAATAGGTATCATTTGGAGCTTGTATAAGATTTTTGGGAGGATCGTCATTTTTATTACATTTATTCTGCCCATCCATGATATGGCTCTTGAGATTAGTCTATTTATTTCTGTTTTTATATCATTTAATAATGGGATAAAATTAGCTATATATAGTTGTTCTATTTTTGGTGTTAGTTTAATTCCCAGATATTTTAACTCGTCATTTCTCCATATGAAAGGGAATTCTGTTTTTAACCCATCCCCCTCCTGAGTACTCATTTTAATTCTTAATATTTCTGACTTTGTTTGGTTGATTTTTAGATTTGAGAGCTCTCCATATTGTTTAAAGATTCTAATTATGTTTGGCAGAGAAATCCTAGGGTTGGAAACATAAAGCAGCAGATCATCGGCAAAAGCCGCAACCTTATGTTCTACTCCCCCAATTTCCACCCCCTTGATATCCGGGCATTCTCTAATTGTTGCTAGCAAGGGTTCCAATGATATCACGAATAATAATGGGGACAGGGGGCACCCCTGTCTCGTACCATTGTACATGTCGAACGATTCGGACATTGTCCCATTTATTTTTATTTTTGCTGATGGTCGACTGTACAATGTATTTATCCATGACATCATTCTGGGGCCCATGCCCGTTTCTTCAAGTGTTTTCAACATGAACCCCCAGTTAACCCGGTCGAATGCTTTTTCTGCGTCGATTGATAAAATCACACTTGGGTCTTTATTTCTTAACATTTGTTCTATTAGCAAAATTGTTCTAATCCCATTGTCTTTTCCCTGTCTGCCCGATATAAAGCCCGACTGGTCATCATGTATCCAGTCCGCCATCAGCCCTTTAATTCTAGTTGCTATTATTTTCGTGAACAGCTTTGTATCGGCGTTCAAAAGAGATATCGGCCTATAACTTGAGCACAGTGTTGGGTCTTTCCCATCCTTTAGAATAACTGTGATGGATGCAAGAAGGGCCTCTCTACTCATTTCAAATTGAGAGCCCAGGCCGTTCATGTATCCTTTTAACCTAGGGATTAAAAGGTCTTTATATTGTTTATAGTAACTGATTGTAAATCCATCCGGTCCTGGGCTTTTTCCTCCTGGGGTATCTTTTATTGCTTTTTCTATTTCTTGTTCCGTAATTGGGGCCTCAAGTAGATCCATTTTCTCCTTATCTATTTTTTTCATTTTTGCTTTTACCAAATAATTTTTAATCTTTTCCTCTCTCTCCAGGCTGTCTTCTTGTTTACCCACTCCCCTTACTGCATATAAGTTACCATAGTATTTTTGGAATTCCCCTGCTATCTCGGTGGTAGAATGTACCAGGTCCCCCTCTCTATTCCTAATTCGGTCTATAAAATTTATTGATTTTTTCTTTTTGAGTATTCTTGCCAGATTTTTTCCAATCTTATTACCCTCCACATATTTTTCTCTCGCTACTTTGTTGTATTCTTGTCTTATTTCCTGTTCCAATATTTCTTTTAGTTCTTCTTTTTTCTTCTCTATCAGGGAGGTTAATTCTTTTTTTTTTTCTGTTGTTTTTGTTATTATATCTTTTCTTTTTTGTTCTATTTCATAGATCTCTCTCATTAATCTGTCCTTTATTTCTGTTCTCTCTTTTTCCCTTTGTGCTCCTTTTGAAATTAATACTCCCCTCATATATGCTTTTTGCGCTTCCCATATTATATTTTTGGGTAGTTCCTCAGTATCGTTCGTTTGAAAATAAAATTCCAATTCTTTTTCTATTTCCTTGCCCCATTTTTTATCTCTAATCAGTTCCTCATTTATTTTCCACATAGACTTTTTAATTGGCTCTTTCCCCATTTTTATTTTTACCGAAATGGGGGAGTGGTCTGACCAGGTCCTAATCCCGACCTTTGCCTCTAAGACTTTCTCGATCTCGAAAGTCTTAGTGGCCGCGATTTTTACTGGACTTGAAGCAATGTCTATGTCTTTGAACCTCAAAACGCATTAAAATCGGCCCAAAGTGGTTCAGGGACTGCTTTGAAGTCATTGCGACTTGAAGTCGTACAAATATGAACGGTATTTGTTGGAATTCATGTAGTACCACTTGTCATGTGACTTTGCAGTCCCAAGTCGCAGGACACGTCATACAAGTGTGAAAGGGGCCTAAGCTGGCCATAGATGGGTAGAAATTCAAACGAAAATTCTTAAACAAAAGAATGTTCCAAGAAAGTTTGTTCATTTTAATAAGCATTAGTGGTTTAAATTGACCTTTGATTGTGACTACAGAGATGAGAAAATTCAAAGGAGCAGGATGGGCGTAAGCTAAGCACTACACGCGTGAGCAAATTAAACGTTAGCTGTGCAGTACGTACATGCAAGAAATTTAGGCTGACCATACATGAGTCATTTTCTTTTATTCAACCAGCGGGCTGAACAAAAGAAAATGACTTGATTCTCTCCCTCTGACTCAATTTATTCTGACAGCGGGGAGACTTTCCCGCCATCTGAATACACTCATCCGCACTGCAGGCTATAGCTGGCAGTGCCGATTAAGAGAAAGTTTTCCAACAGGTTGGCAACCAGCCTGCCCATACATGAAACGAAATTCAGCTAGTCGCTGCTGAACCGGCTGAATTTCGATTCATGTATGGCTGGCCTTAGCAGAGAAGTTTACATGAATTATCCGGGGGGGTAGGGGTACAAATCTGCAATAATAAAATAGCTGAGGAGAGGTAGACGTGCAAGAAAATTGGTGCACACCAAGCAAAAGCAACCAAATACAACTGGGCAACCAATTAAGCTTGAAAAACTCATTTGACTTCAAGAGACCGTTAATAAAATTGTGATAAATATTACTTAGCAGTCTACTGCTCTTTCATTTCACGGCAATTAAAAAGAAAAACCTCAGGTTCCTCAGTGTGTGCAAGTTTAACAAATCACTTTAAAAAAAGACCAAATGGAGAAAAATAAAATCAGATTAAGTGAATATTAATGGTATATTAACAATTCTATTTTACATTTTTGTGCCGTTATAAGGCTTCACAGAGAGAGGAGCATTGTAAAAGGAGCTGAAAACTGTGGTTTGCATGAACTCACATTGTGGTGTATGTGTGTAACAGAACCACGTGCAATGTATGAATTATGAACGTGCCCTCAAGATATCTTGGGTACTCTCCACACTTTGCACAGCTGTAATAGATGTAAATGTGGGAAGTATTAAAGCAGGTTGTCACGCTTATGTAACAGTGTGGGCTAAGACACACACAAAAAAAGATTAAATGCAATAGGTAATACCATGTTTCCCCAAAAATAGGACCGGGTCTTATATTAATTTTGGCTATTACAAACACAGTAGTGCTTTTTTTCAGGGGATGTCCTATTTTTTTATGGTATGTACAATAATTTAAAATGCAAACATAAGGAGCAGTGCTACTACCCATACAGCTCACCAATAAAAAGAGTTATGACTAAGGCCTTATAGGCTGAAACACGTCAACTGATCTTATCAGCAGTTGTGTTCTGTGGTTCCTGAATAAAGATGAAGATTTTTTAAGAGTAACTACGTGTGCGGATCATCTTTCTACATATGTACAATAATCTACATTCATTCAAAAACAGTCCTGACATCTTCTTCTGGAAAAAAAATATCCTGATCCAAAGCATGATAGACAGCACAGTGCTTGTGCTGTGTCATTTACCCCTCTCTCTGATCTAAAAAACCTGGAAGAGGATCACTGGTGGGTCACGTGAGCATCCAGCAGCGCTGTAAATAAGGTATTTTCGACAATAAAGTTACAAAAGGAGGCGCACTGGACATTATATAATCTTTTTACAAAACGGATTACATATTTTTACAGGGACTTTACTAGGGCTTATTTTTGGGGTAGGGCATATATTGCAGCCCTCTCTGAAAATCACGCTAGGTCTCATTTTCGGGGTAGGGCTTATTTTCGGGGAAACACGGTAGCAGTGATATATCCAAAATAACCTTATTCACTCTAAGTCTGTAGTCCATTCTAAAAACAAAATAAGATCTGTGATATATTTGGTTTATATGGCCCTCTCTACTTTTTATCACACGCACCCAAACACGCACTACCAATACCAACTTGAAGTCTCCAGTAGTCTGTGTGTGTCCCTACTACAAAAATCTCAATCTTTAATAGAATAATTTACGTGGTCTCCGTTTAAAGTGCCATATACTTCCTTGCTAAACTCTATATGCGGTCCTAGAATAGGCTGATTATATGGATTTAAAAATAGGTTAAAGATTTTAAAAAGATCTGTACTCTGGAATCTGAGCTCAAAAAAGTGCAGGCAAAGGGCAAAGGATTAGCCCCGTGGCCTTGCTGCAGTTGATTTTTTCCCCATTGTACTGCATGGTGTCTCTGTGTGGAAGTTGCCATCTTGTTAGAGGCAGGGCTTTGCTTCCTTATATCAGAGCCTCCAGCAAGGAGAACAGTGGAAGAGATCACCAAATCTCACTCCACATCTCCTGGGACTACCAGTCAGTGGTAGCAGTGCCTTAGATCTCACACTGCACATATACAGATATGAGGCTATAAGTACACAAGTGCCTATGCAAACTCACAAACCAGAAAGCGCACTGCTAACCTTAAAGGAGATGTAAAGTCAGAAGGTTTTCTTATAATCTTAATGCATTCTATGCAATAAAATAAAAAGCTTTCTGTACGCAGCAGCCTCCCCAGCACCCCCTAATACTTACCTGAGCCCCATCTCTGTCCAGCGATGTCCACGAGTCCCTTGGACTTTTGTTATTTTTTTTTAAAAAAAGAGACTTTACAATCACTTTAAACAAGAATTCAAAACAAAAAGTAAAAGTTTTTAAGGTATTGTATAGGTCCACTTTGAGCTGTGCAATATAAGCCCACACATAATGCTACCCAAGCCTAATAACTGTACAAATGTGTAAAGCATGTAAATCTGATGTAAACAAAGTAGTATTAAACCCAAAACTAAAAATGTAATATATTACAGCTTACCAATCATTAAATGTGGTGGCTGCATCAGTTTTTTTTTTTTTTTTCCCTGGTGATCTGGCCATCTGTATTGGGGTGCTTTTACTCTGGATGAAGGAGCAACAGAGGCACCTTTGGACAGCAACATTGTTAGTATGGGGGGCGAGGGTATTAGATGTACTGGCAGATTTATATACACTTAAAGTTAAGCCAAACTCTAGCTCACACTTTATACTCAGATACAGCAACACACGAATAAATAAAAGCTGATCCTTGTAAGCACCCCTGCCTGTGTTAAATGGCTTGTCTCATCCCTGTAAACTAATACATCTGAAAGAGAGCTTGTTCTTTTGAAAAACAACAGACTTACTGGCTGGATCAACAGGTAAATACAGAACGAAGAAATCCTAAAAAAGAAAACTAATGCAAATATTACATCTAAGAACTAGTAAGTTGCGATATAATAAATGTTTGCTTTTGGGTTTAATATTGCTTTCAAGGCTTATCTATAAAAATCTAGATAAAAATTCCCGTGATCACATTCCAACTTTCCTTTTCTCGGTATAAAAATGAAAGCAAGCATCTGAGTGGCTCGTAGTTCTTATCAAGCACTTTTCCTCTCCCAGTTTTTATAAAGATTTTATCTCATGGATAAACATTGCTTATAACATTAGCAGTGGAATAATTATTACTTCCAGGACACTCTGAAATGTTTTACCATATTTCATATGTTGTGACACACAAAGATATTATTGCAGTAAAAACTCCATACTCTGCTTAGCTTAAAGTGATTGTAAAGTCTCGTTTTTTTTTTTACACTCCTGCTCTGTGAAATGGTTTTGCACAGGGCAGCCCGGAATCTTCCTCTTCTCGGGTCCCTCTTCGGCTCTCCTGGCCCCTTCCTCCAGTTGAGTGCCCCACAGCAAGCAGCTTGCTATGGGGGCACCCAAGTCGCGTCACAGCGCCGTGTGTCCATTCAGACATGGAGCCGTGACCGGGCCCGCCCCCTCTCTCTTCTCAATGGCTGACTGACTTTGACAGCACCAGGAGTTAATAGTGCCATGCTTCAGTCTCAGTCAATGAGAAGGGGAGTCCCGGGCAGCCGAGACACTGCTGCAAAATTGCTGGATCTAGATGGGGCTCAGGTATGTATTAAGCCCCCCGCTACTGCATACAGAAGGCTTTTTATCTGAATGCATAGAATGCATTCAGATAAAAAAACCTTTACAACCCCTTTACAGCAGACCTTCACCCACTCTGGTGAGTCTACCTCCCTGCCCCTATTCCCATGCTACTGGCATGTTCTGCTCCAACAGCCTCTTGGGATATTCACTACATCACATATCCCAAAAAGCTGCAGGAGTAGGACAAACAGAGGCCAGTGGGCAGAACCGGCGTGTGGCATTATGGGTCAGTTGCCTGAACCTGGAAGAGGCAGCTGCCTGAACCTGGAAGAGACAGCTGCCTGAACCTAGAAGAGGCAGCTGCCTGAACCTGGAAGAGGCAGCTGCCTGAACCTGGAAGAGGCAGCTGTCTAAACCTGGAAGAGGTAGCTGCCTGAACCTGGAAGAGGCAGCTGCCTGAACCGGGAAGAGACAGTTGCCTGAACCTGGAAGAGGCAGCTGCCTGAACCTGGAAGAGGCAGCTGCCTGAACCTGGAAGAGGCAGCTGCCTGAACCTGGAAGAGGCAGCTTTCTGAACCTGGAAGAGGTAGCTGCCTGAACCTGGAAGAGGCAGCTGCCTGAACCGGGAAGAGGCAGCTGCCTGAACCTGGAAGAGGCAGCTGCCTGAACCTGGAAGAGACAGCTGCCTGAACCTGGAAGAGACAGCTGGCTGAACCTGGAAGAGACAGCTGCCTGAACCTGGAAGAGGCAGCTGCCTGAACCTGGAAGAGGCAGCTGCCTCTGAAAGAAGATTTTGTTGTGGGATCTGGGCTGTTACACCCAAGCAGAGGATCACAGCGGGACAATGCTGGATCCTTTGGGGAGGTGAGTATGTGAACTGAACACAATGCTGCATGACAGGTAAGAGGGGGTAATAAAAAAACAGGTTGGGGGTGAATTTCCTCTTTAGCCCCTTCCTGCCTTAGGGTAAAACAAATGTTAATACCTAAGCACAATTTTGCAACTTTGACATGTGTTCGTTAAAAGGTACATATCTAAGAAACCGCGCTCCTACATCATTTTACACTTTACAACACGCAGCTCTTTTTTTGCAGTTTATTTGTTTTTTGGTTATTGATTTGTGTGGGTTTAGAACCTATTGGGTTCCTATATCATCACAACAACCATGTGCATCCAGGTGGATTATAGCTTGTTTTTTTTTCAGGACAAATTGGGCTTTCTTTTAATGGTAAATGGTAATGGATATCGCTTAACTTTTTCTTTTTATTGTCAAAGAAAATGTGGCCCAAAATAGTAAAAAACATTTTTTTTTTAATTTAGCTGCATATTTCCTGCTATTACCATAATTTACCACCAAAAAACAAACCCAAATAATATCTGCTGCTTCTGACAAACACGGCGATAGCACGTATGTGTATGTTAGTTGTTTGTACTCATAGTAGAGCCCATAAACAATGGTGTGCATTTTGCTTTTTTTTTAATCCTCCCGTAGAGCCCTTTCACACTGAGGCGGGTTTCAAGCGCTTTGGCGCTAAAAAAGAAAAGCGCCTGAAAAGCTCACAAAAACCTATTCCCATTGAAATCAATGAATGCTTTCACACTGGGGCAGTACGCTGGCGGGGCGGTGAAAAAAAATCCTGCAAGCAGCATCTTTAGAGCATGTTTAAAGCGCTAAAAAAAGTACCTCAAAAACACCCCACTTCATTAAACTGAATGGGAAGTACCTCAAAAGCACCTGATAAGCTCTTCAAAAGTGCCTCAAAATGATTCTTGAAGCAGTTTTTGAGTCACGTGTCTATAAAAAAGCACACCGCTAACACCTCAAAGGTGCCTGAAAAGTGCTCAGAGTTTTATGGGCAGTTTTCAAGCGCCTCAGTGTGAACACTGAGGTGTTTTTCAAGCGCTTTGGCGTTAAAAAAAAGCTCACAACAAAAATGCTTCCCCTTACATGACATGACACTAATTTAAAAAAAAATGTTTTGTTTAAATCTTATCCAAAATATGCTGCTGTGAGTGACCTTGATCATAACTCTGGCAAACCTTGATATGGGTATTTTGTTTCTTTTTTTCCCTCTTCATTTTTCATCCTTAAGGGCTCTTTCACACGGGCGGTCCGATCAGATCCGCCTGTCAGTTTTTTAGGCGGATCTGATCGGATCCTCCATGCAGCTCTATGGGGCAGCGGGTGTCAGCGGAGACACCTCCACTGACACCCGCTGCCATCCGCATCCGATCCTGTGCTGAAATCTGGACGGATGGAAACCCTATTTTTCCATCCGTTCAGTAATCGGAGCGGAGCGGATCTGATGAAAGCGGACAAGCGGTCCGCTCTCCTCCGATCCCCCATAGAGGGCAGCGGGTGCCGAGACACCTTCCTCTCCGCTCTGCAAGCGGAGAGGGAGCTGTCATCCGCCCGGCTCAGCGGGGATCGCGGATCGATCCCCGCTGAGCAACACGGATCCGCCTGCGGAGGCGGACCGTGTGAAAGAAGCCTTATTTCATTTCTTGTTTCTGTATATCTTCCTCTCCTGCAAGAAGAGAAAGATACAATGTATCTTCCTCTTCATTCAGAAGAGGAAGTAAACACAGAGGCGGGCTAACAATGACTGATCACCAGTGGTGGCAGGTGCATTGGGGGCGCCGCCCCCCTATCCATGCGTCCGGCCCCCTAATCTACATGCAGGGTGACGGACGCATGGATTCCAAAAGGGTTTTTTTTTTTTTTTTTGAAGCACGTGATTAGAGCCAGAGGCTCTAATAGACTTCAAAAAAGGGTGGGCTCGGGGCTCAAAGCACTGCGCCCTGAACCCACCCATTTGTGTGACAGTAGCGAATAAATATTGGCTATTGCCACACTTTTTCTCCTCCTGGCCAATCAGGAAGTGGGTCCTGAGACCCGTTTCCCGATTGGCCGAAAGGAAAAGCCATGCTTTTGGCCAAGGAGTGCAGGAGGAGGAGGAGGAGGGAGGAGACTGAGGGGGAAGCCATCGCCTGCTCAGGGTGAGTGAGCCTGCGACCCGGGGCAGAACGGGCTGGAGCTGATGGGGGACAGTGTGGGCTGGAGCTGGTGTGGTCGGGGGGGTATGGTGTGGTCCGTCTGCCGCCCCCCCCCCCTTCCCCACCCATGGAGCACCAGCCGCCACTGCTGATCATTGTGAAAGCCAATCAGAGGCTATCACTGCCATCAGTGACACAGATTTAGGAGTCCCGGGTCTCAATCGTTAGCACGAGACCCGGGGCTCTCAGTGATACAGATATAGATACATATATGCGGCCCCACCTTAAATTACCCATTTCCGTGAGGCCGCAAATATGCGTTTAGTAGGCAGGAAGGGGTTATTCACAACCCTTGTACATAGAGTCACCATTTCATGCTGGGCTATACCGACGCCTTCCACCAGAAGTATCTTCTCCATGATTCTTACATTTTTTAGCTTACAAACTGTCAGCTAGTGTTCCAGCTTACAACTCTCCAGGGAAGTTTATGCCATCAATTAAGAAAAAGTTTAGTGCTGGAACTGGCTCGCCAAAATCCACCTCCATTTCCATAACACTCTGCGTCAGTGCAGTGAAATATAATACATGTAGGCAAAATGACTGGCATTAGTCTAGCAGTTATGTGTCCCTGTCAAAGTGTCTGTGGACAATATTTCCAGCTACAGCTGTCTTGAAAGCAGTTTATATAAAATACGCTTCTGACTATGCAATTATAAATCTCTCCTGGAGATGTGTCTCCGCCTCTCTCTCTGTCTCAGATCTCTTGGCTGACTTCCCATTAAATTCCATCTCTAACCTACACAACTCTCCTCCTCCCCTACAAGTCAGCTAAGCCTCTCTCTGCCCTGGTTGTTATCTTTTACTACATAGCAAGCTTCCATAGCTTACCTTTCCTGCACTAAAGTCTTTCTGAGCACAAAATAACTCATCAGCACATGTAATTACTGGAATTGTCTTCTGCTTGTTATCCATCACACTCCCCTGCCCATCCGTCCTCTCCCTAGTTTCCACCTGAATGTGCAAGTAACGCCTCTTTGGTTTAACAACCTCACCACCAACCTGCCCCAGAAAAAGTGCCATATACCAAAGATCTTCAGTTTTTTACTATTAATACTGTATTTACATGGGCAAAATAATATATGTTGTAAGGATAAATCTACATATATTGCTACTTATGCGATTTGACTGAGGTTTTTAGTGCGATTTCAAGGATAATGTCGAGTGTGACTTCATGCGGATTCAGGTGCTATGCCAAAGCGATTTGGATACAGCTGTGATTCTCTCTCTATCTCTAGAAATGAGCTCAGAAAGACACTAAAGCTTGCTAGAAATCGCACTGGAATGGCTTAGTCTTTGAACACCTATGTGTTTTCCATACAGCTTCCATTATTATTATTATTATACAGGATTTATATAGAGCCGACAGTTTACACTGCACTTTACAACATGAGGGCAGTTAGTACAATTTAATACAGTAGGGATCAGAGCCCTGCTCGCCTATTAGACTCTATGGAGATAAAAATCGCACCGCACCAAACACGCACAGGACCCTTTTTAACCTCTTGCCCACCGCCCTACAGCAGTTTTCTTGCTACAGGGTGGCAGCTGTGTGCAGGATCACATATATATGCGTGATCCCGTACTTCAGGGTAGTAGGCGTGAATGCGCGCCGCCAGCGGCTCTCTCCCGCTGTGATTATGCACAGCAGGACCCAATCAGCAGGTACCGCAGACTCGATGTCCGCAGGCACCCGCTGATTGTTCGTTACACAGGCAGAATGGAAATCTGCCTATGTAAACAAGGCAGACTGCCGTTCTGTCACTACAGAAGGCATGGATCCTGTGTTCCTGTAAAGCTTTGACATGGATCCATGCCTTCCCCTAGTAAAAATACCTCCCACACTGTAAAAAAACACTTGCTAGGAACATAGTTAACCCTTTGATTGCCCCTGATGTTAACCCCTTCCCAGTCAGTGTCATTAGTACAGTGACAGTGCTTATTTTTGGCACTGATCGCTGTATTCGTGTTACTCATTCCCAAAAAAGAGTCAAAAGAGTCCAATTTGTCCGCTGCAATATCGCAATCCTACTATAAGTTGCTGATCGCCACCATTACTAGTAAAAAATAAAGAAAAATTCCACTAATATATTCCATAGATTGTAGAAGCAATAACATTTTCACAAACAAATCAATATACGTTATTGGGATTTTTTTTTACCAAAAATTTGTAGCAGAGTACATATTGGCCTAAATTGATGAAGAAATTTGATTTTTTTACAATTTTTTATTGGATGTTTTAGAGTAGAAAGTAAAAAATTTTCTTTTTTTTTCAAAATTGATCGTCTTTTTTTGTTTGTAGCGCAAAAAATAAAAACCACAGAGGTGATCAAATACCACCAAAAGAAAGCTCTATTTGTGGGGAAGAAAAGGACATCAAATTTATTTAGGTACAGCGTTGCATGACCGCGCAATTGTCAGGTAAATAACGCAGCGCCGTATCGCAAAAAATGGCCTGGTCATGAAGGGGAGGAAATCTTCCCGGAGCTGAAGTGGTTAAAAATGCATTGCGTTCAGACAGCATACATGTGAACGGCCACTATAGAAAATCACGTTATTTCACTTGTCATGCGCTTCCATGCGTTCTGGAACACATACGAAATTGCATCAGTGTGAACCAGGGCTTAAAGTAAAAGTGAACCTGGACTGGAGCACTGTGCATCATAAACTATTGACATTTTTTTCTGCCTTTTTGTGTTTCTGATCTCCTTTGACCTTTTCAGCTACTTCCATTCTACATGTACACAGTTCAGCATAAACTGAACATCATTACTCTGGACCAGCTTCCTGATAGTGACAACATGGACCATGCCTGCACAAAGTGTGTCAGCACGTCTGCTTGTAGTCACTACCAGGGGTGCATGTGACAGGGTGACAAAGCTTGGAACAATTGGGAGACAGTGATCACCCCATAACAAGAAGTAAAGGGAGAACGACCTCCATTGCAGGATCACCAGGTACTGTTTAATGAAAGCTAATGAAAGCTGGAAATAACTTTTGAAATGAATTAGGATCTTAAAGCGAAACTTCACCCTAAAGGGAAGTTCCCCTTTATGCCCTCCTCCCCCCTCTTCTATTATTGGCACTTATGTTTGGGAGGGGGCGGGGGGGCTGGTACCTGGTTTTGGCAGGTACCCGCTCCCACTTCTGGTCTGATCGGCAAGTCACAGGTCCCAGAAGGCTGCAGAACCATTCACAGAGCGCAGCTCGTGCATGCGCAGTGGGCAGCCATCTATGAAGCTGCAAGGATTCACAGCCGACAGCCCTTAGTAAACATGCCAGGAAGCCGAAAACCGGCGAAAAAGCAGTTCAGGTGAGGACGGCACTGGACCCTTGGATAGGTGAATGACCTTTTATTAAAAGTCAGCAGCCACAGTATTTGAAGTCGCTGACTTTTATTTATTTTTTTATTTTTTTTATCCAAAAGGCTGAAGAACTGCTTCATATCAGATTTTAGTGATTGCGCTGGAATTTACCAAACATAATCCATGTACCTTAATTTTATTCATGTCCCTAATAATCCATTTACCTTAATTTAAAATAATCCATGTACTTTAATAATCCATGTACCTTAATTTAAAATAATCTATGTACCTTAATAATCCATGTACCTTAATTTAAAATAATCCATGTACCTTAATTTAAAATAATCTATGTACTTTAATAATCCATGTACCTTAATTTAAAATAATCCATGTACCTTAATTTAAAATAATCCATGTACTTTAATAATCCATGTACCTTAATTTAAAATAATCCATGTACCTTAATAATCAATGTACCTTAATAATCCATGTACCTTAATTTAAAATAATCCATGTACTTTAATTTAAAATAATCCATGTACCTTAATAATCCATGTACCTTAATTTAAAATAATCTATGCAATTTAATAATCCATGTACCTTAATTTAAAATAATCCATGTACTTTAATAATCCATGTACTTTAATAATCTATGTACCTTAATTTAAAATAATCCATGTACTTTAATAATCTATGTACCTTAATTTAAAATAATCTATGTACCCTAATAATCCATGTACCTAAATATAAAATAATCCATGTACCTTAATTTAAAATAATCCATGTACCTTAATTTAACCTTAATTTTTTTCTTGATATTGAGATATTATGTTCTTTTTCTCCTGTTATTTAATTTTTTTTGTTTTGATGTTAAAAATGGGAAAATTCTTAATAAATATTGAATGCAAAATGTGTTTCTTGATTTTAAAAGCAGAAAACCATTGACAAAGGAACAAGTCTATAACAAGATAAAAAACGGTATGACATTCAGCCTGATGAATATACTGTATACGCCCTTGTGATATGTCACAGTCAGCTGAGTGTAGCCAACTTTATACAAGTGACAATGGACAGTGGAGACCTTTGGCACTATAAACACTAAGTCTCTGAAAAGGTTAACTCCTATTTAAAAAATATGCTAATACACTATAGATAATTATCACAGCAAGTAATAAGAAAGAGGTGGGAGAACTTGGAGCATGCATGTTAAATGCTTTTCTGCACTTTAATTTGAAAAACCTGTGGTCGCATACTTACAAAAAGCACATAAGTATGTTGGTGACATGCAAAACCATTTTACAATGTTATTGTATTGCTCAAGTTAATACTTGTAGGAACGTGGCCAACGTTAGAAACAGCTTGACTATTACTGATACGAAGCCAGCCAGCTGTGAGGCTCTTTATTCCTTGCTTAGAAATAATTCCTGTTCATTTAAACACTCTAGTTAAAAGTACAGAAATGAAAGCTAACTAACTTCCACAGCAAAATACACGGACAGGACAGATATCGGGCCTTGAAGCACTGGCTAAATGTGGCAAAGCACCATTCAGATTATCTGCAGCACTGGCTTATCTCTGCACAAGTTAATAAAGAGTGCTGAACACTTCCAACTCATCCTAGTGACATCCATACAATCAAAATTGTCACACAACTGCACTGGAATTTTTCTGATTACCCTTAATATTGATTCCTTTAACCCACATGTGTGAAACACAAGAAACTGGCCCTCCAGGCCATTTCATGTGGCCCTCGCACCCAGGTTTTTTTTTTTTCTTAGCCAAAACGTGGCCAAACTCTGTTCCACCACCTCCCGCTCTCGCCCTCCACTCCCCTGGCCTGGGTGCACAGATGCCAACTAATGATCACCTTGCAAGTGGGAGAGAGAGATGGAGCCATCTTTACTGCCAGAAGGTGCTAGAGCCGGACCAGGTAGGTGAGAAAAGAACTCCACACATAACGTACTCTGGGTAAGTATCGCAAGTGGCTTACCAATCCCCACCGGCTACCATGCTGGGAGCATGCTCTCAGCAGCAAAGTTATTTTATCAGGGCAGCATATATCCGGCCGCTCAGCGTTAAGGCCCAACTGCTGCGTGCTGCCGACACCAAGGTGTTAATAAACGTTTGAAGTAGGGATGCACCAATACCATTTTTTTTTTATAATGAGTACGAGAACTGATTTTTTTTTTAATACCCCCTAATACCAAATACTGATATCTGCTATTTTGTTTACACTTTAGCTTTCAGCAATGGTACAAAGCATTGAAAAGTTATTTACAAATGAAATAAATTATTTGTTTTACATTTTGCTCTTTATTCAACGTGAAACGCGTAAGAATATGGTAAAGGTGTAAAAATATTAATGAACAAAGCAAACAAAAATATATTTTTTTCAATATTAATAGGTAATTAAATAGAAGTAAACAAAAAAAAAAAACAGCAGGAAAATAATATTTAAATGGAGGAGGAGAATAAGAAGTTAATGAAGACTAAATAGAGTAAGTTAAGGGTTAACAAGGGGTTAAACAGAGAAACATTTAATAAAAAACACTCAAAAATGTTTTTCTACTTGACAGGTTGCTTTAAACTGACTTCATCTGCAGATCAAAGTTCATCCCTTTGATCTGAAGAAACAGAAAGATACAAAAAGACACAATGGGGTTAATTTACTAAAACTAGAGAGTGCAAAATCTGGTGCAGCTTTGCATGACAGCCGAAACCTCAGCTTGTTCAATTAAGCTTTGACAATAAAACCTGGAAGCTGATTGGTTTCTATGCACAGCTGCACCAGATTTTGCACTCTCCAGTTTTAGTAAATCAACTCCAATGTTTCATTTTATCTTAGTGTTTCAGGGGCAGAGCAATGTTGTTGATAAACATTGCCCGGCTGTGTTTTTTTTTTTGACAGCTCCAATTGCCAGACTTACATTTCAGCTGTCAACAGTGGAACCTCACTAACACTAGAATGAGTCATTGGTTGTTACGGATGTGGCGGTCCCCCTCCTTAACAACCGATAGTTGCCGGATTTTTTTTTTTTTTTACATTTTAGCTGTCAGTGGGGGAATCCCTCTGACAGCTGAAAGAACAGAGCCTAAAATTATTGGTTTCAGTTATTGGTACCAATACTCATGCAAATGCTTAGTATCGGCACCGATACCTATATCGATGCAACCTTAGTTTAAAATATAACTAAAAGCAAAATGTTTTTTTTTCATTTTGGATAGAAGGGAGGTGGATTACAATCCCTGACAGTTTTTATTGCTGTCTGTATCCCTGATTTGTCATGTTTACCATTATCATTGAAAGTGAAAGCAAAAGAAAATCCCAGATTTTGGGCTGTCCCCAGAAAAGTAATAGAACAGAAATCTTCCAATGGGGACACTAGTTCTGGTGACACAGACATTGCATGTGATTTGTACCGCATAGCTGTGCAGATCAAATGCAATGTCTGCGCAATGCAAATTCAGCCATACAGTTGTATGGCTGAACTCGCATTGGATTCACACGAAAAAGGTGCAGGAACCTTTTTTTTTTCCCGCACTGGAATCGGATCACATGGGTTTACGAATTCACAATTTGCACTACGATCACCGAACTTCATTAACTTTGTATTGACACCTGCAGCGGCAATGTGAACTGCCTGCGGGGGGAGATGCAATGCGGGAACCCGCATTGGAATCGCGCTGGTTCCCGCATCGCTGTAGTGTGAACCCGGGCTTAATGTGCATAGATTTTCTCTCACTTCCTGTTTGTCTGTGGGACAGGAAGTGAAGGGAAATCTCTGCAATGGGATACAGATGGAGAAAAAAATCTGACAGGGATTATAACCCTCCCTTACTCTATCCAAAAAAAAAAAAAAAGTTTTGCCTATAGTTCTACTTTAACCACTTAACGACCAGCCACGTAGATCTACGTCGGCTGACTTTGAGTGGTTATACCGGGATGATGCCTCTAGCTAGAGGCATCATCCTCGGTCCCGTTGTTTGAAGCCGGCGGTCGGCTTTCCGTCGGTAACGATCGATGCGGCTCGGGAGCCGCTCGATCGTTACCCGGGGGGGCGGGAGGGGACGCCCCCCCCCCTCCCGCCGTCTTCCGCGGCTTTGCTCGGGGCTCCCGTCCCACCGGGAGCCCCGAGCACCCAGCCGGCACGTCCGCCGGCTGGATGGAGTTCCGATGAATGCCGGAAACGGCATCGATCGGGTCTCCGATGACGTAACCCGGAGGCGGCGTCCATGACGTCACATCCGGGTTACTGTGCCGCAAAAGGCGGCAGATTTAAAAAACGGCTGTATGCAAAAATGCCGTTTTCGGCGTTTTGCATACAGGGAAGTGTAGTGGAGGGGTCTAGGGTCTTTTAGACCCTCGATCCCTCCATAAAGTGTACCTGTCACACATATTGCTGTCACAAGGGATGTTTACATTGCTTGTGACAGCAATAAAAGTGATCAGATTTTTTTTTTTTTTTAAAAACCTGTAATAAAGTTAAAAAAAAAGAAAAAATAAATAGGAAAAAAAAAAAATTTAGCCGCCCCCGTCACCGTTAGCTCGCGCACAAAAAAAAACGTATACGCAAGTCGAGCCGCAAATGAAATCGCTGTTCAAACCACACATGTGAGGTATCGCCGTGATCGCCAGAGCATGGGCAATAATTTAAAAAAAAGAGCTACACTCTAACTCAAAACTGGTAACCGTTAAATAAATTTAAAGCGTCGCAGATTGAGATCTCTATTGACCGTAGTTTGTCACCATCCCACGGGGGGGCGCAATTTTAAACCGTAACATGTTTGGTATCTATTTACTCGGCGTGACATGTTCTTTCACAATATACAAAAAAAATGGGCTAACTTTACTGTTTAGTTTTTTTTAAAATTAGTGAAATGTGATTTTTCAAATTTTTTCCAAAAAAATGGCATTTTAAAGACCGCTGCGCAAATACCGCGTGACAAAAAATTTTGCAATGACCGACATTTTATTCTCCAGAGTCTTTGCTAAAAAAATATATATAATGTTTGGGGGTTCTAAGTAGTTTTCTAGGAAAAAATACTGGTTTTAACTTGTGAACAAAAAGTGTCCGAAATAGGGCTGGGGGTAAAGTGGTTAATGGACAAGGCGTGAAGGATCCCTTACTCATTTCCTATTGCCCACCAAGTGAGCACACATTTAAAATGTTGTCCAACCTACTACTAAGTTCAAACAATTAAAACTCTTTGATATCATTTACCTTTAAAAAAAAAAAAATCTATTAAATCAAACAAGCACAGAGATGAACTCCATTTGTGCTATATAATGATCTTCTGCAAAAAAAAAAATATATATATATAAATAAGACACTCTGTGGGTGCAGTTGTGCAACAAGATCTTTGACCAAACGCAACCTTAGAATACATTGAATTACTCCATCCAGCCCCTCTCAATGATTCCCTTCATGGTAACTGGTTCAGGCGGTTTCAGCTTTTATCATTCTTCTGTTCTTCAAGTCACGTGTTGTTTCCTGCCGTAATACTATATTCATTTCATAACATTCATAGTTTGTTTCCTCTGTGTATACATCAGGCCTGGCCTTTGTGCTGAACATGTCAACTGTTCTTCCTACTTAACCCGAGTCAACTAATACATGATAAGCATATGACAGGATTATACCTCAGGGGTGAAGACAGAGCAAGCAGAAAAACCACAGAAAAAAGACCAGTTAATTATTTACTATTTTTTTACTAACATTTAATGAATTCTGCATATCGGTACATAATTCTAATTAATACATTGATTTCCTCTTATATTCCTTAACTTTTAGGCTGGGTTCACACAGAACAGGAGAGCGTGACCGGCTCATAATGGAACCAGTTGACACACACCTCCAGGGTGGCCACGGTCCGCATTGGAAAAGGGTCCTGTGCGTCTTTGGCTGTTTCAGGTGCAAAATCAGGCAAAAATTCGGACCAGTGTGAACCCAGCCTAAGGCCCCTTTCACACGGGCTTTTTGATCAGGTCCGCTGTCAGTTTTTCAGACGGACCTGACCGGATGCTCCATGCAACCCTATGGAGCAGCGGGTGTCAGTTGAGACATCTCCGCTGACACCCGCTGCTATCCGATCCGATCCTGTCCATGAAATCCAGACGGATGGAAACCCTATCTTCCATCCGTCTAGAGGATGGGATTGGATAGGACCGGATGAAAACAGACAGGCGGTCCATTTTCATCCGATCTGCCATAGAGGGGAGCTGTGCTCTGACAGCTCCGGATCTGCAAAGTAAGCGCCTGCTCAGCAAAACGGAGTCCGCCGGGGCGGAAAGCCCGTGTGAAAGGACCCTTATTGTATTTCCACTTTTTTAGCCAAATTGCGGTAGAATTTTAGGTTGCTGTATTCCCTAGAGCATTGACGTCACCCTTTTTTGGTTCTCTTTCCAAATAGTATGATAAGGGAAAGTTGTAATTAGGTGTTAGCTTCCAATGTAGAAAGGCCCATCTTCTAGTGATGTCATTGGTGTAGTCAGTGCCCATATAAATGCCAGATTGGGAGGGGCCCAAGTCAGATGGGGCATGGGAGCCAAACACCCCAGGGTTGTTTATATGTAGTCTCTTGCAGTGCTAATCAAAAGGGTAATTTGCAGGAATGAAGACTCAAGCAAAGTGGAACAGGACTTGTGAGCAGTGCTGGAAGCCTGGGATTAAGTGTGTCATCAGGAAGTGTGCCCGGCTGGGCAGAGCTATAGAGGGGGCAAGGAGAGAGACTGGAATACTAAAAAGGGATCCCCCTGACCGTTTGCTGCGGCTCCTGTGAGGAGGTGATAGAAGCTAATGCTGTGGATTTAGTATATATAGGGAAGTGGTCCCAACTCTGTGGTGCTACCAAAGACAGGAATGAAGGTGTAGAGGGAAGATGGCTTAAAGAAGATGCTTGGATTCTGAGCAGAAATGACAGCTTTAGAATATCTACCCCTATGTGTGGCGTTCCGCGCCCAAGAAGAGTGTGTAAAATGTGATGTCAGATGTCATGGAAATCTTTATGAAGTTACAGTAAAGTGCTGAAAGTGCATTTTATGTGTGGTTGTTCCTAGATTCTCCAATATTAAGGCATCAGGCCTGGGATGTCGTGAGAGGGTCTATGGCCAGACGTACTACAGGTGGGTAGCTGTCCTATCCAAGAAGATGCCGGGAGGTGACTTGTACAGTTTGGCGCCAACACCTGCCCAATCATAGTCCCCTTTACACACTAGTGTCCACACACTAGTGTCAACTACTCTAGGCATTGTCAGAGGGGTAAAGAGTCTACATCGACTGTCCACATAGAGGGGCCGGGGATTTTGAGCACTGAATTCAAAAATCAAAAATTTTAAATGCCCTAAACCAGGGGTCACTAAGTTTTCCAAACAAAGGGCCAGTTTACTGTCTTTCAGACTTTTGGGGGGCTGCATTGTGGCCAGTGGGAGTAGAAAATGTCCCAAGCCCTGTATCAGTGAGACTAAACAATGCCCCAGGTGTGGTGTTCAGTTGCCTAGTGTCTGTGATCAATAGAAGGAGCAATAGTGCCCCATCATTGGTATTACTGAGAGGAATCGTGTCCCATTGTTGGAATCTGTGGGAGGAATAGATGCCCCACCATTGCTATTATTGGGAGGAATAGTGCCCCATCATTGGTGTCAATGGATGGAATAGTGCCCCATCATTGATATTAGTGGAGAGAATAGTGCCCCATCATTGATATTAGTGGGGAGAATAGTACCCCATCATTGCTATTATTGGGTGGAATATCGCCCCGTCATTGGTATCAATGGATGGAATTGTGCCCCATCATTGATATTAGTGGAGAGAATAGTGCCCCATCATTGATATTAGTGGGGAGAATAGTGCCCCATCATTGACATTAGTGGGGAGAATAATGCCCAATCATTGATATTAGTGGGGAGAATAGTGCCCCATCATTGATATTAGTGGGCAGAATAGTGCCCCATCATTGATATTAGTGGGGAGAATAGTGCCCCATCATTGATATTAGTGGGGAGAATAGTGCCCCATCATTGATATTAGTGGAGAGAATAGTGCCCCATCATTGATATTATTGGGTGGAGTAGCGCCCCGTCATTGGTATCAATGGATGGAATAGTGCCCCATCATTGATATTAGTGGGGAGAATAGTGCCCCATCATTGATATTAGTGGGGAGAATAGGGCCCCATCATTACTATTATTGGGTGGAATAGCGCCCCATCATTGGTGTCAATGGATGGATTTAAATCAGTATAAAGTACAAAAATAAAAATATTTTTCAGCTTACCAAGCGATATTATTCCCAAAAGCAAAAATGTTATATATTGCAGCCTATCAATCCTTAGATGTGGTGGTTTTATTCGTTTTCACTCCACCTGGTGATCTGGCCAGTAATACACCTTCTGTATTATACAGACACCACTCTGGATGAATGAGCACAGGGGCACCTTTGGACAGCAGCATCGTCAGTTTCAGGGGAGTGTTAGATCAAGTAGCAGTTTTAAATACATTAACAAATTGAAGCCAAACTCCTTTTGGGTTTTACATGAATATATAAAAGCTAAATATTGTAAGCACCCCTGTCAGGGGTAAATGGTTTGTCTCAACACCCTACCTGCAACATTTACATGGGAGCTTGTACTTCTAAAAAAAAACAATAAACTCACTGGCTGAATCACAAGGTGAGAATAGAAGAAAGAAAGTTTAAAAAATAAAACGAATACAGCCATCACATCCAAGAATTGGTAAGCTGCGATATAATAAATGTTTGCTTTGGGATTTAATACTGTTTTTAATGTAATATTAAATATTTACAAACCTCATGACAAAAGTCGTGCCCACCCAGTAGGGCAATTTTCACTACATTAGGAGGAAAGCAATAATTCTAGTTAGCATACGATTCACCAAAGTAACATTACACTTTATGCCCTTTGGGTCACAGCTGTCTGTGGGTGGCTATTGGGAGTCTGTAAAATCTGTGCAATACTTTAAAACTCAAAAGGATTATTATAGACAGCCTTGGGTTTGGTAGCTGAGGTTTTATTTGTTACCAAAGCCAGGACCCTCCTTGACAACCACTTCATTACAAAATGTGCAACCAAATAAACAGCCCAAACATTAAAGCCCACGCGGCAAAGGTTAACTGCTCGTTTATGTCTAGGGGACAGGAAAAGCACTTTTACGTGATCCTCCTCCGTCAGATGGTACTAGGCTTTGCTTTGGTAATGGAATTTTCCCTCTACGTCCTTACATTCAGTGAACGGCTATGGACCCTGCTTCAGTCTTGATGTCAGTGGCTTTGCTATGGGAGTGTGTGTGTGTGTGGGGGGGGGGGGGGGGGACGGGAATGGGGACGGGGGGGGGTTGGACTGCACCCAGGTGGCACCCGCCAGAGGGGTGACACCATCAAGTAGGAAGTTGGATCCTACTGCGATGGTGTCTCTAGCCTCGGTGCCCTGCAAAGCAGTTTAAGTCATAATGTGCTAGTATGCATTGCGTGAAGGAAGAAAATGGTCGCACACCACCATGGAATCCAATGAAGAAAAGTTCCTTTATTCACGTAATTGGCACAAGGTACAGCAGGGTAGGACAGTAGACACGTTTCCCATGACTGCTATGTGCTTGTTCACTACCAGCATACAAGCACATTATGACAGACTTAGCTAAAAACGAAGCCCTCCAGCGGCACTCTGTCAACGCTGAAGGCACTTCCATCTTCCCCCGGTCTTCTTTCCAGGTTTACGGGCTTTGACATGCGCTCGGGAGTCACTCTTTACGTCACGGCTCTGAAGGAACGGCACACGTATGCTGTTCCTTCAGAGTGCATGCACCGGTGATGTCACCGGCTGTATCTAAAGTAAATATCTCCTACACGGCGCACGTTTAGGAGATATTTACTGTACCTTTAGGCAAACATCATACAATTTACCCCCATTATATTGCACCAGATGATGCCAACACTAGTGATGCCCCTGCTTGATGTAGCCACAAGAACTCAGACTGCCAAAGTGCAGGGGAGAAGAGGCTAAGGGGACCAGTTTAGCAGTATGGGGGGGTTAGGTAAGTAATGGCGCTTTTCCACTGCATGGAACCGAACGGTACGGTGTTGGAACGGTTCGGTAGGGTGCGGTACGGCAGCGCTTTTCCACTACATGGAAACTGAACGGTACGGCTCGCTTAAACACTACCACCTCAGTTGTGGTTCCAAGAGGGCCGTACCAGTACCATATCCCACAATCCTTTGCATGCAGCCTTGACTGTTTGTCACTACTAGCCACTGATTGGTCAGAGAATCGTTGTTATCCCACCCACTTTACTTTACTACTACTTTAGTGGAAAAGCAAACCGTACCGAACCGTTCCAACACCGTACCATGCGGTACCATGCAGTGGAAAACCAAAGCGGGCCAAGCAGGGCCAAGTAAAGCCGAGCCGGTTGCAGTGGAAAAGTGCCATAAGCTGCTGCATACAGTCCCCTAGACATAAAGGAGCAGTTAGCCCTTGTAGTGCAAGGATTTTCTTAGCGTTCAGCTTTAACCACAGAAAAGAACTCACAATATTTGCTACTTGCACAAATGTATCTTCGCCATAAACAAGAATTTATATCTTTTTTTTTTTTTTTTTTTTTAGATGCTTAAAAGTAACACTTTTCCCGGGTATTACATTGTTTATCTCTATGTTGTGGAAGGTACAAATGAGAATTAAGCTTCCCTGATAAATTTCATGCGTAGGCTTTGAGTATTAGGCTATTCACTAGTGGTGATCTGTGAAGGAGACAACAAACTGCATTCATTTCACTTTCTAACTTCTAGTAGATAGGGGGCACCAAGGTTAATATGGAAAGCGGTAAAATTAAATGAGAAGCAGATGTAAGCCCTGTAGATGAGGAAACATTAAACGGGGTTTATTGCAATTAAAGTGGCCTCATTTCATTGAAGACATCTTCACGCAATAAGGATGTCTGCGTATGTAAGCGAAACCATATATTTGCACATTTCAAACAACGGAAAAGTATTTAGGATGAACAATGTAGGAAATAAACAAATGACTACCGAACGAATTTCACAACACAAAGTAAAAAGTAAATGCATCCAATTGGAATCCAGGCAAGGAAGGTTTTCTCAGGTCAGATCTTAGCAAATGTCTATTTCTGGTACATAGCCATAGTCTGTACTGTTTTATGGTTGTCATCCTGAGCTTAAGTTATCCTTACTCCTAGTACTGATTTATCTGGTACAGGATCTCTTTGCAGAAACAGTATTTTACAGCATGGATAATATACTCAAGTGGGACAATGGGGCTGCACACAGTGTTGGAAGGCAGTCAGTAAATGGGCAAATTTAAATTGCAAAGAAGTAGGGTGGCACACATTCAGGTGTTTGAGAAGTGGCTTGTTTGCAGGCAATCACTGAGACGCCTCTTGCAGTGTTCCATAACTGTCAGGCATTCATAACTGCTTGTGCACACTCCAAATGCCCTATTTCAAAATAATGGGAATTGTTAGCAATAGGTCATTGGCCGGTTTTCAAGCATTTAGCAAGCAACAGTCTATTGCATTTTTCCCAGCCTATTAGACACACTGTCAATGCTTACCTAATGCTTACAAAACTTCTTAACAAATGCCGCAAAAAAAGCTATGAGTGTTTGGTAAGTGGTTGACAAAAACATCAATGACTACCAATCCAAAGAACAAATAGCACAAAGCCCTAAGCACGTTAATGGGGGTCACCGATGTACAAATATACAGGTTATTGGATATGGCGGCACAGTGGTGTAGTGGTTAGCACTTTCACCTAGCAGCAAGAGGGTCGCTGGTTCGAATCCCAACCACGACACTACCTGCCTGGAGTTTGCATGTTCTCCCTGTGCCTACGTGGGTTTCCTCCGGGGTACTCCAGTTTCCTCCCACACTCCAAAGACATGCTGGTAGGTTAATTTGATCCTGTATAAATTTGGCCCTACTGTGTATGTATGTATGTGAGTTAGGGACCTTAGATTGTAAGCTCCTTGAGGGCAGGGACTGATGTGAATGTGCAATGTATATGTAAAGCGCTGCATAAATTGACAGCGCTATATAAGTACCTTAAATAAATAAATGCAAAGCTATATTTATTAAAATACACAGGGCTTAGTGTACAAAGTTGTACATCTTGTTTTAAAGAGGAGTTCCAGACTGTAAAAAAAAAAAATATGAAAAGTCAAATACTGCAGCTGTTGAATTTTAATATAAAGGACACCTACATGTCCACTGTCCAGGGATCTCGCCATGTCGGCACCGCAAGCTGATCCGTCCATCGGCTCCGGGTGCAGGTGCCGGCATCTTCACTAAGGGAAACAGGAATTGAAGCCTTTTGGCTTCACAGCCTGTTTCCTACTGCGCATTCTTGAGTCGCTCTGCACTTTCTGAATGGTCCTGCTGTCTTCTGAGACCTGTGTGTCTCCCAGAAGGCAGCAGGGATGAAGGAGGAGGGGCTGGAAATTTCGTAGATCGCCGCACAACGACCCTGAAGTGGGAGTGGGTACCTGGTTTTGATAGGTATCCCCTCCCCCTGAAAGGTGCCAAATGTGGCACCAAAAGGGGGGAGGAAGCAAACAAGTGGAGCTATTCCTTTTGGGTGGAACTCCACTTTAAGTCTCCTCATTGTTTATTCAATCACAACCTTCACCTCATTTTCAACTTACTGTGACTTTTAGTAAATTGAAAAAATAATTTTCCGTCATAAAGATGTGCAAACCCTTAAAATAACTGTCAGTTCTCAGGGAACCCCTGTTAAAATGAAGTCATGTGGCTCGGTGTAAAAATACTCTTTACACGACATAGACAGCCTAAAACGTCATTAGTATCTTGATGGCTATGCCAAGTGGCATTTAACATGGAAATATCCAGGCACCATCATATGGGATGTCAATCAGCCACAGCTCAATGAACCCCAACAACCACTGCAGGAACCCTTAGGCTTCTATGAAATCTTGGTTGAGAAAGGCTGTTATAGATTTAAATCAGACGTAAATTGTTTTGGGTTCATGCAAAGACCACCCAAGGCTATACAACATAATGTTTGGCTATATTTTTCTTCCCAGTAGCCACAAGTGCAGCATACGGCCACCCCATAGCAGTTCCTACTGACACAACCAAAATTTGAGCATGGGTGGCCCTGCAAACACCATCCAGCCCAACAGAGTCAGGTGAAAAATGATGAGACTAATAGGGGCTGCATCCTATCACATGCTGTCACTGTTCAGTAGTGCTACTGTATTCACAAGCTGCGGTTGCTGGTTAGCATGGATGGGAAAAATTGGATACATTTTTACTGTTCCGTAAGCTGAACAAGATGGAAAAATGGAACCGTCTATGAGTAGTTTAAATGGTGTTTCAGTTAAGGTTTACACCTAAACTACTACCTTATTTATAACCTTTTTTTTACCCCCAAAAGTCCCCAATCCATGACCACATAGGTTAAAAAAGTACAGATCTCAGATCAGATGTTTAATTGCTCCAGCTGGCACATCTTCTGACCAAGGTGGGCCCAGTACTGCACTTGCTGGCTGCAAAGACTTCAAAGGACCATGTTTAGATCCAGCCACCCACTTATGTACAGTCAGCCCACCAAACCTCATGCAGCCAAGTAGCACATGCACAATACTGACCCAAGGTGACTTGGAAAAATAGATGTACACCTAAGCTGGTCTGAAACCTAAGATCTAAACTCGGTTCTTTTTACCACTAATGTCAGCATTTAAGAAGTGGAAGTAAACCTACTACCTTCTAAAACATGTTAAACTAGCTACAAGACTAACATGCAGACATCTAATGGTACCTGCATATATCTCCGAACATCTTCACAAGTGCTAGGCAAGCCATAAAACCTGAGACACTCTCCTATGCACATTCCAACATCTGGTGAGCTGAGAGCTAGCATGTCCCCTCTGTCACTGTGATGGGCAGCTTTACTGTGCAATTGGAAGCTGCATATGATCAGAATTTGCATAAATGAGTAATCTTTGCAGAAACCTTAACGTGTTTTTCCTCTTCTGTAGCCAAATCAGGATAACACCTAATTTATATTTATGTTACATGTTCCCATTCACATAGCATAATTTGAAAAAAAAAAATGCTGCTTACCATTTTAAATGTTCTTTTCTGTAAACTTCAGGACTGCTTAGCTTTCCTTTCTGTGTAAGATTATGAGGGGGCTGGGGCAATAATGTTTACCATAAATAACCCTGTCTTTACTGTGCTGGCAGATCTCATTATCAGTTATAATCTTGATTTGAACACTGTCTGCTAGAAGCTGTGATTCTTGCAGTGTATATTAATGAGAAAGCTCAGTGGGGTTGATTTACTAAAACTGGAGAATGCAAAATCGGGTGCAGCTCTGTATAGAAACCAATCAGCTTCCAGATTTTTTTTAATTGAACAAGCTGAAGTTAGAAGCCGATTGGCTACCATGCACAGCTGCACTAGATTTTGCACTCTCCGGTTTTAGTAGATCAACCCCATTGTGTCCCTCTGTCAGTGGGGACTGACTCAATCTGAAATTGTTCAGAGTAGCTTGCAGGCAGCCCAAAAGGCTCAAAAAGTGAGAAATAATTTTTTTAATTATTTTTAGGTATGCCATGTGAATGGGAATACATGACAAACATATATTGGTCTTTTCTCAACTTTCTCTTTTTTTTTGCATTTTTTTATTATTTGGATCTAACTCAACATCTGCTCATCCGCATTGTATAGACGACCTCCAGAGATGGTTGTATACCCCTCTCTATGGCCGCCTTATGAATATAGGTTACTCTGTGATACATGTGATTGTTGTTATAATTGTAAATTACCTACTAGGCTGTGTGACTCCACTTGCACACCGCTTTGAGGCTTTGCCGCCTTATTTTATTGTATGTAAACTGTTTGTCTGATACTTCTTAATATTTTTTTGTCTCTGTTATAAATGTTCCTTGTGATTTTCTAATAATAAAAATATACATTTTTAATACTGGTGCCAATAAAGTCCAAAATCCTTTCTTTCTGCTTTTCCAATTCCATTATCAAGGATGTGGCACCTTTAATCACTCATTTTGCGCCTAGGTATCCTGCGACCTAGGAGCGCATACACAAACTATTTGATAAAGTATTACAAGGCAAAGAAAACATATGAAAAGCGCTTGCTACAAACAACACTAATATATAAATAAATATATGAAAATAATATTTTCTCCAAAAAAATGTTTTTTCTCTCCCCTGTCATAGTATGGACAAAAAAGACGATAAAATGCAGTGTTATAATAAATATAGTAATAATAATACAATAATCAATCTTGGCAGCAAAAGTGGAAATACACTTTAATATTAAGTAACATCCAAAATACCCTACACAGGATTTCTGCTTTCTCTATCCCCACCAATTCTCAAATTACAATCACATACTCCTTACATATCACTAGTTTCTGAATGACATTAATTGTTAGGGTCTATGGGGTGTTTATGAGCAGGGTAGAAAATGGAGCCATTCTACATGTTGGTAAAGTAATAAGTCAAAAGAAAGGATCAATCCCCCTAAACAGATTTCAGTTTTTGGGTAGACGCTGATCAGGGCTGGCCCAAGACATTTTGTTGCCTGGGTCCAAAAATCACGCCCACCACAAGGCCCCCACAGCCATTATTTTATATAATATAACATTTTAAAATAATTATATATACTGTTATCTTCTTCTTCAATAACTCACCACCGGACAGGTCCACCAAAGACCCACTGTCTGTCCTCAGTCCTCCTGTCACTCCTGTGTCTGCAGTGCCCACCACCCTAGAAGATCCAGCCTGCCCTGCGTGAGATGGAGTGCGCTGATGTCTGACGTCATTGCGCACACCACAATCATGTGAGGGAAGTTCCCCAGAGGAGACGCTCCACCACCTCAAACTCATCAGTTTGCTCTATGGGCGGCAGTATGAGATGGGGAAATGCCACCCGTATCGCGCCGCAAACTGATGACACACAAAACTGCTGGAAAATAAATCTTGGGAGTCAATTTGCGCCTCCTCTCTAAGTGCTGCCTGAGTCCGATGGACCCAATGGGACCCATGGTAGGGCCGGCCCTGACGCTGATGAGTGGACAATTTTTTTTACTCTATTGGTGAGATGTCTGTTCCAGGATTTCTGGGTCTGTGCACCTGCTGTGCCCATTATGAGAAGTTCTCACTCTTCCTATAATTTTAGAATATAGAGAATATAGCAAGAGCTGTGGGATATGCCGAGCCCCAGGTGGGACTAAAATTTAACATATCGGCAAACGCAGTCAGTGCAGGGATGCTTTCTTATCTCCTTGCCCAACGTTCGCTCCATGTGAAGACTGACTGGGGAGCTGGGAGGAAGTGATGTTGCGCTCAGCACGGCTTGTTCAGCACCTATTGGCTGCATACATCTTCTTCATAGATTGGCTTAAGTTTGCAGAAGACGGCTTCGTCTCTAGCTAACATCATCCAATCCTGCAGCGGATGAACATCGGTGGACTGTGTGGGGAAACCAGTGGCCGTGGTGGCTTCCTAGTTCGCCTAGCGGTAGCGCCGCCCTTGCCAGGGGCTGAGACTGCCTCTAAGCCTCCATCTATAACTAAAATATAACTTTTGGGAGGAGAAGCAATTTAAATATTGGTTAAATAACTATTTCTTGTTAAGAAATTATGATTGTTTATAATGTAATATGTTTATAAGAACGGACAGTAATAACTCATACAGTTTTATGAATTGACTTCTAGGCACTGTAAAATGTTTCTTGATCAGTGGCTGCAGCCTCTGATCAGTGTATGCTGACAGTGACGGGTGTTTTTCTGTAAAATGTTACTGTAATACATGATTTAGCTGGCTCCCAGATTAGACTGAATGGCTTGCTAAGTCTGCATGAACGTATAGATCGCTAACTAGAGTATACAAGAGACTTATGTGACTCACTAGAGCAAAGGCCAATTGCATACAGTCAGCCAGCATAACATGTTGTAGGTTTATGATTTTTAACGCATTCTCCTTACAGAACACAGTCTGCCTGAAGCTTAAAAAATTCCACTTCACCACAAACATGCTCATGTCATTACAATAAAAGAAGAGCAGACAACTGAATATAAAGGCACAATCCACGTCACAGCAAATAAAAAGAACAAGCTTCCTGGCAATACTTCTGCAGTCATACATATCAAATGCTATGAGCATCTTTTCTCCAAATAACGATACTTTCCACAAGAGCATCCTTCTAAGAATGCTTAAATTATGAAACTATTCTGGTATATACTGGCAGAAAACTTACGTTGGCTATTAGATTTATATATATATATTTTATATTACCTACTGCATAAACATATAAAATGCTGTAGCTGGTGACAATCAGAATCATTACACTGAACTGACCAAAAAAAAGGTAACTTTGGGTTACCTTATGAAGTTATTTGCTGTTATCAAAACTTAAGAGTCCATAGGAGCAACTACACATTTGGGGGCTCATTCACATCAGGTGCAGTGGGGTGTGTTTTTTAAATGCATTCCTACGGAATATACCCCAGAAGACGTCATATTTGATGAAACGCGTAGGGAGGAGCTATTGCTGACATCATCACGCAACCGGAAGTGACCCAGGTGTTACATGGTTTACCAGCTGTATTGTTATGCTTTAATGTGCCATTGTTCAGAAGTGTAATATTCTATTGTATTAAAAAGTGCCATAAGATTTTACACTATCTGGGGCATTTGCCTTTTTTTTCTGAATAAATGTGGTTGGTAATCGGAGGAAGTGATTCTGGCTATATCAGGTGCCAGTTGATTCTGTAAAGGAGCTGAGAGAGACAGTAGATGCCAGTACCATTTATTATGTCTTATGATCTCTTTAATTAGAGGGCCTTACAGTATATGTTTGGTAATCCTGAATTTTGCAACCATTGGTGATGGTTCTGGATCTTTTCTTGGCAGTGTGCTATCCCTTCCCTTCAGCTGTCCAGACCAGGCAAGCTTTATTTATGTACATTGATATGCCATATATATATATATATATATATATATATATATATATATATATATGTATGATACTGTATCACCTATACCACTATAATATATTCATATATTCATACACTTGTTTGCTTTTCAGATTTTGTAAAAGCAACCAGTCCTGAGGAAGCGAACAATCATTGCGAAATGCATTGATTTGCCAGAATGGAAACATTATGGACATTACGCCTGCTTGCTACAGCTATGCTATCAGGAATAAAATGCTATATACTAGTGATCGACCGATATAGTTTTTTTAATGCCGATACCGATATTTTGGTCATAGGATATCTGTATCGGCCGATATCTGCCGATATTTTTGGACATTTAAAAAAAATGTTTTTTTTTAATTTTTTTTCTTCACAGGTACTCCTAGTGGAGGGATCTGGGGGTCTAAAAGACCCCAAACCCCTCCTTGGCACTAAAAAGCATTCAAAATGCCAAGTTTGTCTGTTTTGAATGCTGTCAGTTTTTTTAATCTGGCACCGAGTACCCGGAAATGATGTCATGACATCACTTCTGGGTTTTTTACATGGAGACCCGATAAGAGCCGAATGCAGCTTTCATCGGGTCTTCTCTTCGGCGGCGGTGCAGGTAGGATGCCCGGGTCTCCCCGTGGGACGGGAGACCCGGGCGAGCCGCTGAAGGTGGCGGGAGGAACATCCCCTCCCGCTCCTTGTAACTACAGCCGAGCGGCTTCTCAGCCGCATCGGTTGTCATTACAAGACAGCAGACCATCGGCTATGGACCGGGGTGATGCCTCTAGCTGCAGGTATCACTCCGGTACAGCACTTTCCCTAAATATCTGCAATATTGGTAACCTCAGGGGCCGATTCTGATATATCAGGGGAAAGGGCATATCGGCCCCCGATATATCGGAGGTGCAGATAATCGGTCGATCCCTACTATATACTGCTGTACAATATCTTGCGCTAATTGCATATTTCCATTTCTGGGTTGGGTATCGCTCTGGTATTGGTTACCTCATACAAGTTATGTATTAGGGTCCTTTCACACTGCCGCTCCGTGTGTCCGCAAATCATCCTATTTTTTTGCGGATGATTTGCGGACATCAATGTAAGGGAATGGCACTGCGGATGTCAGCGGAATACCATCCGCTGACATCCGATTTTCCTCCTTTCAGTTCTGTTCCGTTTTTACGAATGGAACAGAACCCCATTTTTCCATCCGTGTAAAAAACGGAAAGGAAGGAAAATTGGATGTCAGCGGTGTCATCCGCTGACATCCGCAATGCCATATACTTACATTATGTCCGCATATCATCCGCAAACGGATGGGATGATATGCGGGCACACGGAGCGGATGACACAAATGTCATCCGCTCCGTGGAAAAAAAAAAAAAAAAAAGTCCCGCAGCGGACTTAAGCAGCGGAAGCGGCCGTCTGAAAGGAGCCTAAAGGGTGCTGTAACTTTTTTAATTAACAAATATTTTTAATCTTGGAGAAATAAAGTATATTTTTTATCTACTCAAGTTGCCTCATGTTGTGTCAACAAAGTCCACTTTTTCAAACCTATAGGGTTCCTATGGTTTCCATGTGTAGTTAATTGGATATGGCACGGTGAAGGTCTTCCTAATTCCCTTTTCTTGGCACAACAACAAGAATCTGTTGGCGTCTAAAGTCTTGTTTTTTTACCTTGTGGAGTTTTGTAACATCTATTGTGTGGACTTTTTTTTATTTATTTACTTATTTCACCACATTGTATTTGATTCATTCACATATGATTAATTGTATGTTTTTTTTATTTATTTATCAAATTTGGGTTTTAACTCTTTAATTAGAGGGTTAGCATCAGACAATCCTTTTGAATTCTGTATTTTTTACAACACAATTTTTTTTGTGCTATTCCCATTGAATATACATTCCACTGCAACACCATTGCAGTGCAGTGAAAAAAAAGTACATCTGCATTTTTTCCGCAATGAAACCGCGTCTTAATGCACGTAAACATGCGTAAACGCAATGCAGCGCAGTTCACATTAAAAAGCCCAAAAAGGAAAGAAGAAGGAAGTGACCTCAATGTAAATGCAAGCAGACAAGCCCCTAAAGGAAAAATAAACTTCATGTAAATGTGTTAAAGCCCACATCTATGCGCGTGCAGAAAAGTGTTGTTGGTGGTGTGAAGAGCCCAAACCTTCTAGTTTGTTGGCTGGCTTTGGGTCATGTTATTAGCTTTAGGATAGAATTGCTCTCCTAAAAATGTCTGTTTCCAGGAAAAACTGAATAACCGTCAATGAAAGGTCTGTATGTCAAAGTTATTCCAGTGATTTGTAGCTACATGAGTGTTGTGTCACCCAGGGCTGGGACAAGGGGTGGGCAGGAGGGACGGCTGCCCTGGGCGCAATGGTTTATTGCAGGGATTAGGGTGCCCTCACCAGTGCTGTATCTTGGCCTAGGCCTACAAGGCCCAGGCCTAGGGCGGCACTTTGCAGGGGGGCAGCAAAAAGCTGCACCCCGCACGAAAGGGGTCCCCGCCGGCTTGTGCTACACTTTTAGTATAGTGCCAGTCTTACGGGGCGAATTGGGCTGGAGGGCAGGGTCCAGGAGGCAAATCACTAATAAGGCAGCACTGATATGCTGCACTGATGGGCACTGATGAGGCTGCACTGATGATCACTGATGAGGCTGCACTGATGGGCACTGATAGACTGTGGTTGTGGTCTGTGGTTTACAGATGACAGGGCGGGTCATAAACAGGAAGGGGGTGTGGCCTTTACAGGAAGGGGTGCTTTATATTTAAATTAAGGGGTGCACAAGTTTAGTCAGGCCTAGGGCAGCACAAAACCTAAATACACCACTGGCCCTCACCCTAACCCTAAGGGAAGGGGGGGGGCGCAGTTTGGCATCTTTGCCCTGGGCACTGGATGACCTTGCCCCGGCACTGGTGTAACCTGTCATCTTGTGTCAAGCTTGAAAAACTACATGAGCTTTTTTACTAAATCGCATATTTCTGGCCCCGCAGACTTTAATGGGGGCACCTGAAAAAAATGGTTTACACACATTTTTCAGGTGCTCCTATTTAAACATCGACAGGGCCAAAAACTCATGTTAAGCTGCTGTACATCTCACTCTTTTGCTACAGCAGCAACTCTGCAATAAAGATGAGCTTGGGCATTCTTCTAACTCATCTCTAGCCAAACTCTGATGAGCTCCTTTCACATGTGGCATTTTGGGATCTCAAACAGAATCGCTGTGCTTCTGCCCACGATCTTAAATCGCACTGCAATCGCAAAAATGCATGTCCGGTGCCATTCAATTTCAAGGGCCCCTAAAATGCAGTGTGGTTTTGCTGAAATCCAGAGCGTGTGAAGCTTGACACCCAAGAAGAAGCAGGGCTTCTTTTGGGCGACAAGCTTCACGCGTTGTAGTTTGCTGCGATAATTGCAGCAAAACCACACTGCATTTAGGAGCCCTTGGAATCGAATGGCTAGAGATAAGTTTGGGCCGGTTCACAACGGGATCACATAGGAACTTGACACGTGCTCCTGTGCGATTCCTCTGCGTTCCTGTGTGGTGCGTATTCGTACTCTATTCATTTCAATGGGCTGCAAATCGCACCAGAATGCAAAAAAATATAGTAGTACATGCACTCCTTTTAAAAATACACTGCACCAAATTGCATGGTACTGCGGTACCATGCAATTTGGTGCCCGCAAACACACTGTGTTTGCAATCTGCATCTGGGGTACCATTACCAATACACTGACACCCACAGCAGATCGCAAGGGCAGTGCGTTTCTGCATGGAAGGGGAAATGCGCACGGAAGGGGCCATTCCTGCCATGTGAATGCTAGTTTCAGAAACTTTACCGGGGACACTTGCTTCCTGCCATTCTGTGCTATTCTGAGGGCCCACTGGCCAATGGTATGTCCATAAGGCAAAAATCAAAGGAACATTGCAATAAATCTAATGCATAGAATGCATTAAGGTGAAAATACTTGAGACTTTACAATTCCTTTAATTTCAGTCCTGCACAGTTGTACAGTACTGAAATGACTTTCAATGCATAATGTGAGCTTCTCACAGGGTGCAATAGAAGCTCCAGCAAGTCAGACAGAGCCTGCCTCATTTCCTGGCCGGAGGACGTCTAGCATCTTCTAGCACTTTACACTTCAAAGAGGAACTGCAGTCTGCTGACATAATTTGTAACCAAAACATATTTGCCATTCTGAATCTTCCCTAAAACCACTTTGCATATTATTTTATATATACTGTGATTCTGTACATACCAAATATGCTGCTTAAATCTCCCTCCACTAAGTCTGGCTGCAGTCATTTTAACTGTGGGCAGCTAAAGCTGCTGCCTGTTCACTTCCTGGATTTACACAGACACACACACACACACATATATACAGACAGACAGACAGACAGACAGACATACTCATACCACTGCTTGCCTGCACATTTCTCCTCTCTGGATGAATACTCATGGATCTTTGCAGTCTTCTGTTATCTCTGCCCTCATCCAGCCCCCTCCAGCTCTGCACATCTCCTTAACACTCCTATGACTCCTCCCTTGCTGGTAAACTTTCATTAGAGCGAGAGAGAGAGAGAGAGAGAGAGCTGTGCGTGAGGTCATTAGCCTAGGCTAATGACCAGACAAGGAAGAGGAAATGGGTTGTATACTGTATTAAGTCCCGGTTCACATATGTGCGATGTCAGACATTGCATGTAATTCGGAGCGTGCGGCTCTGAAAATCAAATGCGATGTCTGTGTGATGCGTATGGCTGAATTTGCATCGCATTTGGCCACAACTTTTTTGGGTCCGCACCAGAGTTGGATCGCATGGGTGTTCACACCTATGCAATCCAATTAATGTCCGAACTGACAGTTGGCACTGTGATATGCGAGCTGATCTGGGGGTGTTGTTAACTTCGTATTGACACCCCCAGCGATTCGCATAGGGCAGTGTGAACTGCCTGCGAGTCTAGTGCGATGCTGGAACCTGCAGTGGATTCGCAGGGTTCCCGCATCACATATTTGTAAACCAGCACTTACTGGCAGAAAAAAAATGTTTTACTGTCCAACGTTAAAACAAAAAAGGCAGAGGATTTAATAGGTGGAAAGATGAAAAAATGACTGAAGGTCCGCTTTAACCTGACTGTCCCTGGCCAGTCCCTATCATTCACTGGATCTCAATTCTTTTAATCACAGAGGCTTGGGATCCAATGTGGGCAATGCCTAGGACAATCTACATGCAAATGCAGTCTGCCTAAAAACTGCCAATATTCCAGAAGATAACCACCCATCAAGGCATTATGATATCCACATAACTCCAGCTAAGAGCCAAGCACATTGCTTGCATCAGGGCTGAGAGCTCTGGAGAGGAGTACTGAGACAGGGCACTGTGACGTCTTTAGGAAGCTATGCAAATCATTCTGCTGGCTCTTTCCGTTGGCAATGTTCTGCCTGCATTGCATAGAGAACCACAGATACCCAGTGATGACATCACTGTGTGCAACAAATGGAAAAGGTTTTATTTCAACTTTTTATTAGCATGTTGATAAGTGTGAAGGAGGAAGCAGGGAAGGTAAAACAAGCAGATTATTAAATCAAAGTTTTAAGTAAGTAAAAGGGCACAAGGCGAAACCCTTTGGCTCTAAATGACAGATACATGAATACATATCCTGAAAAGCAGCAGCAGGCTCTGCTAATGTTCCATATTTCTGCCTGCAGCCTGTGATATCTTTGGTTTCAGTTAGCTTGTCAGCTTCCTGTTTAAAAGAAGGGGAAAAATAAAAACATGTGTCCGATAGACGCGCGCCCAGGACTCCTCCCCTCCTATTCTACATCCAGCAACTGAAAAGCAGACAAGGGGATAACCGGACACAAAGGCTTGGAATCCTCACTGGTGGTGGAATAACATTACCATCACCATAGTGGTCTGTGGTCTGCTCCTTACTACTAGACAGGTCCTATGACTTTGCCTTGTCTGACCGATTCTCCATTCTTGCTATATGTAGCAAAGGACAACATAAAAAAAAAAAAAAGCGATTCCGCCCTTGATCCCAAATCGCTAGACGTGACAGGGCCTTACACTGTACAGGAAATTTGTCCTAAGCCCCGGTTCACACCGGTGCGGCTTTGAAATCGAGCTACTTCAGTGCAATATCAAAGCTGCACATCAGTGCGATCTGCACTACTGATTTCATTGCAGCTTGCAACTTCTTTTAACAGAAGTCTATGCAAGTCACAATTAAATCATTGAAAAAGTAGTGCAGGAAACTTTTTCATAATCGCTGCGACATGACTTGTGTTCAATTGCCAGCAATGGCGTGCGACTTGTCATGCAATTTGGTGACAATAAATTTCTCTTTGCTCCCTTTTGTTTTTTTTTTATATCCCATTGCGTTTCCACTATTACGGCTACAAAGTCGCATGACTTCAAGCACGACTTTGAAGTGCGACTTGTTTGCGGCTACTTCTGGGGACTTCGCATTGAAGTCGCCCAAAAATAGTGCAAAAGTAGTGCAAAAAGTTGCACAATAAGTCGCAATAGTGGAAACGGAGCCTAAGAGCCGGTTCACACTGAGGCGACACGACTCCTTACTACTACGGGGGCGACTTGTGCATTCCCATGCACCACGACTTCGGAGCGACTTGCAGGGACTTCACATAATGGAAGTCTATGCAAGTCGCTCCGAGGTCGCCCCAAAGTAGTACAGGACCCTTTTTCTAAGTCGGAGCGACTTGTGTCGCTCCTATTAGAACGGGTCCTGTTGTGGTCAATGGACCGCGAGGGAGCGCGACTTGTCAAGTCGCGCTAGTATGAACCGACTCTTAAAATGTTTTCTTACATCTGTTTAATACAGTATGTAAAACAACAAACAAAAAATAGCTGTTCTTCCAGCCAGAAATCTTGTGGGCTGACAACTTTCCATGCTCTCTGGACTGTTATCAGTTAGCATTGTTCCCTGCTATCCTCATGGACTCCTCCCCCTATTATGGGACGTTATGTAGTCCTAACACAGTGTTATGTAGTCCTTTCCTAGGCTGACAACACTGCTCAGTATATGGACAACCTAGGACTCGTGCAGGAGCAGGCTCCTTCAGAAAAAACTAAAAGTCAATAGCTGCAAATACTGTAGCTGCAGACTTTTAATATAAGGACTTTTACCTGTCCAGGGATCCAGCAATGTCCTCAACCAAACCGATCCTTCAATCGGCTTCGCTGCAGGCGCCAGCATCTGTAGTAGGGGAAACAGGAAATGAAGCCTTTTTTACATTTCTTTAGTTGCTTCCTGGTTTCTGGCCTAGGCCAAAATGGTGTCATACATCCCAGGAGTCTTCATGGGCATTTCTTTCATTTGGAGAAGAGGAAGAGGAGCTTTCTCAGCTAAGCATGCCATCCTGCCTGCATGCCTGAACTAAGGGCAGGTGGATTCCAGGAAGTAAATGTCACATGAATTTTCTCCCCTTACTCTTGATGGCTGTGGCTAGAAATGATATGGGGGATGTTTTTCAAAGTGATTTCTCAACAAAATAAAGCGTTGAGACATGGATGGATGGGTGAGTTTGCTATAAAGCCCAATTCCGGGAATTTTTTTTCCCCCCCATGCAGTGGGACTGTGCACTGCATGGTTTAACTGCTTGTTTTCTCTAGGGGTGAACACAGCGCCTATACCCATCGATCCTTTGATCCTCCGGAAACCTGCACACCTCCACATCCATCAGTGGACTGTTCCTGATGTTTTCACATCCATAGCCAGTCTTTGGGCATGATGAAGTCAGGAACAGTCCACCACACAAGACCAAGGGACATCCTTCCATTCTTGGCGCACAGTGTGACGATTGGTAGTATGCAGTTTCCCTGGGACACAGGGCATCACTGATCACAGTTAAGAGCCTGTGACATAGGCTTTTTACCATGTGATCAACTGTGTCCATTCACAGCTGATCACAGTGTAAACAGGAAATGCCGGTTATCGGCATTCTTCTCCTCACAACTGACAGCGCATGGGGAGAGCCGGTAAGCGGCATTCCTTAGCAGGGACATCTGCACTGACAATCAGGGCACTGATCATCAATGTCCTGATTATGAGTGCAGACCCAACAGTGCCCACCAGTGATGCCTGTCAGTGCCTCCTCATCAGTGCCAACTATCACTGCCACCTATCAGTGCCCTTCAGTGCCACCTATTAGTGCCCATTAGTGCCGCCCATCGGTGCCTATCAGTGTCACCAATTAGTGCCTATCATTGCTGCCTATCAGTGTCCATAGGTACTGCCTACCAGTGGTCATCAGTGCTGCCTATCAGTGCTGCATACCAGTGCCACCTATCAGTGCCCATCAGTGCTGCCTATAAGTGCCTACATATCAGTGCCCATCAGTACCACCTCGTCAGTGCCCATCAGTGCAGCCTATCAGTGCCCATCACTGCAGCCTCATCAGCACACATCAGTGAAGGAGAAAATGTACTTATTTACAAAAGAGGAACTAAAAAAAAGTTTTTTGTTTTTTTTTTCAAAATGTACTTTCTTTTTTTCATTTATTTAGAAAGAAATAGCCCCCCCGTGGTGATTAAACACCACAAAAAAAGCTCTATCTGTCTCAAAAAAATGATAAAAATGTTATTTAGCTATAGCATTGCATAACGGCGCAATTGTCATTCAAAGTGCGACAGCGCTGAATGCTGAAAATTGTCCTGGGCAGGAAGGGGATAAGAGTGCCCAGTAGGCAAGGAGTTAAAAGTGAAAAAATGAATTAAATATCATTTTTAGTTTGTTATGCTCAAATACAGTTACATTCTTAACAAGAACACTGTAACTAATAACAATATAACAATATGTCATCCACCCCAGTGTAAGCAAACAGAGCCACCCAAACAGAAACATTTTGTTTAATAAATACGCTCATTAGAATGGGTATAGAACACAAAACATTTTCAGCATTTTCTACAATACAAATCCTGCACTGGACTGGGAAATGTGACAATATCGCATGAACCCTTCAATCAAACACCATGACAAATAAAGGACTCCACATCATAATGTCTATAGACCTTGGGGCATAAGGCTGCCCATACATCTTCAATCTCCTTGTAGAATTTTATGTTAGATTTACCAAAAACCATATAATATGAAGCCAAATCTAAACAACACTTTCAATTGTAGCCTATTAGTCAGGCCTTTGTACTACATAGTTGAAGGTAAATCTAAAGAAAATTGTATAATGTATGGCCAGCCTAAGGCAGAATATTATTCTAGATTAAAACCCTAACATAAAAAAAAGGATGTGTATATCTTCCCATGATTTCCTGATATTTGTAGTATACCATGCCTATTATGTTGGCGACATTAACTAAAGCCTAGGTATTTGTTGGAATTAAACTCTGCCCCCCCCTTGCTAGGAAGCATTGAGGAGACATGATCTTCTCTTTAGAGCATTATATGAAGGAAGAACAGGGCTGATTCTGCCTTAATGCAGCAGAAGCCAAATAAAAGGAGGGGGGGGGGGGTTGCTTCCTGTAAGATATCTTACCAGTCTAACAGCATCAGAGTCAGAGGGAAGGAGGAGGGAGCGAGGGAAAATAGCCACTACTGTGCAAACAACCCTCCCCCACAACACACACACTTTGCCACTCAGAAGTGAGCAGCAAACAGCCAAGCCTCAGCTCTGACAGTGTCCTGATTACTGAAGCAAAAGATGTACACTTTACACTTCTACCCCACCCCCAGCCTACAGCTCCTCCCTGGCTCATGACTGTATTTAACCACAAAAATCCAGTTGTCTACATTTAGCACGCTGCTTTCCTCTTACACAGAGCCTACAAACATGTGCACTCGGGAGGAATCATCAATGGAAAATATTAGATTTATTAAAGAAATCTATCCATTTATAGAGATCAGGATCTGAGGTTTAAATCCACACTTGTATTATTTTGTATAGCATGCAAGGTGAAGAAAGGGAGCTACTACTACTGAGCTACTACTACTGATCTCTAAGCGGCAGGATAGGTGAAGTGGCATTGACATTTGCCAACAATTAAAGAGTTCATGTGGTCCAAAGTGCTCCTAGGAATACCCAGGACTGAATTATAAACGGTGCTGTCAATGATTTCTTCAATGTTGTGACTTTAATAAGTCAATTTATAGAGATCAGGATCTGAGATTTAAATTCACACTTCAACTTGTATTATTTTGTATAGCATGCAAGGTGAAGAAGTGAGCTACTACTACTGATCTCTAAGCGGCAGGATAGGTGAAGTGGCATTGACATTTGCCATCAATTAAAGAGCTCATGTGGTCCAAAGTGTTCCTAGGAATACCCAGGACTGAATTATAAACGGTGCTGTAAATGAGTTCTTCAATGTTGTGACTGTAATAAGTCCATTTATAGAGATCAGGATCTGAAGTTTAAATCCACACTTGTATTATTTTTTATAGCATGCAAGGTGAAGAAAGTGAGCTACTACTACTGAATTACTACTACTGATCTCTAAGCGGCAGGTTAGGTGAAGTGGCATTGACATTTGCCAACAATTAAAGAGTTCATGTGGTCCAAAGTACTCCTAGAAATACCCAGGACTGAATTATAAACGGTGCTGTCAATGATTTCTTCAATGTTGTGACTGTAATAAGTCCATTTATAGAGATCAGGATCTGAGGTTTAAATCCACACTTGTATTATTTTGTATAGCATGCAAGGTGAAGAAGTGAGCTACTACTACTGAGCTACTACTACTGATCTCTAAGCGGCAGGTTAGGTGAAGTGGCATTGACATTTGCCATCAATTAAAGAGCTCATGTGGTCCAAAGTGTTCCTAGGAATACCCAGGACTGAATTATAAACGGTGCTGTCAATGAGTTCTTCAACGTTGTGACTGTAATAAGTTTTCTAACAGTTGTGAAATGATATGGTAGGACAATCTGGACTACCCAGTCCTGGGCAAACACTATTTACAGATGACTTATCCAATATGGATACTAAATTACTAGCAGAGTAAGACAAAAGGATAAGGGCACCATCAAATCAAAATAGGATTTCACAATGTCCACATGTACACATTGATGGCCATGCAGGAAAAGAAAGATCATTTTTACGTAATTTTTATAATATATCTGCATATAGTATAATATATTTATCCTCATCTGATGGCTGCAGATATCCTTTTGATTTAATCTACTGGTGTGATATGATATTACATAAAGTCTGATATAAGTCAGAACCCCTAGATCCTTGTTATACAGTACTGATGTGACAAGTCTGATCTCTCTAACCATGTTGCCATAACCTGTGTTCTCAGATGTAAAATGAATAATAATAATGAGAGAGAGAAAGAGAGAGAGAGAAAAAAAAATCCACAGCAGGAGTGATAAAATAGTAAAGGGCATGATCTGCGGTTTCCCCTAGTCATGTATTGCTCAGTTCAGTGAGCTATGAGATCAGTGCAGGGGTTAATGGCAGACAGTACATAGCCCACACAATGCCTTGGAATCTGGCTGTCCATTGTTACATGATCAGTCTACAAGTCAGTGCTGCACTCAGGCAGGCTAAGCCACTTAGGAGATAAAGCTGAAGTATCATGACTGTTTCCTGCCAAGGACTACACAACAGCAAAGCATCAAGGACACCAGTCTGTACCATCATTCAACCACCAGAAGCAGATACTTTCTAACAAGGCACAAAATCGACACTAAGACCTTCCTCGGCTGTCACTTCCTAGACACACACTACAAAATACAGTACTATAGCATATTTCCCCAATACAACTACACAAGTAGCCAGCAGCCAATGCCATAGGAAAAGCAAGTGCCATCTACAAATATAAAACTAAGATAGGAGCATCCAGAACAACATTGTAAGTAACCTACAGGCTATGCCATAGGAAAAGCAAGTGCCATCTACAAATATAAAACTAAGATAGGAACCCCCAGAACAACATTGCAAGTAACCTACAGGCTATGCCATAGGAAAAGCAAGTGCCATCTACAGATATAAAACTAAGATAGCAGCCCCCAGAACAACATTGCAAGTAACCTACAGTCATACCATAGGAAAAGCAAGTGCCATATACAAATACAGGACTATGGTAGCTGTCCCCAACCCAACTACATAAGTAACCTGCAGCCTATGTCATAGGAAAAGCAAGTGCCATATACAAATACAGGACTATGGTAGCTGTACCCAACCCAACTACATAAGTACTCTGCAGCCTATGTCATAGAAAAAGTAAGTGCCATCTGTAAATACAGGACTAAGGTAGCTGTCCCCAACACATTTTTACAAGAAGCCAATGGCCATAGCGATAGCAAGTGCCATCCTCTAGGGTAGCTGCCCCCAGAACAACTATACAAGTAGCCAGCAGACAATGCCATAGGAAAAGCAAGTGCCATCTACACATATATGACTAAGGAAGCTGTCCCCAACACAACCACACATGTAACCTGCAGCCCATGGCTTAAGAAGCAAGTGCATCTAGAAATACAGGACTAAGGTAGCTGTCTCCAGCACACCTATAAAAGTAGGCAGCAGCCCACGCCATAGGAAAAGTAAGTGCCATCTATGAAATATAGGACTGAGGTAGCTGTTCCCAACACAACTATACAAAAAGGGTACTGCCAATGGGCATAGGAAAAGAAAGTGTCATCTCCAAATATAGGACTGAGGTAGCTGTCTCCAGAACAACTGTACAAGGAATCTGCAGCCCATGTCATAGAAAAGCAAGTACCATCTCCAAATAAAAGTTTAAGGTTGATGTCCCCAGCATAACTACTCATGTAGTCTACAGCCCATGCCATAGGAAAAGCAACTGCCATCTGCTAAAATAACTCTAATGTAGCTTTTCCCAACACAACCACACAAGTAGACTACAGGCCATGCCATAAGAAAGCAAGTGCCATCTTTAAATATAAGTCCTGCCCCCAGAACAACTACTTAAGTAGCCTACAGCCCATGCCATAGGAAAAACAAGTGCCATCTTAAAATATGGGACTAGGGTGGCTGTCCCCAGAACAACTATACAAGGAAGCTTCAGCCAATGCCATAGGAAAGAAAGTGCCAACAAACTAGATTCACTTGCTGTCAAAAGCAGCCTTCCCTTAACTTGTAAAGACTTATAAAGTTTGGAGGCATTGCCCATGTCCATGCCATAGTTTAAAAAGCAAGTGCCATGTTCAAATCTAAGTCTAAGGTAGCTGTCCACAGACCAACTACTCAAGTAGCCTACAGCCAATGCCATAGCAAAAGCAAGTGCCATATTCACATCTAAGTCTAAGGTAGCTTTCCCCATCACAACTACTCAGGTAGCCTACAGCCCATGCCATAGCAAAAGCAAGGGCCATCTTCACATCCAAGTCAGCTTTCCTCATCACAACTATTTAAGTAACCTACAGCCCATACCATAGCAAAAGCAAGTGCGATCTTCACATCTAATTCTAAGATAGCTGTGCCCATCCCAACCACACAAGTAGCCCGCAGCCCATGTCATAGGAAAAGCAAGTGCCATCTTCACATCTAAGTCTAAGGTAGCTGTGCCCTACATAACTACTCAAGTAACCTACAGACTATTCCATAGGAAAAGCAAGTGCCATCTTCATATCTAAGTCTAAGGTAGCTGTCCCCACCATAACTAGTCAAGTAGCCTACAGCCCATAACATAGGAAAAGCAAGTGCCCTCTTCACATGTAAGTCTAAGGTGGCTTCCCCCCAGCACAACTACTAAAGTAGCCTACAGTCTAAGCCATAGGAAAAGCAAGTGCCATCTTCAGATCTAAGTATAAGGTAGCTGTGCCCAGTATAAACCACACATGTAGCCTACAGCCCATGCCATAGGAAAAGTAAGTGCCATCTTCCTATATGTCTAAGGTAGCTTTCCCCCATCACAACCACTAAAGTAGACTACAGTCTATGCCATAGGTAAAGCAAGTGCCATCTTCAGATCTAAGTATAAGGTAGCTGTGCCCAGTATAACCCACACATGTAGCCTACAGCCCATGCCATAGGAAAAGTAAGTGCCATCTTCACTTATGTCTAAGGTAGCTTTCCCCCATCACAACCACTAAAGTAGCCTACAGCCTATGCTACAGCCTATGCCATAGGAAAAGCAAGTGCCATCTTCAGATCTAAGTATAAGGTAGCTGTGCCCAGTATAAACCACACATGTAGCCTACAGCCCATGCCATAGGAAAAGTAAGTGCCATCTTCACTTATGTCTAAGGTAGCTTTCCCCCATCACAACCACTAAGGTAGCCTACAGCCCATGCCATAGGAAAAGTAAGTGCCATCTTCACATATGTCTAAGGTAGCTTTCCCCCATCACAACCACTAAAGTAGCCTACAGTCTATGCCATAGGAAAAGTAAGTGCCATCTTCACATATGTCTAAGGTAGCTTTCCCCCATCACAACCACTAAAGTAGCCTACAGCCTATGCTACAGCCTATGCCATAGGAAAAGTAAGTGCCATCTTCAAATCTCAGCATAAGGTAGCTGTGCCCAGTACAACCACACAAGTAGCCTACAGCCCATGCCATAGGAAAAGTAAGTGCCATCTTCACATATGTCTAAGGTAGCTTTCCCCCATCACAACCACTAAAGTAGCCTACAGTCTATGCCATAGGAAAAACAAGTGCCATCCTCAGATCTAAGTATAAGGCAGCTGTGCCCAGTAAAACTACACAAGTAGCCTACAGCCCATGCCATAGGAAAAGTAAGTGCCATCTTCGCCTACAGTCTATGCCATAGGAAAAGCAAGTGCCATCTTCAGATCTAAGTATATGGTAGCTGTGCCCAGTACAACCACACAAGTAGCCTACAGCCCATGCCATAGGAAAAGCAAGTGCCATCTTAACATATGTCTAAGGTAGCTTTCCCCCATCACAACCACACAAGTAGCCTAGAGCCCATGCCATAGGAAAATCAAGTGCCATGAAACTATATATTCAGTGGCTGTGAAAAGCAGCCTTGCCTTAAGTTGTAAAGAGTTGTAAAGTTTGGAGGCATTGCCCATTTCTCTTAGCTCCACCCCTAACCCCGCTCTGAAAAGAGAAAACACACGGGATAACCCCCTCCCTCCACCTCCTTCTCCCCCCCTCATGCCAAGCAATGAGACTCCAGTGCCCACTAGCTCCCCCTCTTACCATGATCAGAGTGTGGTTCCTGTGCTCGCTGCCCGCTAGCTCTCCTCCATCCTGCTGCTGCTGCTGTTGCTGGTGGTGATGAGGAGGATGGTGGTGCTGGTGGTGCTGTTGTTTGCTGCCCCCAGCCCCGGCGCTCGGAGCCGAAGCAGAGCCGGTAGAAGCTGCCCCTTGGCCGGTGCCTGACTTCTTGGCCCTTTGCTCCAGTGTCCTCTGGTATAGATTCACCGTGTCCCTTCTCTCCATTTCCAGTTGGTCGGCCTGGGATTGCTGGTACCTGTGCTCACAGATGACATGGTGTCTCCTGCAACCCTCTATCCTCTGCCGGAGCCTCTCCACCACGGTGCTGTGCTTTGGAATGCTGCTATTGTTCGGCGCATTGGGGGCAGCAGTGCTGGGAGGGGTATTATTACCAGTGTGACTGCCGGTGCCAGCCCCGCTGCCCAGGGCATTGCTGATGCACAGACTGCTGCCGTTGGTAGAGGCAGCGGGGGCTGCGAAATCCCCCATGCTAGTCCCCGTGCACACTATTTTGGAAAAGAAGTTTGCAAAACCCAGCTAACAAAAAAATAAAAAATAATAATAAATAAAAAAACTGTCAGATGCCCACTACTTTTTTTTTTTTTTTGGATCAGGAGGCAGGTTGGGGGGCATGGATGGTATCCCAAGGTGCTGTCATCAGATGACCAGGTCTTCTCCTCTCCACAGTCCAGCTTTTCTGATCCAATCCCAGAAACGATCGGGAAGTCCAAGGTGGCCACACATGCTGGGTGTCAGTGTGCGGGGATCACTAGGTGGACACTACACACAGTACACACTACACACACATATACACATGTACACTCCTCACTCCTCCTCCACACTCCCAGCATCACAACACAACTAAAAGTTTACTGCTGTCTGCAGCTAAGCCTCCAAACTACTTTTTGCTGGATGTCTTGAATATTAGAAGAAGAGAGAGGGGGGGATGAGGGTCATGGACAAGGGGTGCATAGAAGAAGCAGCCAAATCAATGTATCTGTTTCTACATAAAGTCATAAATCCTGATTGAGAGAAGAGGAGGAGGAGGAGGAGGAGGAGGAAGAGCTAGATAGGGTGGTCAGGGGGGAGAGAACACACAGCAAGAGCAAAAAAAAAAAAAAAAAAAAAAGTAGAGCACTGGAGCCTGGAGAAGGAGCTGATAGAGCACGGCTCTGATAATGCTGTTGCTTCTGCTGTTTTTGCTCCTCCTGCCACCATCACAATGATCAAGTGCTCTCCTCCTCCTCCTCCTCTCTAGGCTTCCTCCTCCTTCATGCCAGCGGAGTGATATCAGGACAAGAGCTCAGTAAACAGCAGCAAGAGGCCGTGAGGCGGCCCCGGGGACCAGGTGTAAAACCAGGAGTAGAGTGCACGGCTCCAGCACAGGAGTGGAGCCGGGGAGAGAGAGAGAGAGAGGAAGGCAGAGGAGGGAGGGGGAGAGCACAGGGCACACACTCAACTTTTCACCTTCCCTTCATTCTCTCTGCACACGGGAGGGAGGAAGAGCTCATCTCTTCTATTTCTCACTCAACCTGCATGTCACTCTCTGCACTCTCTGCACTGTATGTCTGCACTGCATGTCTGCACTGGATATGGGTGCGAAGAGTACTCAGGTGGGGGGAGCAGTGCCAGGGGTGGTGTCACTCTAATCTACACAGGTGACCGAGACGCTAAAAGTGTGCAGAGACAGTAGGGGGTTCAATTCATCCAATGAGCATGAGGGCATTTCTGTGTGCTGACCTCCCCCTCCTTAACCCCCCCCCCCCCTGTGAATGCAATATTTTTTGTTCGTTTTATCCTTCTTCCTCATGTTAGTATTATTGTTTTTATTTATTTTATTTTTATTTTTTTGCAATACATCTTTTTATTATTTAATAATTTGTATTTTTATTTGATTTTTTTAAGCGGCATCTTCCTCATGTTAGTATTATTGTTTTTATTTGTTTATTTATTTTGCAATACATCTTTTTATTTTTATTATTTATTCATTTGTATTTTTATTTGATTTTTTTTTTAAGCGGCGTCTTCCTCATGTTAGTATTATTGTTTTTATTTATTTTATTTTTATTTTTTTGCAATACATCTTTTTATTATTTAATAATTTGTATTTTTATTTGATTTTTTAAGCGGCATCTTCCTCATGTTAGTATTATTGTTTTTATTTATTTATTTATTTTGCAATACATCTTTTTATTTTTATTATTTATTCATTTGTATTTTTATTTGATTTTTTTTTTTAAGCGGCATCTTCCTCATGTTAGTATTATTGTTTTTATTTATTTTATTTTTATTTTTTTGCAATACATCTTTTTATTATTTAATAATTTGTATTTTTATTTGATTTTTTAAACGGCATCTTCCTCATGTTAGTATTATTGTTTTTATGTATTTATTTATTTTGCAATGCATCTTTTTATTTTTATTATTTATTCATTTGTATTTTTATTTGATTTTTTTTTTAAGCGGCATCTTCCTCATGTTAGTATTATTGTTTTTATTTATTTTATTTTTATTTTTTTGCAATACATCTTTTTATTTTTATTATTTATTCATTTGTATTTTTATTTGATTTTTTTTTTTAAGCGGCATCTTCCTCATGTTAGTATTATTGTTTTTATTTATTTTATTTTTATTTTTTTGCAATACATCTTTTTATTATTTAATAATTAGTATTTTTATTTGATTTTTTTAAGCGGCATCTTCCTCATGTTAGTATTATTGTTTTTATGTATTTATTTATTTTGCAATACATCTTTTTATTATTTAATAATTAGTATTTTTATTTGATTTTTTAAGCGGCATCTTCCTCATGTTAGTATTATTGTTTTTATTTATTTATTTATTTTGCAATACATCTTTTTATTTTTATTATTTATTCATTTGTATTTTTATTTTTATTTTTTTTAAGCGGCATCTTCCTCATGTTAGTATTATTGTTTTTATTTATTTATTTTGCAATACATCTTTTTATTTTATTATTTATTCATTTGTATTTTTATTTGATTTTTTTTAAGCAGCATCTTCCTCATGTTAGTATTATTGTTTTTATTTATTTTATTTTTATTTTTTTGCAATACATCTTTTTATTTTTATTATTTATTAATTTGTATTTTTATTTGATTTTTTTAAGCAGCAATACAACTTTTTTTTATTTTAGTTCGTTTTTTTCATGTATTTGTTTTTAATTTGTATTTATTTTTTTTCTTATTTTTTTTGCAATACATTTTTTCATTTTTAATATTTTTTAGTTTATTATTTTGTATTTATTTTTATTTTTTATATTGAAATACATCTTTTTTAATTTTTAGTACTTTTTTATTTTTATTCATTTTTTTATTTATTTTATTTTTTATTTATCTAATTTATTTTTATGTATTAATTTTTTTATATTGACATGCGCCTTTTATTTTTTTATTATTTTTTTAACGCATTTGTTCTTATTTGAATTTAATTTTTTATTATTTTTTATTTCAATACCCTTTTTCATTTTTTATACATTTTTACTTTATTAATTTTTATTTATTTTTGAATAATTGTTTCATATTGCAATACATCTTTTTTTTTTAATTTTATTAATTTTTACTTCATTAATTTGTATTTATTTTTGAATAATTGTTTCATATTGCAATACATCTTTTTTTTTAATTTTATGTATTTGTTTTCATTAACATTTATTTTCTTTTTAATATTGCAGTACATCCTTAAACTTTTATTATTTTTTAATGTATTCATTTGTATTTGTTTTTTTTTTTAACATTTTCTTGTATATTGCAATACACCTTTTTTTATTTTTATTATATTTTTAAAGTATTTTTTTATTTGTATTTATTTTTTCTTATATTTTATATTGCAATACATTGTTTCATTTGTATTATTTATTTATTTATTATTTTGTATTTATTTATTTTTGTAGATTGCATTACATCTTTTTTATTTTTTATTATTTTTTTATGTATTTGTTTTTATTTGTATTTATTTTTTTATTATTTTTATGTATTGCAATACATCTTTTATTATCTTATTTTTAGTATTTTTTTATTCGTATTCATATTTACTTTTTAATACTTTTTTTATATTGCAATACATCTTTTACATTTTTAGTATTTTTTTATGTATTTGTTTTTTTATTTTTTTTTGTATTGCAATACATCTTTTAGTTTGTATTATTTTTTTTTTTATTTATTCATTTGCATTTGTATTTATTTTTTATTACTTTTTTTTTATATTGCAATACATCTTTTATATATTTTGTATTTTTTATGCATTTGTTTTATTTGTATATTTTTAAATAATTTTATTGCAATACATCTTTTTTATTTATTTTTTTGTTCACCTTTTTTTTAAGTTCATTTTTATTTTCTCCTTTTATTTTTCCATACATTTTCATTTTTATAATTTTCCTACCTTTATCTATTAGATTTTTACTTTATTTTATTTTTTTTAATTTTATTGCTATGCATTTCTTTTCTTTATTGTTTTTTTTCCTTTTTTTAATTTTTATTTAATATTTATTTATTTTCATTAATTTATTTTATAATTCTTCTTTTTTTTTTTTGTTTTTGTTTTTATCTTGCAACACGTCTTTTTTTTATTAACTGTTTTTTTTTTTATCATTTTCATCTTTGTGAATACAGTGCGTCTTTTATAAAAACCAAACTCCAAGAATATTGAAAAACCTTTGCTGTGGGGCCCCCACATTGCAAATGTAAATGTTCCTTGTGGGTGGGGGAAAAAATGGAATTCTCATCTTATTCCTCACTCCAGCAGAATTCCCCTAAGTACTGCTACCAGTCCACTGCAGCTGCCTCTTTAACCACTTCTGGACCGGAAGATTTTCCCCCCTTAATGACCAGGCCATTTTTTGTGATACAGCACTGCGTTATTTTAACAAACAATTGCGTGATCATGCGATGCTGTTACCAAATAAAATGGATGTCCTTCTTTTCTCCACAAATAGAGCTTTCTTTTGGTGGTATGTGATCACCTGTGTGATTTTTATTTTTTTGCGCTATAAAAAAAAAATAACGACAATTCTGAAAAAAAAAAAAAAAAAAAATATTTTTCACTTTCTGCTATATAACATTTAAAAAAAAAATTAAAATTCAAATTTTTTCATAATTGTAGGCCAATTTGTATTCTCCTACATGTATTTGGTAAAAAAAAATCTCAATAAGCGTATTTTGATTGGTTTGTGCAAAAGTTATTGCGTCTACAAACTAGCGTAAAGATTTATGTTATTTCTTTATGTTATGATCTCCAGTAGGGAGATCAATATGCCAGGACCATATATACAGTATCTAACAAAAGTCAGTACACCCCTCACATTTTTGTAAATATTTTATTATATCTTTTCATGTGACAACACTGAAGAAATTACACTTTGCTACAATGTAAAGTAGTGAGTGTACAGCTTGTATAACAGTGTAAATTTACCGTCCCCTCAAAATAACTCAACACACAGCCATTAATGTCTAAACTGCTGGCAACAAAAGTGAGTACACCCCCAAGTGAAATATTTCCAAATTGGGCCCCATGAGTAATTTTCCCTCCCCGGTGTCATGTGACTCGTTAGTGTTACAAGGTCTCAGGTGCGAATGGGGAGCAGGTGTGTTAAATTTGCTGTTATCGCTCTCACTCTCTCATACTGGTCACTGGAAGTTCAACATGGCACCTCATGGCAAAGAACTCTCTGAGGATCTGAAAAAATGAATTGTTTCCCTACATAAAGATGGCCTAGGCCGGTTATGGCGAACCTTGGCACCCCAGATGTTTTGGAACTACATTTCCCATGATACTAATGCACTCTGCAGTGTAGTTGAGCATCATGGGAAATGTAGTTCCAAAACATCTGGGATGCCAAGGTTCGCCATCACTGGCCTAGGCTATAAGAAAATTGCCAAGACCCTGAAACTGAGCTGCAGCACGGTGGCCAAGACCATACAGCGGTAACAGGACTGGTTCCACTCAGAACAGGCCTCGCCTTGGTCGACCAAAGAAGTTGAGTGCACATGCTCAGCGTCATATCCAGAGGTTGTCTTTGGGAAATAGACGTATGAGTGCTGCCAGCATTGCTGCAGAGGTTGAAGGGGTTGAGGGTCTGCCTGTCAGTGCTCAGACCATACGCCTCACACTGCATCAAATTGATCTGACTGGCTGTTGTCCCAGAAGGAAGCCTCTTCTAAAGATGATGCACAAGAAAACCAGCGAACAGTTCGCTGAAGTCAAGCAGACTAAGGACATGGATTACTGGAACCATGTCCTGTGGTCTGAGGAGACCAAGATAAACTTATTTGGCTCAGATGGTGTCAAGCGTTTGTGGCGGCAACCAGGTGAGGAGTACAAAGACAAGTGTGTGTTTGCTACAGTCAAGCATGGTGGTTGGAGTGTCATGGTCTGGGGCTGCATGAGTGCTGCCGGCACTGGGGAGCTACAGTTCATTGAGGGAACCATGAATGCCAACATATCCTGTGACATACTGAAGCAGAGGATGATCCCCTCCCTTCGGAGACTGGGCCGCAGGGCAGTATTCCAACATTATAACGACCCCAAACACACCTCCAAGATGACCACTGCCTTACTAAAGTAGCTGAGGGTAAGGGTGGTGGACTGGCCAAGCATGTCTCCAGACCTAAACCCTATTGAGAATCCGTGGGACATCCTCAAATGGAAGGTGGAGGAGCACAAGGTCTCCAACATCTACCAGCTTCGTGATATTGTCATGGAGGAGTGGAAGAGGACTCCCGTGGCAACCTGTGAACTCCATGCCAAAGAGGGTTAAGGCAGTGCTGAAAAATAATGGCGGCCACACAAAATATTGTCACTTTGGGCCCTATTTGGACATTTTGACTTAGGGGTGTACTCACTTTTGTTGCCAACGGTTAAAACATTAATGACTGTGTGTTGCGTTATTTGTAAGTGACAGCAAATGTACACTGTTATACAAGCTGTACACTCACTACTTTACATTGCAGCAAAGTGTAATTTCTTCACTGTTGTCACATGAAAAGATATAATAAAATATTTACAAAAATGTGAGGGGTGTACTCACTTTTGTGAAATACTGTATGTAGACACACACAGACACAGCTTTGGGGTGCACTCCCTAATGCAATGGGGTGCACACATCAATGTATTTTAACATGATACCAGCCAAAGTTGTGCTCCAGACACTTCAATGTACAATACAGGGTTAAAGACCTACTCTAGGAATGTAAACAAAAATGTACCCTTGCAGTGGACCGCTACCCCCAGCACTGCAAAGGTTAAATGTTTGTTATGTCTAGCATTAGGGGAATAACGGAAAGTACTTACCTGCTCCACAGGATCCCTCCAGCACTGTGACCAGTCCCCCACAGCTGCCTTTTTTCAGCTGAGACTGCCATGGTTGCACTCCAGCCTTCTTCATGTACAATCCAGGGTTAAAGTTATACTAAAGCTTCCTTATTTTTTTTAAAATAAGAAAATAAACGTCTTATTTACCTAATCTGTGCAATGGTTTCTCGGACCCCTCGCAATCGCTCCTGGCTCCTCCTCTTCAGCGGATGCCCCCAGTGAATGCTGCTGTCTATAGGGGCACTCGTGCGGGCTCTCTCCTGAGCCACCCTGTCTACCTCTATTGACACAGACAGGATGGCTCGGCTCCACCCCCACTGCATTGTCACAGAATTTGATTGGCAGCAGTGACAGCCAATAGCTTCTGCTGCTGTCTCTCTGCTCAGTGAGAAAGGAGAGAGCCGCTGCTCTTGAGCACAGCTGAGATCAGGCTCAGGTAAATATTAGAGTGCCTATACTGTGTATGAAGGAGCACAGAGATACTTTTGGACAGCAGCTTTGTCAGTCTGGTTGGGGGGGGGAGGGGGGGAGTGTTAGATGTACTAGTAGATTTAGATACAATGACAAATTGAAGCCAAACTCCAGCTAACACTGAAGTCACACAAGCAGTCATGGCAAATAAATGTTTTCCTTTTGGAATAAAGGTTTTACATAAATGAATAAAAACTGATCATTGTAAGGACCCCTGTCAGTATTAAATGGTTTGTTTCGGCCCTCTAAGGCCCCTTTCACACGGGCTTACCGATCCGGTCCGTGTGTCAGTTTTTCAGGCAGATCGGATCGGATGCTCCATGCACTCCTATAAAGCGGCGGATGTCAGCCGAGACATGTCCACTGACACCCGCTTCTATCCGATCCGATCCTGTCCGTGAAATCCAGATGGAAAGAAACCCTATTTTCCATCCGTCTGGAGGATCAGATTGGATAGGATCGGATGAAAATGGACAGGCGGTCTGTTTTCATCCGATCTCCAACAGAGAAGAGCGGGGATCTGACAGGTCTGTCTCTTCAAAGTAAGTGGAGACGGACCTGTCATCCGCCTGCACAGCGGGGATTGGTGGATCAATCCCCACTGAGCAAAATGGAGTCCACCGGGCAGATAGCACGTGTGAAAGGACCATAACTGCTACATCTGCAGGACAAGCTTGTTCTGTTCAAAAACAACAGAGTTACTGCCTGGATCAGCAAGTGAAAATAAAAGAACGAAATCCCTAAAATGAAAACTAATGCAGGCACCACATCTAAGAATTGCCAAGCTGCAACATAATAAATATTTATTTTTGGGTTTAATACTGCTTTAATCAAAGAGCTTTTGTCAAGTTAAAGAGAAGCTTCACCCAAAAGGAAAAGTCCCGCTTTAAGTCCTCCTCCTCTATCTAATTTTGCACGTCATTTTTTCTGTTGGGGGAGGGGGGGAGCAGGTACCTAGTTTTGACAGGTACCTGCTCCTACTCCACTCGGATCGCCTATAAGTCCTCCTCTCCCTCTCCCTCCCCACAGTCTTCTGGGACAAGTGACAGGTCCAAGAAGACTGCAGGACCATTCACAAAGTGCAGCGTGTCTTCAGCATGCCCAGTGGGCAGTCAGCTGTGCTCACACCTAAGGTGCCGGCACTGGGAACCCAAAGCCTAGTGAACAATTTAGCCTGGGTGAGTACAGCACTGGACCCATGGACAGGTAAGTGTCCTATTATTAAAAGGGAGCAGCTACAGGGTTGGATGCAGGGACAGGTCAGTCAAGAATTTTCAATCTGGCTCCTTCAAAAAAAGTCAATTGAATCTTTATCTATCTATCTATCTATCTATCTATCTATCTATCTATCTATCTATCTATCTATCTATCTATCTATCTATCTATCTATCTATCTATCTATCTATCTATCTATCTATCTATCTAATCTATCTATCTATCTATCTATCTATCTATCTATCTATCTATCTAATCTATCTATCTATCTATCTATCTATCTATCTATCTATCTATCTATCTATCTATCTATCTATCTATCTATCTATCTATCTATCTATCTATCTATCTATCTATCTGTCTATCTATCGCGCTACCTCCGCAGGAGCCGCTTAAATATAACAGGTTCCGCACTCTACCTTTCAACCCCAGGAACAAGCCCCGCCCCACTGGCTCACCTGGTAATTTTAGAGTGTATGTACCTTTAAAGAACACACGGACACAATGAAACACCAGTTTATCTGTTTACTGGGATGACAAATGTAAATCAAACAACTGTATAAGAACAGACAAAATGTGATAACTGTTAGTGCGGTGTCACTCCTCCAAACCCCCCAATAATGTAAAAAAAGAAGCTTAGAAGACCGACACCCAGAAGATAAATGCTTGATTCACAAATAATACATAAAATAAGTGAGAGTAACTGAAATAATCATTAGCTGTAACTGTCAGGGCTCTGATCAAACGGTAATAACCACAAACTGTACTCTGCGAATGAGATTTATATCATATGTCAGGGAGCCCCCTTTAAGAATTATGAAAAGTTTCTGCTCTAGCAAGGCCTTGCAGATTCTTCACCGGCAGTTGGAGCTCTTTATCACTCTTCTATGTGATATTTGTAATCCAGGTGTAATGGTGTTTATACAATTATAACCGCTTTCATTCAGGATGCAGAGTTATACTTCCGTTTTACAGGTGTAACCAGGCACTCTTGTGTATCAGCAGTGTCCACATGTGATTGTTCGTCCACAGGCAGGACCTCTCCTCCGATGCTGCATCACCAGGAATACTCAATGCTCCGCTGTCACGGTCAGTCAACTCTGTTCAGCGTCCGCCCGCTCTCCGTTCAGCTCTGCTGGATCTGCTACCGCTTTGTAGTTACCAGCATCCGCACCGCTGAGGATGGGCTCCGCTCTTACTAGGCCACATGTATTAGGCCTCAATCACTGACAGTGTCCCAGCACACCTCTCAGACTGGTCTATCCTCGCTGAGTCCCGGAAGCAAGAGAGAGAGCATGCTGTGAAGCAGACAAGTTTATAGGCTCTGCTCTAGTCCTTCCCTTCCCCCATTGCTTCCTGGGAGTGCTGTTTCCTCAGTCATCCAGATAACAGTCTGCTCTCACTACAGAACTATATCTCCCACAATCCTGTTCCACTTCCTATGAGGGGCTGATCTCTTCTGCAAGCAGTATTAAAGGTGCAGCCTGAAGAAGCAGAGGGTAAGTCTGCATTATCAAAGAATGTCAGTCCACTGCATATATACAGGTGCATCTCATAAAATTACAATGTCATCAAAAAGTTAATTTATTTCAGTAATTCAATTCAAAGAAGTAGAACTCCTATATTTTATATAGATGCATTACTTGGACATGGTTACCCAAATCATCACTGACTGTGGAAACTTCACACTGGACCTCATGCAACTTGGATTCTGTGCCTCTCCACTCTTCCTCCAGACTCTGGGACCTTGATTTCCAAATAAAATGCAACATTTTCCACAGTCAGTGATGATTTTGGGAGCCATGTCATCTGCTGTGTTTTATCAAGTCCAAAGTCCGCCCTCTACCAGGAAACTCTAGAGTACTTCATGCTTCCCTCTGCTGACCATCTTTTTGGAGATGCTGATTTTGTTTTCCAGCAGGACTTGGCACCTGCCCACACTGCCAAAAGTAACAATACCTGTTTTAATGATCATGGTATCACTGTGCTTGATGGGCCAGAAAAATCCTCTGACCTAAACCCCCATAGGGAATATGTGGGGTATTGTCAAGCGGAAGATGAGACACCAGACCTAATAATGCAGATGAGCTGAAGGTCGTTATCAAAGCAACCTGGGCTTCCATACCACAGGCTGATCGCTTCCATACCAGGCCGCATTGATGCAGTAATTCATGCAAAAGGAGCCCCGACTAAGTATTGAGTACATACTATACTGTACATGGACATACTTTTCACTAAGCCAACATTTCTGTATTAAAAATACATTTTTTTTTTATTGGCCTTATGTAATATTCAAATTTTCTGTGATATTGAAATTGGGGCTTTCACAAAATTAAAAGAAACAAATGCTTTAAAATATATCACTCTGTCTATAATCCATCTACAGTATATAGAAATATATGGAGTTTCCCTTCTTGAATTTAAATACTGAAGTAAATTAACTTTTTGATGATATTCTACTTTTATGAGATGCACCTGTAAATATATATATATAAATATATATATATAATCCAATGGTCGCCACTGCACACATATCAGAGACAAAAAATGGGCCCCGGTGCGCAGCAAAGACTGTAGTACATACAGGTATAATCCAAAAGAGAGAGCGGCACTGTAATGAAAGGTGAACGCACAAAGAAGGTTTTATTTCAACGAGGCACAAGCCCGTCTTCCTCATCATCTATCTATCTATCTATCTATCTATCTATCTATCTATCTATCTATCTATCTATCTATCTATCTATCTATCTATCTATCTATCTATCTATCTATCTATCTATCTATCTATCTATCTATCTATCTATCTATCTATCTATCTATCTATCTATCTATCCAGATGTAAGCTGCCCATGCCACACGCACTCATGCAACCCCATACAATCAGAGATGCAGGCTTCTGAACTGAGCGCTGAGAACAACTTGGGTTGTCCTTGTCCTCTTTAGTCCGGATGACATGGCGTCCCAGTTTTCCAAAAAAAACTTCAAATTTTGATTCGTCTGACCACAGAACAGTTTTCCACTTTGCCACAGTCCATTTTAAATGAGCCTTGGCCCAGAGAAAATGCCTGTGCTTCTGGATCATGTTTAGATATGGCTTCTTTTTTGGCCTATCGAGTTTTAGACGGCAACGGCGAATGGCACGGTGGATTGTATTCACCGACAATGTTTTCTGGAAATATTCCTAAGCCCATGTTGTGATTTCCATTACAGTAGCATTCCTGTATGTGATGCAATGCCGTCTAACCAGACTTGTATAAAGTACTCGAAATTTCTACTTGAGTAAAAGTACAAGTGCTCCATCAAAAAATTACTTGAGTAGAAGTGGAAGTGCTCGCAGAAAAAGTTACTTAAGTAGAAGTACTAAAGTATTCAACATTTTTTTTACTTAAGTATTGCAAGTAGTTTTTTCAAAAAATTTGCTACTTAAGTACTAAAAGTAAAAAGTACCAGTAGTTTTGAAAAAAAAATTCTACTCAAGTACTGAAAGTAGAAGTACAAGTACTGTGTTATGTAGTTATTAAAGAAATAAGTCAAAAGTTTGAACATCATATTGTTTTTATTATTTCAAATGATTTATTCAAATGATTAACCTGTGTTTGTTAGTAGTTTCTTGATGCACTTTAAGCGCTGTAGCACCATTTATTTGTTTGTTTCATATTTTCTTTTTATTGGAAAGATTTGGTATAGCAGCTTTTATTATACACAGCCTTTATTTTCGTATGCGCTGATTTATAAATGACATTATACACATTTTTTTGAGCTTTATGCAACCTGCCATCTACTGTTCTGGCAGTGGTAATTTTTTTAAAAGTAACTAGTAACTATGCAGCACAAAAAAAAAATACTTGAGTAGAAGTATCGAAATCATCGAAAAAATGTAGTGAAGTAAAAGTAGAAGTAGGAGAAAAAAATTCTACTCTAGGAAAGTACAGATACCGCATTTCGGTACTTAAGTACAGTACTTAAGTAGTTCTACTTCGTTACTATACATCTCTGCGTCTAACGGCCTGAAGATCACGGGCATCCAATATGGTTTTTCAGCCTTGACCCTTACGCACAGAGATTGTTCCAGATTCTCTGAATCTTTGGATGATATTATGCACTGTAGATGATGATAACTCCAAACTCTTTCAAATTTTTCTCTGAGAAACTCCTGTCTGATATTTCTCCACTATTTTTTGCCGCAGCATTGGGAGAATTGGGGATCCTCTGACCATCCTGACTTCTGAGACTGAGACACTGCCACTCTGATAGGCTCTTTTTATACCCAATCATGTTGCCAATTGACCTAATAGGTTGCAAATTGGTCCTCCAGCTATTCCTTATGTGTACATTTAACCTTTCCGGCCTCTTATTGCTACCTGTCCCAACTTTTTTGGAATGTGTAGCTCTCATGAAATCCAAAATCAGCAAATATTTGGCATGACATTTCAAAATGTTTCACTTTCAATATTTTATATGTTATCTATATTATATTGTGAATAAAATATAAGATTACTAGATTTGTAAATTAGTCCATTCCTTTTATACTCACAATTTGTACAGTGTCCCAACTTTTTGGGATTTGGGTTTGTATATGCAGGTATACAGTATCTCACAAAAGTGAGTACATCCCTCACATTTTTGTAAATATTGTATTATATCTTTTCATGTGACAACACTGAAGAAATTACACTTTATTACAATGTAAAGTAGTGAGTGTACAGCTTGTATAACAGTATAAATTTGCTGTCCCCTCAAAATAACTCAACACACAGCCATTCATTTCTAAACTGCTGGCAACAAAAGTGAGTACACCCCTAAATAAAAATGTCCAAATTGGGCCCAAAGTGTCAATATTTTGTGTGGCCACCATTATTTTCCAGCACTGCCTTAACCCTCTTGGGCATTGAGTTCACCAGAGCTTCACTGGTTGCCACTGGAGTCCTCTTTCACTCCTCCATGAAGACATCAATTTGGAAATTTGCACTTAGGGGTGTACTCACTTTTGTTGCCAGCGGTTTAGACATTCAGGCTACATTCACATGTGGGGTAGCGGATCGCGGGCAAAATCACTGCGATTCTGCCCGTGATCCGGAAATCATTGCAAATCGCGGGACGCCTGTGGGATGCCCGTGATTTGCAATGGCACCCCAAATGCTGTGCGATGTTGCCGCGATTTCCGCCTGCTGAATCGCGGTAACATCGCACAAACAGAATCGCGGGAGCAAAAGAAGCTCTTGTACCTTTTTTGGGCGTCATGCGTCCCGCGATTCTGTTTGTGCGATGTTACAGCGATTCGGCAGGCGGAAATGGCGGCAACATCGCAGAGCATTTGGGGTGCCATTGCAAATCATGGGCATCGCACAGGTGTCCCGCGATTTGCAATGATTTCCGGATCGCTGGCAGAATCGCAGTGCCCGCGATCCGCTACGCCCACATGTAATGGCTGTGTGTTAAGTCATTTTGAGGGGACAGCAAATATACACTGTTATACAAGCTGTACACTCACTACTTTACATTGTGGCAAAGTGTAATTTCTTCAGTGTTGTCACATGAAAAGATATAATAAAATATTTACAAAAATGTGAGGGGTGTACTCACTTTTGTGAGATACTGTGTATACCAGGGCTTATATTGGCGGTTGGTTTTCACAAATACAGCTTGCAAAAAGTTTTTACGAGGCTTTTTCTATTTTTAGCACGGATAATATGATTCTACAATTCAGTGTTTTGAAACACATATTATTACTATAGATAAAAAGTATAAATTGTGTTCTATATTTGTTCTGATTAAAATGATGCTTAAATTATGATTCTGCTACAAAGCATTGCAAAGTTATAAACAAATTTAATGAAAGGTTTTAGTTAAATTTGCGTGTTTTTTATGCAATGCTCTAAAATTAAAGGACAAAACTAGGATGAAAAAGTCTAAATATTAAAGTGTTTGTTACTCTTAAAAAAGAAAAAAAATTGGTCCTGCTCCTTTAACCGCTTGCCGACCGCCCACAGTAATATTACTGCGGCAGTGCGGCTCCCCTGGGTCCAGTCACGTAGTACTACGTGACTGGAGGGGAAGCAGTTTCAGCGGTGTTTAGACACAGCGGGAGTCGGGCCATAGGGGGAGAGGTGGCGATTGCCGCCTTCCTCCCACGATCGTCCGGTAAACGGAGAGAAGACCCGCCTGCTTATGTAAACAAAGCAGGTTGATTTTCTCACTGACAGGCAGGGACAGATCTGCAGTTTGCGATCTCTGTGCCCAGGGCCGGACTGGCCATAGGGCAGACCGGGCATATGCCCGGTGGGCCGACCTCTGGGCGCATGTCATTTTGTGTGCCAGTCCCAGACAGTGTCCCTCCCTCTGAGTCCCGTCCCAAGCTGGCCCTCCGCGGCCGGCCGGCCGGCCGGCCGCGTATTCTTCTGGCCGGTCGGCCGCCGGCCGGGTATGTCACTGCACTCACTGTAGTGTCCCCCACTCCCCCTAGTCTTAGGCATAGTGGCAGGCTGGCAGCCGCCGGGCTGTGCTCACTGCGGCCGGCTCCGTGAAGGGGGAGGAGCTAGCCGGGACTCCTTCCTGCTTGATCCGGGCCTGGCGGGAACAGTGTGCAGCCACACCGAAGACACCGGCACCCAGGGCCTGCAGCTCTGCAAGGTAAGGAAGAAAGGGTACTCTACTCTTCACAAGACACTCTGTCTGCTGCCTGTGCCTCCTCTCATCATCCATCCCACCTCCATCCCCTCTGCTGTGCCTCATCCCATCATCCATCCCCTCTGCTGTGCCTCATCCCATCATCCATCCCACCTCCATCCCCTCTGCTGTGCCTCATCCCACCATCCATCCCCTCTGCTGTGCCTCATCCCATCATCCATCCCCTCTGCTGTGCCTCATCCCATCATCCATCCCCTCTGCTGTGCCTCATCCCACCATCCATCCCCTCTGCTGTGCCTCATCCCATCATCCATCCCCTCTGCTGTGCCTCATCCCATCATCCACCCCCTCTGCTGTGCCTCATCCCACCATCCATCCCCTCTGCTGTGCCTCATCCCACCATCCATCCCCTCTGCTGTGCCTCATCCCATCATCCATCCCCTCTGCTGTGCCTCATCCCATCATCCATCCCACCTCCATCCCCTCTGCTGTGCCTCATCCCACCATCCATCCCCTCTGCTGTGCCTCATCCCACCATCCATCCCCTCTGCTGTGCCTCATCCCACCATCCATCCCCTCTGCTGTGCCTCATCCCATCATCCATCCCACCTCCATCCCCTCTGCTGTGCCTCATCCCACCATCCATCCCCTCTGCTGTGCCTCATCCCACCATCCATCCCCTCTGCTGTGCCTCATCCCATCATCCATCCACTCTGCTGTGCCTCATCCCATCATCCATCCCCTCTGCTGTGCCTCATCCCATCATCCATCCCCTCTGCTGTGCCTCATCCCATCATCCATCCCCTCTGCTGTGCCTCATCCCATCATCCATCCCCTCTGCTGTGCCTCATCCCATCATCCATCCCACCTCCATCCCCTCTGCTGTGCCTCATCCCACCATCCATCCCCTCTGCTGTGCCTCATCCCATCATCCATCCCCTCTGCTGTGCCTCATCCCATCATCCATCCCACCTCCATCCCCTCTGCTGTGCCTCATCCCACCATCCATCCCCTCTGCTGTGCCTCATCCCATCATCCATCCCCTCTGCTGTGCCTCATCCCATCATCCATCCCCTCTGCTGTGCCTCATCCCACCATCCATCCCCTCTGCTGTGCCTCATCCCATCATCCATCCCCTCTGCTGTGCCTCATCCCATCATCCATCCCCTCTGCTGTGCCTCATCCCACCATCCATCCCCTCTGCTGTGCCTCATCCCATCATCCATCCCACCTCCATCCCCTCTGCTGTGCCTCATCCCACCATCCATCCCCTCTGCTGTGCCTCATCCCATCATCCATCCCCTCTGCTGTGCCTCATCCCATCATCCATCCCACCTCCATCCCCTCTGCTGTGCCTCATCCCACCATCCATCCCCTCTGCTGTGCCTCATCCCACCATCCATCCCCTCTGCTGTGCCTCATCCCATCATCCATCCCACCTCCATCCCCTCTGCTGTGCCTCATCCCACCATCCATCCCCTCTGCTGTGCCTCATCCCACCATCCATCCCCTCTGCTGTGCCTCATCCCATCATCCATCCACTCTGCTGTGCCTCATCCCATCATCCATCCACTCTGCTGTGCCTCATCCCATCATCCATCCCCTCTGCTGTGCCTCATCCCATCATCCATCCCCTCTGCTGTGCCTCATCCCACCATCCATCCCCTCTGCTGTGCCTCATCCCATCATCCATCCCCTCTGCTGTGCCTCATCCCATCATCCATCCCACCTCCATCCCCTCTGCTGTGCCTCATCCCATCATCCATCCCCTCTGCTGTGCCTCATCCCATCATCCATTCCCTCTGCTGTGCCTCATCCCATCATCCATCCCCTCTGCTGTGCCTCATCCCACCATCCATCCCCTCTGCTGTGCCTCATCCCATCATCCATCCCACCTCCATCCCCTCTGCTGTGCCTCATCCCACCATCCATCCCCTCTGCTGTGCCTCATCCCATCATCCATCCCCTCTGCTGTGCCTCATCCCATCATCCATCCCACCTCCATCCCCTCTGCTGTTCCTCATCCCACCATCCATCCCCTCTGCTGTGCCTCATCCCACCATCCATCCCCTCTGCTGTGCCTCATCCCATCATCCATCCCACCTCCATCCCCTCTGCTGTGCCTCATCCCACCATCCATCCCCTCTGCTGTGCCTCATCCCACCATCCATCCCCTCTGCTGTGCCTCATCCCATCATCCATCCACTCTGCTGTGCCTCATCCCATCATCCATCCCCTCTGCTGTGCCTCATCCCATCATCCATCCCCTCTGCTGTGCCTCATCCCACCATCCATCCCCTCTGCTGTGCCTCATCCCATCATCCATCCCCTCTGCTGTGCCTCATCCCATCATCCATCCCACCTCCATCCCCTCTGCTGTGCCTCATCCCATCATCCATCCCCTCTGCTGTGCCTCATCCCATCATCCATCCCCTCTGCTGTGCCTCATCCCATCATCCATCCCCTCTGCTGTGCCTCATCCCATCATCCATCCCACCTCCATCCCCTCTGCTGTGCCTCATCCCACCATCCATCCCCTCTGCTGTGCCTCATCCCACCATCCATCCCTTCTGCTGTGCCTCATCCCATCATCCATCCCCTCTGCTGTGCCTCATCCCACCATCCATCCCCTCTGCTGTGCCTCATCCCACCATCCATCCCCTCTGCTGTGCCTCATCCCATCATCCATCCCCTCTGCTGTTCCTCATCCCATCATCCATCCCCTCTGCTGTGCCTCATCCCATCATCCATCCCCTCTGCTGTGCCTCATCCCATCATCCATCCCACCTCCATCCCCTCTGCTGTGCCTCATCCCACCATCCATCCCCTCTGCTGTGCCTCATCCCACCATCCATCCCCTCTGCTGTGCCTCATCCCATCATCCATCCCCTCTGCTGTGCCTCATCCCATCATCCATCCCTCTGCTGTGCCTCATCTCATCATCCATCCCACCTCCATCCCTCTGCTCTGCCTCATCCCATCCCTCCCACCTCAATCCCTCTGCTCTGCCTCATCCCATCCATCCCACCGCCATCCCTCTGCTCTGCCTCATCCCATCTCTCCCACGGCCATCCCTCTGTCTGATCTCCACCCCTCCCATGAGGAAGTGGTGATGGGGGGGATAAGGATGACATCAGTGGCAATGGTGATGAGGATAGGGATGACATCAGTGGCAGTGAACATTGTCATTCCTATCCCCACCACCACTGCCACTGATGTTATCCCTATCCTTACCACCACTCCCACTGATGTCAAACCTATCCTCAACACCGATGTTATCTCTATCCCAACCACCACTGATGTCACCCCTATCCCCACCACCACTGCCACTGATGTCACCCCTATCCCCACCACCACTGATGTCACCCCTATCCCCACTGCCACTGATGTCACCCCTATCCCCACCACCACTGCCACTGATGTCACCCCTATCCCCACCACCACTGCCACTGATGTCACCCCTATCCCCACCACCACTGCCACTGATGTCACCCCTATCCCCACCACCACTGCCACTGATGTCACCCCTATCCCCACCACCACTGATGTCACCCCTATCCCCACCACCACTGCCACTGATGTCACCCCTATCCCCACTGCCACTGATGTCACCCCTATCCCCACCACCACTGCCACTGATGTCACCCCTATCCCCACCACCACTGCCACTGATGTCACCCCTATCCCCACTGCCACTGATGTCACCCCTATCCCCACTGCCACTGATGTCACCCCTATCCCCACCACCACTGCCACTGATGTCACCCCTATCCCCACTGCCACTGATGTCACCCCTATCCCCACCACCACTGCCACTGATGTCACCCCTATCCCCACTGCCACTGATGTCACCCCTATTCCCACCACCACTGCCACTGATGTCACCCCTATCCCCACTGCCACTGATGTCACCCCTATCCCCACCACAACTGCCACTGATGTCACCCCTATCCCCACTGCCACTGATGTCATCCCTATCCCCACCACCACCATACGAAACTACATACAAATTTTGGGGGCGCCTGTGAACAAAAACCCTGATTTTACTACACGTGTAATATATGACCCTGCACACTGGAATGAGAGCAATAATTATAGGATCATTGTTCATGGTAACTCTGAACTGATGACCTCTATGATCTTTAATAGCTTTATCTATGGAAAATATAGGGTACTGAAATGTGTTGCCATTTTCGGGCATGCATAGTCTTAAGGTTTGACATGTTGGGTATTTATTTACTTGACACAAACTCATCTTTTATATTTTACCCAAAAATTGGGTAATATATTTTTAATGTACCCTAAAATTACCTGTTATCTCTTAGCCTGGGTTCACACTAAATGCAGACTTCATCTAAATAGCAACCCATCCATGCAAACAGATTGCGGAGTGTATGTTAGGTTAACGACACTCCGCAATCAGTTTCCAAAACGCGGCACGATTTGCAGAATTGGATCGCATGGGTGTGCAGGCTAAATATAACTAAAAAACATAGAGAAACCGGTAGTTGTTCATCATTGGTCATTTTGTTAAAAAAAAAAATGGGCTGCTCAGCCTAAATTGCCCGGGCCTATTTTTTGTCCCAGTCCGGGCCTGTCTGTGCCTGTCACAGACCCCCCCCCCCCACACACAAGTCAGTAAGCATTAGGCATACATTTAACCCCTTGATCACCCCCAGTATTAACCCCTTCCCTGCCAGTGTCATTATTACAGTAACAGTGCATATTTTTAGCCTCTGATTACTGTAGTAATGTCACTGCCCCCCCCCCCAAAAGTGTCAAAAATGTCAGTTAGGGGTCCGATCTGTCCGCCGCAATGTTGCAGTCCTGCAAAAAATCGCATATCGCTGCCATTACTAGTAAAATAAATAAATAAAAATGACATAAATCTTTCCCGTAGTTAGTAGACACAATAACTTTTGGGCAAACCAATCAAAATACGCTTATTGCAATTTGTTTTACCAAAGCAGAAAACACATTGGCTTAAAAAAATTAGATTTTTACATTTTTTTTTGAGAATGTTATATAGCAGAATGTGAAAAATATATATTTTTTTTTTTCAAAATTGTCACTCTTTCTTTAATATAAAAAAATAAACATCGCACAGGTGATCAAATACCACCAAAAGAAAGCTATATTTGTTAGAAAAAAAGGATGTAAATTTAGTTTTGGTACATTGTCGCATGAACAAGCAATTGTCCGTTAAAATAACGCAGTGCTGAATCGCACTGGTCAGAAAGGGGGCAAATCCTTCCGGGGGTAAAGTGGTTAAAGCATGTTATACAGCACAGTGCTTGTGCTGTGTCATATGGTCCCCTGTATCACCTAAAAAACCTGGCTGATCCTGACAGTTTCTGCCCTCCCCCTGTACACTGACCACGGTGTATCATGGCTGCTGAGCCCTGACACCGTGGTAAGTGTACGTGCATCCGTCATACGCAGTCCTGCTCTCTACTGTCCTCTGTCCTCCTCCCCCCTCTGCTCCCTGCCTGTCAACTCTTACCAATCCCGCCCCCCCCCCCCCTTCCTGCTGCTGAAATACCTTTAGACCTCACACATAAACTCCTCTGTTATAAAGCCTCCTATGCTGCAGTGTATGTCTTTTGTAAAAAAAGATGCCTATTTCCATATAATTTCACAACGCAGATCGGCGGTCATGTGACTATTGAAGTATTGAAAGTGCTAACTGAAATGTATTTATTACTTCGTACAAACTTCGTACAAAATCCTTTATTGGTAATGACAGCTTCAGTACGCCTCCTGTATGGAGAAACTAGACGCAGCTATGATTTTGGCCCATTCTTCCACACAAATAGTCTTCAAATCTTGAAGGTTCAGCGGGCCTCTTCTATGAGCTCTCATCTTTAGTTCTTTCCATAGATTATCTATTGGATTCAAGTCAAGTGATTGGCTGGGCCGTTCTAGCAGCTTTATTTTCTTTCTTTGAAGCCAATTGAGAGTTTCCTTGGCTTTGTGTTTGGGATCATTGTTTTGCTGAAATGTCCTCCCTTGTTTCATCTTCATCATCCTGATAGATGGCAGCAAATTTTTATCAAAATGTCTTGGTATATTTTTCCATTCATCCTTCCTTCATTGATATGAAGTTTGCCAGTGCCGTATGCTGAAAATCAGCCCAAAACCATGATGTTCCCACCTACAAACTTCACTGTTGGTATGGTGTTTTTGGGGTAAGGTGCAGTGCCCTTTGACCTCTAAACAGGGTATGTTTTATGGCATCCAAAGAGTTACATTTTGGTCTCATCTGACCAGACTATATTCTTCCAGTATTTCACAGGCTTGTCCAACTGTTGTGCAGCAAACTTTAAACATCCTTCAAAATGCTTTTTCTTCAGCAATGGAGTCCTGCATGGTGAGCGTGCATACAGGCCATGGAAGTTAAGTGCATTACTTATTATTGTCTTTGAAACATTTGAACCTGCTAATTCCAGGTCTTTCTGAAGCTCTCCATAAGTGGTCTTTGGCTCTTCGACAATTCTTCTGATAATTCTTTTTCCTCCTTTGTTAGAAGGAGCACCTGGTCGTGGCTGGTTTATGGTGACTTATCTTTTCACTTCCAGATTATGGCCCCAACAGTGCCCATTGGAACATTCAGAAGTTTAGAAACCCTTCTGTAACTAATGACATCTGCATGTTTTGCAACAATAAGTTTGCAAAGGTCTTAAGCGAGGTCTTTACTTTTCCCCATCATGAGATGTTTCTTGTATGACACCTTGGTAATGAGACACCTTTATATAGGCCATCAGTTAAAGTAATTGTAAAGTCTCATTTTTTTTTTTTAAATAACAAACATGTTATACTTACCTCCTCTGTGCAGTTGGTTTTGCACAGAGCAGCCTGCATCCTCCTCTTCTCGGGTCCCTAATTCCTGCTCCTGGCCCCTCCCTCCTATCGAGTGCCCCCACAGCAAGCACCTTGCTATGGAGGCACCTGAGCTGAGCTGCAGCTCCTTGTGTTGCGGCTGTATCTCATCTCAGCCAATCAGGAGGGAGAGTCCCAGGACGGCCGAGGGATTAATGGACATCGCTGGACAGAGAGGGGGCACAGGTAAGTATTAGGGGTGCTGGGGGGGGGGGGGGGGGGCTGCTGCACACAGAAGGTTTTTATCTTAATGCATAGAATGCATTAGGATAAAATAACCTTCCTGACTTTACAACTCTTTTAAGACTGAACCAGCTGCTATTAATTTCCACTGACAAGAGGCGGGATTGCTTTGTAATTACTGATAGATTTTAGCTGGTGTCTTGGCTTTTCATGCCTTTTTGTACCTCCTTGTGTTCAATACTTTTTACCTGTGTCATTATATTTTATTACACATAATTGAATTTCTGAACTTATTTATTTTGGTTTCTTTGTATTTATGAATTGCATGGGATGTTACGGATATGTGGTAAAAATTTCATGTGTATAGCACCTTTGGAAATATATTTATTGTACCTAGACAAATGATGACGTGTTCAATACTTACTTATTTTACCCGCTGTATATATATATATGTATTATAAATGCACGCTGAAGCTGTCTAGACTACTGTTTAAAGCAAGGATCAAACAGTGACTGTGTGTTACATAAGAGTACATAAGAGTTTTTTTTATGTATCTGCATTAAAAACCCTCCAATGTAAACACGAGTTCATTGTGCAAAATAAAGCTAATCTCTTGGAGAGCTGCTGCAAAGACAAATTAAATGCATTTATGAGACCTGTCATTGCAATAAACAGACAATCAAAGTAAGTGCAACGCTAAACCAAATCGCAAAATAAATATCCCATAATAAACTGAACAAAAAATGTGCAGAAATATGAAGAAATATACTGTATATAACAAACAACAATAATAAAATAACAGCTCAGTCCAAGGGAATAAAGTCTGCAGAATAGAAAAGATATATCCCTGTGCAATGAATAATCACAGAACAGGGTCGTGCCACCTTCTGTGCTCCAATCCTCAATCTGAAAACCTTCCACCATTTGTAAAAATGACTGCTTACCAGAACATATGGACTCAGTTACCCATACAGGTACTGGGTCAACCACGTTTTGAATGTGTCTCTGGGAGTGGTACTAGAAGACTCCAAACGTTTCCACACGCAACAACGCGATTTATCCGCTCCACTTTGATTGGTGTAAAAAACAGAGAGATAAAGAAAGGCTCCACATAGTGTAAAACTGCATCTCCAAAATGTATTTAACCGCTTGCCGACCGCCGCACGACTATTTACTGCAGCGGTCAGCCCCTCACAGGCAAAGCGACGTAGTACTACGTCGCTAGCCTGTGAGGCTCTAGGGAGGGAGGCCTGCCGTCGGAGGCGCGCTCCCGCACGGTCACGGACCACCCCCCGCGCGTGTGCCCGGCGGACCCGATGTCTGTCGGGCACTCTCGCGATCCTCCGTTACACCGGAAGAAAGGCAGGCGGCTGATGTAAACAAAGCCGCCTGTCATTCTTCCCTGTGTAAGAATGGAGATCAGACGGTTCTACTATGTAGGACCGTGGATCTCTGTTCTTACACTAGTAGCCACAGCCAATCACAGTTAGAAACACACCCCTAGGACACACTTAACCCCTCCCTCTCCAATACAGTTAACTCCTTCACTGCCAGTGTCATTTTTACAGTAACAGTGCATATGTATAGCACTGATTACTGCAGTAATGTCACTAGTAACCCCAAAAGTGTCAGTCAAGGGTCCGATCTGTCCGCCGCAATCTCGCAGTCCCACAAAAAAAATCGCAGATCGCCGCCATTACTCGTTAAAAAAAAAAACAACAAAAATGGCAAAAATCTTTCCCTTAGTTAGTTAGCACGATAACTTTTGCGCAAACCAATCAAAATACGCTTTTTGCGATTTTTTTTACCAAACATATGTAGCATAAAACAAATTGGCCGAAAATGTTAAAAAATTTTGATTTTTACATTTTTTTGGGAATTTCATATAAAAAATGTGAAAAATATTGTTATTTTTGCAAAATTGACGCCCTTTTTTGTTTATAGCGCATGATCAAAAAATCGCACAGGTGATCAAATACCACCAAAAGAAAGCTCTGTTTGTGGGAAAAAAAGGACGTCAAATTTGTTTAGGTACAGCGTCGCACGACCGCATAATTGTCCGTTAAATTCACGCAGTGCCGAATCGCAAAATAGGCCCTGGTCAGGAAGGGGGTAAAATCTTCCGGGGCTTAAGTAGTTAAAAAAGCAGAAAACTTCTATCATTCCCAATAAACAACATCATCCAGTATACAAGATCATAGTACAATGGCCTGAATGGTAAGAAACCCAACGTGGTTCGTCTTCAAAGACATCATCTGATGTTCACCTTTATCTGCTTCCTGTCTGGCATATACAGCCGGGCAGGACAAGCCTCATTCAGGGAAGCATGCCTTGTGCACACCCTTGGGGGCATGCAGCGCGCAATCTGTGACCACTGTGTCCGGTGCACAGATTACGGTAAAGGACCACTGTGATTGGCTCTGGCACCATGTACCAGTAGAAAAGAACAGCTGTCATTCATTGAGATTGACCATGACAAGAGAAAAATAGAACAGAGGAGGGGGTGGGCTGGGGAGCAAGTCAAAAAATGTAAAAGGAAGGCTGCAGATAATCCAAAGCAGAGTCCAGATGTCAGACCTGAGGTAACCGCTGAAACTGCCAAGTGACAGGGCAGAATTCACAGGTGAAAACTTGCATTCATTGGCCAGCTGTTTTACCGCCAAAGGATTTGCAACCAATCCATTACTCAGCTGACTGAAGATCCGCCCAGAAACCAAGGTATATCTTCCTAGCAACAGCACACAACTTATAACCTGAAACATAAAATGCATGTCAGCCCCGTCACAGTTATCTAATGCTTAACTTTTTTAAATCATAAATAAAATCTGAATCTATAAACGCTCTTTGGTGCTTTATATAAACAAAAATATTTTTTGCGCCTTCATTTACAGTTTAGAGAGGAATACCATCAATTTCTGTCTCTAAATCCTCCTTATCCTTTAATACTTCATTTCACAAAAATATATCCCTGTTTATCATTATCTTGATGTCCCCACTTACTTTAAAATGCTATGCTACTCAATTTTTTCCACGAAGGCCTCATTCATATGGACTTACCACAGCGTACATCTGTGTGAGGGCCGTGTCTTCCTGCAGATGTTCAATGCATCCTCATGCAGGCAGTTCCATTCATGTCAGTTGGGATGTAGCAGCTGCATAGATACAACCGCTGCTCCCAATTTGACAGCCGTGTGAGTACACAGCCTAAGTACCTGCTATGACCAGGGCCACTGATAAGGCAGTACAGCCAGCACTCCTGTACTGGGGCCAGGCCCCATCAGTTCATAAGGGAGGCTGGGCACCTGTTGAGCAGGAGGTCCCGCTGTACTGTCCTTTTTGCAGACAACGATCCATCTTCTGCCTCCCCCTGCAGCGCTGCCAGCTTCCCCTACTCTTTCTCCTTCTGGCTGTACTGCAGGCGGATTGGTTCAAGCACATGTGCTCCTTCCATCTGCTGTCCAGGCCCCCATGTTAACCCCTTTCCCCTGCAGCACTGCCAGCTGCCCTCCTCCCCCGTCGGCAGCTGCTGTGAGCACACGCGGGATGATTCAAGAGGGAGAGTGGGGGAAGGGGCCAGTAAATATGTAATTTACTGGCCCCTTCCTTTCCTGAATGAATACAGTGAGTGATCGGTACCAATCACTCCTTTGTCCATTCATTACGGTAGCATAATGGTTTACTATGGTCTGGTTTGCTATGCTTCAGATTGTGAATAAACAGGAAGCCTCAGAGTACTTTTTATTGATTCAACTGTGCATCTGAGGCTACAGATAAAAGGAATAATAAATCTACATCCTCAGTCAGTTTCGGATAGGGGAAGGAGGCCCTGTCAGGTAGGCTGTATGGGGCCCTGTGATTTCCAACAGCAGCCCTGGCTATGACTATCAGGTGGCACTCCCCTCTAACTAAAATTATACCAACATGTTTCACAGAATTTTATGTGACTTCTTTAGGATAACATTGTGCTTTTGTAGTGAGCAAAGTGCCAGTGCTTGCGCTGCTTATTTCACACTATAAAGTCCATTGGCTACATGGGTGACCAGCCTTTTACAGTTTCCCATCTGGTGCCCTTTACCTGTGCCAACTGCAGCCTTAGCTTATATTGTATGTCTGCTTTAAAGGTTTCCTTTAAATTACATTCTGTGATAAAGATGGAGTTATGCCATTTTAAACCCCATAGGAAACACAAAGAAAATGCATGCAAGCATGATACTTGAATGCTCTTGCACGCTTTCTGGAAACACATAAATGTAAAGAAAATTGCTGCACTGTTTCAATCTGCTTCATATTTCACAGGTTTTTATTCGGTATATTTGGTACCGCTGGGGAAGTAGATGTTCTTCTCTGTCAAGATGGTTCACATCAGCTGGCCATGTGTAAGTTTACAAAGGCACACCGGAGAGAACATTTGAATATGATATTGATGTATGCAATCCAGTTAACATGACAGACTTCACCATGATAAGTCGCAGCAATATACTATCACAGTGGTAATCGTATTAAACAAAACCACAAATTCAGTGCAGGTCTGCCTCATGTTTCAGCAGTATAAAGCAGTGTTTCTAAGCCTTTGTCAGTTGAGGCACCCTTTAAAATTATGGACAATCTCAAGGCACCCTTTAAAATTATAGACAATCTCAAGGCACCCTTTAAAATTATAGACAATCTCAAGGCACCCTTTAAAATTATAGACAATCTCAAGGCACCCTTTAAAATTATAGACAATCTCAAGGCACCCTTTAAAATTATGGACAATCTTGAGGCACCCTTTAAAATTATGGACAATCTTAAGGCACCCTTTAAAATTATGGATAATTTCAATGCACCTTTTAAAATTATGGAAATCTCAAGGCACTATTTAAAATGATGCAGAATCTCGAGGCACCTCATTCTAAAATGTAAAAAGCGATTCTAATAGTACTACATAATATATCAACATCCACACACCTAGGACACCCAAGGTTAGAGGTGATTTATTCTTAAAAAAAAAAAAACACTTTTGCACACTGGTACTGACTAGAGTTCCAATGTTTCTCTTCTTTCTCAGTTTTTCTCCATCACTTAGCTAATGTGACCCCAGCGCTGACAGAGAGGGGCAGGGGAGGGTCAAACAAGGATGCAGTGCAGACGATCAACATCCTCTATAATATCTGATAATAACTGATGAGATCATTGGTTGTTAGGTTGCTAGCGGCTAGAGCAGGGATCTTCAAACTACGGCCCTCCAGCTGTTGCAGAACTTCACATCCCACGAGGCATTGTAAAACTCTGACATTCACAGACATGACTAGGCATGATGGGAATTGTAGTTCCTGAACATCTGGAGGGCCATAGTTTGAAGACCCCTGGGCTAGAAGGTCATAATGGTCCACAACAGAAGCGTAACTAGAACCTTCAGGGCCCTGGTGCAAGAAACCATTAAGGGCCCCCCCGGAACCCTGGCCGGGCCCTTCCCATCAAGCCAGGGGCTCTTCCCACTGATGTTGGGGCCCTTTACTCTCATTGCAGGGCTCTTTATTACGGTCCCGCAGGGGGACCCTTTCACAAGTTCTGCACTGGGCCCCCTTCCTGCAATCTTGGGGCCTCCCCATGGTGGTGGAATACCAGGGCCCGGTCGCAAGTGTGACCTTTGCGATCCTGGAAGTTCACCCACTGGTGTCAGTAGTTTTTATTTTTTGGTATTATAATTGTATTATTTTTTATCATTTTATTTTATTTTTTTACAATGTCACTGACTATGACTCTGTCAATTCAGAAAAGGAAGGAGCTGGTAAATGACATATTTACTGATCCCTGCCTGGTTCTCTATTGTGACACATCCCCTGCAGCAGCCGACAGGAGAGGGAAGGGAGCACAGTGGGGGGGGGGGACCAGGGGAGCACACAGGGGCCCAGAGACCGCAGAACACAAGTGAACTGGATAGGAGGAGTAGTGGGGGCAGCATACAGAGGAACCAATCTCCTCCATTTTCCTCCTGCAGCTACAGGAGGAAAAAGGAGGACAGTGATTTCTCTACATGCTGCCCCCACCGCCCCTCCTATCCAGGTGTACAGGGGAGCCGCACAGGTCCCCTGGAGCATGGGGCCCGGTTGCAATTGCAACCCCTGCAACCCCTGTAGTTAAGCCCCTGGTCCACAATGAAAACTGGTGGCTTTGTGAAACTAAAAGGTAGGCTTTATCCCTCTGCTGGCTTATATACAATTTTGGGGCAATTTTTAGGCATTTTGCCAAGGCACCCCTGAAGAAACCTCAAGGCACCCTGGTTGAAAAAGGCTGGTATAAAGTATGTTTTTTTATAGCTGCTTACAAAAATACCAAGCATGCTGTTGGTATTTGCCATGTGATTTAATAGCTAATGGCACATAATTTAGGAGTTCATTATGCAAGATCTAAGGTGTGTACAACCCCCTCAAGTCATTACTTTACACCTTTCCTTGTTTGGATGATATATATGCAGCATTCCTCAACTACAGTTATTCCATGTTGGAGCCAATATATCTTCATCGACATTAGCATTACAAGACATGCACAGCCTTCAAATTATTTAGTTCACCTGCCTCAGAACCACAGGGACATTCAATGCTTTACACAGCAGTTTGTTGAAAACCCCACTTGTGCTGAAATTAATGTTCTGTCTACACTTTGGTTATTCCAGTCAGTAAGGTTTGTCAGATAATTCCATTTGTATTAAATACAATAAAAGCAGAAGTAATGCATTCTAAAGAAAGAAAGTTTGTCCCAACCTTTCACGAAGTCTGACAGTACATTAGTGCAGTACTCAGCAGTTTATAAGTGTTGCTAGCAGTCCCCAGATGGTCTTACTGGCTAACATCAGTATCTGTACACTCTTTTTCTTTTATAATTAGCTGAAATGAAATGTGCTTAAACGCAAGTGTTGTGTGTCTCCATTTGCTGAGCTGCATACAGATGACTGGGGATCGCTCTCCTGGTCACATGGGCTTGGGTAAGTATCATCAACATCCAAAAACTGGACATGTATCGTTTTTGTAAATCGATTGCTGCCCCCAAACATTTTTGTTAAAGGTTAAAAGTAGAATTTCGTATCACTTTAACCACTTGCCGTCTGCTCACGTTGCTGCTACTGCAGCAACGTGGCTCGTTATCGTCTAGCGACGTAGACTCCTCCCCCTGTAGGCGGCGCTCGCGCGCCGCCGGAGGCGCGCTCCCGCTGTTTTCAGTCACAGCGGGAGTCGTGCCAGGGGAGGAGCGGCGGCGATGGCCGCTGCTCTTCCCCGATCGTCGGGGAATCTAGTTTGGAGATCCGCCCGCATGTGTAAACAGAGCGGGCGGATCTCCTAAGTGACAGGGAGTGACAGATCGCAGTGTTCAGCATAGCTGAACATCCGATCTGTCCCTGACTCACTCAGTCACCTCCCCCCACACACGTCAGTAAGCACCAGGCATACATTAGCCCCTCCCTCTCCAATAAAATTAACCCCTTCCCTGCCAGTGTCATTTTTACAGTAACAGTGCATATTTATAGCACTGATTACTGCAGTAATGTCACTGGTACCCCCAAAAGTGTCAAAAATGTCAGTCAAGGGTCCGATCTGTCCGCCGCAATGTCGCAGTCCCGCAAAAAAAATCGCAGATCGCCGCCATTACTCGTTAAAAAAAAAACACCAAAAATGACAAAAATCTTTCCCTTAGATAGTAAATGCAACAACTTTTGCGCAAACCAATCAAAATACACTTATTGTGATTTTTTTACCAAACATAGGTAGCAGAAAACAAATTGGCCAAAAACTTTAAAAAAATTTTGATTTTTACATTTTTTTGGGGAGAATTTCATATAAAAAAATGTTAAAAATATTGTTATTTTTCAAAATAAACGCTCATTTTTTTTTGTTTATAGTGCAAAAAGTAAAAATTGCACAGGTGATCAAATACCACCAAAAGAAAGCTCTGTTTGTTGGAAAGAAAGGACGTAAATTTTGTTTGGGTACGGCGTCGCACGGCCGCGCAATTGTCTGTTAAAGTTGCACAGCGCCGAATCGCAAAAAGTGACCCAGACGTAAGACAGCAAAATCCTCTAGTGGTAAGATGGCCCAAACAAACTATTTTCATTTGCTGTCCCCTCAAAATAACTCAACACACAGCCATTAATGTCTAAACCGCTGGCAACAAAAGTGAGTACACCCCTAAGTGAAAATGTCCAAATTGGGCCCAATTAGCCATTTTCCCTCCCCGGTGTCATGTGACTCATTAGTGTTACAAGGTCTCAGGTGTGAATGGGGAGCAGGTGTGTTAAATTTGGTGTTATCGCTCTCACTCTCTCATACTGGTCACTGGAAGTGGGGCTGCCGGCACTGGGGAGCTACAGTTCATTGAGGGAACCATGAATGTCAAGATGTACTGTGACATACTGAAGGAGAACATGATCCCCTCCCTTCAAAAACTAGGCAGCAGGGCAGTATTCCAACATAATAACGACCCTAAACACACCTCCAAGACAACCGCTGCTTTGCTAAAGAAGCTGAGGGTAAAGGTGATGGACTGGCCAAGCATATCTCCAGTTCTAAACGCTATTGAGAATCTGTGGGGGATCCATGGGGTATCCATAAACAGAAGGTGGAGGAGTGCAAGGTCTCTAACATCCACCCGCTCTGTGATGTCATCATGGAGGAGTGTAAGAGGACTCCAGTGTCAACCTGTGAAGCTCTGGTGAACTCCTTGCCCAAAAGGGTTAAGGCAAGAGCCCAAGATGCCCAATAGGGTTAAGGCAGTGTTGGAAAATAATGGGGACCAAATAATATAAAATATTGACACTTTGGGCCCAATTTGGACATTTTGACTTAGTGGTGTACTCACTTTTGTTGCCAGCGGTTTAAAAATGAATGGCTGTGTGTTGAGTTATTTTGAGGGGACAGCAAATTTTCACTGTTATACAAGCTGTACACTCATTATTTTACATTGTAGCAAAGTGTCATTTCTTTAGTGTTGTCACATGAAAAGATATAATAAAATATTTACAAATAGACAGGGGCGGGCCGAATGGCAGCTCCATGTCTGAATGGACACATGGAGCTGCAGCTCGGCTCGGGTGCCCCCATTGCAAGCTGCTGGGGGGGCACTTGACATTAGGGGGGAGCCAGGAGAGCCAAAGAGGGACCTGAGAAGAAGAGTATCTGGGCTGCCCTGTGCATAACCAACTGCACAGAGCAAGTAAATAGAATGTTTTTTATAAAAAAAAAAAAAAACACGAGACTTTACAATCACTTTAAGGTTTCTTGGCTGTCGCTTGGCAATTTCAAGTTTCAGCTCCCTGTAGCAATAACACAATGGCAGCAAAGGTATCCAGTGCGTCTGATTGGCCAAGGTGGAAATCGTGATGTCATCTGCTCGCCTCTTTACCTTGGCAAATCAGAGAAAGCCTTGTATTCACTGATAAAAATACAAGGCGTCTCCTGAATGATGGAGAAGCACTGAGTCTGACTCTGTTTTTTACAGTAGCAGATAGGAGATCGCTCATAGTGCTGCCAGAACACAGCACCAACTGTATGTAGCAAATGCTACTATAGTATATACCATTATTTGTGCCGATAGTAAGCATTTGCACGAGTACTTGTGCAAATGCTCCAATACTAAAACCGATACCTTCACATATATGCGAATTGGATGCGTTTTGAACCGCATCTGATGCACATAACATGGGAACCTGCAGCCTTTTTAACCACTTAAGCCCCGGAGGATTTGGCTGCTCAAAGACCAGGGCCTATTTTGTGATTCGGCACTGCGTGACTTTAACGGACAATTGCGCGGTCGTGCGATGCTGTACCCAAATTAAATTGATGTCCTTTTTTTCCCACAAACAGAGCTTTCTTTTGGTGGTATTTGATCACCTGTGCGATTTTTACATTTTGCGCTTTAAACAAAAAAAGAGCGACAATTTTGAAAAAATAACAATATTTTTCACATTTTTTTATATGAAATTCCCCCCCAAAAAAACCTGCAAAAATCAAAATTTTTTAACATTTTACGCCAATTTGTTTTCTGCTACATATTTTTTGGTAAAAAAAATTGCAATAAGCATTTTTGGATTGTTTTGCGCAAAAGTTATTGCGTTTACTAACTGCGGAAAGATTTATGTAATTTTTATTGTTTTTTTTTTAACTAGTAATGGCGACGATCTGTGATTTTTTTTGCGGGACTGCGACATTGCGGCGGACAGATCGGACCCTTGACTGACATTTTTGACACTTTTGACATCAGTGACATTACTACAGTAATCAGTGCTATACATATGCACTGTTACTGTAAAAATGACACTGGCAGGGAAGGGGTTAACTTTATTGGTGATCAGTGGGTTAAATGTGTCCCTAGGGGCGTGATTCTAACTGTGGGGGGGGCGTGGCTTGTGATGTAACCACAGAGACATAGGATCCTACATAGCAGGATCGTATAGTCTCGGCAGTTACATCAGGGAGAATGTAAGAAAGGGGGGCATCTATAGCCCCCACTTTCCTATGGGATGACGGAAGGGGGTTAGGTTATACATTTTCAGTTAGTTTAGCAGCCATTTTGCCCCCTTCTTTACTAGGAATTTGAACTTTTGACTCCAAGCCTTCTATCTCCCCCTTTCCCGCTCAAAAAGCCCGCTCTTTTTGGGTATCTGGGAGTTTAGCCTGGGTAACTGGGGAGATTCTGGCCACCTCTATTTTTAGCAGCAAATGGGGTCCCTTCCCGCACTTTCTTCCCGCTCTAAGTGCCCGCCAAACGTGGTCTTAGGGGGCTATTTAAGACCGGCTCCGGTCTGGGAAAGGCTCAATCTTCAGGACATCTCAACTCAGCGTTCCCCCTCCCCCCCTCCCCTTTTGGTTTGTCGCGGCCATAATTATTATCTGGTTGGGTCACCTCTGCTTTGCAGAGGGGGACGAGTGTTTGGTTATTATATTTGGATGATTTTATTTATTTGGTTATATTTATTGTACAACCTGAGTTGTTCAGGACTGGGTTGTGGTTTGTAATTTATATATATTGGTTATTTATTATTAAATTGGTTAAACCAGTAATAAACGGCCGCGCCTTATTATTCCAAATAAAAAAGTCTGTGTTGCCTTATTTATAAGTTAAGTGTTTGTTCTTAAAAAAGGATAAGCAAGATACTCCTTCCTGTCATTCCATGACAGACGGCTGTGTTTACATCACCCGTCTGCCTTTCTCCCTCTCCAGCGGGAGATCCCGAGTGGCCGGCCGGTCACTCGCGCGGGGATGTCAGGGAACAAGCGGGGGTGGGAGCGCGCCTCCGGCAGCGCATACTCGCCCCCTCGTGGGCGAGTGACGTACCAGTACGTCACTTTGCCCAGGAGGGGCTTACCGCCGCCGTATATAGTCGTGCGGCGGTCGGCAAGTGGTTAATAGAGCTTGTTGGTAGTAACTGCGGGGAGTATGGCTACTTTTAAAAGACTCTTGGACATACATCTCAAGGACATTAACACTCAGGGGTATGGGAAATGATTCACACCGACACAGGTTGAACTGGATGGACTATTGTCTTTTTTCAACCTCAACTACTATGTAACTATGTAACATATGTACGGGCCAGCCGCAGCAAATTTTTAAAAAGAGTCAAATACGATTTTAAGCACAGTTCAGGTGCGATTTCCATTGTCATACACAATTCACACCTGAACAGCTGAATAAAGTCGCACTGGAGGGGGCTGAAATCCCGCTGTCAAAAGCAACCAGCACATGCCACTAAAAATAGATATTGGTGACTACTTGCAAAAAAGTATCAGTACTCGTATTTGGTCTTAAAAACTGATATTGGTGCATCCCTTTTAGTGTATTACAGCACGCCCAGCAGCAGCAGCATAATTTTGTAATGTAAGGAATCAAACTAGTGTAGGTGATATTAAAGCTGGAATTCTACATGAAACTTTGCCTTGCAGATTCTCTTTAATTCCAGCAGGAGATGGGAAGTTGCCCATAGTGTTCCCGGGACACAACACCGTTTACTATATATAGTATAGTCAAACCGTGTTGTGCGTCAAACCGGCTAGGCCCAGAGCTGCTATGAGATTTCTCCCGTTATCGCACACCACCAGGCCGGGCTTGAGGCTCGCTGGCAGCAACCACTCATTTGTCTGCTGTTCCATGCTCCTCCACAACTCCTGCGCGGTGTGTGGTTTGTCCCCCAAACAGGCAAGTTGTAAAACTGCCTGCTGTCGTTTACCCCTGGCCGTGCTGAAGTTGGTGGTGAAGGTGTTACGCTGTCCGGATGAGGAGGCGGTAGAGGATGAGGAAGCGGAGTAGGAGGAGTTAGGAACAGGAGGCGAACTGAAGCGCCCTGCAATCCTCGGTGGTGGAAGGACATGCGCCAAATTGCTATCCGCCTCAGGCCCATCCGCCACTGCATTTACCCAGTGTGCCGTTAGGGAGATATAACGCCCCTGACCGTGCTTACTGGTCCACGTATCGGTAGTTAGGTGGACCTTGGCACAGATGGCGTTGCGCAGTGCACACCTGATTTTTTCCCCCACTTGGTTGTGCAGGGAAGGGATGGCTTGCCTGGAAAAGTAGTGGCGGCTGGGCACGACGTACTGTGGGACAGCCACCGACATAAGGTTTTTAAAACTGTGCGTCTCCACCAGACGGAATGACAGCATTTCAAAGGCCAATAATTTTGAAATGCTGGCATTCAGGGCCAGGGATCGCGGGTGGGTAGGGGGGTACTTCCTCTTCCTCTCAAGTGTTTGGGAGATGGAAAGCTGAACGCTTCCACGGGACATTGTGGAGATGGTTGTTGGTGACCCAGGTGGTGGTGTTGCTGACAGATCGTCTGTTTGCGGGGTGGCAGGTGCCGGTATCACTACAGAAGTGGCTGGAGCGGCCGAGACTGCAGCAGAAGAGGAAGCAGGATGAGCCAGAGACGTTTCTTGGTTTTGAAGGTGTGTACTCCACTGCAGCTCGTGCTTTGCACTTAGATGCCTGATCATGCAGGTTGTGCTCAGGTTGAGAAGGTTTATGCCTCGCTTCAAGCTCTGATTGCACAGGGTGCAAACCACTCGTGTCCTGTCATCAGCACATTTTCTAAAGAACTTCCACGCTAGAGAACTCCTTTGAGCTGACTTTGGTGCGCTCGTTCCCTTGCTGCGTTGGGCAGTAGCGGGCGTAGTGTCTAGGGCACGGCGGCTCCGCTTCTGCACCCTGCTCCCTCTTCTGCTGTGCTGGTGGCTCTGTGCGACCACCGCCTCTTCCTCCAAACCACTCAGGTCACCTGCATGACGTTCATTCCATGTGGGGTCGAGGACCTCATCGTCCTCCACATCATCTTCCACCCAGTCTTCACCCCTGCCCTCCTTGTCGGTCTCCACAATGCTGAACGCCGCAGCAGTTGGCACCTGCGTTTCGTCATCATCGGAGACGTGCTGCGATGATCCTTGCATGTACTCATCTTGAGAAATAAGTGGTTGGGCATCGCTGCACTCAATCTCTTCCACTTCTGGGGCAGGGCTAGGTGGATGGCCCTGGGAAACCCTGCTGACAGAGTCATCAAAAAGAAGAAGAGACTGCTGTATGGCTTGGGGCTCAGACTGCTTGCCTGATTTGCAAGGGGGTGAGGTGAAAGACGGTTGGACATCGGCTGCAGGTGCCAACTGTGACCTTTCTGCAGTAGACTGGGTGGGAGACAATGTGAAGGAACTGGAGGCACTGTCAGCAGCAAACCAATCTACTATCGCCTCCACTTGTTCTGGCCTCATCACTTCTAGGGGCGTATGATGCCCTACCAAATACTGGTGCAGGTTCTGTCGCCTACTCACACTTGAGGAAGGTGTTTCACTTGTGCGTGTAGCTGGCACAGATCGACCACGTCCTCTCCTTGCAACAGGAGCTCTAGCAGCAGCACCACCACGACCCAGGCCACGGCCCCTATTTGACGCTCTCCTCATATTTCTGAAATTTAAGATCTTGCCCTAGAAAGGTCTTTATTGAATAGCGGAACAAAAGAACAACAGTATCGCACGGGTGTATCTCACAGTCAAATATGCAAACTATGCCGCAATTTAATGTTTTTTACACCAAAAGGGTGTGTATTGAATAGCGGAATAGGATAAAAAACTGTGTATCTCACACGTACAAACACAGACTAGGCCCGATTAAATTTTTTCCTACCCTAAAGGGAGGATGAGGAAGAGGAGTATGGAACAGGCAGCACCCTCAAATCTTCAGAAGTATGAGATGAACCCCAAAAACTTGGAAAGGTGGATCTCACACGTACCGACACAGACTATTCCGCAATTTAATTGAGCCACAAAGGTTTTTATTGAATAGCGGAATAGGAAATATGATCAAAAAAAAGTGTATGTTTTTCACACGTACAGAAACACACTAGGCCCCAATTACTATTGTTTGTACACCTAAAAGGATGGATGAGGAGGAGGAGGAGGAGGAGGAGTATAGAACAGGCAGCACCCTCAAAGCTTCAGAAGTATGAGATGAACCCCAAAAACTTGGAAAGGTGGATCTCACACGTACCGACACAGACTATTCCGCAATTTAATTGAGCCCCAAAGGTTTTTATTGAATAGCGGAATAGGAAATATGATAAAAAAAAAGTGTATGTTTTTCACACGTACAGAAGCACACTAGGCCCCAATTACTATTGTTTGTACACCTAAAAGGATGGATGAGGAGGAGGAGGAGGAGGAGTATAGAACAGGCAGCACCCTCAAAGCTTCAGAAGTATGAGATGAACCCCAAAAACTTGGAAAGGTGGATCTCACACGTACCGACACAGACTATTCCGCAATTTAATTGAGCCCCAAAGGTTTTTATTGAATAGCGGAATAGGAAATATGATCAAAAAAAGTGTATGTTTTTCACACGTACAGAAGCACACTAGGCCCCAATTACTATTGTTTGTACACCTAAAAGGATGGATGAGGAGGAGGAGGAGGAGGAGTATAGAACAGGCAGCACCCTCAAAGCTTCAGAAGTATGAGATGAACCCCAAAAACTTGGAAAGGTGGATCTCACACGTACCGACACAGACTATTCCGCAATTTAATTGAGCCCCAAAGGTTTTTATTGAATAGCGGAATAGGAAATATGATAAAAAAAAAGTGTATGTTTTTCACACGTACAGAAGTACACTAGGCCCCAATTACTATTGTTTGTACACCTAAAAGGATGGATGAGGAGGAGGAAGAGGAGGAGTATAGAACAGGCAGCACCCTCAAAGCTTCAGAAGTATGAGATGAACCCCAAAAACTTGGAAAGGTGGATCTCACACGTACCGACACAGACTATTCCGCAATTTAATTGAGCCCCAAAGGTTTTTATTGAATAACGGAATAGGAAATATGATCAAAAAAAGTGTATGTTTTTCACACGTACAGAAGCACACTAGGCCCCAATTACTATTGTTTGTACACCAAAAAGGATGGATGAGGAGGAGGAGGAGGAGTATAGAACAGGCAGCACCCTCAAAGCTTCAGAAGTATGAGATTGTGTTCACTGTACCCCACAAAGATTGTGTTCACTGTACCCCACAAAGATTGTGTTCACTGTACCCCACAAAGGTTTTGTTCAGTGCACCCCACAAAGATTGTGTTCACTGTACCCCACAAAGATTGTGTTCACTGCACCCCAAAAGGATTGTCTTCTCTGCACCCCACAAAGATTGTGTTCACTGTACCCCACAAAGGTTTTGTTCACTGTACCCCACAAAGATTGTGTTCACTGCACTCCAAAAGGATTGTCTTCACTGCACCCCACAAACATTGTGTTCACTGTACCCCACAAAGGTTTTGTTCACTGCACCCCACAAAGATTGTGTTCACTGTACCCCACAAAGATTGTGTTAACTGTACCCCACAAAGGTTTTGTTCACTGCACCCCACAAAGATTGTGTTCACTGTACCCCACAAAGATTTTGTTCACTGCACTCCAAAAGGATTGTCTTCACTGCACCCCACAAAGATTGTGTTCACTGTACCCCACAAAGGTTTTGTTCACTGCACCCCACAAAGATTGTGTTCACTGTACCCCACAAAGGTTTTGTTCACTGCACCCCACAAAGATTGTGTTCACTGTACCCCACAAAGATTGTGTTCACTGCACCCCAAAAGGATTGTCTTCTCTGCACCCCACAAAGATTGTGTTCACTGTACCCCACAAAGGTTGTGTTCACTGCACCCCACAAAGATTGTGTTCACTGCACCCCACAAAGATTGTGTTCACTGTACCCCACAAAGGTTTTGTTCACTGCACCCCACAAAGATTGTGTTCACTGTACCCCACAAAGATTGTGTTAACTGTACCCCACAAAGGTTTTGTTCACTGCACCCCACAAAGATTGTGTTCACTGTACCCCACAAAGGTTGTGTTCACTGCACCCCACAAAGGTTTTGTTCACTGCACCCCACAAAGATTGTGTTCACTGCACCCCACAAAGATTGTGTTCACTGTACCCCACAAAGGTTTTGTTCACTGCACCCCACAAAGATTGTGTTCACTGTACCCCACAAAGATTGTGTTCCCTGCACTCCAAAAGGATTGTCTTCACTGCACCCCACAAAGATTGTGTTCACTGTACCCCACAAAGGTTTTGTTCACTGCACCCCACAAAGATTGTGTTCACTGTACCCCACAAAGATTGTGTTCACTGCACCCCAAAAGGATTGTCTTCTCTGCACCCCACAAAGATTGTGTTCACTGTACCCCACAAAGGTTTTGTTCACTGTACCCCACAAAGATTGTGTTCACTGCACTCCAAAAGGATTGTCTTCACTGCACCCCACAAAGATTGTGTTCACTGTACCCCACAAAGATTTTGTTCACTGCACTCCAAAAGGATTGTCTTCACTGCACCCCACAAAGATTGTGTTCACTGTACCCCACAAAGGTTTTGTTCACTGCACCCCACAAAGATTGTGTTCACTGTACCCCACAAAGGTTTTGTTCACTGTACCCCACAAAGATTGTGTTAACTGTACCCCACAAAGGTTTTGTTCACTGCACCCCACAAAGATTGTGTTCACTGTACCCCACAAAGGTTGTGTTCACTGCACCCCACAAAGGTTTTGTTCACTGCACCCCACAAAGATTGTGTTCACTGCACCCCACAAAGATTGTGTTCACTGTACCCCACAAAGGTTTTGTTCACTGCACCCCACAAAGATTGTGTTCACTGTACCCCACAAAGATTGTGTTCCCTGCACTCCAAAAGGATTGTCTTCACTGCACCCCACAAAGATTGTGTTCACTGTACCCCACAAAGGTTTTGTTCACTGCACCCCACAAAGATTGTGTTCACTGTACCCCACAAAGGTTTTGTTCACTGCACCCCACAAAGATTGTGTTCACTGTACCCCCCAAAGATTTTGTTCACTGCACCCCACAAGGATTGTCTTCACTGCACCCCACAAGGATTGTCTTCACTGCACCCCACAAAGATTGTGTTCACTGTACCCCACAAAGATTTTGTTCACTGCACCCCACAAAGATTGTGTTCACTGTACCCCACAAAGATTTTGTTCACTGCACTCCAAAAGGATTGTCTTCACTGCACCCCACAAAGATTGTGTTCACTGTACCCCACAAAGGTTTTGTTCACTGCACCCCACAAAGATTGTGTTCACTGTACCCCACAAAGGTTTTGTTCACTGCACCCCACAAAGATTGTGTTCACTGTACCCCACAAAGATTGTGTTCACTGCACCCCAAAAGGATTGTCTTCTCTGCACCCCACAAAGATTGTGTTCACTGTACCCCACAAAGGTTTTGTTCACTGTACCCCACAAAGATTGTGTTCACTGCACTCCAAAAGGATTGTCTTCACTGCACCCCACAAAGATTGTGTTCACTGTACCCCACAAAGGTTTTGTTCACTGCACCCCACAAAGATTGTGTTCACTGTACCCCACAAAGGTTTTGTTCACTGCACCCCACAAAGATTGTGTTCACTGTACCCCCCAAAGATTTTGTTCACTGCACCCCACAAGGATTGTCTTCACTGCACCCCACAAGGATTGTCTTCACTGCACCCCACAAAGATTGTGTTCACTGTACCCCACAAAGATTTTGTTCACTGCACCCCACAAAGATTGTGTTCACTGTACCCCACAAAGATTTTGTTCACTGCACTCCAAAAGGATTGTCTTCACTGCACCCCACAAAGATTGTGTTCACTGTACCCCACAAAGGTTTTGTTCACTGCACCCCACAAAGATTGTGTTCACTGTACCCCACAAAGGTTTTGTTCACTGCACCCCACAAAGATTGTGTTCACTGTACCCCACAAAGATTGTGTTCACTGTACCCCACAAAGGTTTTGTTCACTGCACCCCACAAAGATTGTGTTCACTGTACCCCACAAAGGTTGTGTTCACTGCACCCCACAAAGGTTTTGTTCACTGCACCCCACAAAGATTGTGTTCACTGCACCCCACAAAGATTGTGTTCACTGTACCCCACAAAGGTTTTGTTCACTGCACCCCACAAAGATTGTGTTCACTGTACCCCACAAAGATTGTGTTCACTGTACCCCACAAAGGTTTGGTTCACTGCACCCCACAAAGATTGTGTTCACTGTACCCCACAAAGGTTGTGTTCACTGCACCCCACAAAGGTTTTGTTCACTGCACCCCACAAAGATTGTGTTCACTGCACCCCACAAAGATTGTGTTCACTGTACCCCACAAAGGTTTTGTTCACTGCACCCCACAAAGATTGTGTTCACTGTACCCCACAAAGGTTTTGTTCACTGCACCCCACAAAGATTGTGTTTACTGTACCCCCCAAAGATTTTGTTCACTGCACCCCACAAGGATTGTCTTCACTGCACCCCACAAGGATTGTCTTCACTGCACCCCACAGAGATTGTGTTCACTGCACCCCACAAAGGTTTTGTTCACTGCACCCCACAAAGATTGTGTTCACTGTACCCCCCCCCCCAAAGATTTTGTTCACTGCACCCCACAAGGATTGTCTTCTCTGCACCCCACAAAGATTGTGTTCACTGTACCCCCCAAAGATTTTGTTCACTGCACCCCACAAGGATTGTCTTCACTGCACCCCACAAGGATTGTCTTCACTGCACCCCACAAGGATTGTCTTCACTGCACCCCACAAAAATTGTGTTCACTGTACCCCACAAAGATTTTGTTCACTGCACCCCACAAAGATTGTGTTCACTGTACCCCACAAAGATTTTGTTCACTGCACTCCAAAAGGATTGTCTTCACTGCACCCCACAAAGATTGTGTTCACTGTACCCCACAAAGGTTTTGTTCACTGCACCCCACAAAGATTGTGTTCACTGTACCCCACAAAGGTTTTGTTCACTGCACCCCACAAAGATTGTGTTCACTGTACCCCACAAAGATTGTGTTCACTGCACCCCAAAAGGATTGTCTTCTCTGCACCCCACAAAGATTGTGTTCACTGTACCCCACAAAGGTTTTGTTCACTGCACCCCACAAAGATTGTGTTCACTGTACCCCACAAAGGTTGTGTTCACTGCACCCCACAAAGGTTTTGTTCACTGCACCCCACAAAGATTGTGTTCACTGCACCCCACAAAGATTGGGTTCACTGTACCCCACAAAGGTTTTGTTCACTGCACCCCACAAAGATTGTGTTCACTGTACCCCACAAAGATTGTGTTCACTGTACCCCACAAAGGTTTTGTTCACTGCACCCCACAAAGATTGTGTTCACTGTACCCCACAAAGGTTGTGTTCACTGCACCCCACAAAGGTTTTGTTCACTGCACCCCACAAAGATTGTGTTCACTGCACCCCACAAAGATTGTGTTCACTGTACCCCACAAAGGTTTTGTTCACTGCACCCCACAAAGATTGTGTTCACTGTACCCCACAAAGGTTTTGTTCACTGCACCCCACAAAGATTGTGTTTACTGTACCCCCCAAAAATTTTGTTCACTGCACCCCACAAGGATTGTCTTCACTGCACCCCACAAGGATTGTCTTCACTGCACCCCACAAAGATTGTGTTCACTGCACCCCACAAAGGTTTTGTTCACTGCACCCCACAAAGATTGTGTTCACTGTACCCCCCCCCAAAGATTTTGTTCACTGCACCCCACAAGGATTGTCTTCTCTGCACCCCACAAAGATTGTGTTCACTGTACCCCCCAAAGATTTTGTTCACTGCACCCCACAAGGATTGTCTTCACTGCACCCCACAAGGATTGTCTTCACTGCACCCCACAAAGATTGTGTTCACTGTACCCCCACAAAGGTTTTGTTCACTGCACCCCACAAAGATTTTGTTCACTGCACTCCAAAAGGATTGTGTTCACTGCACCCCAAAAAGATTGTGTTCACTGCAGCCCACACACAGAAAAATGGATGTGGATCACTGACACCTGCCTATCTCTTATCCCACACCACACAGCAATATCGATTGTAGTTTGTAGAACACACTTTCCCTAAAATTCAGCAGACTCTGTCCCTAACAGGATTGAGAAGAGATCGTAGATCAGGAGAACTAAGTGCAGACCCCACCCCACACAGCAATATCGATTGTAGTTTGTAGAACACACTGACCCTATAATTCAGCAGACTCTATCCCTAAAATGCCTACAACTCGCCCTGCCTAAACACTCCGACCTGTCCCTCAATTCTATCCGGACACAAATGGTTTTTTCCTGCCTATCTTTCCCTAATCAGCAGCCAGCACGTTGATGTGTGCTCTGTCCCTGATCTAAGCAGCATAATGACGCCGCTGCGGCTGCCTCGAACTTATAAAGACTTGGTCACATGCTTCAGACGGCCAATCACAGCTACTGAGACATTTGCAGGCATGGCTGGGATGGCTTAAGGCACACCAGTTAAACGATTGTTGATTGGCTGTTGAAAGCCCGCCATGAAAAGAGCGCCAAAGCATGCAAAACCCGGAAATAAAAGACCGAACACGGATTTTTACCCGAATATACAGTAAAGTGTCCGTGTTCGTGTTCGGGTAACAAAAATCCAATTATTCGGTACGAACACGAATAATACAGTCCGTGTTCGCTCAACACTACATATGATAGCTGGAATTCTACTTTAATACTTTCCATGCCTAGCTATGTTGAAGTAGTATAGTAAAAGGACACATGCAGCAGTGCTTAACATCATCCCTGTGCCCTTAATAATAAAGCCTATTTTTGTTACGTTTTGATCCGTTTATTGAACACACAAAAGCAGGGAATTTGGTGAAATATTAAACATAATTAAAGTGTATCTAAAACCAAAAACCAAAAGCGGGTCCTCCCCCTTCCTGATTGGCCGAAAGGCAAACCCCATGCCATTGGCCGAGGAGGAGGCGGGAGGACTGAGGACACGAGGAGACGTCAGGGGACTGAAGAGAAACGCTGCCTGAGGTAAGTGCACTGGTCTCGCGGGGGGGGGGGGGGGCTGGCATATCTGCATTGAAAGGGGGCACGCTGGCATATCTGCATTGAAAAGAGGCACGCTGGCATATCTGCATTGAAAGGGGGCACGCTGGCATATGTGCATTGAAAGGGGGCACGCTGGCATATCTGCATTGAAAGGGGACCCCCTGGCATATCTGCATTGAAAGGGGGCACGCTGGCATATCTGCATTGAAAGGGAGCCCCCTGGCATATCTGCATTGAAAGAAGGCACACTGGCATATCTGCATTGAAAGGGGGCACGCTGGCATATCTGCATTGAAAGGGGGCCCCCTGGCATATCTGCATTTAAAGGGGGCACGCTGGCATATCTGCATTGAAAGGGGGCACGCTTGCATATCTGCATTGAAAGGGGGCACGCTGGCATATCTGCATTGAAGGGGGGCCCCCTGGCATATCTGCATTGAAAGGGGGCACGCTGACATATCTGCATTGAAAGTGGGCACACTGGCATATCTGCATTGAAAGGGGGCACGTTGGCATATCTGAATTGAAAGGGGGACCCCTGGCATATCTGCATTGAAAGGGGGCACGCTGGCATATCTGCATTGAAAGGGGGAAGGCTGGAATATCTGCATTGAAAGGGAACCCCCTGGCATATGTGCATTGAAAGAGGGCACGCTGGCATATCTGCATTGAAAGGGGGCACGCTGGCATATCTGCATTGAAAGGGGGCCCCCTGGCATATATGCATTGAAAGGGGGCCCCCTGGCATATCTGCATTGAAAGGGGGCACGCTGGCATATCTGCATTGAAAGGGGGCACGCTGGCATATCTGCATTGAAAGGGGGCACGCTGGCATATCTGCATTTAAAGGGGGCCCCCTGGCATATCTGAATTGAAAGGGGGCACGCTGGCATATCTGAATTGAAAGGGGGCACGCTGGCATATCTGTAATGAAAGGGGGCACGCTGGCATATCTGCATTGAAAGGGGGCACGCTGGAATATCTGCATTGAAAGGGGGCACGCTGGCATATATGCATTGAAAGGGGGCCCCCTGGCATATCTGCATTGAAAGGGGGCATGCTGGCATATCTGCATTGAAAGGGGGTCCTCTGGCATATCTGCATTGAAAGGGGGCCCCTGGCATATCTGCATTGAAAGGGGGCACGCTGGCATATCTGCATTGAAAGGGAGCACGCTGAAATATCTGCATTGAAAGGGGGCCCCCTGGCATATCTGCATTGAAAGGGGGCACGCTGGCATATCTGCATTGAAAGGGGGCACGCTGGCATATCTGCATTGAAAGGGGGCATGCTGGCATCTCTGCATTGAAAGGGGGCACACATACACACCGTCCATCTACTCTTGGTCCGGCCCCCGGGTCCAATATATGAACCCATTGCGGCCCTCGAGTCAAAAACTTTGCCCACCCCTGGTCTAGGCCCTCTTCATGTAGAGCAACAATTCTTTTTTTCAGATCCTCAGAGAGTTCTTTTCATGTGGTGCTATGTTGCACTTCCAATGACCAGTATGAGAGAGTGAGAGCGATAACACCAAATTTCACACCTGCTCCCCATTCACACCTGAGACCTTGTAACACTAATGAGTCACATGACACCGAGGAGGGAAAATGGCTAATTGGGCCCAATTCTGACATTTTCACTTAGGGGTGTACTCGCTTTTGTTGCCAGTGGTTTAGACTTTAATGGCTGTATGTTGAGTTATTTTGAGGGGACAGCAAATTTACACTGTCATACAAGCTGTACACTCACTACTTTACATTGTAGCAAAGTGTAATTTCTTCAGTGTTGTCACATGAAAAGATATAATAAAATATTTACAAAAATGTGAAGGGTGTACTCACTTTTGTGAGATACTGTATTTTACTCACTAAACTACAACTTAATTTATAGCATTTGTTTTATGTGTTTTTTTCTGGATTTTTGGTTGATTTTGATTTGGTTGGTTGATATTCTGTCTCTACCATTTCAAATACACATATGATAAAAAATTATAGACCCTTCATTTCTTTGTAAGTGGGCAAACTGACAAAATCTGTAGAGGTTCAAAGAATTATTTTACCCACTGTATATATATATATATATATATTCTATAAATATGAATGTATTTGTGGTCATTTGTTATTTGGTTCATGGTTCAAAAAACAGACCTTGAAAAAAGAGCTAACTACTATCTATGTTGCAGAAATGTAAAGGTTGCTGTAAAACGTATAGGTTTTTTTTTTATTTTTTTTCTTATAACTTGACTTTTTTTTTTTCAAGTTTCAAGTGTTCTCCACTTTGGCTTGAAGAGAACTCTATGAAATGTTCTACCATTATAAATTTGGAGAAGTTTGGAAAGTCTAGGAAGAAGAAAAACACTGCTAAACCTAGGTTTGAAGTCGCATGAATTTTCCTTTTAATAACTCAGGCAAGGAAAACTTATGAAGAAAAACATTTAGAGTTCACACCTTTATAAGCAGCCCCTTAGGCTATGTCTGTGCTAAAAACCAGTCATTCTGGATGGACATTTAAGCACAAAAGCAATAAAGGTATGATTTTCATCTCTCCTCCCACTGTCTTACAAAGAGAAATACAGAACTTTTTGAAATCTCTATTGAAGTTGAGGAGTATTTTTTGTTTTTGGCCCGTTTTGCCATAATCTGAATATTTGTGCTGTGAGAAATACCATTAACAATAGTGTCAAAGCTCTTTTAAATAAATAATGTAGTACATCTCACAGTGGAACAAATATTGACAGCTAGATTTAACATTAGCACTAACAATACAAAAAACAGTAAAGTGGTAATATTTTTCAGATTTATAAATTTTTACTCAGACCATTTAACCATTGATACATATACAGTATATCAATAGTATTTGTGTTTCTAGAAGTCCCTGAGTTAATGAACCAACATGAAGTTAAAGCGGAGTTCCGGGCACAGAAACCATTTTTTAATAAACATACCCCCCAGACAGTCAGGGCTAGTACATTCCACAATGGCTAGCCTCTGATCTGTCCCGGTTCGCACTTACCTGCAAGAAGAAATACTTACTTATAAAATTTCTTCCACAGCGTTTCCATCTCTCTTGTGGGCAGCTGAAGCCGGCGCGATCCTCTTCCGCGTCTTCTTCCGCGTCCTCTTCTCCCAGAATGCGCCTGCACCGGCCCCTCTCGTCACTTCCGGCGCGGCGCCGCATTCCTCCACAGCTTCTGGGCATGCCCAGAAGCTGTTTAGCAGGGAATGCGGAAGTGACGAGCGGGGTCGGTGCCGTCGCATTGATTCCTGGGAGCGATGACGTTCAGCTCCCAGGAATCATCGCGAAGGAGGAAGTGACGGAGGAGCCGCGGCACAGAGGGAGGAAGTACATTGAGGTGAGTATTTTCGATCTTCAATTACAAGGTGAGTTTTAAAAAAAAAAACCTAACTATCCAATTCCTTTTCAGGTGAAGGTGAAAAAGCGGACGGGCACAAAAAAAAAAAAATATAGATTTTGTGCCCGGAACTCCGCTTTAAGTGCTGCAGAAGAGATGACACACATAAGAAGTAATTTGACATGGAAGCAGGTTAAGTTTAATGCTGCTCCAGCCAGGAGGGTAAGAGTTAATAAGCTTCCAGGGTCTTTCTTGGGTCCAACCCCCTGGTCCCGTGCTGTATAAAAAAGGGACAGGGGTGCGATCCAGGGGTGTGTATAGTTTTAGACATGTTGCAGTTGCCGGAGTCTGTCCATGCAGACTTCTGCCGACTCTGGAGTACCTATATATAAAGAGCCTTCTAAAGTGATTGGGACCTCTGAGATCTGCAGATCGACCAAAGAAACCAGTTCTGGAGACCTGCCACTAAGAAATCTGCCCTAATGGACTGGGCCAGCTATAAAGTTAGGGATTAGTGATGTTAGGAAAAGACTTCACTTTGTTCTGTATTCTGAGAGTTTTCAGTAAACCTTTTGAAACTTTGCCCTTGCCTGGTCTGAAGTTACTAAAGAGGTGTAATGTAAATAACTGGCATACACCTGTAGTTTCAATTCTTGGCCAGAAAGCACATTGGGGTATGAAGACAGTATTTGAGGAGTAATGTGGTTGGAGTAAAACAAATGGTTACCAAGGGCAATGAAGGTTTTAGATGTAGCCTGTCACAAATGTGGCAGGTAATCCTTGCAGAAGGAGTTGTCATCGGCACTCTCTGCACGAGCGATCCGTCTCCTATAGCAATGGGACCAGATCAGCAACTCAGAGGCCCTCAGCCATTGCACAGGTATGTAAGAGGAAGAAACACGAAAGTGCACACATGGAGTCTGTGCTAGGCGCACGGTGGGACCCCATTGAATTTGTGGGAGTAAGGTAGTAGGGATACACTGGACAGGTGGAGAAAGCATTGGCTCAGAGTGTCCTTACTAATTGCAACCGTGACAGTAGTGGTGTACAGTTTTCTAGCGTTCAGTTGTCTGTTCGAGCAAAGGTACCCCATGTGTAAGGCAGTGACCCTGCCCAGAATAACCCATCCTAGGGAAATCATCTCATGTGACCCACACTTGGCACCCAACAAGGTAGGGGAACATGGAGGAGGTACCACCTGCCTACCCTTACAAACATTACCTATTTTCTGCACACATATAGCTCAGTGCCCATTTTCCATGTTATCAGCGAGATCTGCCATATACAGTGCCTTATACCTCTCTATTACACAAAGTGTCTCATGCATCTAATATAGAGCCTTTAGACTTCTCTCTTGCATGCAGTACACCCAGTGCCTCATGCTGTAGCTCTTTCATAACATTAAGCCAGAGCAAATTGTTCTGCTCTTGTTACTGGCATTCTTTATGTTTAACAGCAATGGATCACATGAAATTATAGGAAGACTGATGCCTCAAGCACACTGGGTGTTTGCCAAGCTCTTCGAGAGGCAGTGGGTCACAAGAGCGGTGATTGGCACACTGACACAGAAGCAGACAGGCAGGGAGAGGGGGGCGAGAGGACAAAGGAGAATAGGAGAGCTGTGGATGATGGAGACACGTAAACTGACCACGGTGTCTGGGCTATGCAGCCATGGTATACCGTGGTCAGTTTACAGAGGAGAGGTTATAGCCAGGCAGGATCAGCCAGGTATTTTAGGTGATAGAAGGGGCTAAATTACACAGCACAAGCACTGTGCTGTATAACATGTTTTAAGGCAACAGGATCAATTTTTTTTTTTTTTTTAGGTTAACAAATGCTTTAAAAATAAATGCTGCCGCTTGCCCTTAAAAAAATACTCAAAATAAGTATAATGACTAAGCCCCTCCCCTTCATGACATTATTGAAAAAGTGGCGGAGCATGGGTACCCCTAAAATTATGCCCCCCCTGAAAAAAGTTCTGCGGATGCCCATGGTCATTAGGGCAGTGTACAGCCATGATGTCCCCAAACTTTCTCAATGTCTTATTGCATTAATAATTTAATTTGTTAATTTAAAAGATAATCAAATTTAAAGGCATGGGTTTGAAACTTTTGTAAATGGATCTGCAAACATTTAAATTATCCAGCAACCACTTATGAAAATAGCTTGTGTCCTAATTATATGCAATCATAATTTTATGGTGGTATCTTATGCTCAATTAAAGTACTGGATTTTTAGGAACCAAAGCTAAAGTAATGTAGTTCTAATTAAGTGGTTGCATATAGAATAATGTATTTAATGTTATAATATGGGACTGAGGGGACCACATGAAGGTACAAATAAATCAGAATGAAAGTCAGTGGCGGCTGGTACTCAAAATTTTTTTGGGGGGGGGGGGGGCGCAAAAAGAAAAATGTAATAGGTATTGCTTCGCGGCAAAAAACGCGGTAAAAAATTGCGTGACTTTGAGGTCATGGTACAGGCATGGCACAGATGGTATAGGCATGGCACAGGTGATGGTACAGGCATGGCACAGATGATGGTATAGGCATGGCACAGGTGATGGTATAGGCATGGCACAGGTGATGGTACAGGCATGGCACAGATGATGGTATAGGCATGGCACAGGTGATGGTATAGGCATGGCACAGGTGATGGTATAGGCATGGAACAGGTGAAGGAATAGGCATGGCACAGGTGATGGAATAGGCATGGCACAGGTGATGGTATAGGCATGGCACAGGTGATGGAATAGGCATGGCACAAGTGATGGAATAGGCATTGCACAGGTGATGGTACAGGCATGGCACAGGTGATGGTACAGGCATGGCACAGATGATGGTATAGGCATGGCACAGGTGATGGAATAGGCATGGCACAGGTGATGGAATAGGCATGGCACAGATGATGGTATAGGCATGGCACAGGTGATGGAATAGGCATGGCACAGGTGATGGTATAGGCATGGCACAGGTGATGGTATAGGCATGGCACAAGTGATGGAATAGGCATTGCACAGGTGATGGCACAGGCATGGCACAGGTGATGGTACAGGCATGGCACAGGTGATGGTATAGGCATGGCACAGATGGTATAGGCATGGCACAGGTGATGGAATAGGCATGGCACAGGTGATGGTATAGGCATGGCACAGATGATGGAATAGGCATGGCACAGATGATGGAATAGGCATGGCACAGGTGATGGAATAGGCATGGCACAGGTGATGGTATAGGCATGGCACAGGTGATGGAATAGGCATGGCACAAGTGATGGAATAGGCATTGCACAGGTGATGGTACAGGCATGGCACAGGTGATGGTACAGGCATGGCACAGGTGATGGAATAGGCATGGCACAGGTGATGGTACAGGCATGGCACAGGTGATGGAATAGGCATGGCACAGATGGTACAGTTATGGCACAGGTGATGGAATAGGCATGGCACAGGTGATGGTATAGGCATGGCACAGATGATGGAATAGGCATGGCACAGGTGATGGTATAGGCATGGCACAGGTGATGGAATAGGCATGGCACAAGTGATGGAATAGGCATTGCACAGGTGATGGTACAGGCATGGCACAGGTGATGGTATAGGCATGGCACAGATGGTATAGGCATGGCACAGGTGATGGAATAGGCATGGCACAGGTGGTACAGGCATGGCACAGGTGATGGAATAGGCATGGCACAGATGGTACAGGCATGGCACAGGTGATGGAATAGGCATGGCACAGATGGTATAGGCATGGCACAGGTGATGGAATAGGCATGGCACAGGTGATGGTAAGGTCATGGCACAGGTGATGGAATAGGCATGGCACAGATGGTATAGGCATGGCACAGGTGATAGAATAGGCATGGCACAGATGATGGTATAGGCATGGCACAGGTGATGGAATAGGCATGGCACAGATGGTACAGGCATGGCACAGGTGATGGTATAGGCAGGGCACAGATGGTACAGGCATGGCACAGGTGATGGAATAGGCATGGCACAGATGGTATAGGCATGGCACAGGTGATGGAATATGCATGGCACAGATGGTACAGGCAAGGCACAGGTGATGGAATAGGCATGGCACAGGTGATGGTAAGGTCATGGCACAGGTGATGGAATAGGCATGGCACAGATGGTACAGGCATGGCACAGGTGATAGAATAGGCATGGCACAGGTGATGGTATATGCATGGCACAGGTGATGGAATAGGCATGGCACAGATGGTACAGGCATGGCACAGGTGATGGTATATGCATGGCACAGGTGATGGAATAGGCATGGCACAGATGGTACAGGCATGGCACAGGTGATAGAATAGGCATGGCACAGGTGATGGAATAGGCATGGCACAGATGGTACAGGCATGGCACAGGTGATGGAATAGGCATGGCACAGGTGACGAGTCAGCACTTCCCTGGCTGAGACACTTACCTGGCGACGGCTCGGCTCCCGGCGGCGGCTTCTCCCCCTCCTCGCTACTCCGACGTCTGTCCTCTTCTGCTCGGCACCAATGGAGCGGGCTCCAAAAGGGGGGTGGGTGTAGCGCAGTGCTCTGCGCTACAGTTACGCCCCAGAAGGCCGCCTCTCGGCGCCTCTGCGGGTGGAAAACCCCACCCCCCATAGGCACCAATGAGGCGGGCGCCCCTTGCAAAAATTTTTTTTTTTTTAATCTTTTTTTTTTTCTTTTTCCTTTTTGGGGGGGGGGGGGGGGGCAGCGCCCCTGCGCCCCCTATGGGCCGGCCGCCACTGATGAAAGTCATCATAGAGGTTGCCTATTAAAGAGGACACATATTTCTTACATCTAATTGTTTAAAAGAGAAGTAGAGCCAAACCTTTTTGGCCCTACTTCTCTTCTGGGTCACAGGAGTGCACCTAATATTTCTTTAGCCCACTGTCGGCTGACGTCACAGAGCTGATCCAAGTTATGCAGGGATCCCCACAGTAATGTCGGGATCCACCTAGATGCTTGCCTGGCAACTGGCTCAGTCTTTCAGTGTGCTGTTTCACAGGATGGTGCTCCAGTGAGAGCTGGACGGGTAGAGCAGAGAGCCGGTGGCTTGCTTACAATGACCAATCTCTGCTCAGTGAAGACCGAGAACTGAGCTATCAGCGGTAATGTGATCGTTCAGTTCTTGGTCTTAAAGCCGGCGGGGGAACAGCTGCAGCATCAGAATAATGCTGTAGCCATATAGGTGAATATTTGTGTTTATTTTTTGGTATACCACACTCCTCCTTTAATCATTTTCTTCAGTTAGCATTTTTGGTTTTATTGATAGGGGGCAGAATATTTGTATCTGTACTAGATGTAGCACCCTACAAGGTAGGTGCTAGGCAAAGTATAGTGAGCCTAGCTGCCTAACAGCAGGGCCATGGTTTTCAGCTGGGCTGTCATGTCTCCCAGGTGTAGTTGTTGAGACTGGGGATAAAGTCAATGATTACATGGCGCTCTCTGATGGTGGGTGGCATACCATGAGGTAAAGAGGTAAAAATATAGAAAGTAAAAAATGGGTAGAAAAATATAAAAAAGGATGAGGTGGAAGGGGGGAGGGGGCCCACGAAAGCGGCTGCCAGCTGGAGCAAAGAGAGGCTCTGAGGAGAATAAACAAAAAGAAAGCAGTGCCAGCTTAGTGAAGCATAAGGTTTATTAATACAAAAAACATATAGTGACTTACTCTTAGGTAAGTAAAGGCCGGTAGGGTAGGTGAATGAGATCATCCATCTTCTTGTCCTGGATACCGTTGTGGAAAGGAGGGGTGCAGGGTGCCGGTGAGGCGTGGAGGCTGTTGTCTGGCAGCCTGTCTGATGGTGCTGTGGTGGTGGAGGACTCTCAGTGGGCTCCACTTCCTACTTCCTGTCAGCCCGACATCACTTCCTGTGAGGCGGAGGGAAAGATGGGCGTTGCTAGCTTTCGGAGCATCCGTGCTCCTTCATTAGGCGGTCTGACCTCCGCCTCACAGGAAGTGATGTCGGGCTGACAGGAAGTAGGAAGTGGAGCCCCACTGAGAGACCTCCACCACCACAGCACCATCAGACAGGCTGCCAGACAACAGCCTCCACGCACCACCGCACCCTGCACCCCTCCTTTCCACAATGGTATCCAGGACAAGAAGATGGATGATCTCATTCACCTACCCTACCTGCCTTTACTTACCTAAGAGTAAATCACTATGTGTTTTTTGTATTAATAAACCTTATGCTTCACTAAGCTGGCGCTGCTTTCTTTTTGTTGAGACTGGGGAGTCTCCCCACTGTGCTCCATGAGAAGGTTCTCATTGGGCAGTGGAGGAAACCCATCCAATGGCACACTCAGGCCTGTATCTACCCCAGAAAGGCAGACTCTGCCGCACAGGATTCTGGGAGTGGGTATAAGTTTGAGGGGAGTGCATGACGCAGCGTCTTTGGCGGGAAGCAGAGTCCCAGGAGGGAGAGTACGGCTGTCTCTCCTCCTGTCAGCAGGATCAGGTTTCCCGGGTGGCTTGCCTGAGGGGACAGAGTGAGCTAAGCTGAGCTGCAGAGAGGATCCGGTGTGCCGAGGACCAGCGGAGCAGAGGGGGTCCAGTTTCAGGAAAGCATTCCCAGTTCGTGAGTACTGTAAACTGCCCCTGGGGGTCTGCCTAGCAGAGGGACCACTCCGGTGAAGGTCCAAGGGATCCAGGAGTCAGCTAGCTGAAAAGGGGTTGCCAGTGTTGACCCTGAAGTGTAGAGGGGGTGCCTAGTGAGAGGACCCTGAAGTGTAGAAGGGGTGCCTGCGGTTGGACCCTGAAGAGTTAAAGTGTACAGTGTGCAGTGTACAGTGTTGTCCCCCCCCTCCCGCCGCCTTCCGTGGCTTTGCCCGGATCTCCCTTCCCACCGGGAGACTCGAGCACCCGGCGCATCCGCCGTCACATCCGAGTTACTCTGATGCTAAAGGAGGCAAATTCAAAAAATTAGTGTATTCAAAAATGCAGTTTTGAATACATGGAAGTGTAGTGGAGGGGTCTGGGGTCTTTTAGACCCTCGATCCCTCCATAAAGAGTACCTGTCACTGCATATTACTGTCACAAGGGATGTTTACATTGCTTGTGACAGCAATAAAAGTGATCAGATTTTTTTAAAACCTGTGATAAAGTTAAAAAAAAATAAATAAATAGGAAAACATTTTTTTAGCCGCCCCCGTTGCCGGGAGCTTAAGTGGTTAAGACAACTCCTCCGATAAGGGCACAGATGGTGAATACAAAATTAATTAAAATTAGATTTAGATATACTGTGATTTATTTTCTGTTTCTATAAACCTTCTTTTCCACCTGTAAGAGTACCCACCTTTGCTTTTGTTAGTACTCAGGTCTCTCTGTCATATCTAATAATAGGTTTGAAAAAAGATCTATAATCCTGAATTTTAGATCTCTGTGACACAATCTTTGATCTTATAACTGTCTTTGGTGAATAATAATATCTGTCTCCAGAAGCTACTGCGGCTTTTATTTCCTGGGACACATCATTGTCTTCATTTATCATGGAACCCAGTAACAGAATGACTTTTCTCTTTCGTATCTGTTCTCCCCCATCATATTTCAATCACATCTTTCCATTCAATTATTATGTCATGAATAATATGGATGAACGAATTTGCTGGGGTCAGAGTTAGTGGCCGACCAGGTTGCTATCACTGTTACTGGATGCCTCTGGCAAATGACCCCTGGCATCACTACTGATTTTTGTTTGTTTTTTTGGTGTATTTTGTTCAATAATTAACCACTTTAAGACCGCTCACTGTGCTGCTACTGCGGCTCCTCTGGGTCCAGCGACGTAGACCTACGTCGCTGGACTCCTAGTGGTCTCAGCAGCGTGTGTGCGCCGCCGGAGGCTCGCTCCCGCTGTGTCGCCGCCTCTCTTCCCCCGATTGTTGGGGAAAGTGTGAGAAGATCCGCCTGCTTGTATAAACAAAGCAGGCGGATCTTCTCTGTGACAGACAGGGAGAGATCACAGGATTCAGCATAACTGAACCTGCGATCTCTATCTGTGTCACAGAACCCCCCTCCCCCCACACACGTCAGTAAGCATGAGGCATACATTTAACCCCTTGATCACCAACAGTGTTAACCCCTTCCCTGCCAGTGTCATTATTAGGCTCCATGTGCACGGAACGCTGGAAATGGCCGTTAAGGAGCAGTAGGGCGTTTTTTTTAGAAGCCCCTGAACCCATCTACATTTTATCTTATCTGTCCATGTACACCAGGTCGTTTGCGGTCGTTTGCGGGCAGTTGCGTTCAGGGACTTTTTTTAGAACGCAATTATTTGCGTTCGAACGTGTTTTCCGGCGTTTCAAACGCAAAAAACACGACCAAACGCGTCCGAACGCGTCCGAACGCGACCGAACACGATGACCCGCGTTTGGCATTCACGTTTTTCCATTTTAAAGGGGAATAATTTTTTTGACCTCTAGGAACGGTTCTAAATGCAAACGCCCGCAAACGCCCGCTAAACGCGGGTACAAACGCGACCGAACGGACGTTTCAAACATCCTAAAAATTCCAGCATTCAAAGGGACTTTTAACAACGTCCCGTGTACATGGAGCCTTACAGTAACAGTGCATATTTATAGTAATATCACTGGTCCCCCCAAAAGTGTCAAAAATGTCAGTTAGGGGTCCGATCTGTCCACCACAATGTCACAGTCCCGCAAAAAAACGCAGATCGCCACCATAACTAGTAAAAAAAACAGAAAAAACAAAAAGAAATGACATAAATCTTTCCCGTAGTTAGTAAACGCAATAACTTTTGCGCAAACCAATCAAAATACGCTTATTGCAATTTTTTTTTACAAAAAATATGTAGCAGAAAACAAATTGGCCTAACGTGTTAAAAAAAATTTTTGGGAATGTTATATATCAGAATGTGAAAAATATTGTTTTTTTTTTCAAAATTGTCGCTGTTTTTTTTCAAAAATTTAAAATCGCACAGGTCATCAAATACCACCAAAATAAAGCTCTATTTGTGGGGAAAATAACTACGTAAATTTAATTTGGGTAAAGCGTTGCACGGCCGCGCAATTGTCCGTTAAAATAATGCAGTGCTGAATCGCAAAATATGGCCTGGTCAGGAATGGGGTAAAATCTTCCGGTCTTAAAGTGGATAAAAATACACCCATTGAGAATTTTTTTGTCACAGACAAGTAGCTAAATACATTTTGGCCTAAATATGTGACAAAAATTGAATATATTGGATATTTTTTAGCAGTCAACTTAGAAAATGTAAATTTTTCGCAAAATGTTCACTATTTTTTTATTAATATCGTAAAAAATAAAAATCGCACAGGTGATCAAATGCCACCAAAAGAAAGCTCTGTTTGTGGGAAAAAAAATATGTAAATTTTGTTCGGGTACAGCACTGCATGACCACGCAATTGTCAGTTAAATTCGTGTAGTGCCAAGTTGAAAAAAGTGGCCTGGTCATTGAGCAGCAAAATCTTCCGGGTCTAAAGTGGTTAAAGAGCTCGAACTCTTGTTTTTTCGATAAACGATACCTGGAAGATCAAACTTTTATTTTTTGGGGATATTTAAAAGTATGGTCTTAGATATAGGACTTGTTGTACCTCAAGCAGCTTGAGGGAAAGGTATATTGTGGGGCAACAATTTTAACCCCTGGCACGCTGACATCCTGAAAAAAGGCTCACCAAATCACCAGGTTCCGGTGTAGGGGAGAGAAAATAAAAGTTAGTTAAAACTCCCTTGCTCTACCTATAAAGTTACACACAAGAAATTATTCCCAATTCTCCATTCTGACACAGTTGGGTTATTTACTAAAACTGGAGAGTGCAAAATCTGGTGCAGCTCTGCAAAGAAACCAATCAGCTTCCAGGTTCTATTATCAAAGCTTAATTGAACAATGTGAAGTTAGAAGCTGATTGGCTACCATGCACATCCGCACTAGATTTCACACTCTCCAGTTTTAGTAAATCAATGCCATTCTGTCACAGTCTGAGACCGCATTCACACTGAAGCGGTACGACTCCTGCACGACTTCGGGGGCGACCTGTGAAGTCCCATGCACCGCGACTTCGGCGCGACTTGCACGGATTTCACATAATTGAAGTCAATGCAAGTTGCTCCGAGGTCGCCCCAAAGTAGTACAGGACCCTTTTTCTAAGTCGGAGCGACTTGTGTCACTCCTATTAGAACGGGTCTTGTAGCAGTGCATGGACCGCGATGGACCGTGACTTGTCAGGCTGACAAGTCGCCTGACAAGTCGCGGCAGTGTGAATGGAGCCTTAATCGTACATCAGTCTTGACCACACTGTCTGTGTTATCACAAGAAGACTATTAAGCCCTCCTAGTTGTCATTATGGGCTACAAAACAATTTTTTTTTGTGTTATATAAATTAGTTTACATTTCTATAGCACCTTTCACTCGGGGACTCAAAGCAATAAACATCAAATTTACAGTTAAAAACTGTTCTTGTACCCCGTACAGTATGTCTCACTAAACATATAGTACTCAATAATAAAAACAGAAAAAGTAGGTTCAAGCATAGGTGTACTTTTATGAACGGGTGAATTTTTTTCTCCCTTGGCTTCTCTACAGTTCTCCGGGGAAAATGATCACATCTGGCACCCATTTTATGAATTGGAGAACTTCAGTTCGCCCAGGGTGATCAGAGGAGAACGGTTTTCTCGGAGATCTGTGTAGAAGTCAATGGGGCGTCTGTAATCTCGTGAGACAAAGCGAGATTACCGTAGTATGAAAATCCCTGGCGCGCTTTAACAAGCAGTGATAAATTATCACTGCTGAGTGCACAAGGTTAATAAATAATAGTCCCCTTACATAAATATACATATATATACACTGAATACACACACACATACATTGTATATATATATACACATTAAATATATATCTACATGTATGTGTGTATATATATATACATGTATATATATACATAAATATGGCAGGGGGACATGATTACTGTGTTGGGGGGTCTGAACGAGGAAGAAGGAAGTCCATAATCTTCCTTTTTCCCCCTCAGTTCTCCCCCGATTCTGTCTTCATTCCCCGCTTCACAAGCTCCAGGCTGGTGAACCCGGGAGTGTGAATTCTGACCCAGATCGCCAGTGAAGTGCGGGGATCGCAGCTTCATAGCCTGGCCATTTCTGTGTCTGTCAATGACAGATTCCCGTGTGAAGAGATGATCAGCGGAGAACATGTTCTCCCCCGATCATTTCTGTTTCATAAACTGAGAATGATCGGAAATGAGCTGTGATCAGCAGGATCACTGGTCATCTCCGTTTCATAAAAGGACACCTTAATGCTGTGTAGCAAATCTATTGCTAAGAAATCCAGTAAAGAAAATAGAGCATGCAGTTTGTTGGAACGTCTATCTTAATATTCCAAAAGACATTATGGATGTCTATTTATGGAACTGTTTATCCAAGACTCTATGGATGTTTTCACATGGAACTATTCATTCAACACATTTCCTGGAAAAATAAGTACGCTTTATCAAGGGCAAGCAGTGAAATACAAAGCTGATACACACATACACTATATTACCAAAATTATTGGGATGCCTGACTTTACACACACATTAACTTTAATAGCATCCCAGTCTTAGTCTGTAAGGTTTGATATTGAGTTGGCCCACCCTTTGCAACTATAACAGCTTCAACTCTTCTGGGAAGGCTGTCCACAAGGTTTAGGAGTGTGTCTATGGCAATGTTTGACCATTCTTCCAGAAGTGCATTCTGTGCTCTAATTCATCCCTAAGGTGTTCTATCGGGTTGAGGTCAGGACTCTGTGCAGGCCATTCAAGTTCATTCACCTCATATTCGCTCATCCATGCCTTTATGGACCTTGCTGTGTGCACTGGTCCAAATCATTTGGTAGAGGGGGGATTACGGCGTGAGGTTGTTTTTCATGGGTTGGGCTCGACCCCTTAGTTCCAGTGAAGGCAACTCTTTAGGCATCAGCATATCAAGCCATTTTGGACAATTTCATGCTGACAACTTTGTGGGAACAGTTTGGGGATGGCCCCTTCTTGTTCCAACATGACTGCGCACCAGTGCACAAAGCAAGGTCCAAAAAAGACATGGATGAGTTTGGGATGAAGGAACCTGACTGGCCTGCACAGAGTCCCGACCTAAACCTGATAAAACACCTTTGGCATGAATTAGAGAGCAGACTGCGAGCCAGGCCTTCTCGTTCAACATCAGTGCATGACCTCACAAATGCGCTTCTGAAAGAATGGTCAAACATTCCCATAGACACACTGCAAAACCTTGTGGGCAGCTTTTCCAGAAGAGTTGAAGCTGTTATAGTTGCAAAGGGTGGGCCAACTCAATATTGAACCCTACAGATTAAGACTGGGATGCCATTAAAGTTAATGTGCGTATAAAGACAGGCGTTCCAATACTTATATAAGTATACACAAATTGTTTTATCTGGCAAATTGCAATGTAGTGCAGTCAGTGACTAATGCACCCCTGGCACACTGTATTGCCATATATGTATAGCAAAATAGAGTGGCTTGTAATAGTTCATTTCATAGTAATCACTTTTTGTGTTTAGTACAGGGGCGTCACAAGGGGGGTGCGGAGGGGGAAGACCGCACCAGGGTGTCCACCGGGGGGAGGGTGACACCCAGGCCCTGATTGGACAATCGGGAGAATTCAGGACTGGTTGCTTAGCTGAGAGGAGGCGGGACGGAGAGAAGACATCCTCGGGTCTGAGAGGAGGCGGGACGGATTGCTTAGCTGGGAGGAAACTGGACGGAGGTAGAGAAAAAATTTAATCAGCGAGCTCTGCATTATTACAATTATGCTCGACCTCCGTCCCGCCTCCTCCCAGCTAAGCAGTTCGTCCCGCCTCCTCCCAGCTAAGCAGTTCGTCCCACCTCCGCCCCGCCTCCTCTCAGACCCAAGGATGTCTTCTCTCCATCACGCCTCCTCCCAGCTAAGCACTTTGTCCCGCCCCTGCCCTGCCTCCTCTCCATCCTGTCTCCTCTCAGCTAAGTAATCGGTCCTGTCTCCTCTCTGTCAGCAGTGACGTAATGGCGCCGGCGGGGCGCCATTTTTAAATCTAAAGCAAAATACTGCAGTGGCTCAGCAGTGGCGCGCGCCTCTCATCACGGCCAGGTAAGACCCCTCCACAGCCTCTGACCACCTCCCCCTGTACCATGTCTGCAGCCTCTGACCATCTCTCCCTGTACCATGTCCACAGCCTCTGACCATCTCCCCCTGTTCCATGTCCACAGCCTCTAACCATCTCTCCCTGTACCATGTCTGCAGCCTCGAACCATCTCCCCCTGTACCTGGTCTGCAGCCTCTGACCATCTCCCCCCTGTACCATGTCTGCAGCCTCTGACCATCTCACCCCTGTACCATGTCTGCAGCCTCTGACCATCTCCCCCTGTACCATGTCTGCAGCCTATGACCATCTCCCCCTGTACCATGTCTGCAGCCTCTTACCATCTCCCCCTGTACCATGTCCGCAGCCTCTGACCATCTCCCCCTGTACCATGTCCGCAGCCTCTAACCATCTCCCCCTGTACCATGTCCACAGCCTCTGACCATCTCCCCCTGTACCATGTCCACAGCCTCTAACCATCTCCCCCTGTACCATGTCTGCAGCCTCTGACCATCTCCCCCTGTACCATGTCTGCAGCCTCTGACCATCTCGCCCTGTACCATGTCCACAGCCTCTGACCATATCCCCCCTGTACCATGTCTGCAGCCTCTGACCATCTCCCCTGTACCATGTCTGCAGCCTCTGACCATCTCGCCCTGTAAGATGTCTGCAGCCTCTGACCATCTCCCCCTGTACCATGTCTGCAGCCTCTGACCATCTCGCCCTGTACCATGTCCACAGCCTCTGACCATCTCCCCCCTGTACCATGTCTGCAGCCTCTGACCATCTCCCCTGTACCATGTCTGCAGCCTCTGACCATCTCGCCCTGTACCATGTCTGCAGCCTCTGACCATCTCCCCCTGTACCATGTCCACAGCCTCTAACCATCTCCCCCCTGTACCATGTCCACAGCCTCTGACCATCTCCCCCTGTACCATGTCTGCAGCCTCTGACCATCTCCCCCTGTACCATGTCTGCAGCCTCTGACCATCTCCACCTGTACCATGTCTGCAGCCTCTGACCATCTCGCCCTGTCCCATGTCCACAGCCTCTGACCATCTCCCCCCTGTACCATGTCTGCAGCCTCTGACCATCTCCCCTGTACCATGTCTGCAGCCTCTGACCATCTCACCCTGTACCATGTCTGCAGCCTCTGACCATCTCCCCCTGTACCATGTCTGCAGCCTCTGACCATCTCCCCCTGTACCATGTCCGCAGCCTCTGACCATCTCCCCCCTGTACCATGTCTGCAGCCTCTGACCATCTCCCCTGTACCATGTCTGCATCCTCTGACCATCTCGCCCTGTACCATGTCTGCAGCCTCTGACCATCTCCCCCTGTACCATGTCCACAGCCTCTAACCATCTCCCCCCTGTACCATGTCCACAGCCTCTGACCATCTCCCCCTGTACCATGTCTGCAGCCTCTGACCATCTCCCCCTGTACCATGTCTGCAGCCTCTGACCATCTCGCCCTGTACCATGTCCACAGCCTCTGACCATCTCCCCCCTGTACCATGTCTGCAGCCTCTGACCATCTCCCCTGTACCATGTCTGCAGCCTCTTACCATCTCGCCCTGTACCATGTCTGCAGCCTCTGACCATCTCCCCCTGTACCATGTCTGCAGCCTCTGACCATCTCGCCCTGTACCATGTCCACAGCCTCTGACCATCTCCCCCCTGTACCATGTCTGCAGCCTCTGACCATCTCCCCCGTACCATGTCTGCAGCCTCTGACCATCTCGCCCTGTACCATGTCTGCAGCCTCTGACCATGTCCCCCTGTACCATGTCCACAGCCTCTAACCATCTGCCCCCTGTACCATGTCCACAGCCTCTGACCATCTCCCCCTGTACCATGTCTGCAGCCTCTGACCATCTCCCCCTGTACCATGTCTGCAGCCTCTGACCATCTCCCCCTGTACCATGTCCACAGCCTCTAACCATCTCCCCCCTGTACCATGTCCACAGCCTCTGACCATCTCCCCCTGTACCATGTCTGCAGCCTCTGACCATCTCCCCCTGTACCATGTCCGCAGCCTCTGACCATCTCCCCCTGTACCATGTCCACAGCCTCGAAAAGCCACGAAATGCCAGCAGAATGCTTGGATGTATAGGGAGAGGTATAAGCAGTAGAAAGAGAGAAGAGCTTATGCCTCTGTACAGAACACTGGTGAGACCTCACTTGGAGTATTGTGCGCAGTACTGGAGGCCATATCTCCAGAAGGATATAGATACTCTAGAGAGAGTTCAGAGAAGAGCTACTAAACTAGTACATGGATTGCAGGAAAAAACTTACCAGGAAAGGTTAAAGGACCTTAACATGTATAGCTTGGAAGAAAGAAGAGACAGAGGGGATATGATAGAAACTTTTAAATACATAAAGGGAATCAACTCGGTAAAGGAGGAGAGCATATTTAAAAGAAGAAAAACTACCACAAGAGGACACAGTTTTAAATTAGAGGGGCAAAGGTTTAAAAGTAATATGAGGAAGTATTACTTTACTGAGAGAGTAGTGGATGCATGGAATAACCTTCCTGCAGAAGTGGTAGCTGCAAATACAGTGAAGGAGTTTAAGCATGCATGGGATAGGCATAAGGCTATCCTTCATATAAGATAGGACCAGGGACTATTCATAGGATTCAGATATATTGGGCAGACTAGATGGGCCAAATGGTTCTTATCTGCCCACACATTCTATGTTTCTATGTTTCCCCCTGTACCATATCCACAGCCTTCAGGGGGAGGTCAGGGGGGGCCCTTCATGTTTTGTGCACCGGGGCCCTGAAGGTTGTAGTTACGCCACTGGCTATGGGATATGATATTGTAATGTAAAGGTCATTTTAATTCTCCTAGTTATTAATGTCGCTATTTCCATTACATTTAGTGTTATATGCTATGATTTACGAAAAAAAAAAAACATTATTAAAAGGGGTTGGGGTGACACCGTGAGTTACCGCACCGGATGACACCAACCCTAGTGACGCCACTGGTTACATGGTACATGCCAAGAAGAAAAGATACCTGCATTACTAGAGATCCAGTTTTTGGTGATTTGCTGTTTAGGAAAAGCATTGATGCTATTCCTAATAATGTCTGGATAATGCCTTAACTAGGGTGTGTAGTTGTCAGTGGTGTATTTAGGTTTTGTGCTGCCCTAGGCCGGACTAAACTCGTGCACCCCCTAATTAACTACGAACCACCCCTTCTGGTCAAGGCCACACCCATTCCTGTTTCAGACCCGCCCTTTCATCGGTAAACCACACCCCTTCCTCTTTAGGCTCCTACTCTTCCTCTCTGTATAGTAAAAGTGGGTATATTTTGTTGTTTTGTATGGGTACGTTGCTTCGGGAAAGCACTCCTGGAGGTGAGCGTGTGCTCCTGGGGGCCCCCATAAGGCAGTGGGGATGCCAATCCATGGGACCGGTGGCCGTAATTGCCGTCGGGCATCCGCAATTTTTTTTTACTAGTAATGGCGGCGATCTGCGATTTTTAGCGGGACTGCAGCGGACACATCCTTGTATTAATGTCACTGGTCCCCCCAAAAGAAAGTTCATGTACTGCACTGCAAACTGCTCCATATTTGTTGAAAATATATTTACTGCAAAGTTTAAATGTGATTATTAATTTGTAGTAATAGCAGTGGCAGGGGCGAACTGACAACGTATGGAGCCCCCAGGCAATAAGATATAATGGGGCCCCCATGTCCCCTCGCACACTCAAGCCATACCCACATAGCCCCAACTACATCTTGCACTGCCCACATTAGATGCGTTTGTGGCACCCATCCTCCACATATTGCAGCTCAGCTGCACAGAAGGTCCCATCCGCAAACTACTGAAGCTGTCAGGCCTTCATGTTCAAGAATGGGCCAATGGCTAATTCTTGTCTGCAGCTTAGACTCATGGACATTCCTGTTGGCATTGCTGGGAAATGTGTGTAAGATCATATCTTGGGACATAAGGCTAGAGAAAAAAGTGTGATGCACACAGAGCACCGCAGCAACAATTGGGTGTGTTTTTTGGGGGCTGAAGGTAGTGTCTGCTGGTTACATTGCACAGTATAAAGACAGAAGGGGAAAGAGGGAGGAGAGATAGGAATAAGTGGGAGAGAGAGAGAGATGGGGGATGGGGAAAGGAGGAGAGAAGGAGGTAAAAAAGGGGAGGGGGATAGAGAGAGGGAGGTGAGAGATGGGGGGTTAAAAGGGGGGTTAGACAGAATGAGAGGGGTGAAAGAGAGAAGGGTGGGGTGAGAGAGGGATGAAAGAGGGGGTAGGGGTGAGAGAAAAAGAGAGATAGGGGATGCTCAGAGAGGGGGGGTTGGGATAAGAGAAAGAGGGGTTGAGGGGGGGTGGGACGAGAGAGAGAGGGGGGTGAGAGAGTGGGTGAAAGAGAAAGGGGGTGAGAGAGTGGGAAGTGAGGTAGAGCGAGAGAGTGGGTGAGAGAGAGAGAGCAAAAGAGGGGGTGAGAGAGAGGGTGAGAAAAAGCTAGAAAGGGGGGTTAGAGAGATAGAGCATGATAGGGGGGTAAAAGGGAGGGTGAGAGATAGGGGGTAAGAGAGAGGAGGGTTAAAGAGAGAGAGAGGATGAGAGAAAGTGAGAAAGGGGGGGTTAGATAGGGAGACAGGGGTTGAGACAGAGGGGGTGAGAGCGAGATGGTGGTGAATGGGGGGAGGGTGGATGAGAGAGAGGATGGGGGTCCTAGATCTAGAACTGCTTTATATGTAAATATGCTGCCTCCATAGCTCATGTCACAGTAGTGTGTGTACTGTATGAGAGTCCATGTCCAGTTCATATTTTACCCATGTGAATTGCAATCAGACTATCAGATCCAGCCACACATGGGATCATCTCCAGATCGGTCCAGCAAGGCGACAACAGAATGAATGGGAGGGGGAGGGAGGTGTTAACTGTTTTGTGGCCGGACACCGGGCTCTCCACTCTGAATGCTGTCCACTGTGTCTGTCCTGCCTTCAGGAAGGGGATCCATGTGTGCGGAGAGGATGGGGGTACCGATCACGTTACTGATCATCTATTAGGACTGCTGAGGAGTGCAGCATCTACAGAGACCGCTCTGTAGGTACTCTGCAACAAGTGCAGGTGCAGTGGCCCCGACCCTCGGGAAGTTCCTGAATGGACAGTCTGCCCCTGAGCAGTGGTAACCTAAAATTGCAATACCTACCCGCTGTCCTGGCCAGGGGGTTCCCTTGTCCCCCTCTCTCTCAGCCTCCTCGACATAGATAGACCCTGCCCCGGGGAGAAGTTAGAATCCATTACATGCCGCGCGGAGGAGGGTAGGCAGCCAATCCATTGAATGAAGTGCAGCCGGTCTGGCCAGTCACTGGCCGCTCTATGGGGGCGCCAGTCCCTCCCTCCCTGGCAAGTAAGCCCCTTAACTCACTGCTGAAAGCCAGGGACTGTGTGTGTGGGAGGCGGCGGGAGGCAGACAAGGTGACGGGAGCAGACTCAGAGGATGGAAAGGACTCACAGAATGGATTGGAGGTTGTCTTTCATGCGGGGGGTGGATTTTTTGCCGCCCCCCGCAAAGTGCCGCCCTAGGCCTAGGCCTTGTCGTGGTGTTGCAGTGGTAGTTGTACCTGTATGTAGACACTTACCTGACCAGGGAGCCCGTGATGTCAGCACCCCAGCAGATTTTCAGATCGGCTGCCGGGTGCTGCCGCCGCCATTCTTTCTAAGGGAAACCAGCAATGAAACCTTTCGGCATCACAGTCGGTTCCCTACTGCGCATGTGCAAAGCGCGCTGCGCATTCTCATAGGCACGGTGGCAGGGAAAGGAGAAGGAGGATGGAGCTTCTGGTGGACAATGCCACCGCGCTGTCTCCAGGAAGTGGGGAAGGGTACCTATTAGGGATCGACCAATTAACGGCAAAGCCGATATATCAAGGGCCGATATGCACCTTCCCCGATATATCAGAATCGGCCACCAAGGTGACCGATATTGCCGACATTTAGGGAAAGTGCTTGTACCGGAGTGATGCCTGTAGCTAGAGGGATCACCCCGGTACTGGCGTCCATAGCCGATGGTCGCCTGTCTTGTAATGACAACTGATGTGGCTGAGAAGCTGCTCGGCTGTCATTACAAGGAGCGGGAGGTGACGTACCCCCCCTCCCGCCGCCTTCCGCGGCTCGCTCCGGGTCTCCCGTCCCACCGGGAGAACCGGGCAACCAGCCTGCACGCCTGCTGAAGACCCAATCAAAGCCGCATTCGGCTCTGATCGGGTCTCCCTGCAAAAACCCGAAAGTGATGTCATGAGTGACATCACTTCTGGGTACTGTCTGGTGCCAGATTCAAAAAAATGACAGCATTCAAAACAGCCAAACTTGGCGTTTTGAATGCTTTTAAGTGCAGAGGAGGGGTTTGGGGGTCTTTTAGACCCCCAGATCCCTCCACCAGAGTAACTGTCAAATAAAAAAAAAATTTTTTTTTGTAAGAAAATATCGGCCCATATTGACCGATACCGATATGCATGGGCCAAAATATCGGTATCGGTATAGGCAACGAAAAACCGCCGATCGATCACTAGTTCCCAGGGTACTGATAGGGGGGACCACCAGCCCTCTTATAGGGGGCCCGAGCACACAGGGGGCCCACACAGAGAGGGGGATTAGTGATGGACAACAAATACAGAAATCTTCCTCCAGCACCTGAATCTGATCTGTCCCTCTCCCTGCTATCAGCTTTTATCTGTTGAGAAAGAGACAGTTGTCCGTCACTAATCCCCCTCCCTTGTGTGGGCCCCCCTCCCAGCACTTATCTCTGCTCAGGAGTTTATTTGTAAATTGTAACTTTGTTTCTCTCTCTCTGTCTCTCTGATCACTGAGCTCCAACTGCCCAGCCTGTATATTCTCATCTCATCTTCTTTTTTATTTAACATAGTTTTTTTTTTAGATTTAGAAGGAATTATGCTTATATTTATGTTATATTTGTTATATGTTATGTTATATTTGTGTCTGATAATAGTGATTTTGTTGTAATTTTAGCTAAATATATCTTTAATATTTTCTTGGGGGGGCCCTGCCAGGTAGTCTGTACGGGGCCCTGCGATTTCTAACAGCAGCCCTGCTAGTACCTTGCAAAAACAGGAAGCAAATGAGTGGAAGTTCCACTCTTGGGTGGAACTCTGCTTTAAATTCTCTGGCTGCAGTGGAGGAAAGCTGCAGTCAAAGGTGTGTGAATGTTGGGGATGGTGGTTCAACGGCAACTGACCACCGATGTCATGGGATTTGATTAGGGGGGTGGGTTTAAAGTGCCATTGACCACCACTAATTGTGGCAGGGGAGATTAGAATGTTTTGGGTTTATCCATGACATCTAGCGATTGCACACATTGCAACGCTACTACACTATAGTATTTAATCTTCATACCTGCAGTTCAGTATAGTGTCTCTCATATGTTCCAATAAACATATGAAAATCACAGAGTTTATTATAAACAGGTCAATAAAAGCCAGATATGGCAATCATTTAAACATCTCTCATGGTAACTGGGTTGTGTAGAGGTGTGGTGACAAATATGTCTGATGAATGGAAGCAGCTGTTATCATACAAAGGTATTAAAACACTGAAATGGGAAAACCTTTTTGCAACAGATATCTTTTGTTTTAAATCAAGAGTCATAAATATTATATAATTCATGTACCACATCAGTTCTGGTCACCCTAAGGCAGGTGCAACAATTCGTGTTTGCACAAATGTGCCCCTTGTGTTTAGGGCAAGTAAAAAAGGAAAGAGATAGCTGTGCTTCAACACACAAATAAATGGTTAAGGCTGCCAGTACAAAGGTGATATCAGACCAAAGAACAGTATATAATGAGGTACAGCGCCAAAGATAACATATACTGGAAAGAACACAGATTATGCAATGTCCATAAATTCTGTGAGACCAGTTGCTGAGGTGCAGATAAGAATGCAGGAAAGTCCAACACCATAGACCAACACCATAGACAAGAACAAAATCCTGACGGTCACCACGTGCTCAAATGAGGTAATGCTCTTACCAGAACTGTAGACCCCCTGTTAAGGAAGGTCAACCAAGCCAGAAAAACGAAGATCACCACCAGGATAAGGTCCGTTCAGAATCCCGCACCCGATCCACCAATTAACTTCCTCCAAAATATTGTATCCTCAAATGCTTAATGGCCCTGGATGAAGGTGTTGTCCCCGAAATAAACGCATGATTGCCAACCCCCCGTGACTGTTCTTTACTTAGAAAACGTGAAAAATATATCAACAAAGCAAAATTTTCACTGACAACCTATAGATAAAAATCGTCCATGGGAGTTCACTCCCACTTTAAGATAAACAAAATACAAGACACGTATTTCCAAATGTTCAACAAAACAAGAGAAAGAATCAAATCCAGGTGCCAGTCTAGGAGTATCTACCTATCCCTTTTCAAATTTACCCACACACCCCCTCATTACGAAATAAACATTTTCTCTTAGCATACTATTAACCACTCTCAACCAGTCTGCGTATGAGGGCGGCAGAGGAGCCATCTTTTTCTGGGCAATCAACTTTCTCGCCTGATAGAGACACTGCAGTACTGCTACCTGTGCTAAAGGGAGGAGGGGCTACTTGATGTTTTACATAGCCCAATACATACAGTATCTCACAAAAGTGAGTACACCCCTCACATTTTTGCAAATATTTTATTATATCTTTTCATGTGACAACACTGAAGAAATGGCACTGTGCTACAATGTAAAGTAGTGAGTGTACAGCTTGTATAGCAGTGTAAATTTGCTGTCCCCTCAAAATACCTCAACACACAGCCATTAATGTCTAAACCACTGGCAACAAAAGTGAGTACACCCCTAAGTGGAAATGCACAAATTGGGGCAAAGTGTCAATATTTTGTGTGGCCATCATTATTTTCCAGCACTGCTTTAACCCTCTTGGGCATGGAGTTGACCAGAGCTTCACAGGTTGGCACTGGAGTCCTCTTTCACTCTATGATGGCACCACGGAGCTGGTGGATGGTAGAGACCTTGCGCTTCTCCACCTTCCATTTGAGGACGCCCCACAGATGCTCAATAGGGTTTAGGTCTGGGGACATGCTTGGCCAGTCCATCAACTTTACCCTCAGCTTCTTTAGCAAGGCAGTGGCCGTTTTGGATGTGTGTTTGGGGTCGTTATCATGTTAGAATACTGACCTGCGGCCCAGTCTCTGAAGGGATGGGACCATGTTTTGCTTCAGTATGTCACAGTACATGTTGGCATTCATGGTTCCCTCAATGAACTGTAAATCCTCAGTGCCGGCAGCAGTCATGCAGCCCCAGACCATGACACTCCCACCACCATGCTTGACTGTAGGCAAGACACACTTGTCTTTGTACTCCTCACCTGGTTGTCGCCACACACACTTGACACCATCTGAACCAAATAAGTTTATCTTGGTCTCATCAGACCACAGGACAGGGTTCCAGTAATCCATGTCCTTAGTCTGCCTGGCTTTAGCAAACTGTTTGTCCTTCTTGTGCATCATCTTTAGAAGAGGCTTCCTTCTGGGACAACAGCCACGCAGACCAATTTGATGTGGTGTGCGGCATATGTCTGAGCACTGACAGGCTGACCCCCCTACCCCTTCAACCTCTGTCTGCAGCAATGCTGGCAGCACTCATATTTCTCTATTTCCCAAAGACAACCTCTGGGTATGACGCTGAACACGTGCACTAAACTTCTTTGGTCGACCATGGCGAGGCCTGTTCTGAGTGGAACTTCTCCTGTTAAACCGCTGTATGGTCTTGGCCACTGTGCTTCATCTCAGTTTCAGGGTCTTGGCAATCTTCTTATAGCCTAGGCCATCTTTATGTAGAGCAATAATACTTTTTTCAGATCCTCAGAGAGTTCTTTGCCATGAGATGCCATGTTGAACTTCCAGTGACCAGTATGAGAGAGTGAGAGCGATAAAACCAAATTTCCCACACCTGCTCCCCATTCACACCTGGGATCTTGTAACACTAACGAGTCATATGACACCGGGGAGGGAAAATAGCAAATTGGGCCCAATTTGGACATTTTCACTTAGGGGTGTACTCACTTTTGTTGCCAGTGGTTTAGACATTAATGGCTGTGTGTTGAGTTATTTTGAGGGGGACAGCAAATTTACACTGTTATACAAGCTGTCCACTCACTACTTTACATTGTAGCAAAGTGTCATTTCTTCAGTGTTGTCACATGAAAAGATATAATAAAATATTTACAAAAATGTGAGGGGTGTACTCACTTTTGTGAGATACTGTATAGATTAGGTTCTGCCAAAAGAGTTACTCCAAATATTGAGCTTATTGTATCTACCACATCCTCCTAATATCTATATAATTTAGGGCATCTCCAGAACATACAGTATGGATGAAATCTCCAGATGAATCCCCACAACTTGGACATGATGCATCTGAATGTCTCCCAAACAGACAATTTCTATGGTGTATAATATGCCCTATGTATTATAAAGTTCTGCATACATTTTTGTGATGGGGACAAGAATATTAGATCGACTGACTCTAAAATATGGTTCTGCTGCTCGTCTGTCAGCTCTCCCACATCTTCTACCCATCCTGTATTACATGGAAGATCCACCTCCTTTTCCAATGCTGCTAGATGTATGCTGGCATACAGCTTTGATATTAATCTTTTAGTGGAAATAGCTCTTAATAGAGTTTTTAAAAGAGGGGCGTTACTCCATTCTAACCATAGGCGTGCGCACAGGGTGTGCCGGGTGTGCCTGGGCACACCCTAATCACCCTGTGTCTGTTAGTGTAGGGCCAGATCTCCATCTTTGGCACTGAGGGTAGTGAGATACTCGGTGGAGAGGCGGCTGTGCTGTTGGCTCCAGCAGACAGTGAGGCTTGCCAGAGCCGCTCAGTGTGTGTGTTTGACACTGTCAGGTAATGTTACTGCTTGCAGGGGGAAAGACGAGCTGTCAAAAGTCAGGGGTGATGTCGGGGGTGGGCGGGACCGAACAGCTATCAAACACCAGCCAATGGGATGGGGTCTGGGCGGCCGCTTTGTTTATGTGGCTCCGCCTCTTTCTTAAGCAGCCCAATCATTGGCTGGTGTTTGACAGCTGCTCATCCGCCCACCCCCGACATCACCACTAAGTTTTGACAGCTGGTCTTTCTCCCTGAAAGCAGCTACATACATGAAAGTATCACACACACACAGTGGGGTACCAATGGGGGGGGGGGGGGGGGCAAGCCCTGGGGGGTGTCAGCCGGCATTCTCTGAGATCCCGCATCGCAGCGTGAAGGCAGCTGCAGTGGCAGCTCCTTCAGTCCGTGCTGCTAGTGGGGGCGGAGCCGCGATGGGAAGAAGGGGGCGGAGCCTCAGCGGGAAGAAGGGGGCGGAGCCTCGGCGGGAAGAAGGGGGCGGAGCCTCGGCGGGAAGAAGGGACGGAGCCTCACCGGGAAGAAGGTGAGTGCGTGCCCATTGCCCAAGTGTGTGTGCTGGATAGGAGGGGGATGGGGAAGCTGCATATAGAGGAATTCATATTTGCCTATTCTTTCTGCAGGCAGACTGAGCGCTTCTTGCAAGTCTCACTGTCTGCTAAATGTGAAACTCCCCCTCTCCCCTGTTAGTGTCCATAAGTGGTGCCCAGTAGTGCCACCTCATCAGTGCCCACCAGTGCCACCTATCAGTGCCCACCAGTGCCACCTATCAGTGCCCACCAGTGCCACCTATCAGTGCCCACCAGTGCCGCCTCATCAGTGCCCATCAGTGTCACCTAATAGTGCCTATCAGTGCCCAGCAGTGCCGCCTCATCAGTGCCACCTATCAGTGCCCACCAGTGCCGCCTCATCAGTGCCCATCAGTGTCACCTAATAGTGCCTATCAGTGCCACCTATCAGTGCCCAGCAGTGCCGCCTCATCAGTGCCACCTATCAGTGCCCACCAGTGCCGCCTCCTCAGTGCCACCTATCAGTGCCCACCAGTGCCGCCTCATCAGTGCCCATCAGTGTCACCTAATAGTGCCTATCAGTGCCACCCAGCAGTGCCGCCTCATCAGTGCCACCTATCAGTGCCCACCAGTGCCGCCTCATCAGTGCCACCTATCAGTGCCCACCAGTGCCGCCTCATCAGTGCCCATCAGTGTCACCTAATAGTGCCTATCAGTGCCCAGCAGTGCCGCCTCATCAGTGCCACCTATCAGTGCCCACCAGTGCCGCCTCATCAGTGCCCATCAGTGTCACCTAATAGTGCCTATCAGTGCCACCTATCAGTGCCCAGCAGTGCCGCCTCATCAGTGCCACCTATCAGTGCCCACCAGTGCCACCTCATCAGTGCCACCTATCAGTGCCCACCAGTGCCGCCTCATCAGTGCCCATCAGTGTCACCTAATAGTGCCTATCAGTGCCACCCAGCAGTGCCGCCTCATCAGTGCCACCTATCAGTGCCCACCAGTGCCCAGCAGTGCCGCCTCATCAGTGCCTATCAGTGCCACCTATCAGTGCCCAGCAGTGCCGCCTCATCAGTGCCACCTATCAGTGCCCACCAGTGCCGCCTCATCAGTGCCCATCAGTGACATCTAACAGTGCCTATCAGTGCTTCCTATCAGTGCCACCAATCAGTGCCCACCAAAGCCGCCTATCAGTAGCCATCAGTGATGCCTATTAGTGCCCAGAAGTGCTGCCAATAAGTGCTACCTCTAAGTGCTGCCAATCAGTGCCCATCAGTGCAGCCTCATCAGTGCCAGTCAGTGCTGAGAACAAGTGCCTATTAGTGCTGTCTATCAGTCCATATCAGTGCCTCACATGTAATTTCACCTGTAATACACATCAAAAGGAAAATAAGGCATACATCTTTTTCAAAACTTAGCAGTGATGGTGGAACCCCTCTACAGATATTTGCCATACAATTTAACTTAAGTGCAAAAACTTTTTAGTTGGAAGGTTCACACCAGTAGAGCACTTTGGAATTTTTATTTTTTAGATTGTTACACTTAATTTTATATGTTTTAGTTACTATTATAATGTAAATGATTGCACTTGAAGTTAATTTTCCACCACCCATGCTAAGTCCATGTCTTTATGGACCTTGCTTTGTGCACTGGTGCGCAGTCACGTTGGAACAGGGAGGGGCCATCCCACAAATTTGGGAGCATGAAATTGTCCAAAATGTCTTGGTATGCTGACTCCCTAAGAGTCTAAGGGACCAAGCCCAACCCCTGAAAAACACCCCACACTATAATCCCCCCTCCACCAAATGATGTGGACCAATGCACAAAGCAAGGACCATAAAGACATGGATGAGCCAGTTTGAGGTGGAGGAACTTGACTGGCCTGCACAGAGTCCTGACCTCAACCCGATATAACACCTTTGGGATGAATTAGAGCAAAGACTGCGAGCCAGACCTTCTCGTCCAACATCTGTGCCTGACGTCACTAATTTGCTTCTGGAAGAATGGTCAAACATTCCCATAAACACACTCCTAAACCTTGTGGACAGCCTTCCCAGAAGAATTGATGCTGGCATAATTGCAAAGGATGGGCCAACTCAATATTGAACCCTACGGACTAAGACTGGGATGCCATTAAAGTTCATGTGTGTGTAAAGGCAGGCGTCCCAGTACTTTTGACAAGTGTGTGTATATATATATATATATATATATATATAGTGTGTGTGTATGTTTACAAAGTGTATATATATACACGCATGCGTGTTTGAGCTTTGGGGTGCACACCCTAATGCAATAGGCTGCGCACGCCTATGATTCTAACCCTACCATTTTAAACTGAGCTGCCAATGCAGGTCTTATCTGCAGGTATTTATAAAAGCATTTATTCAAGAAACTGAACTCGTCGCACAGTTCCTGAAAAGTTTTTAATATCCTAGAAGAGTATAATTGTGAGAGTTGTTCAATTCCCTTCTGCTGACAAATTATTATAGTTCTTTAACCCACTAAGCTCTGATTAATTTTTATCAGAGTGGGGAATACTCTATGATCCCTGTATAAAAAAGCAAAGAAGGTGTTGCCTGCCATAGCTTTGGCATTGTAGCTCAGACCTCAATGACCCTGGCTCCAGTGCTTTAATCAGTGTAGGGTGCAGGGTACAGGCCAGCAATGCATGTCCAATAAAACAAACTGAGCCTTCTGCCAATGCACAGCCCTGTAAATGCTGCATCTGAGCTGCCAAAAATAGCTCCAAGGATTAGGTAAAGCTAATCCCGGAGGATTTGGCTGCTCAAAGACCAGGGCCTATTTTGCGATTCGGCACTACGGGACTTTAACGGACAATTGCACGGTCGGGCGACGCTGTACCCAAATAAAATTGATGTCATTTTTTCCCCACAAACAGAGATTTATTTTGGTGGTATTTGATCACCTGTGTGATTTTTACTTTTTTGCGCTATAAACAAAAAAAGAGCGACAATTTTGAAAAAATAACAATATTTTTCACAGTTAATCATATGAAATTCTCAAAAAATGCGGTCGGCAAGTGGTTAAGTATGTACCCCTTGTTAAAAGGGCTTCCAGATTCCAATAAGTCACCTCCCGCACCCCCACAACCACCTGGCCAGGGTTGTGGGGAGGAGGCCCTTGTCCTCATCAACATGGGGATGCCAGCAATTGTTTTTTTTCCATTCAGCTGATAACTCATGCATTGTTAAGGACGCAGTGGCTGGCTTGCTGGTCTGCTCCTTAACAAGCAGCTATTCACTGGTTGTTAAGGACACTGGCCCCATTAACCTTAAGGTTAATACGTAGCTTACACACTGTGCTAAACGATGGCAAAAAATGCTATAACATTAACATTTTTTGTCCAGCAGTTTTTAGCTTTCTAGTTTGCATGAATCCTTATAGTTATAGTGTTAAAGTTTTTTTTTTTTTTTTATTGGTTGAACTAGATGGACGTGTGTCTTTTTTCAACCTGACTAACTATCTAACTATGTAATTGTGTGCAGGAGCAAATTATTACAGTATGGTTACGTAATTAATATTTATATTAATACGTAATTATATAAAATATCCTGATGGGTATTATCATTGCTACTACAACTGTCATTTTTTTTTTTAACTGACTAATAGACAACCTCGTTATACTAAGGTCTAATATGCTGAAAATTACTTACTGTATATTAATTACAATATTGTCACAGTTGATACTGCTAGGAGCCTCAGAGAGAGGTTGCCGGGGTATCCTTTCAAAATTTGGCTCTTGGGACCTACAGTATGATCTCTAGTTATGTCCCTGCCAGTGAGTGAAGACTGTGAATACAGTAAAAAAAACTTTTTGATGAAGAGCAACAAGGCAGTGGGGGCGGTTAAAGGTACACTCAAGTTAAGGATGAAAAAATAGGGACAACTGTGATAAATCTCTGATTCTCCCAGTGGATTCTAGGGCGCCCGGTGCGTGGACCCAACTCTCGCATTCCGATGGACAAGATACTCTTAAATACTTGGGGGGTTTTATTTTCTCCACGGATTGGTGATTTTTGTAAGCTCAAATTCTATCCCCTCCTCCAGTCATTTAGGCAAAAATTGAAAGCCTGGGGATAATTTAGTCCTATCTCTCATAGGGAGAATACATTTTATAAAAATGAAACTACTTCCCCTTCTGCTCTATGTGTTTTGCCATTCTCCAGCGTGGATCCCAAAGTCGGTTTTTAAACTCTTCACTTCGCATGTCACAAGTTCTCATTCTCCCCGGTTGCTCCTACCCCAGAGACTGTGGACAGCCTGCCCTAATTTTTAATCATATTTTTGGCCACTATGCTTGCCCATGCCCATAACTAGGTAATCTCAGATGACACTAATGCCTCAGTGGTTCTACAGGCTGCCCATGTAGGCTCATTCAAGGCTCTTCAGAATATATAGTTTAGGGGCATTAAAGCCTCCGATCCTCTCACTTCTTCTATGAAATCAGTGGCCAGGGCATGGGTTTAAGTTGTGCCTAAAGTAGGAAGCTCCTCCACTTGTTACTCCCTTAACATTCCTTTTTGGATAATGATATGAGAGCATGTGAGGGGATCAGTCAGTACAAATGTTTAGCAGAAGTTTGACTTCTCTTTTACTTAAGGAATTCGATTGCTGCTAACCAGAAAACAGTACTATCCCCCCTGCCCTGAACCAACAGTCCGAAACAATATTCTGGTGAAATATGAGTGGCACTGAAATGTTCTGGGAGGTGATACTTGACCTGGAAGATTTGGTTAAGGAGGGAAAAGGGGTTTCTGCCCCCCTTTAAGGATTGGCAGGCCAAGAGTAGGGAGGGTCTAATCCAAAAAATATATTGCGATGAATCCTAATCTCTATGAATTTTACTCTATTCCAGACCCATCCCTTTGGGGGGATATGTGCAACATTTAAGCCACATCTATGAGAATGGCACTTTAAAGACATTTGACGTCCTTAAGCAACAGTTCAATTTACCCAATTCCTATTTCTTCAGATTCCTTCAGCTTTGCCACACCTTCTTTGCACAATTTGGGAATTCTCCATTGACCTTCCAGTCATCTGACATGGAATCGCTCCTGTAGGATGGGTCTCTCACAAAACTTCTTTCTAACATATATAAAGCCTTACAGCCTACTGTGCATCAGGACTTGGAGTAGCTATGATCTTCCTGGCTGGCAGAGCTTCTGGAACTGGATAGGGAGGATTAGGAAACATATAGGAATATCCCTTCTTGCAGCTAGTCCCTACTAGAGATAGACTAATTCAGTTCAAAATACTATATAGGATTATTTTACACCTTGTATGCTCCAAAGAATTTACCCAACTTGTCCTCCCCATATTTTGGGTTGTCTGGTGGACAAGTCCTAGTTCTCCAGTTTATTGCCAGTCTGACTACTCTTCATATCCCACCGCAAGCGAATATCTGTATCCTTGGATTAGTGGAAGCATTAGCCCCTACCAAGGCTGTTAGGGTGCTTCTGGGCCTTCTACTTTTTTATGTTAGGAAGCCTATTATTATGAAATGGAAGTCAGTTATTACTCCTAGCCTGAGTTTCTGTAAATTACTTGTGAACTCTGTCATTCCCCCTAAATAAAAAGATATACCAATCCTGTGGTATACACAAGATTTGGGATATATGGCTTGAATCCAATGTCACTACCATAAGCCAGTCCGAGTCTGAGGCTGTTAACAATGCTTCTTAATTTCATGCTGTACAATTGGTATGGTACAGGTCTTCCTGTGATCGAATTCTAGGGTTTTCTTTATGCTGTCCTGTTGGCAGTGCCCAAAAACATTTGAAATTAAATGTATCTTTCATGTTGGTTGAAGCTGGATGAAAGGCTTCTATGATGTTTAACGTCATCTTTGAATCCCAATACCTTGGCGGATTTCAGCAGCATTACGCGCTCTTGAGCAAACACTAAGGAGTTTGCTTTTTGTGTTTTTGTACTTTATGTTATGTTCTACATCGAGCTTAGGAATGCCCAGAGGCTCTGTTTTGTAACTCTTCACCTTTTAAAACTCAATAAAAAGACGTTTCAAAGGATGAAAAAATTGCTTTTAAACTGGCTCACCTTACATGTCCAGTGGCTCTAATTTTTATCCCAGCATTTATCTTGTGTGCATGGTTGTCAAGCTAACTAAATATCTATAGTTGTCATCATCCTCATCTTACTAATTTTCTTAATGATCCTGAATCCAAACTTTTAACGTACCCTCACCATTTTCTGACCCGTCTCTGAGATTTTGTGGCCTCACCACTCATAGTTGAGCATAAAATGTAAGTTGTTCAGCTCAGAATTATGTAAACTCATGTGTTTTATGTGTTTATTAACTGTTTTTATCACACCTGCAGTGTTTTAGGAATAGTATACGGGGTTTACCATTTTTTCTTGTTTCTTGGAGAAACCTGTGCTAAAAAAAATACATGTGCTACTATTACTAACCTCTTTTTTGAAAAGTGCTGGTTTCCTGGTTGTTAAGAACTACGAGCATAGCAGACGTCCACCAGAAAACCTAATTCAAAAGTTTTTTGAGAGTACGACCTTGCTAATATTATTGAAATCTGGCTGTTAGTTTGATAGTCAGGTCCCACTTAGTACGTTAGAAGAACTTTCTGTATATCTAGTTGGCTGCCCCCATCCGCACCTTGGAGCAAGCTCTGACACCTTTAATTTAGAAACAAAAATTTGTCTTCACACCTTTTTGCCTCCAGTAGTGACATGGGTATTGAATACTGCAGAGAACAACACCACATAATGATGTTGCAACAGTCTGCAACATTCTCCTGTGAGGTCACAGTAACTTAGTGGTCTACCTCCCAGGGGTCAGGTCCTTGACGCCCAGGGCATGGGTTGAGTGACCTTGGATGTCATTCAGAATGGTAAAGGGCTGATAATGGATTGCATAGTTCAGGAGTCAGGACAATTAATTTCTAAAATATTTTTTGAAAGCTGAAGTGGGGTTTTTACCCTAATTAGCCCTAATTAACCACTTCTTCCCCTTTTCCCTTAAAGGGGAACTTCACTTCTTCCTACTTATCCTCTTCCACCTTTTTTTCTCCTTTATGCATGAAAAATGTTTTCACACACCCAGTGGTGTTCTGTAGAAATGTGATGCTCCCCTGATTTTACACCTGGTCCAGCGCCAGCATCATCTCTAACGTCATTGGGAACCTTCTGTATGTTCCAGGTTCTTGCAGCTGGCCCCCTGATGTTAGACATACACTGCCATCATCAGGGGGCCGGCTGCAAGTACTAGGAAGAGACAACCAGACCCCTGATAGCTGCTGACATGTGAAATGAGACATTAATCTATTTGTTGGTTTTTATTAACATCTCACACCACTGTTTTTTTTTATTTTGGATATAAAATAAGATGTAACAAATAAACTTTAGAACAGATGTTTTGACAGAATCTGGTGTCCAGTCTCTTTCTGTTTTATCTGTTTTCTGTGATTGCATACTTGGTTTCGGTTTCAGCGTCTCAACCAAATAAAATCGTAAAAGGTATTAAATAAAAGTCTGATCCTGAGAGAGGAGCGGGGTAGGAGTGAGATGGGAGAAAGTCGGTGGGGAGGGTGATGGTACACTGTAAAGCCCGACTCCAGGGTAATCCCCCTACTTCTCCATCTCTAACTAATCACCAGTTGCGTACCTAGCACAACTTGCACCCAGGGCCCATCATTTTTTTACATTCAACCCCCCCCCCCCCCAAAAAAAAAGATAGTATGCAGAAATAAAGCAGCATTCACTGTGCCAAATTGTGTTTGTGGTTAATTTGTGTTAACAGTGGGAGGAACTTAAAAGGGCATGTGACGGCACTCACCATCACTGGCAGTGAAAGACAGATACTTAATGGTTTCAATTGCTTCAAGTGGGACAGTAATATTTGTCAGCCATGTATCTCCAGAAATATGTGAGATCTATTCCTGTTTGATTCTGAACATGTTCATTAAAAGAGCTAATCACATTGGCTTCTGTTCCATATCCTTCAATGTCAGAGACACAGGAACACCCCCCCCCCCCGACACACACACACACACTAGGTACAGACCTCTCAGTACAGACTGATCCCCCCCCCCCCAACATTACTAAATCCCCTCCCAGTACAGACCCCTCAGTTTGGTCACCAGTCCCTAATCTCCTGTACAGATGCCTAAGTACAGAAAAACCTCTCATCTCCCTAGAGCAAACTCTTCTCATTTTCCCCCTCACCAGGGTACTTATGTTTTTTCATTACCATTAATATGTAGACTTTTTTATGTTTTTCTTTGTCTTGTTTGTTATCAGCACTGCCTAAAAAAGTATTTAATTTGTAGGGAACGTCATTGTGCTTTGCATAAGATATGTCTTTTAGTGGTGATGTAAATAGGATATTAAAATTAAATGTACACATTTCATCTACCATGACACTGGTTGTTTTAAAACTATTAGTGGTTGAACTAGAAAAAATATCTTTTTTTCCTAACATTTTGTTGCATCAGTTTTGCCAGGTAATTACAGACAAAATAAAATCATTTTTTTGAAGACAATATCACCAAAGAAAATATTGCTTTCCCCGAAAAAGATATTAATATTTTACTTCAGTATTGGAAGTAATAGCAAAATTATTGCTGAATCAGTAGACCCATAGCTGATATATGAAGTTTGTCCTGGTCCATAATGCGTCTATAGGTGTCAAAGCTGAACTGGTTAAAGAGGACCTATCGTGCGATGTTAAAAGCCTGCAATAGTCTTTACAACCTGGGTAATGTATGAAATGCAATATTTTATGTACATGTTGGACCTGTATGTGCCATGTAATTTTCAGCAAAGTTAGCTTGCATGTTGCTTTGTGCACAAACCTAGAAAGCATTGGGTGAGTAAGGGTGAACTGGGCATGGCTTAAACAAATTGTGTCCAAGTTTGAATGTCCCCCTCTCCGTTGATCTGCACTCACCCTGTTCCCAGGCACGCTTATGTTATCACCTCTGCCAACCAGACCACAGTGATCCCTGTTTCAATGCTCAGTAATCTGGGTAGAAATCTGTGCTAAGGCGGAGATTGTGTTCACACTAAAGCAAACTGTGCTGGACTCCAGGTGGATTGTGAAGCAGAACACCTCTTCCAAGCTGTCCTAAACACGGTGCACCGAACTGTTCCTCAGCACTGTTTGGATCACTCACACTACACAAAGGAATCAGACCAAGGGGGTGAACAATGCCTGAGTGCAGTTACAACTACCAGTGTGAGTACACCCTAAGAATATGGTTAGGTCACACAGCCTGGATCTGCTATGTAGAAGAACCAACAAGAAACTGAGAGCTTTTTGAATTATGAGTTTTTTAAGAATAGTTATCACATATAACATTTTACATGTCTATTTACATACTGAATGTTATATCTTACTCCTGCCTGGGTATGGCAATGATTCCTAGATGTTACCAGGGCAGACACAGAAGATGTCATGACTTGCCCCATACAGAAATCTCATTGTTTGCAGGTCCAGTGTAAGCAGTGGGGGGAGTGCTATGTGGGAAGCTGAATCACATCCTAATAAACTAGTGACAGGAAAGAAATTTGAAATCTCAGTCATAAAATAAAGTCTAATATATCACCATGGCTGTTTAACATGTTACAGCTGCCAAAAGCAGTACTAATGTTTCCAAGTTAGATGTGCTTATTTTTTCATCCTTAAAGAACTCCTGAAAGCCAGGACTTATATAAGACTAAATACAACCAGCTAATGCTTTCACCTATTTTCCTAGCAACAGCAACCCCACACATTTGCAGCCCACTATTTGACATCTTTGAAGCATTTGAATACTTCCTCCACTGCATCCAAGAAAGTTTGCATTGCGTTATGGCAATGTGAGGTTAATAAAGAAACACAGAGGAGCAAAAATGTGAATGTTTCTTGGTAGTTGGAGGTATAAAAAAACTTCTTTCTATTTTCCCAGTCCATCTGCTTTTAAAAGTGGTTGTAAAGGCACAAGGTTTTTTTTTTATATTCATGCATTCTATGAATGAAGGTAAAAAACCTTCTGTGTGTAGCAGCCCCTCCTAATACTTACCTGAGCCCTCTCTCGATCCAGCTATGTCCACGAGATCCTTGCCTCACTGAGGACCGCACTCCTGATTGGATTTTGGCAGCAGTGGGAGCTATTGGCTTGCTGTGGGGGAACCTGGCAGGAGGGAGGAGCCAGGAGCACCAGCATGGGACCCAAGAAGGGGAGGATCCAGACTGCTTTGAGCAAAACCATTGCATAACATGTTTGTTTAAAAAAACAAGGCTTTAATAGCGCTTTAAATCCAATCTTTCACTTCCCCCTGTCCCTGATTAGCTATGGGTTGCCTCCTTTCTTTCTGCCTTCTTCCATTTTCTCTGCAAGCTGTTGATCATTTGGCATCCCCTTACCCTCTGTGATGATCAGCTGGCTTTATGCCTCTTTTATACCTCTGCTAGCCCCCCCCATCTACTTCCCAAGTTCATCTTCAGCCATTAACCTGTTTCCTCCTTCTGAAGGATATATTATGTTATCATTTTGGGTTTCTGTTGGCAAGCACCGCAGAGGAAGAAGATCTGGAAGTACTTGGCTCAGATGTTTGCAAAATGAGCAAGCAGTGTGGCTAGGCAGTGGGAAAAGGGAATAGAATTCTAGGATGCATCACTGGAGGGGTCCCCAGCAGGAGGAAGGAGGTCCTGTTCCCTCTATATAGATATTTGTTCAGCCATCATTTAGAATACTGTGTCCAGCGCTGTCCTGTTCCCTCTATATAGATCTTTGTTCAGCCATCATTTGGAATACTGTATCCAGTTCTGGAGACCTCACATACTGAAAGATATTGATAAGAAAGAACAAGTCAGGAGAAAGGTAACAAAAATGGTAAAAGGTTTGGGGGATAAAACATATCAGGAGCAAGTTCAGGAACTTAAAGCGGAGTTCCACCCGAAAATGAAAGTTCGTTCCATCTCCTTGCTCCGGGTCACCTGAAAAACAAATGGATAATCGCAATTTTTTTTTTTACTTACCTTGTTTAGAAGATAATATACTCACCTTACTTCCTCTTCCTCCCCTCGGCGGCCACGGCGATTCGTCACTTCCTGGCTTGCAATGATTCCTGGGAGCTGAACGTCATCGCTCCCAGGAATCAATGCGCCTGCACCGGCCTGACGTCAGTTCCGGTTCAGGCGCCATCATACCTTGCTAAACAGCTTCTGGGCATGCCTAGAAGCTGTGCAGGGATGACGCTGCAGCCCCGGAAGTGACGGCGGGGCCGGCGCAGTGCATCGTGGGACCGAAGAGGACGGAAGAGGATGCAGAAGAGGATCACGCTGGCTTCAAGCTGCCCCCACCTGAGATGGCAGCGCTGGAGAAGACATTTTCAAGATAAGTATTTCTTCTTGCAGGTAAGTGCAACCCAGGACAGTTCAGAGACTAGCCATTGTGGAATGCACTAGCCCTGACTGTCCCGGGGGGTATTTTTATGTATTTTTTTGTTTTTTAGGTGGAACTCCGCTTTAATATGTACAATCTGGAGGAGAGAAGGCAAAGGGGAGACATGGTTGAAACCGTAAATACATCAAGGGGGTGAATAAGGTTCAGGAGGAAAGGATTTTCAATATGAAACCAAAATCAAGAACGCGGAGACATGACCTCAAACTAACTGGAGGAAAGTTTGAAACTAACTTATTTTACTGAAAGGGTAGTTGATATTTGGAATAGACTTCTAACAGAGGTAGAAAGTCAGTCAACAGTAAATGGCTTCAAACATGCTTGGGACAAACATGGATCTATTGTCAGACAAAGAGGTTAACAAAAAAACAAAGGAAAAAGAGAAAAAAAATTTACAAAAACATATATAAATTATACAAAAAAAGGCATACTCGGACCACTTAGTCTTTTTTTTTTTTTTTGCTTGTGCATGATAAGACCATGGAAGTCTGCAGGTATGGGAAATTCCTCTTGTAAAATGAACAGCCTATTTGCTGTTCAACCATGACTTAAGGATGACAGCAAATGCTGTTACCTTTTCACAGGAATGTTCCCCACTTAGTTATTGAGATGAAGGTCTGCTTACTTCCTTTATCCAATTAGGTTGAAGCAAAAATACAATTTTTTTTTTTTTTACTTGCACAGGATTTTGTATTCTTTGTTAAATTATCACCCCATTCGCTAAGGCTGGCCATACATTATACAATTTTCTTGTACAATTTTCCTTTAGATTTAATAAAACCATATAATATGAGGTCAAACCTAAACACTTTCAGTTTGTATGCAATCAGGCAGGCCCTTGCACTACATAGCTGAAGGTAAATCTGAAGGAAATTGAATATTAAAATTGTATAATGAATGGGCAGCTTTAGCTAAGACAAAATTCCTTTGCAAAGTGTAAATTCCCCTGCACAGTAAACAGCCTATTTGGCTATACTAAATCAAACCCAGGGCATATTGTTTTTAAAGGAGTCAGATCTGACAGGCAGATGTATACTGAGAGGAAGGGTCATTACAAAGGGCACTACTAAAACAAGAGGAGCAACCAATATAATTAGCAATCATGGATGATCAGGCAGGTGTCTTATTATATTAATCCAAGCACACCTTCTCTGAAGAGGTTTGAGTCAGGATAGGTAAATACAGTGCAGCCGGAAAGTATTCACAGGGCTTTTTCCACATTTTGTTATGTTACAGCCTTATTCCAAAATGGATTAAATTCATTATTTTCCTCAAAATTCAACAAAAAATACCCCATACTGGCAATGTGAAAGAAGTTTGTTTAAAATCTTTTCAAATTTATTAAAAATAAAAATGTACATAAGTATTCACAGCCTTTGTCATGACACTCAAAATATAGCTCAGGTGCAACCTGTTGCCACTGATTATCCTTGAGATTTTTCTACAACTTGATTGGAGTCCACCTGTTGTAAATGCATTTGATTGGACATGATTTGGAAAGGAACACACCTGTCTATATAAGGTCCCACAGTTAACAGTGCATAAATAATAGGAGTAAGTATAAAACACCCACTCAACCCAGCGCTATTATAAAATAGGAAATCTGAATACAAAGCAGCCGCTATAAAAATCAAAAAGTGGCAATAGGTGTATAATGAGAATCAAAAGGAGGCTCGCATACACTAGCAGCGCTAATTAAAATGACTTGTGTAAAGAAACAAATGCATCAAATATTATACTCTACAAAATAGTGTCCATTCAAAGTGAGTAATATCCACAAATGCTGAATAATATAGTCCATATATTGAATAAAATCCTGGAGTGCAAGCCTGTGAACCCCGTGGCGTTTCCTGTTTAGGTGGACCACCGTCACCACACCTCGGAAAAAAACGTGCCCCCCTAGGTAGTAAAAACTCACCACAGGATGGGAAAAAAACACCTTGGATGGGATATAATTCCAGAATGTGGTAAACGAATTCCAGGTAAATGCTCTCCGGATTGCCCAAACTCTGATATATGATCAGGACTTCAATTCAGCATAAACCGCACCAGACACCTCAGATCATGTATGGGAAAAGAAAGGGGGAGGACCCATAGTGTAATTCCGTAAACACTACTTTATTAAAATTCCCAATCCCCCATACAAGATACACTCACAGTGTTAAAATCAAATAGTAGCATGTAGAATAAAGAGAAGAGTCCGTCGTGTGCCGGTAACTCACCGCTACCTATTAGGGAAACCGGAGCTCCAGCGCACCGACTCTGTGTGACAGCTGATGGATGCGTGCTCACGCCCTTACATGTTTCGTCACACGGACTTCTACGGAGGGCGCGAGCACGCACCATCACGCTCCTCTGAAATACATACACAATCCGGAAGAGGAAAGGGACATCATCCAATCACCGGCCCGCGCCCGTGACCGCCCATAAGAGACACATGGACCAATCACCGGCCAGTGCCACGGCTCAGAACAGTCCCCCTCACCTCCAACCCGGAAGGTAAACTATCACATTCCGGAAAAAATAATAACACGACCCGAGCCAATCAACGGCATGTGACCGGAACCACCCATTTAGGACCCGCGGACCAATCACCAGCCAGGGTCGCTGCTCGGACCATCACCTCCATAACCCGGATAGTAAATATGCCCAACCATTTTCATTGGATAAGGCTCTTGGAAAAAAACTCATGTATCCTCTCCTCACCGGTGTAAACGGTGCCCGGAAATATAAAACATACTTCCTGCCAGGATGCAAACAACCAGATCCTAGGAGATTCATATACATGTAGCCAAATTGTATTATCTACCCCCGGGGGATTCCTTATGTGGGTATCCCCGGGTATACATTTCTTTTAACATTTACATAGATGAATCCATGCTAAATGTTATTTTACATGCTACTTTACAAAATATAAAATCAATTATGGACACATGTAAAATAGTTAGTTAAAAAGAATATGACCAAAAACTCTAAAAACAATCAATAAATATGAAATATGCAATCCTCTTATTTAAAAGTATACATACTAAAATACTATGTTACAATTAGAACGTCACAGAAAGAAGGTAAAAACATAACTGATAAGTGGATACACATATAGGAAGGGGAGGGTTTATTTTCGGACCCCACCTAAATAGCACATCAATCACGCACAAGCACATGACAGTCTATAAGACTTGGGCCAAAATAATTAAAATAGACATCTGCATACTGCTTTAATAGTTGCTAATGAAGCAGTTAATATCTAGCTCAACATTTAACCCATTAGGGTGCAATGCGTTCGTGAGGTAGATCCAGTGAGTCTCTCTCTTCGAGAGTTCACGCACTCGGTTAGAGCCCCTCCACACTGGATCCACTTTCTCGATACCCCAAAATTTAAGATTTGTTGGGTCTTTATTATGGTGACGTTTATAGTGCATTGAAACACTGTGATGTTTAAATCCCTTCCTGATGTTGGCAAGATGTTCGGCTATACGGACACACAATTTCCTCTTGGTGCGGCCTATATAAATATAACCGCATGGACATTCCATAGCATAAACAACGTGTGTGGTATGACACGTGATAAGATCTTTAATCTCAAATGTTTGGTTATTAGCCGAAGAGTGGAAAGAGGTAAAATTACGTAAATGTGTCCGTACTTGTCTGCAGGCCTTACAGTGTCGACAAGCATAAAAACCACTTCTTTCATCCCAAAACATTCTCGGCTTGACTGGGGGATCCAACACCTTTTGGACCACCTGGTCCCCAAAGGTTGGACCCCTCCTGTAGATGAAAGAAGGGGAAGACGGTAAAACTTTTCCCAGGATGCGATCCATACACAACACATTCCAGTGCGTTCTTACTACATCTTCTATTTGTTTATGTTGTGTGTTGTACTGTGTAATGAAGCTCCACTCATGATTAGTAGTGGAGCTCCTATTGCTAGGTGCCAGACATGTATCTTGGGACAGTTGGGCTACTGCATTGATGTCCCTATCAAGATGTACGGGATTATATCCCTTGTCCACAAACCTCTGTTTAATCACTGCCGCTTGGGCCAAAAAATCACTGTCCAATGAACAGTTTCTCCTAACTCTCAAAAGTTGGCCTTTAGGAATATTTTTGAGCCAACTGTTGTGGTGGCCACTCTGAATGGGCAGATAGCCATTCCTATCTGTGGGTTTGAAGTAAACCTTCGTATGTAAGATGTTATTACTTAGCATAACTTCCACATCCAGATAGTGAATGGATAACCTACTCCAATTAAACTCCAAACAGATATTATTATGATTGGAGTTCAATTCAGATGCAAATTTATCCAAAGTACTTTCCGGTCCCGACCATATGAAAAATAGGTCGTCTATGTATCTGCGGTACATAAGGAGCTCTGATCTTTGTGCTCCATATATGTAATGATCCTCCCATTCCCCCATGAAGAGGTTCGCCAAACTAGGCGCAAATTTCGCGCCCATCGCAACTCCTCTTTTTTGGTTATAAAACATCCCGTTATACCAAAAGTAGTTATGCGATAGGCAAAACTCGAGTACATGCTGCAAGAACCTCTTCTGGGGGTCAGGGATATCAGATCTTTTACTAAAAGCCCAATTAAGGGCTAAGAGGGCATCCTCATGTTGAATTATTGTATATAGGGATGCTACATCCGCAGTTACCAGAAATATATCTGAATTAGTGGGCAAAGACATTTGTTTCAAAGACAACAGGAAGTCTTTCGTGTCCTTCAGATATGACCTCAATTGTATGACACTGGTCTGAAGAAAAAAGTCCAAATATTCACCCAGCCTTGAGGACACAGAATTTATGCCATTAACGATTGGCCGGGCTGGGGGATTAGTTTGGTCTTTATGGACTTTCGGGAGGGTATATATTGTTGGAACTCTGCTGAAACTAGGCATCAGGTATCTTTTTTCTTTCTTGGTTAAAATGTATTTTTTTCATACCCAAACTCCACCAAGAGATTAAACTCTCGTCTGTACTGAGAGGTTGGATCTCCCCTCAGTAATTCATATGTTTGGGTGTCTGATAACAATTCCAAGAGTTGTTTGTGGTAGAATTCTTTTGTGAGAATCACCACCCCTCCGCCCTTATCAGCAGGTCGAATGACCACGTCCTTCCTTTTCTCTAAGGACTCAAGACCTTCCTGTATATACCGTGGATTCACTCCCTTTTCTGGTTTAATTTTATTCAAGTCTCTGATCAAAAGGTTCTTAAAAACTTCTACATATTGATTGGAGGGCTGTGGAGGATTGAACAGGGACTTATTCCTTAGTCCACTGTCAACTGACCTTCCCTGTAAATTTATATTGGACGGGACCGTATTAACTGTACGATTAGAGCTCAAAAAATACCTCTTGAGATTAATTTTTCTAATGTATTTGTGTACATCCACAAACACATTAAAGTTATTAACAGGTTTATGTTTTGCACATTTTAACCCTGCGTTAAGGATGTTAATCTCCTTGTTATTGAGAGGGATTTGCGCTAGATTGTATATGCCCTTTAATCTATTACCCTCCTTCTTTTTCTGTTGTTTGGTGATTGGATGATGTCCCTTTCCTCTTCCGGATTGTGTATGTATTTCAGAGGAGCGTGATGGTACGTGCTCGCGCCCTCCGTAGAAGTCCGTGTGACGAAACATGTAAGGGCGTGAGCACGCATCCATCAGCTGTCACGCAGAGTCGGTGCGCTGGAGCTCCGGTTTCCCTAATAGGTAGCGGTGAGTTACCGGCACACGACGGACTCTTCTCTTTATTCTACATGCTACTATTTGATTTTAACACTGTGAGTGTATCTTGTATGGGGGATTGGGAATTTTAATAAAGTAGTGTTTACGGAATTACACTATGGGTCCTCCCCCTTTCTTTTCCCATACATGATCTGAGGTGTCTGGTGCGGTTTATGCTGAATTGAAGTCCTGATCATATATCAGAGTTTGGGCAATCCGGAGAGCATTTACCTGGAATTCGTTTACCACATTCTGGAATTATATCCCATCCAAGGTGTTTTTTTCCCATCCTGTGGTGAGTTTTTACTACCTAGGGGGGCACGTTTTTTTCCGAGGTGTGGTGACGGTGGTCCACCTAAACAGGAAACGCCACGGGGTTCACAGGCTTGCACTCCAGGATTTTATTCAATATATGGACTATATTATTCAGCATTTGTGGATATTACTCACTTTGAATGGACACTATTTTGTAGAGTATAATATTTGATGCATTTGTTTCTTTACACAAGTCATTTTAATTAGCGCTGCTAGTGTATGCGAGCCTCCTTTTGATTCTCATTATACACCTATTGCCATAGTTAACAGTGCATGTCAGAACACAAACCAAGCCATGAAGTCCGAGGAATTGTCTGTAGACCTCCGAGACAGGATTGTATTGAGGCACAGATCTGGGTACAGAAAGATTTCTGCAGCATTGAAGGTCCCAATGAGCAAAGTGGCCTTCATCATCTGTAAGAAGAAGATGAGGAAGAAGTTTGTAAAACATCAAGACTCTTCCTAGAGCTGGCTGCCCGGCCAAACTGGGGAGAAGGGACTTCCGAACCCGATGGTCATTCTGACAGAGCTCCAGTGTTTCTCTGTGGAGAGAGGAGAACCTTCCAGAAGAACAACCATCTCTGCAGCACTCCACCAATCAGGCCTGTATGGTAGAGTGGCCAGACAGAAGCCACTCCTCAGTAAAAGGCACATGACAGCTCGTCTGAAGTTTGCCAAAAGGCACCTGAAGGACTCTCAGACCATAAGAAACAAAAATCTCTGGTTTGATGAAACAAAGATTGAACACTTTGGCCTGAATGGCAAGCGTCATGTCTGGAGGAAACTAGGCACCCCTTATCACCTGGCCAATACCATCCCTACAGTCAAGTATGGTGGTGGCAGCATCATGCTGTGGGGATTTTTTTCAGTGGAAGGAATTGGGAGACTAGTCAGACTAGAGGGAAACATGAATGCAGCAATGTACAGAGACATCCTTGATGAAAACCTGCTCCAGAGCACTCTGGACCACAGACTGGGGCAAAGGTTCATCTGCCAACAGAACAACAACCCTAAGCACACAGCCAGGGTAACAAAGGAGTGGCTACGGGACAACTCTGTGAATGTTCTTGAGTGGCCCAGCCAGAGTCCAGACTTGAACCCGACTGAACATCTCTGGAGAGATCTGAAAATGGTTGTGCATTGTAACTCCCCATCCATCCTTATTGAGATTGAAGAGTTCCTGAAAAGAAGAATGGGCGAAACTGCCTAAAAATAGGTCTGCCAAGCTGGTAGCATCATACTCAAAAATACTTGAGGCTGTAATTGGTGCCAAAGGTGCTTCAACAAAGTATTGAACAAAGGCTGTGAATACTTATGTACATGTGATTTTTTTTCCTTTTTTACTTTTAATAAATTTGCAAAGATTCTAAATAATCTTCTTTTAAGTTGTCATTATGGGGTATTGTTTGTAGAATTTTGAGGAAAATAAAGAATTTAATTTATTTTGGAATAGAGTAACATACCAAAATGTGGAAAAAATTAAGTGCCATGAATACTTTCTGGATGCATTGTACATAAAAAAAAAAAAGACAACTGACTGTATGCATTTTCATAAAAATAACATAATATATCCTCAAACATCAAAACGCCTCACAAAATCTCTAGCTTCCTATCCAACAGTTTGAGGTTTTCGTAGCCGTATTAGTGCACTTGTGACTGAGACAATTAAATACTGTCCTTAAAACTTTTTTTATTTGTACTAAAATACAATTTTTCAGGACAAGCAGTACTGCTTGGATGAAGGGGGACATACCCCAAAGCTTGTCCTGAAAAATTGTATGTTAGTGCAAATAAAAAAAGTATCACGAACAGTACTTAATTGTCTCCAGCCAACAGTTCCAAATGCTTTGCTGGCTCACACAGCCATTCAGTTGTTAGCATAGAAGGATTCTTTGTTGGTTCCATCAGCACTCCCCTTCCAACCAACACATTTACAGAGCTCCACCTTTAAACAGGATAAATTAGTCTGAATTGTTTTTGGCCTTTAAGTGATTCATTAAACACTCAAATTCATTGCTGCTATTGAGATAATATTTTAACTGGACAAGCATTATTTGGTTAAGTGTGCCATTTCAGCTTTACATGCAGGGATTGTAAATTGATTGTATATCTGGGGTGTATAGGATTTTAACTTGCATGCAATTTGGTATTTGTTTGTAATGTACATTTTCACCACATTCACTGAGCTAAAGAAAATTTCCGAAAGCGAACAGCCTTGTCGTCTTTGGTAAAGCAACCCCTTTATTTATCGGTTGTTGAGCAAAGAGGGCACAGGACTGGAGCAAAAGACTGCTAGAACTTAAAATCTCTATATGAAATGCAATAAGAAAAATATTAAATAGCACACATGCGCTATTACACATAAAAAACTACTTTCACGTTAACATTAAAAAAAAAAAAAACACTAAAAATATAGTTACCATTTCTGTAAGAAAGCACAAGTATCAGGTACACCTGCAAAGATTACTACAAAGTTACAAACACTGCAGAATTTATAAATTGCAAATAGAAGAATAGATAAAGCTCTACACATTCCAAGAAACATGGTGTCTCCTTCTATATGTCAACAACACACAATAAAATCTGCTGTAAACAGTAAAAGATTACTGGAGCATTTCATTCAGCAGCAGTGATTTAAGTGAAGGTGTGGGAGTTGCTTACACCAGCTTACATTCCTCCCTGACTCCAAATGAGAGGCATATCCAACTAATATCATGGGTGAGGTCACATTTAGAGGGTTGGGAAAGAAGTAATCATGATTGCTGCACTGGATTTGTCATCTCATCTTTCTAGTACACTTTAATTTCACATGGGTTTCAGACTTTCCCTTTCTTTTTTCCCTGTTTGATGTTCCAGATCATTATGTTTCCTTAAAAAAGGATTAATATTGTAAGAACTTTGCAAGCATATATACTGTATGTCTAATATTCTTTGAACATATAGTACCATAAAAACAGTAACTTTATGGGGGTATATTTTCCGTTTCCACTATTTTGATAACCCCCATTTTGCTAACTATTTATTTATTGTTTTTTTGAAAGGTGAAATAATTTGGTATTGTTATTGTATACCATAGAGCAGTGGTCCTCAACTCCGGTCCTCGGGGACCACTAACAGGCCAGATTTTAAGTATTACCTTGGGGAGATGCAGACTAGAGTACTGTAATCACTGAGCAGCAAATGAGATCACCTGTGATGTAATTTAGTTATCTTGCAAACCTGGCCTGTTAGTGGGTCCCGAGGACCGGAGTTGAGGACCACTGCCATAGAGTGGTGGAGTTGTCATCTTTACAATATAAATACTTGGACAGTTAACAAGATATTCTGTACAATCATGGTAGACATGAAAGTTAAAGTGTATCAATAGGCAAACTCTAATTGTTTTGGATAGAGTGGGAAGGGGGTTAGACCTTTTGACTGAGATTGTTTCAATCCCTCTAGTTCCTCCTGTTTTGAACTGTATTGTAACTGTATTGTCTTCCTTCACATTGTAAAGCGCTGCGCAAACTGTTGGCGCTATATAAATCCTGTATAATAATAATAATAATAATAATAATCTCAGTCTGTGTTACCGTTGGGGAGATTCATCCCTTTAGTAGTACTGGTGACCATTGCCACTACGAATGAAAGTGATGGGAAATCAAACATTTTGGAGTCTTTCCCAGGCAAGAGGTGAGGGGGAAATGTTCCAATGAAGACACCTATTGCAAGAAATTTGAATCAAAGAATTTATCTGTAAGACCAGGATCCTGCAGTCAAACATGGGTAAGATACAAGTGAAAAACTATTCCTCTAATTCAGTCTGTTCTGCTACTGGCTTACTGTATCACAGATCTGGCAGACTCAGCCTAAGATCAATCACCAAAATAGTGATGGAGTCTGAAGATTTATTTAACGTGCAAGAGGCAGTGTAAAACTACAAACAAATAAAAAATGTATACACAAAAAATACCGTATATGATGACACAAATATTTAAATAAACAGTACAGTACAATGAAAATGTGTTAATATATGGACTGTCATAAGGCTGGACTGAGTTGGATAGGATATATCTAGCTGCAGCTGGCTAGCATAACAGAAACTCCACAGGGGAGTCTATGATAGTCCCCAAATACAAAATGATAATAAGTAGAGTTTCTACCTGCGATAATGTGAACAAACATTGACATTTATTAAGCTGCAGACTTTCTCGACATTTTTAACCCAGAGGAAACCTAGAAAAAATGTTAAGGTCTAAGGGAACCCCTGAAGATTAGTCCATTGCAGGTCATTGGCAAAATGCCCCTTACATTGGTGGGGTCAGTGGGAAAAAAAACCCACATACAGTGGTGGCCAGAATGTCCAATGCACCATTGGATGGGAGGTCAGTTAGCCACAGTTTGAGGAACCCATAGCCACCTCTGGAGGAACCCAAAGGTTCCAAAAAATCCTGTTTGAGAATGGCTGCTGTAATGTATAAAGCCAGTTGATAAGCTGTGTAATGAATAACATTGAAACAGGGGTGCCATCAATGCCAGGTTTTGGTAAAACTGTGTATACCCTTTCTAAGCAGAGCTGAGAGGTACTTCATATGTATTAAAAAAAGTATCTTTCACAGGATTCAATTTTTTCCACTGTGGAGACATACTTTATTAATCTTTGTTTTGTTCTATAAATTTGTTAGTTAAAGTACATGATCACCAAAATGAAAAAAACGTCCCCTTACTGCAAGCTAATCCCTTACCTTATATGTATGTTTAACCTTAATCACTAAAGTCTCATATAAGATTTAACATGTTCTATAGGACCCTGTTTAAATCCATTGATGTCAGAGGAATATCTGATCATCTCTGGTTCAATAGCAATCGAAAATAAAAACGGGGATAGAGAGCACTGCAGGTGTGTGCCACATTGTAATTTAAACTGATTAGGCATGCAATGGGTTATTCAAATTCTTGCACAGGAATCCTGATATATAATTTTAAATTATTTTATAATAAATTGGGGTCAAAATTAAAATTTTCTATCACTAGCCCTCAAATAAGACCATTCAATACTATCAAAGTATGTTGAGCGGTAAGAACATGGATGCATCCTTACCTGATTTTAAAATAGCCACCAGTATCGCCTTATACGTAGATGCTGGAATTTAATGAATTTCAAAATATCCATTATAAGTGGCTAAAAATAATGGCTAATAATAGGTGGCTGATAATAATGGTAAGTGATGTCACGGAAATCCTAATGGTTTGTACAGGGTAAAATGTATGTCTCTCTGAAATCCATACCTCTTTTAATACAAGAAATTATGTTGCTAGCTTTAGAAACTGCAGCTTGGTATTGCATGATAATATACAGTTTATGCCCTACCAGAACACTCAGACCCTTCTCAATCATTGACTCCACCAGCTGTTCTAGATTGTATGATGCATGCATGTTTTTGCCCAAAGTGCATTTATTAACATTAAACCTCATTTGCCCAATGAAATAGTGCAATGAGGTCACTTTGTAAGTTGGAGACATCCTGTAAGGACAATTTTTTACTGCACAACTTGGTGTCCTCTGCAAACAAAGAAATTGTACTTTTAATCCTAAACTCTATACAATTTATAAACAGGTTAAAAAGTAAGGATCCTAACACTGAACCTTGAGGTACACCACTAATAACCTTCTAATAACTATTCAGAGTATGAATCAGTAATCACTACTTTTTGAATACTGTCTTTTAGTCAGTTTTCTATCCATTTACAAACTGAATTTTCTAAGCCTGTAAACTTTAACTTACGCATTAGCTGTGTTTGGAGTCAAACACTTTTGCAAAATCCAAGTATGCTATACCCACAGCCACTCCTTTATCTAAGTTTTTACTTACCTCCTCATGAAAAGAAATCAGATTCGTTTGTCTTTATTAAACCTTACCAACTATGTAACTATTGCGGTTGTCAGATGGATGCTGTAACTGAGCACCAATGTGATGCCACTGAGATATGGCCAACACATTAGTGCCTTTGCTGAATGAAGCATACCCTGTTACCCTAGGGAATCACAGTCCTGCCCCCCACCACACACAAGCAGGGATTTATAGGGCTCTTGCCATAAGGGGTGAGCCTGAGCTGGCAAGTCAACAATGATATTGGAAGAGGGGAATGGGACACAGCTCAGTCCCACAAGACTGCGGGATTTTGTTTAAATCCTGGAATAGTCACTCAGGATCTGGGATGGTATCTCTATTATTACTTTTAAATTGTAATACCAGTGGGTATGTAATATCTGTTTTAAATAATTACCAAGTTGCTCGTCTTAATATGTCGTTTTAGAGGTATTTAAAATACTATAACATTGTTGGAATATAGTGACAATATGTGAGAGTTAGAGACTACTATGCCCCTTTCTCTTTCTATTGCCCCTATTTATGCAGATGGCTGCTGAGCCCCTGCTATGGTTGCTAATAAATTCCCTACTTTGTCTCCATTTTCAAACTAATGTTGCTTTAGAAATGCTTATGTTCTGCCTTCTTCAATGCAATTTTTTCACTAGATACTGTGCCTTTTCCAAATTTTTCAAAGTAATTCTAGAAGGACTAATATTATATTCCTCGTCCATTCTTTTCACTTGTACCAACAGATTCTTCTCCCATTTCCCTATGTTTGCTTTAACAACTGTGATTTGTTTCACTAGTAGCCCTCAGAGATATGCCTTCAAGGCATCTAGACTGCCAACAGAAAAGCCGAAGAGTTATTCCACTCCAAAAATCATTAAGATCAGAATCAACAGAAGAGGACTCTGGGAACAATCTTATCCAATAAGTTTTTGGTCTTCAAGGAAGAGAAGTATCTCTACTATTACTTTTAAATTGTAATACCAGTGGAGAATGATCAGAAATTCCCTTATCCATATATTCAATCTTATAAATTATTGCTATGATGTTAGGAGAACCAACTGCTAGCTCTATTCTAGGTAATGTTGCATGCGGTTTAGGGAAATATTTTCTCTCTCTAGGGTGTATTATACGCCATATAGCTATTAAACCTAGCTCCTGTAGTAGCTTTCCAAGAGATAAAAGACAACCATGAGATTATGCCCCAGGAGGATGATGTCTATCCGTTTTGGGGCATTATAAAATTGTTAAAATCTCCTACTACAATAAGAGACTCAGATTATTTGAACTATATTTGGAAAGGAATTTCATCACTTCACTAGGATATGGTGAAGGAATATAGATATTACCAATTTTACACACAATGCAATACAGTAAACCAATTATAAATACATATATACCTTTCAAATCCACCTCTTTCTGAATACAAGTGAGCTGTACCATCCTATGTGTAGGTTTACTAGCACCATGTAAATATAAAAAATAACAAGAATGTACTTCCTAAGTGTAAATGAAACTTAGTAAATACTTCACTGTATCTGACATAACATGTCTTTACAAACAAATTATAGCAGACTGGTATTGTTTCATTAAAGCGGAACTTTACCCTAAAGGGGAAGTTCTGCTTTAAATAACCCTCCCTAGCTCATCTAACAATATTCAAAGTTAATGTCTCTGTATCTAGTTTTGTCAGGTATCCACTTCCACTTCTGCTGGAATCACTTAGGTGATTCCACCAGTAGTTGTCCCCCTTTTTCCTCCCTGCCCACAACCTCTTGGGACATGTCACAGGTGCCAAGAGGCTGCAGGACCATTCACAAAATGCAGTGCAACTCGTCCTGTCTGTGAAGCCACAGGGATTTACAGCCGGCTTCCCACAGATTTGCTGGGGACCCAAAAACCGGCCAAGAAATGGCTCAGATGATGCTGGAGCTGGATCCCTGGACAGGAGTGTCTTAATAAAAGTCAGCAGCTACAGTATTTGTAGCTGATAACTTCTATTTTTTTTGCTACAGACTGAAGAACCTGTTTAATTGAAAGATTGCATTTGGCTTAGTGCAATTCACCATCCCTTGTACATTTCAAGAAACCATGTAAAAAAAAAAAATGATTCATGTTTCAAAAAAACATTCTCAAAAAATATATAACTAATTATAATATAGTAACACGTCTTCCACAGCTCCAACCAGACAATACATATAAATGATAATGTGAAATAGCATTCCCCCTCCCAATTAAAATTGCAGCTACTTTAGCCCAGTGGACCAAGAAAGTATACAAAGAACCAAGAAAATACAATAGTAGCTGCTCAAGCTTGGTATTAGGGGATCAGAAGGAGACAGAGAAAAAAAAAAAACACCAACACTCAGATTTTCCATCAGTAACATAAAGGAATAAATCCTGAATTGGCAACTCTAAAGAGCAGTTTGCCACTACTTTACACATCCTGTGCTCCAAAGTCCCCTGAATTCTGAAAAACAAAAAACAATATCTTCTAGAAATGGCAGGTGCACTATCATTTTGACCAGTATTATCCTAGACGTTTTTCATTCCCAACAATCCACAAAGCTGCATCCACTGGTGGTACAATAAACTACATTTCTTTCCTAGCATCACTTTTTAGCCAATAAGCCAATTTTAGTGGAATAAAAATGGAATCAGGTGATGCAAGTATTTTTTAATTTCCTGGAACTCTGCCTTTCTTTTTTTTTTTTTTTTTTGCATCTGTGCAGAGAAATCTGGGTATAAAGATATCTTTGCACCATTTCTGGTAATATATTCAAGGCAGCATTCTTTCCAGAGAATAGTACCTCTACCCAAATAATTAATTAATCAGGGTAGGACTGATCTTGGCATTACATGTTAATGCAATTTTTAATGTAACTTTCAATATTTTTAAATCTGCAGAATGCGTTAAAATAATACTGGTGATCCTGTCTTGAAAGTCCTTGCGCAGGCCCTTTCTGTCGCTGTCTTCCAATTGTTCTCTTGCATTGGCACCCTGTCTCCTACTTTTCCAAAGGAGGCTACAAATGGCCATGCTCATGCACATTACATAGGTGTGTTATGCTGTTGAAAAAATCAGGAAATTGCTCTAAGAATGGCATGCAGCCACAAGGGCATACATACAGACAGTAATTGGCTGCAAGGAGGCTGCAGGAGATAAGTGGTATTAAACGGTTAAAAAAAAAAAATTGCCATTATTTATGCTACACTGTGCTTTTCTGATATCATTCACACTTACTTTTTTGTAATTGTGTTTCTATTGAAATGTAAAAGTTTTAACAGTTATAGGTATACAGGTACAGTATAGGTATACATTGACAATAAATCAGTATGTAAACAGTAAAACTGAAGTGTATCAATATAGCCCTAGTATGTGTATGTATGAATGTGAGTTAGGAACCTTAGATTGTAAGCTCCTTGAGGGCAGGGACTGATGTCAATATACAATATATATGTAAAGCACTGCATTAATTGGCAATCCTCTATAAATACCTATAATAAGTAAATAAATATTAATAAATATTAGCGAAGCAGACAATTCTACACTTAAAACTAATACAGACATATTTGTTCATTTGCTATATGGTAGCAAAAAAGGAAATACTCTGGATGACCCTCTCAATAGACATGCATTGTTTCAATCGCTTTTACTTCCTTTAATATTTGTAAGATTGTGAATATTACATATTTTTGAAATGGCTTTACATCTACGTTAAGCTAACGAAAGCGCTAAAACTAGTTACAGTTACACCAGTAAAAGTGGTCAAAAGAGCAAAAAGTGGAAGTCTGCACAACAAGGACTCAAACAACACTAAAATACTGATAATGAAGGTTTCTATGTATTTAATACTCTTTTAAAATGAAACAAATAAAATTTAAAACAAGTTACATTTTAGGTACTGTGTGTATCTATTTTCCCACCAAAATATAGATGCAGACATGCAGAATAAACAGTTATTTTTAAGGAATATGTGAGAGGGGGAAAAAGAAAGAAAACAAAAGAAGAAAAATAACAAAGAAAAAAAATGAAGTAAAGAAATAAAGAGGGTATCAAGTACACAACTGAATTAGGTCTCAATTGGTCCTGGTTTGTTTCAACAAACAGGATAAATAAGAGCACTGGAGGAACACTACTGGATATTAAAGCAAAAATGTTATACATGTTATTACGTATTAACTTGAATAATATAACTAATCAAATTTCCTACAGAAAAATGCCCATAACCAAAAACCATCATGACTTAAACTACTTAAAACCATGACACTATCTGACAAAACAATGCTATGCTGGTCATTATGTATCCCTTGTATATACTGTAACTATATACTAACTCCCAATCACTCTAAAATGTATCTACTGTACATCAATCATTTTAAATACATATAATATAGTAAGTATATAAAATGGATACCACTAACTATAAGTTAATGAGACACAATTTCTAAGTGGCTTGCTAACAATTACTGGATGAACCCATATCCAGTCATGCACTGCTGTACTTGCCTAGACAATGTGGACAACACATTCAATCAGTATAGCCATATACAGTACACCATAAAGTAGTAGAAATCTACATTGATTGATATACCCTTTAACAGTTCAGCTAATGTCTTCTGTTTAACTACCTAACATTACCAGTGGTAACAAATTTCCCAAATGTAGCGCCACCCCAGAAGAAGCCGCTTTGCAAGATAGGTTCTTTGTTCTGTGCACCAACTCTGATAACATCCTCAGCTCCTCTGACACACCTAGTAGGATGAAAATCACCACAAACCCCTAAAGAGTCTCAAGCAAAGATACCTTTGACTTGGCAGTGAGCTAATACCAGGAAATTAGCTTGAGACCATTTAGTGGTCAAGGTGTTGGAATAAGTTGGAGTAAATGAAGGCTTGTGCGTCAAGCTAGACAGTAGAGGCACTATGCCTCAGCAATCTAAATTAGAGTTCTGTACCATTAGACTGGAGTTAACATATAAAACAGCAAGATCAGTAGTAGACAGTTAACATGAACATTAACTGTGTTGAGAATAGGGATATTGCAACTAATTGGGTGCACCCAAAAGAATGACTCCTTTGTGATACCCCTGGGTGGTACCTCTGAACTAAGCAACTAGCAAAGGTCTCTATGATGCAACTGGAAATGGTCAATCTTTAGTTCTGGATCTTCAACTGGCTAATGCTGGGGCCCAATCATAACATTGGTGCACATAAGAAAAGTCACAGTAGGGCCTGCATGGGTTTATCTAGTAGTAAAGGGCTATAGAACAGCTGTGTGGTCAAGTCCTAAAGACTGAGTATCTCTACTGGCAGCAGGTCATGGTCAAGGCCCTCTCACTGGCCCAGCACAGAAATCCCACTGCTTGAGAATAATTCCTCTGCCCCAGTTCAGTGTGGCTCTATACCTTGCCACACCCAGTGATACCACTACAGTGTGGTAGCACATTCTCAGTCCCAGCTCTTTCCAATGCTCTCTTTGGTATCAACGTGGTGTGCCGAGGCCTCAGCTCTAACCTCCAGCAGCTTTGACTCTGGGGATATATTCACTCCTGCTTCCCACAACAAAAGACTTTGCAATTCAAAGAGCAGTCTAGGAAGATACTGCTTTTCTTACCTCCCCTGCCCCAAGCCCTTCCAGAAGTTGTAGTCCATTGGGTAATAGAGGCAAATATAAATTTGCCCTGCCCAAACTTCAAGTCCCATCATCCACTGCAGCCAGCTTCACGGTCATTGGCTGCTGCTGGCATTCCCGCTCCCCTTGCTAATGGGAGTCACCAGGGCTTTGAAGTCCAGCTTGTCTGATTGTTTTCATAGCACAAGTAGCTACTGATACTGTCAGGGCTTAACTCTTGCAGCCTAGTGCTCAGCTACACAAAGATCGATGGCCGGTCAGCCAATCACACTGGCACAGTGTATGGTACTTCAAAATTATCAGATGCATTTAGGGTCATTCCTTACTCAAACAGGGCATCATACAACCAAGAAATGGGATTACAACTACTGTGAATTTCTGCACGGCCCATGCTAAGAGAAGGTGAGTGTTGCAGTGAAAACTGCATTATTTTTTGCAGGGATAAAGTGAATATGCAGAGGGTCAGCAGAGGGCAAAGGACCTGTCACCAGTAGTGCCTGTGCAGATATTGTGGGAGCCCAACCCCCTTGCATGTCAGTACTCCTCCCTGGGGAATATGCATCACTAGAAAATGTTTATATGTTGCTAAGCAACCATATAGTTTGAATTTTTTTTTTTAAATAGAAAAAAAACATTTAAAGTAGCAGGGAACTGTCTGGTCAGGATTAACTGTACATGTCAAACTATAAATTAAAAGCAAGGACTTATTTGGGGTTAATCGATAATGCCACCAAATAGGTAAACATGAAAACATTAAATATCCCTAAATATGCTACATCATCATACTAAAAGGGAAAGTGTTCAGGGATTATTGAGCTCAAGTAGTAAATACTTTCTGATTTATGAATTTCAAATATAAATATACCTCATTTGAATAGTAACCAATACATTTGTATGAGGCAGAAAACCAGAGGGATCCATTTGACAGGTCACAAATTGAATAAAACATTTGATTAATTTCTCATTTATAAAACATGTATATGAGTGGGCTGTATTCAACCCTGGAGATCCAACAGAGTTTAGCGTATGAATGCCATATGCCTCTCTGTAAAACAGAATACATCCTTGATCCCCTCTTCTATGGGGTTTTGGAATCTCCTCTATTACTTGCCCTTTAAGCTCATGGACCTGATGATGTTTTTTGCAAAGTGTCTGGTGTCACATATGTAATGTCTGTGCATTTGATTTTCCACTTTATTGATTGTTAAGTGTATCCCCAGGAATAATGGAAATACAGATGTTTTAATGCAGCAACTGAAGTTTCCAGGTATACAAGAGTATTTTAATGTAGCACCTGTTGATTTATGTACTGGGTCAGTCTGCACTAAGTAGAACCTGATAGTTCTATTGGTTTTAAATACTTGCAAGGGCTTTTGTCTGCCCTGAAATTGTACAGATTGAACTGCCTGGAGAATGTTAAGAGTTTTTATTAGAAACGTATGCGTGCATTCTGACACCTGGCTGAAAGTTTATACAAAGACAATAATTGTAGATAATTATTTATCAGTGTATCCCTGTGAATTTTTCATTATAGTTTGATTGAGTGGGTGGGTTAGCACTCATTTTTGATAACCCTTTTCACTGAATTTTTCATAATCTGATTAGTTTTGACCTTTGGATTGTTTTCCCTAATCCTAAGAACCCATAGGAACTGCAAAAACAGTAAGATTTCCACCAGGTATTTGGGATGTACACCATTACATTGAAGAAGTGTGTTACAATCTGTGGCTGAGAGTGACACTTGATCATCCAAAAATTTAATACTCATTTTGTAAATTCAAGTATATAAAAATTATACCTAAAAAGGAGCTAATCATGTCAACATATTTTTTCTTTCCAAAGAAAATTAATTGTTATAAAGAAAAGATTAAGGTCATCTTTTTGTTGACATGTCTACAACTGAATTTCTGGTGAGAAAATACGTTATTGCCTCCATTCCATCCCTGATGGGAACAAAAAGTTTAAAGAGATGTAATGTTCATCATGGCTAAGATATAGCATATCATGGGGGGGGGGGGGGGGGTGGGAGTTCTCGAGTGCCACCCAAAAATCCGTAGTGTCCTTGATATAAGCAAGAACACATGCCAACTTTTGGGCATGTCCACAATTGGATTATTGGTGAGATAATACCTCAGCGCCTCAAACCATACCTGTTGGGGGTCAAGGCATAAAGAGATGTCCCCCATTCATAGTGGAACCAAAGTTATTGAGTGCCTTCAAAATATCCTGAGTGTACTGTCCTTGACATAAGCAGGAAAATCCTTGACATCGCTTTGTAGAAAGACATCAATCATAAGGGCCAATTTTTGGGTTGCTGAATCTCACACTGAAACTGCTGGTCCATACTTATAGGATTAGTTCACCTTTACAAAAAATTGCCAATGCAGATAAGGGGTATCTGTAGATAAAAACAAACTGTGCAGCTCTGACTAAAGTTGAATAATGCCCATGATATAGGCATAGACGTGCGCAGGGGGTGTGCCTGATTACACCCTAATTACCCTAATTACCCGAGCGCCAGTAGGAAGTCATCTATGTAAGCAAAGTCGGGAAAAGGGAAGGCAGAGGGGGCGCAATGTTAATATGTGGAGAGGTGGCCTGTATTGGAGGTTTCAAGTGCTTCTCCTGCCCCACTGGAGTGTTATTCTCCCACTGCATAATATTCCGATTCTCCTTCCAGGTCACTCCACCTTTCTGCCCAGTGGTGGCTGGTGTACAGTGGGCGCAGGGGCGCCGCCCCCCATCCATGCGTCCGGCCCCCTAATCTGCATGCAGGGGCGCCGGACGCATGGAGTTCAATGGGGTTTTTTTTTTTGCATCACCTGATTAGAGCCAGAGGCTCTAATAGGGCGATGCAAAGGGTGGACCCGGGGCGCAGAGCAGTGCGTCCTGAGCCTACCCCCTACCCATTGTGTGACAATAGCGAATGAAAATTCACTATTGTCACACCGATCCTCCTCCTGGCCAATCAGGAAGCGCGTCCGATACGCGCTTGCTGATTGGCCACAATGCGAACTTCATGCCATTGGCCGAGGAGGAGGCGGGAGCGGAAGGACTGGAGGAGACGGAGGAGAAGCCGCCTGCCGCCGCTGCTGCTCCAGGTAAGTAAGGGGGCACACACACTGATCTCTGCATTGGGGGCATGTATTCTGGTCACTACATTGGGGGCACGCACGCTGATCTCTGCATTGGGGGCATGTATGCTGGTCACTACATTGGGGGCACGCATGCTGATCTCTGCATTGGGGGAATGGTATGCTGGTCACTGCATTGGGGGCATGTATGCTGGTCACTACATTGGGGGCACGCACGCTGATCTCTGCATTGGGGGAATGGTATGCTGGTCACTGCATTGGGGGCATGTATGCTGGTCACTACATTGGGGGCATGCACGCTGATCTCTGCATTGGGGGCATGTATGCTGGTCACTGCATTGGGGGCATGTATGCTGGTCACTGCATTGGGGGCATGTTCGCTGGTCACTGCATTGGGGCATGTATGGTGATCTCTGCATTGGGGGATTGGTATGCTGGTCACTGCATTGAAGGGGGTATGTATGCTGGTAACTACATTGGGGGCATGTACGCTGATCTCTGCATTGAAGGGGGCATGTACGCTGGTCACTGCATTGAAGGGGGCATGTACGCTAGTCACTGCATTAAAGGGGGCATGTACACTGGTCACTGCATTGAAAGGGGGCATGCTGGTCTCTGTGCATTTAAAGGGGGCACGCTGGTCACTGTGCATTGAAAGGGGGCACGCTGGTCTCTCTGCATTGAAAGGGGGCACGTTGGTCTCTCTGCATTGAAAGGGGGCACGCTGGTCACTGTGCATTGAAAGGGGGCACGCCGGTCACTCTGCATTGAAAGGGGGCACACTGGTCTCTCTGCATTGAAAGGGGGCACGCTGGTCTCTCTGCATTGAAAGGGGGCACACTATATCTTAATTACTGAAGGCCCCTTTCACACTTTTGCGACCTCAAAGTCACGCAATTTTTACAGCGTTTTTTGCCGCAAAGCAATGCCTATTACATTTTTCTGTTTGCGCCCCCCCAAATATTTTGAGCACCAGCCGCCACTGTTTCTGCCGATGAGTTACTTTCACTTTGCTACTACATGGGCTTGTTTCACCACCAGCTTCACTTCCCCTCACTTCATGTAGTACTTGCCGATAAGATCCTGCAGTAAATCAGTGGGTCTCACACGGATCCCCCTTCCCGTTCACTTTCTTCTGTTTCTTTCTGCTCTTCCTCCACTGCACACATCGTGCAGCTCCCGCTATCAGATCTGGGCATTCCACTCTAGGAGTCCACATACTGACTGTTGGCCTGACACCCTTTCCACCCAGGCCCTACAGTACCTTTTATCTCTTCCAACCATTCTTTAGCTTGCTACATTCTTTGCAGTCATTTAAGGGGACCAAACAGGATTACTTTTTTTCAGCAGGCTAAAGGAACAAAACAAAAAGAAGTAGAAAAATGAATACATTTCTTCATCCACAGGTAAAGATGGATTGAGGAATCCTCCTTCCAGGACATTGCACTGCCCAGTTAATGTGACACAGCAAATCATTTTTACTGGAATGCACAGGGGTGTGTGTGTGTTAAAACTGAATCTCGAACCACCTGTTTACTTGTTACCACCCGTATGCTGCAAAGGTAGCTAAAGCTATGATGCTTTGCATCCCAGCAAAAATAATCATCCCTCTCGCATTCAGTGGGCAGTGCCGCCTGCTGAATGTGACCCGTGTTCTGCTGTCAGAGTACAATGTCCTGGTGGGAGGATTGGAGGCAGTAGCAGTGGCAGGCTTGTAAGTGGGGATCAAGATACACTTTTTTTTCTGGTTGGTCTCTAACATGTGTAAAGTACTACAGTGAGACACCTGTGACCATCATCATTATGATGATACACTGTACAGCCTATATACAATACAGTAAGACACAGGCTGTACTGTGTGATCATCATTATCATAATGATGATGATCACAGGTACTGTAGCTGTATTATTCATGGCTACAGACAGTGTTTGCATTGTATAATTTTACAAAGGGCTTTTTTTAGCTGAAATATGGCATTCCCAAACTCTGCACTCTGTACGCAACGCACCGTAAACCCTGCACTCTGTACGTAATGCACACTGAACCCTGCACTCTGTATGTAACGCATCCTGAACCCTGCACTCTGTACGTAATGCACCCTGAACCCTGCACTCTGTACATAACACACCCTGAACTCTGCCCTCTGTATGTAATGCACCCTATACCCTGCACTATGTATGTATTGCACCCTGAACCCTGCACTCTGTATGTAATGTACCATGACCCCTGCACTCTGTATGTAATGCACCCTGTACCCTGCACTCTGTACGCAACACACCCTGACCCCTGCATTCCATACATATTGCACCCTGAACCTTACATTCTGTGCGTGATGCACCTTGAACCCTGCACTCTGTATGCAACACACCCCTAAACCCTGCACTCTGTACATAACACACCCTGAACCCTGCTCTTTGTATGCAATGCACCCTGAACCCTGCACTCTGTACGTAACACATCCTGAACCCTGTACTCTGAACGTAACGCACTCTGAACCCTGCACTCTATATGTAACATAGCTTGAACCCTGCACGCTGTACGTAATGCACCCTGAACCCAACACACCCTGAACCCTGCATTCTGTACATATTGCACCCTGAACCTTACATTCTGTACATGACGTACCCTGAATCCTGCATTCTGTATGCAACACACCCCTAAACCCTGGACTCTGTACATAACACACCCTAAACCCTGCACTCTGTACATAACGCACGCTGAACCCTTCACTCTGTATGTAACGCATCCTGAACCGTGCACTCTGTACGTAATGCACCCTGAACCCTGCACTCTGTACATAACACACCCTGAACTCTGCTCTCTGTATGTAATGCACCCTATACCCTGCACTATGTATGTATTGCACTCTGAACCCTGCACTCTGTATGTAACGCATCCTTAACCCTGCACTCTGTACGTAATGCACCCTGAACCCTGCTCTCTGTATGTAACACACCCTGAACCCTGCACTCTGTACGTAAAACATCCTAAACCCTGCACTCTGTACGTAATGCACTCTGAACCCTGCACTCTGTACGTAACGCACCCTGAACCCTGCACTCTGTATGTAATGTACTATGACCCCTGCATTCTGTACGTAATGCACCCTGAACCCTGCACTCTGTACGCAACACACCCTGAATCCTGCATTCTGTACATATTGCACCCTGAGCCTTACATTTTGTACGTGACGTACCTTGAACCCTGCACTCTGTATGCAACACACCCCTAAACCCTGCACTCTGTACATAACACACCCTGAACCCTGCTCTCTGTATGTAACGCACTCTGAACCCTGCACTCTGTATGTAACATACCCTGAACCCTGCACGCTGTATGTAATGCACCCTGAGCCCTACATTGCACCCTGAACCTTATATTCTGTACGTGAATTCTGCATTCTGTATGCAACACACCCCTAAACCCTGCACTCTGTACATAATGCACCCTGAACCCTGCACTCTGTATGTAACGCATCCTGAACCCTGTACTCTGTACGTAATGCACCCTGAATCCTGCACTCTGTACATAACAAACCCTGAACTCTGCCCTCTTTATGTAATGCACCCTATACCCTGCACTATGTATGTATTGCACCCTGAACCCTGCCCTCTGTACATAACGCCCCCTGAACCCTGCACTCTGTATGTAGCGCATCCTGAACCCTGCACTCTGTACGTAATGCACCCTGAACCCTGCACTCTGTACGTAATGCACCCTGAACCCTGCTCTCTGTATGTAACGCACCCTGAACCCTGCACTTTGTACGTAACACATCCTAAACCCTGCACTCTGTACGTAATGCACTCTGAACCCTGCACTCTGTACGTAACGCACCCTGAACCCTGAACTCTGTATGTAATGTACCATGACCCCGGCAACCTCTGTACGTAATGAACCCTGCACTCTGTACGTAACACATCCTGAACCCTGTACTCTGAACGTAACGCACTCTGAACCCTGCACTCTATATGTAACATACCTTGAACCCTGCACGCTGTACGTAATGCACCCTGAACCCAACACACCCTGAACCCTGCATTTTGTACATATTGCACCCTGAACCTTACATTCTGTACGTGACGTACCTTGAACCCTGCACTCTGTATGCAACACACCCCTAAACCCTGCACTCTGTACATAACACATCCTGAACCCTGCACTCTGTATGTAATGCACCCTGAACCCTGGACTCTGTACGTAACGCATCCTAAACCCCGCACTCGGAACGTAACCCACTCTGAACCCTGCACTCTGTATGTAACATACCCTGAACCCTGCACGCTGTACTTAATGCACCCTGAGCCCTACACTCTGTACGCAACACACCTTGAACCCTGCATTCTTTACATATTGCACCCTGAACCTTACATTCTCTACGTGACGTACTCGGAATCCTGCATTCTGTATGCAACACACCCCTAAACCCTGCACTCTGTACATAACACACCCTAAACCCTGCAGTCTGTACATAACGCACGCTGAACCTTGCACTCTGTACGTAATGCACTCTGAAACCTGCACTCTGTTCGTAATGCACCCTGAACCCTGCATTCTGTACATAACACACCCTGAACCCTGCCCTCTGTATGTAATGCACCCTATACCCTGCACTATGTATGTATTGCACCCTGAACCCTGCACTCTGTACATAATGCACCCTGAACCCTGCCCTCTGTATGTAACACATCCTGAACCCTGCACTCTGTACGTAATGCACCCTGAACCCTGCACTTTGTACGTAACACACTCTGAACCCTGCACTCTGTACATAATGCACCCTGAAACCTGCACTTTGTACGTAATACACCCTGAAACCTGCATTCTGTACATAATGCACCCTGAACCCTGCACTCTGTATGTAACGCATCCTGAACCCTGCACTCTGTATGTAATGCACCCTGAACCCTGCACTCTGTACATAACACACCCTGAACTCTGCCCTCTGTATGTAATGCACCATATACCCTGCACTATGTATGTATTGCACCCTGAACCCTGCACTCTGTACATAACGCACCCTGAACCCTGCACTCTGTAACGCATCCTGATCCCTGCACTCTATACGTAATGCACTCTGAACCCTGCACTCTGTACGTAACGCACCCTGAACCCTGCACTCTGTACGTAACACATCCTAAACCCTGCACTCTATACGTAATGCACTCTGATGCAAGAATCAACAAGTGGGACACAATCATGAAGTGGAACAAAATTTATTGGATATTTCAAACTTTGTTAACAAATAAAAAACTGAAAAATTGGGCGTGCAAAATTATTCAACCCCTTTACTTTCAGTGCAGGAAACTCTCTCCAGAAATTCAGTGAGGATCTTTAAATGATCCAATGTTGACCTAAATGACTAATGATGATAAATAGAATCCACCTGTGTGTAATCAAGTCTCCGTATAAATGCACCTGCACTGTGATAGTCTCAGAGGTCCGTTTAAAGCGCAGAGAGCATCATGAAGAACAAGGAACACACCAGGCAGGTCCGAGATACTGTTGTGGAGAAGTTTAAAGCTAGATTTGAATACAAAAAGATTTCCCAAGCTTTAAACATCCCAAGGAGCACTGTGCAAGCGATAATATTGAAATGGAATGAGTATCAGACCACTGCAAATCTACGAAGACCTGGCCGTCCCTCTAAATTTTAAGCTCATACAAGGAGAAGACTGATCAGAGATGAAGCCAAGAGGCCCATGATCACTCTGGATGAACTGCATAGATCTACAGCTGAGGTGGGAGACTCTGTCCATAGGACAACAATCAGTCTTATACTGCACAAATCTGGCCTTTATGGATGAGTGGCAAGAAGAAAGCCATTTCTTAAAGATATCCATTAAAAGTGTTGTTTAAAGTTTGCCACAAGCCACCTGGGAGACACACCAAACATGTAGAAGAAGGTGCTCTGGTCAGATAAAACCAAAATCAAACTTTTTGGCAACAATGCAAAACGTTATGTTTGGCGTAAAAGCAACACAGCTCATCACCCTGAACACACCATCCCCACTGTCAAACATGGTGGTGGCAGCATCATGGTTTGGGCCTGCTTTTCTTCAGCAGGGACAGGGAAGATGGTTAAAATTGATGGGAAGATGGATGGAGCCAAATACAGGACCATTCTGGAAGAAAACCTGATGGAGTCTGCAAAACACCTGAGACTGGGATGGAGATTTGTCTTCCAACAAGACAATGATCCAAAACATCCACAAGCAAAATCTACAATGGAATGGTTCACAAATAAGCATATCCAGGTGTTAGAATGGCCAAGTCAAAGTCCAGACCTGAATCCAATCGAGAATCTGTGCAAAGAACTGAAAACCGCTGTTCACAAACGCTCTCCATCCAACCTCACTGAGCTTGAGCTGTTTTGCAAGGAGGAATGGGCAAAATTTTCAGTCTCTCGATGTGCAAAACTGATAGAGACATACCCCAAGTGACTTACAGCTGTAATCGCAGCAAAAGGTGGCGCTACAAAGTATTAACTTAAGGGGGCTGAATAATTTTGCATGCCCAATTTTTCAGTTTTTTATTTGTTAAAAAAGTTTGAAATATCCAATAAATTTCGTTCCACTTCATGATTGTGTCCCACTTGTTGATTCTTCACAAAAATTACAGTTTTATATCTTTATGTTTGAAGCCTGAAATGTCGCAAAAGGTCGAAATGTTCAAGGGGGCCGAATACTTTCGCAAGGCACTGTATATGGGGGAGGGACTTCTGAAATGAACATAGAGACCTGTGATCCTAAATAGGAGGAACACAGGAGCTCTGTGATAATTTCAGAGAGAATAACGATCTGCTGTTTATAACAGCAGACCGTCGTTCTCTCTCTGTAGGGAGCGATTGGGGGTGCCCGGCGGCAATTACGCCCGCCAGCCCTGTGGATTGGCATCCCTGCTGCCTAGTGAGGGCCCCCAGGAGAGCTCCCACGAACTGACGTACCCATACAAAACAACAAAATATACAAGTAGGCACTTTGTACCTACTTTTAATGTACAAAGAGGAAGAGTTGGAGCCTAAAGAGGAAGGAGTGTGGTTTACAGATGACAGGGCGGGTCTGAAACAGGAAGGGGTGGGTCGTATTTAAATTAGGGGGCGCACAAGTTTAGTCTGGCCTAGGGCAGCACAAAACCTAAATACACCACTGTATGTGTATATATATATATATATATATATATACATATATATATATATATATATATATATATATATATATGAGCTTTGGGGTGCACACCCTAATGCAACAGGCTATGGATATAGGTGTTGGCCATTTGTGTACCTCATGAAGCCTGAATGTAATACTCCCAGAATCTTGCTAGGCCATTGCTAAGAGAGGCCTATTCATTACTGCTCACCTCCACAACCACAGGAGTGAGCTCTCAAATGCTGAGCTCAGCTACTGCATCAGGGAAGTGCATGAGCATGTGAGTTGAATCAGAGAAAAAGCTTGCTTCTGTGTTGTTGGAGATAAGCAGTAAAGACTAGACCTCATTTAGCAGTGTCCTAGCAAAGTTCTAGAAGTATTTCAGCTAAGCTTCATGAGGTACGTAAAAGACCTACACATATAGCAAGGGCATTATTTATCTTTGGTCAGAGCTGCACAGCTTTTTTTTTTTATCTACAAAAACCCCTTACAAAATATAGGCTTTTTTTTTCGGTAAAGGTGAAATAACCCCTAAATTGGAACTATTCTGCATCTGAGCACCACAAACCAAAAATGCTATTTAATTCACTTTTCATATTCAACGCAAACTCACCCATCCACCCAGGTCTCCATGCTTTATTTTGCTGTGAAATCACTTTGAAAACCATCCCCCTAACATTTCTGGCTGTGGCCATCTTGGGTAAGGGCAGATGATGCATGTAGCATTTACTTCCAGGAATCTATCTGCCTTTAGATAAAGTATGCACTTGCAGCCAGGAGGGTGTGCTTAGCTGAAAAACCCTTCCTACCCTCCTCCCCTCCTGTAGAGTCCTGGGATGTATGACATCATTTGCCTAGGCCTGGAAACCAGGACGTAACTGAAGAAATGTACAAAACAAAAGGTTAAATCAAGTAAATATGATATATTTTACTATCTGTTTACTAATAAGGATTTAAAATAGTCAATGTTGAGAGAGTGAAGTTCTACTTTAAGTAAACTGGTGCTCTTTTGAGCTTTTGTCAGTCTGATAATTACTAGATGTCTAGGATATTTCATATGCAAGTATTTACAGGTATCATCAGTCAGGCGGCCATTTTTTCAGCCATTATTAATACAGTAAAACCTTGGATTGTAAGCATAATTCGTGTCGGTAACGTGCTTGTAATCAAAAGCACTCTTCTATCAAAGCAAATTCCCCCATACAAAATAATGGAAACTCATATGATTCATTCCACAACCATTTATTCATTTAAAAATGATTGATTAAAACAGGAGCATCTAGGTATGCAGAAATCTGGTTTAAAGCTGTTCATATAGACTGGGCATCACTAAATGGTGGCCCACAGTCCGCGTCCGGCCCCAGCTACTGCTCTATCAGGACCGCCACGATCACACCATTTGGCTGCTGCTTTTCTTCCCAGCCTCTGCCACTGTCATTAGCAGAGCAGGGTGGACGGCCGGAGGCGGGACAGTTCTGGACTGGGGGCCGGACCGGCATTGCTTGGACAGAGGCAGCTGCCTGAATTAACTTTTTTGATGTTGGAGGTGATTGGCTGCTGGGAGGTGGGAGGTGATTGGTTGGGAGTCACACAGTTGGCTGCATCTCTCCATGGGGTGCTGCTGTTCCTCTGCCTTCGGTTCAAGATTGTCCTGCCTCCTGCTCTCCACTCTGTGTAAGGTAGGAGAGTGAAGGGAGGACATGGCTGTGAACTTGTGAAGGATGGGGAGCAGGGGTCATGTACAGGGGGGTAGTGCGGTGTGTGGGGATTCATGTAAAGGGGAGCAATGCTGGGGGGGTGATTTGAAGGGGGCAGTGCTGTGGGGGGGGGGGGCGGGAGGTGAAGGGGGCAGTGCTGTGGGGGTGATATGTTAAGAGGGTAGTGGTGTGCGTGTGTGTGTGGGGGGGGGGTTAAGAGAAGGACAGTGCTGTGGGGGAGGGGTGTGAAAGAGGCAATGCTGTGGGGGGGAGGTAAAGGAGTCAGTGCTATGGGGGTGTGTGTTAACAGGGCAGTGCTGTGTATGTGTGTGGGGGTGATGCAAAGGGGGACAGTGCTGTTGGGGTGTGTGAAAGGGGCAGTACTGTGGGGGTGATATGTTAAGGGGGCAGTGGTGTGTGTGGGGGAGGGGGGTGATGTAAAGGGAGACAGTGCTGTGTGGGGTATGTTAAAGGGGCAGTGTTTTGGGGGTGATATGTGGGGAGGTGAAGGGGGCAGTGGTGTGGGGGGGATGTGAGAGGGACAGTGCTGTTGGGGGAATGTGAGAGGGACAGTACTGTTGGGGGGATATGTGAAGGGGGCAGTGCTGTGGGTTGGGGGTTGTGAAAGGGGCAGTGCTGTGGGGGTGATTTGTGAAGGGGACAGTGGTGTGTGTGTGGGGGGGGTGTTGATATAAAGGGGGACAGTGCTGTGTGTGGTGGGTGGTGATGTGAAGGGGGACAGTGCTGTGTGTGGTGGGTGGTGATGTGAAGGGGGACAGTGCTGTGTGTGGTGGGTGGTGATGTGAAGGGGGACAGTGCTGTGTGTGGTGGGTGGTGATGTGAAGGGGTACAGTGCTGTGTGTGGTGGGTGGTGATGTGAAGGGGGACAGTAATGTAACCATATTGCTACACTTAGATGGGCCTCTCTTCTCTTTTATACTCAGTTGTGACGTGTGACGTGACGCTACTCATTTTGCAAGATCGTTTATCAAGTTAAAATTTATAAAAAATCTTGCTTGTCTTGTAAAACACTTGCAGACCAGGTTACTCGCAATCCAAGGTTTTCCTGTCTATGTTTTCAGTTACACCTAGATCCTTATTGTTGGATTCTGTGTTACACGAGTATCTCCTGGGCAGATGACATCCAAAGAACATCTTCTCAGTATTGGGACAATACTGACATTAAAACTATAGCCCCGCCTCTATCCTCTGGTTTAATTGTGACATTGCAGTCTTTTTTAAAGTTATAGAGTAGCAAATCTCTGGTAAGGTTAGAGGGTCTCTTTATTTTATTGGCTAACTGTTTTGTCTTGTATCTCCTAATTTGAAAGAGATGGCAATGGGCAGACTCGACGGACTACTCTGTCTTTTTCTGCTGTCAGTTTTCTATTTTTCTATGTTTCTAGATTTAAATCAGGCTGAAAGTTATTAAACCCGGCTGTGGAGCAGAACAATAGGCCTTACTTAGTGCATTGTTCTCGTTTAACTTCAGGGTATGTGTGGAGATATTTATGATTGGAGGTTCTTGTGTTCCGTTCCTCTGTGTATTGAGCTTCTTGAAGGTTTTCTTCTTAAAAAAAAAAAGACCACATTTTTTTTTAGTGCTGAATAGATTGGAGAGGGTTTAGAGCAACTGTCAGTTCTCATTGCTGCCTGTGCCCCCTTTAGGGAGATTAATTCTCTCTATTTGTCTTGTTTACCATTATCATTGAAAGTGAAAGTAAAAAATTCAAAATTTTGAGTTGTCCCCAGAAAAGTAATAGAGGGGTGTCCTGTCAGAATAGCGCTACCCATCATAAAATGTAATGGAGGTGACGTTCTGAGCAAAAAATCATTACTGCGCATGTGCCATGCGTTCCAACATGGCCACTATGTGTTCCAATAGGTTTCCTAATCTGACAGAACACCAAGGCGGCAGCGGATAACTTCTTATACCCTGGCAAGTCTTCAATTTCACACTTATTTTAGCAGTATACTCACTTTATATACTGAAATACAGTATTACATTTTTATTATTACAGTATTATTAGTATTATAGTAAATACAGCGACAAGCCTGCAGCCAGAAGGTGGCAATGGCCATCTTGGTACACCCCCCCACTGCTCAGCGCCAAACTGATTATATAGTGAAATAGACTTACTTGGTCGCAGTGAAATAGTCTATTTCTGCTGTGCGTTTTACACGTTCGAGAATATTATTCTGAACGAGTATAACGAGTTCTTTTTGATCGATTAATTTCTTTTTAACAGCATATACCAATCTTAGTGAATACAGACTACAGTAGGGAATTTATAAGTATATTCATTCACAAGACATGTATTCACAATAAATAGTTAGACTTGAGGTGACACAAAGAGATAACTTTGACATAAAATACAAACTTAAAACGATAAATGCAATGTGATATGTAGCTCTATAATGAAATTAAAAAGAAAGCAAGATTACATTTTCTCCAGGCATAGCATAAACCATAGGTAAGTGTTCTATATAATCAGACCACAATTGTCTGCGAATTGCACAGCTAACAGTCACTCCGCTGCAGACGAAGTGAGAATAGGCTATTGAAAACGGGAGACTAATCTCAAATATTGCGCTAATCTGATATTAATAAAAATGTATAAAAACAAAAATCAGCTTTTTAGAGAAAAATCTACTATGGTTCATATGGCTGGGATTGTAATCTCATTACCCTTAAATATGCAATATAAAACATATAAGGAAGAAAATAAACAATATGAAATAATAATCAAATAAACAGCAAGGTATATTTACCACACTTAAGATGGCTTCTAGTTTAAAATGGTCGTTACCAGAGTCCTTAAAATGGCTGCCTTCCCAAGATGGTGGCCAGTTAGGGAGGAGTTTCGTTTGGCGTCCCTCAAAGTTTCAGATAAATGATGGAGCAAGATGGAGTATGTATGGATGAGTATATAGATGGATGTGAGTAGCATGTGTGTTGCAAGTGTAATGAATGTTGTCAGTAATGTGTCCTATTACATCTGGGGTCTCCTTTTTATATTTTACTGAACAAAGAACCAGTAAAATTACCATAAGCCGAACCCAGTGGGAGGAACTTTATCCCCATTGGTTGGGATTACTTAACCATTAACTGATGAGGTCATTGGGCGACACCCCTCCTTAATCACCCAGTATTTTGGATATTAAAATTAAAGGATAATTTCTTTATATTTAAGAATAATCATAAAAGCAACATAAAAACTTGTCCATACTCTCAGTACATACATAGATGTCAACCTAATATCTCCATCATGTATCTTGGCAGGGATTGGATCTGGTAAAGCCATTTAAATAAGGATATAATATTATTATGATATGTATCTTGATTGAAAATGACTGATTTACCCAGATACTTTACATTTAGTAGCAGTAAAAATGATATAGATACATAGACAGTTATATATATATATATATATTGCTACACAACAACTTGTATATGTAAACTTTTCTACACATGGGTTATTTCCAATCAGAATATTATCCATTAAGGGATTTTTATGTTAACAACAATACAATCATGATTTAGGACTGGATTATAAAATATGGGAGAAATTCTGACCATTATACACTACTGTATTATAGATATGATGTAATTCTCGATAGAAGATTGTCATAAAATCATAAGTTCCACACCCCCTTTGGTATATGATGGGACAAGGATGTTGTATAGCTTATGATTATATTAAATTCATTTGAAGATGCAGTTCTCATCAGTCTAAGTGAACAATGTTTATTTGACACCATGTAGCTTCCAATGGACAATTGTCTGTATGACACAATCTCTACCCACGTCTTTGGTGAAGGTAAATTAATTACAGGTTCTTGTCTGTGTTCAGGCTGTTTTCCGTTTGTTTGACTTCTCAGGGTAGAAACAATGTTTTATTTGCTAGGGAACAGGTGAACACAGATGTGATCCTGAAACTGGTTGAATATCTGCCATTGTGGAGAGAATTTTCATTGCCAGAGCATTATATTCAATGTTTATCTAAACACAATTTCCTTTTGGGGGCAGACGGCCTAGCTTCTCATCTCAAGGACATGTAAATAACACAAATTAAACAATGGACGCAGTGTGTGCTTGAAACTGAAGGTATTTTGACTTAATCAGTGACAAGGTCCTTTTAGGCCTCAAAGTTCACAGTTCTTGAGTCTTGACCTGTAATAATAAAAATGTATTTCTATTTCGTACTGGAAGTCTAACATTTCAGTATATAAGGGAAGTTAACTGCTAAAAAAGGTTTGAAATTGAAGACTTGTCTGGGTGTAAGATGTCTACTGCTGCCTTCATGTTCTGTGAGATTATTAAACCTATTGAAGTGGCTATGTTGGAATGCATTGCGCATGCGCAATAAGCAATTTTGTTTGCAACGTAACTTCCGTTGCATTTTCTGATGGGTATCGGTATTCTGATAGAACAGGGGAAACCTTCCAATTGAGACACTTGTTCTAGTGACCTGGTGGGCCCCAAGGGATTCCCTTAATTTGCAAGGATTTCCTATAACTTCCTGTTTGGCTATGGGACAAGAAGTAAGGGGAAATCTCCTGAATGGGACACAGACGGAAAAAAAAAAACTGAAAGGGGTAATGACCCTCCCTTACTCTATCCAAAATGAAAAAAAAAGGTTTTGCCTATAGTTCCACTTTAAGGCTTCTCCAGGGTCATTTGTGGTAGTTTCTCAGTTAAAAAGGGAGTCCTCCCTGGCACCAGATCTAATAGTGGTCGGTTTGGGTTCGCTACTGAATGATGGATTTTTAGTACATCTGTCTGATTCACTTATGGACTTTTGGTTATTCCCACTTTGATGTCCTTGCAGACCTCTCCTTAACACTCTGTATGTAAATTGTCTCCTCGTAGAGATCCTCATTAGACAGTGATAAATCCTACTGTCCTGGTAATCCAAATAGACCTGTCTGAATATTTCATATTTATTTTGTTTTTGTTTTGTTGTATATTTATTTATTTCAAGTTCAATATTACACTATGTACCTCCTGGTTGATGGGTTCTTTATCTGTAGGTCTTAAAGGGATGAGTCAGAAATTTATTTGCATCAATGTAAGCTTTTCCTCACAATTAGCATGTCATTTAAGGTATTTTGTTTAAAAACTTCATACCACCAACGTGCATGCCCAGGGGTTCCTGTTCCTTTGGCTAGGTTGAGCTCTGTTCTTGGGGAACATCATTTTGAGTACTGACATGACACAAAAGGTGGTTGCCTACTAACAGGGTGAACTTCTGGAAATTGTGTTTTTGCTTTATTAGCCTTGTTTTTCTTCAAATTCAAATCAGTTTGTTTGGGGATTATTGGGTTTGTGACTGGGGTCTGCTGAAACTGTTTGTGACCAATATTGATATCATCAGTGACTGCCTCTATGGATATTTGATTGTTTATGCTGCACTCAGAGGGTGTTGGTTGTTTTTGGGGTGGGATTTGTTTAGTGGGATTTCATTGGTTATGTGTACTATTTAAGGATGTTGGCTAGTATGTTTGTTAGTCATTGGTTGCCCTGAAACACTGCATTGTTTGTTATGTAATTAAATAACAATTTCTATGAAGAAGGATTTGTTGTGCTGGTGGTTCACACAATATCTGGATTTATGAACAACAGCCCTACCTGTTGCTAACCACTACATCACTCACTCTCCTAAGGTTGGAATGCTGTTTGAAGTGCACCCTGTATTGTCCATTTCAGTGTTGCCTGTGGTCTCCCCGTAGCTGATCTTTTACCCATTACTGAGTTACCATGCCTTGTTCTGCACTGTGTCTCTATTTAGAGATGGCCATCTTGGTACAGGTAAGGATGTGCTTTCTCATACCAGAGGCTCTAGCATGTATAATGAGAAGCTGTACAATACTGAAATCACCAAATGTCACTCTAAATCTCATATGACTATTTGAAAAGTGTTGAAATTATGTTTTATTTGAATGTTATATAGTCATGCTTAATTGAATGATTGGAGTTATGCTTTAACTTTTAATTTTTACTGAAAATCTCTCTCATTGTAACTTAGGCATTTTTGCTGTTGAGGATGTAAGTTTCCTTCCATTATTTCTGAGTTGTGGGAATATTTTTTGGTCGCACAGTATTTTTCTGTTCTGAGATGTTTCTTTCCTGAGTTTACTTTCCTGTTATGTATACATCTGTTTCCTACTATGTATATGTTATGTCAATTGTGCTTAAATATTATATGTATATTTTTAGTTGGTCTGGGAAAATAATGTCACATCCCCTTTATGAACTGTGTATAAGCTGTCCTGACCTGAATCAAATCAAATACAGACTGAAAGACCATACCTGTCTTGATGTCTTATTTCCGAATGCTCGTAAATTCTTTACAGGTTAAAGGGAGGCTGGCCAGCAGAAGTATACCTACCGAGGGATATTACCTTTCAGGAAGTACTTTAGATCTCACATAGCAGATATACAGGTATGAGGCTGTAGGAAAAGGAGTGCCTAGGAATCCCTTACATACCAGTAAGTGCACTGCTTTTTTTTAGGAGAAATTCTAGACTAAAGATAGAGTTTTTAAGGTACTGCTTAGACACAATCACATTTTATAAATGTTTCCAATAGCAAAACGTAATGTTTTAAATCTAGATCCACTTTTCATGTTAGAAAACGAAATAAAATCTTTTCTTTAGAAGCTAGAGTTGCCCTTTAAGGTATACAGTAGGCAGAATAAAAAAAAAAAAAAAAGATGCAGTGCATGTTCATCAATCCACTTTTTCTCATCTCCAAAACACTAGCATCAATTGGTCTGCCATCCAAGAAAAGAACTGGAAGGCCTAATTGACTCCTTGACATAAAACAGGAAATATGCATAGAATACAGGCCAGCTCTGAATTTCTGAAAAGAACAGGTATGATTTAGCACTTAGGCCAGGTTCACACCTAAGCGGATCTGTGAGACGCATTTGGACAGGCAATGCAGTCTATTCATTTGAATGAGCTGCTGTGTTTGCGTTTCATGCAGGATAAAGGTTTCTTCACCTCTTCTTAAAATGCAGTTGGAGGAAAATTGTATGGTGCTTTTGCATCATGGGATCACCCACATCTGAAAACGCCCTGCGGTTTTAGATGTATAAGGGTGCTATTATGAATGAATGACAGCCCCGTGTGTCAGCAAAGAAGCAGCGCAGTTTGGCTAAAGGGAGTTGCGGGTGTGGAAACAGATGCAATTTACATGCTTTTCATAGTGACACAGACGGAAGTATTTGCTTATGCTGCATATACGGGTGGCAGTATATACGCACCATAAAATATGAGGTAATCTATGTTTATTTTATATTGCTGAAGAAATCATAGTTTTACTCTGAGGTCTCCTTCTATTATTCTTCCCCTATTTACATCTGAGGATTAACCCACTGAAAGGCTTGCCAGTAGAGACACCACCTGGGGGAGGTTTCCCCCAACAAGTGCCAACATGTGATCATGAAGGCCTTTCTGATTGGCTGAAGTGCATCGAGGCTTAATCGTGTCACCGCGACAATACTTCTGTCTTCCGTCAATACTTCCGTCTGTCTCACTTCTGGGTAATGCGCTAAGCCGCAAATCGTGGCATCCAATACATCTAAGAAAGACACCACCAAGGGGAGGTTTCCTCAACCCACCAAAGTGGGTTTAGGAAGGCCTTTCTGATTGGCTGAAGTGAATCAAGGCTTCACATTTTGAGTCATTATAAGGATTATTGTTGTATGTATGTTAAGCACTTAGCGTGGTGTAAATTTGCAAATTTTATATAGTTTTTCTGTTGAGCTTATGTTGGCACTGCAGCTGGTGGACTATTGCATGACCATTCATTGACTCATTTTTTGTTCTGTGGTGCTAAGTTATAATTTTTAAATTTATAGTAAGAGGAAGAGTCAGATTAAATCTTATATCCATGTTAGGCAGCACAGAAGGTACAAATTGAGAAGCAATACATATCTGTAAGTCTGATTTGTAATTTGAGGGAGTTACATTTCTAAAAAGTGATTACACTGATGTATGAGAAGCTGCCAATTAGTTAGACACCAAAACACACCTATGCTACAATGTCAAACAGGCAAATGGAACATATTAAATCTCCTAAGCGATATGTACTACATAACACTGTGTTAGGGCTACATAATACCTCTTCTCCACAACAAGGTGAGGTGTTTTGTAGTCCACAGAGATAGCAGGGAATAATGCTAAATAATAACAAGACAGAGAGCACAGTGAGTTAGAAAGTCACAAGACTTCTGACTGCATGAACCTATGACCGCAGGTAAAAAAAAAACCCTACCAATGTTTAAACATCATTAATGATGTTCAAATGTACGTAGGGCGGATGTTTGATGTGCTACTATCAAGCTCAGTAGGATGTGCATGTGCTAGTGGCGTTGGCAAAGTCGGTAGGAACTCGGCTTCAGATTTGTTTTTATGCTGATCTACTGGTTTTAGGGTTAAACACCTTAGAATGTGAGTGCACGATTTTTTTTTATATAAACTTTTAGCGGTTTTTAAGGATCTTACACTATTCAATGTTCTTTTCTCTCACCTCTATATGTTTGAGCTGCTGAGGATCTGAGACATCTATAGCATTGGAGAGTGATCATTCGTCTATGGTCCCCGCGGACTTTAGTTTACAAAGAAAATGCATTGCTGACATTGCTATCTGGTGAGTTGATTTTAGGCATATGTTTTTGCACATAAGGTGTTTTGAAGCAATGTAAGAAGATTAACTTGATCGAATAAGCTTATGATGGTTACATGGATTACATTGATATATCACTTTGATAGAGAGGACTTTATTTGTGGGTCTACTGTATTTTTTGTATTTTGTTCACTTGATAATTTGTTTGTTTTTGTGTTTGTTGAGTCTGCACTATATTTACTATTTTTAGATTCATATCCTTGTACATCATAATAATATAACTCGCTTAAGCACTTTAGCACTTTTTTGTTGATAATAATATTTTCATGCATTTACGCTGTCACTTTATATATATATATATATATATATATATATATATATATATACATATACAGTATATATATATATATATATACACAGTATATATATACAGTATATACATATACGTTATATATATATATATATATATATATATATATATATACAGTGGGGATCGAAAGTTTGGGCACCCAAGGTAAACATTTGTATTAATGTGCATAAAGAAGCCAAGGAAAGATGGAAAAATCTCCAAAAGGCATCAAATTACAGATTAGACATTCTTATAATATGTCAACAAAAGTTAGATTTTAAGAGCCCATTCAGACTAGCGCGACTTGTCAGGCGACTTGTCAGCCTGACAAGTCGCGGTCGGTCACGGTCCATTGAGTAGTACAGGACCCGTTCTAATAGGAGCGACACAAGTCGCTCTGACTTAGAAAAAGGGTCCTGTACTACTTTGGGGCGACCTGGGAGCGACTTGCATAGACTTCCATTATGTGAAGTCCCTGCAAGTCACGCCGAAGTCGCGGTGCACAGTGGTGCACGCGACTTCACAGGTCGCCCCCCGAAGTCGGATCGCCTCAGTGTGACCGGCTCTTATTCCATCATTTACACTTTCAAAATAACAGAAAACAAAAAAAATGGCGTCTTCAAAAGTTTGGGCACCCTGCAGAGTTAATATTTTGTAGCCAGCCAAGAGTCTTTCAATTCTTGTTTGAGGTATCTTTGCCCATTCTTCATTACAAAAGTCTTCCAGTTCTTTGAGATTTCTGGGCTCTCTGTCACGCACTGCTCTTTTAAGGTCTATCCATAGATTTTTAATTAGGTTGAGGTCAGGAGATTGTGAAGGCCATGGCAAAACCTTCAGTTTACACCTCTTGATGTAATCCCCCGTGAATTTAGAGGTGTGTTTAGGATCATTATCCATTTATAGAAGCCATCCTCTCTTTAACTTCAGCTTTTTCACAGATGGCATCAAGTTACCATCCAAAATTTGCTGAAATTTTATTGAATCCATTTTTCCTTCTACTTGTGAGATGTTCCCTGTGCCACTGGCTGCAATACAACCCCAAAGCATGATTGATCCACCCCCATGCTTAACAGTTGGACAGAGGTTCTTTTCATTAAATTCTGTGCCCCTTCTTCTCCAGACATACCTTTGCTCATTCTGGCCAAAAAGTTCAATTTTAACCTCATCGGTCCACAGAACTTGTTTCCAAAATGCATCAGGCTTGTCTATATGTTCATAAATAAATAAATAAATAAATAACTATTTTCAGTTTTAGTTTTCTAGACAACTGCTTAGAAGATCCCATGGTTTGAGATTGACATCACCTGGTCTTCCCAGACGATGATTGAGAACAATCCATGACACTGGTAGGTCTCAGCCTTGCAAAAGGGGCAGTGCATGCTTTAAATTCTGCAGGGTGCCCAAACTTTTGCAGACATCATTTTTTTTGTTTTCTGTAATTTTGAAAGTGTAAATGATGGAAATAAAATCTAACTTTTGTTGACATATTATAAGAATGTCTAATCTGTAATTTGATGCCTTTTGGAGATTTTTCCATCTTTCCTTGGCTTCTTTATGCACATTAATACAATTTTTTACCTGGGGTGCCCAAACTTTCTATCCCCACTGTATATATATATATATATATATATATATATATATATATATATATTTTTTTTTTTTTTTTGAGTTGAGTTAATCTCAGCAGTGCAGCAGCAATGTAGAAGATAATTTGTAATAAGTTTCTAGGCGCAGTTCTATTTCCTCTTTTTGCATATATATGTCCTCTCCCAGTATTCTGCTCTCTCTCCAGCCGGATGGAACTTGTAGACAGTCTGACCCCAGTGTAAGCTTGGCTCCTTAGACTACATGTCCCAAGATCCTTCAATCTGCATTCCGGAGTTGACAATACAGTCTCAAAGCTGAGCACTAGAGGGAACAGACTCACTTTGGCTGATGTTGCAGAATGTCCCCCGATGCACCTGGCTTACACATGGAGTGGCAGCTCTTGTTTTTGTATGTGTGAAGGGTTAACTGCAGAGTTCACTTGCCCTAGAAGCATCCACTCTCCGTCTGCTGGCACTAAGATTGTTGTCCAGGTTGCTGAACAATCTCTTCCCACGGTGAGGCTGAGAGTGTAATATTGTCTCAAATACTAGATTTAACGGAATAAAGGGGAAAAAATAGAAGTTCATTGCCAGAGTTTACATACAATTTAAGTTTTACTCGATCCACCCACTTCTTCCATAAATTTGACTATAGTTGGACATACCACACCCATTTTTTTCCAGCTCCGCCCTTACCTAAAAATCAGGACTAACCTGCTAAATTTGGGATTGATGGAAAGTATTCAAGCTTAAGTGAATAATAAATACTTATGTTTTTTTTAATAAGTTATAATCATGCATTGTGCATACTAGGGCAGTTCTGCTAAACAGATGCTCATAAAAAAATGATACCCATAAAATGTCAAAATGCTCATCTATGGGTTTAGTTGTTTCTTCCTCTGTCATAAATCAGACCACATATTTTCTTTGTAACCCACAACTGTTATTTTCCTAGTTTACGAGACTCATAAGGCTCACAGTTTTATTATCTAACACATTAGCTGTATGGGATGAAAGAGCCTGGTGACATAACGTGTGACGAAACAGCAAAGACTTTGGTGAGTCAGTACACCTTATTTTTATAACATGATGTTCACTTGGCACAGATATCACATTAGGAGAATAAAAAGCATATTTGTGTGTGACTGTATCTGCTTCCGCTGTGCTTGTATCATAAAGTCTGCTACTTTCTGTCAGCATTTACAAGCTGATCTACAGAATTGAAAATGTACTGTCACTGCTAACTTATTCCTTTTGTAGCTGATAAAGCCGCCTCGAGAGGCGTCAAAGCTACATGTGTAAGAATACAAAACAAAATCCCTTGAAATTCAAGAGGTACTGCTTATGCTCCTGTATAACTTGTTCTTACACTTAAATTGAATATTAAAGGTAAGGGAGTAACTATGTGACATGCCGAGTAGCAACAATGACACAATTTTGTCTGTGTGCAGCTGTCTTTCAGACCTGAAACATTAAAGAAGAAATGATAGAATAGACAAAGTCTAATACACTCATGATCACTAAGGGGATATCATTGTCATACATGATACAGACCAGCCTCTTGCAGTGTTCAAAAAGTTAGTCATAAAACCAGGTTAGTAGAATGGTACCAAAATATTCTCTTAAAGAGACCCTGCCACCAACTTTGAGTACTATTATCCACTTCTGGACCAGAAGGATTTGCCCCCTTAATGACCAGGCCATATTTTTGCGATTCGGCACTGCGTTACTTTAACTTGACAATTGCGCGGTTGTGCAACGCTGTACTCAAATAACATTGATATTCTTTTTTCCCCACAAATAGAGCTTTCTCTTGGTGGTATTTGGTCACATGTGCGTTCTATATTTTTTGGGCTATAAACAAAAAAAAGAGCGACAATTCTGAAAAAAAAAGCAATATTTTTCACTTTCTGCTTTACAACATCCCCAAAAACAAAATGTAAAAATCTAATTTTTTCATCCTTTTAGGCCAATTCGTATTCTGTTACATATTTTCTTAAAAAAAAATCCCAATAAGCGTATTTTGATTGGTTTGCGCAAAAGTTATCGCGTTTTCAAACTAGGAGAAAGATTGTCATTTTTATTTATTTATTTTTTTACTAGTAATGGCGGCGATCTGCAATTTTTAGTGGCACTGCGACATTGTGGCAGACAGATCGGACCCCTAACTGACACTTTTGGGAGGACCAGTGACATTACTAAAGTATTCAGTGCTAAAAGTATGCACTGTTACTGTAATAATGACACTGGCAGGGAAGGGGTTAACCCAGAGATGATCAAAGGGTTAAGTGTACGCCTAGGGGAGTGTTTTCTAACTGTATGGGGAGGGACTTGAGGAATCAACACAGAGACCTGTGATCCCGAATTGGAGGATCACAGGCACTCTGTGTTCATTCCAGAGAGAACAACAGTCTGCTGTGTTTACAACAGCAGACCATCGCTCTCTCTCCATGGGGAGCGATCGTGGGTGCCCGGCGACAATCGCGCCCGCCGGCCCCGTAGATCAGCTTCCCTGCTTCCTAATGGGGGGTGGGCGTGCTCTTCTGGCAGTACGCCCCAAGGAGCGCTCTCACGAACCGCCGTACAGGTACAGTGATTTGCACAGCCGAGCCAGCCTGCCTCAGTATATCTGTGGCGGGCAGTTGGCAAGTAGTTAAACCTGTTGGAATACATTATGTATTTTTGTACAACTACAGATATATTCTTCAACCAGTAGATGGCCGTGTTTATATGTTTTTAGCTGCAGCTATGATTAAACTCTATGTCTTTTCTCTATAATAAAGTTTCCTTTTCCTGTCTGCAGTTAAGCAGCAAAGCCCATGTGGACTATGCACTGTCTGTTCTGTAAAGCCATATACAGAATTTTCTAACATGTTATGGGCCCAGGCATAGCCCAGACACCCACCCAGAAAAAAGCTGAGAACCCAGTCACAGCCAGCTACAGCTGAGAAGTGCAAGATACAGCAAGAGAAAGAAGACTGCAAAAGAATAAAAGAAAATAACCAGTAACACAGCTGCAACAAAGCTTTCATTTGCAAATCTGACAAACCAGAACTATCAGTCTTGGAAATTCAAGATGAAAATGCTGCTAATAAGAGAAGGTAGGTGGAAATGTATAAATTAAGTAAAGCCAGAACACCCTTCAGATGAGTGGATAGAGAGACCACAAAGTTCAGAGCACAATCTTTCTTAGCACGGAAGATGACCAAATCATACATATATGTAGGTGTGAAACTGCCAACGAAATGTGGGAAGGATTATAAAAGGTGCATGAAAGAACAAATCTCAGCAATAAACTGTATTTGATTTTCATGTCGCAGCACTATCACTCAAGTTTTAAAACCCTTGTCACCGCACTTGATTTACGTTCAGATGATGAACTGACATTGGAATATGTTAAGGGCAATCTTGTGGATGAATATAAGCGTAAAACAGAAAGCATCAATAGTGACGGTGATTCTGTCACAGAATCTGCTTTAAAGACAAAAACAAAAACAGTAACATGCAACAAGAAACATGGGAATGGTTTGTGTGCAAGAAACAATGTAACTTAAAAGCAGATTGCAGAATCTGGAAAGTTAGAATGCAAAAACAAACTAAACTTCAAAAAGTCAAAGTACTGTATGAAGGAATAAACTGATTTTTCTTCAGGTAATGAATATTTTCAATCTAAAAGCTGCACTTCATCTTTGCAGGCATGGTGTGTTGATTCAGGAGCTACAAATCACATGACAAATCACAAAAATGTATTTATTCACCTTGATCAGAGTAAAACAGAAATTAACACCACAGCTAATGGGCAAATAATAGAATCAGAAGGGATAGAGATGGTTTTCGTTACTGTCCTATTTCCTAGAGTGCCACCAGATACCTGTGAAAAATGTCCTCTATGTCCCTGCTTTTGAAACTAATCTTTTGTCAGCGAAGAAGCGCACAAAACAAGGCAATATATTGACCTTCTAAGATGACAGTTGTGCCATCACAAAAGGGCATATCTTACTTGCAAAGGCTAAAATTACAGAGGAACTGTATCAGCCGAACTGCAATGAGGCTAACACTGCCAAGGAAAAAAAAAACTTTCAAACTGTATTCATACATGGCGCAGATAACTTGTGCACAGGAATCCTGACATAATAAAGAAATTAAAAGAAAATTACTATATAGCCCTGGCTATACCAATGTGTAGACTTTTATTTCACACACAAGAAAAAAAAGGCCTATTAATGTGCATGTGTGAGATTTTGCGCACACGTCATTGGTGGGCCAGCAAAGAGAACCTGGAAAAGGTAAGCTGGCCACTGATTACATATACATTTTTCAAATGGGGGCAGGAGGATGAGAGAAGATAGAAACCAGGAAGGAGAAAGAGGATGATGGGACATGTACCTTTTTTACTTGGACTAATATGATTTATGCAGTGTGCAGTTTGATTAGTGAAGGTGGAGAGGTCTGCTTTAAATGTATTTGTAAAAACTTAAGGGTCCATTCATACCATGTGTTTGGCTAATTTGGGCTGGCTTGCTTAACATGGGCTCAGTGCAATACCAAGCTGAAATCCAATGTTTGCAATGCATTGCGCTGGTCCACTCTTTGTAAAAATGGGGCATGCTGCAGTTATACGCAATGCCATACTAAGAAACCCATTACAACACTCCACAGTGCTCTGTAATGCAGGGTAAGGAAAATAGTGTATTTTGGCTCCTGCTTCAAACAAGAAAACCTGCACATCAATTAAACACAGTGCATTAACCACTTGCTGACCAGCCGCCGCAGTTTTACGGCAGCAGGTCGGCAGGTTCCCGCAAATCACGTACCTGTCTGTGGGAGTGCTCCTGGGGGCACGTGCACGCACACTCACCCACTCGGGTGCAGGGAAGCTGATCTACGGGGGGCCGGCGGCCACGATTGCCGCCGGGCACCCACGATCGCTCCCCAAAGGTGTAAAAAATGTCAGCAAGGGGTCCGTTTTGTCTGCCATAATGTCGCAGTCCCGCTAAAAATCGCTGATCGCCGCATTACTTGTAAAAAAAATAAATAAATAAATACAAATGACATAAATCTTTCCGTTAGTTTGTAGACGCGATAACTTTTGCGCAAACCAATCAAAAAAATCTGAATTGTTGCACTTTTTTGTTGATAGCGCAAAAAATAAAAATCGCACAGGTGATCCAATGCCACTAAAAGAAAGCAAAGTTTGTTGGAAAAAATGACATCAATTTTATTTGGGTACAGAGTTGCATGACCGCGCAATTGTCAGTTAAATTAATGCAGTTCCGAATCACAAAAAATTACCTGGTCATTAAAGGGGAAAATCTTTCGGTCCAGAAGTGGTTAAAAAACACGTTAACACACATCATCTCAACGTGAGCTAAATGCAATGGACATGGAGTGGATCCAGCCTAACCGAATGACATGTAATTTGCTAAACCACTGTATTTCATAAACAATGGCATATTTTTAATAAAATACTTGTTTCCATTTCTTAAATAAAATCTTTGTTCTCCTGCATCCCCTCATGGCTACTATCTGTTTTAATGTACCGTAAGAATGGCAACATGGCATTTTTTATGAGGTAGGTTTTTGGATGGTGACAGGAGTGAGAGTTACTAAAAGGTAGCACAGTGGCTAAGTGGTTAGCGCTTTTGCCTAGAAACACTAGGGTTGATGATTTGAATCCCAATCATCTGCCTGGAGTTGGCATGCTCTCCTATGCCTGAATGGGTTTCCTCCCACACTCCAAAGATATGCTGATAGGGTAACTGGCTCCTGCCTAAATTGGCCTTAGTATACAGTGGTGATCGAAAGTTTGGGCACCCCAGGTAAACACTTGTGAAAGATCTGGCAGACACTGGAGTTGTGTTACACTATTACACTATAAAGAGAAACTTGTACAAATATGGTCTTCATGGAAGAGTCATCAGAAGAAAACCTTGAAAACGTTTGAACTTTGCAAATAAACATAAAGACAAGCCTTATGCATTTTGGAAACAAGTTCTGTGGACCGATGAGGTTAAAATTGAACTTTTTAGCCAGAATGAGCAAAGGTACATTTGGAGAAGAAGGGGCACAGAATTTAATGAAAAGAACCTCTGTCCAACTGTTAAGCATGGGGGTGGATCAATCATGCTTTGGGGTTGTATTGCAGCCAGTGGCACAGGGAACATCTCACGAGTAGAAGGAAAATGGATTCAATAAAATTTCAGCAAATTTTGGATGGTAACTTGATGCCATCTGTGAAAAAGCTGAAGTTAAAGAGAGGATGGCTTCTACAAATGGATAATGATCCTAAACACACCTCGAAATCCACTGGAGATTGAACTGAAGGTTTTGCCATGGCCTGCACAATCTCCTGACCTCAACATAATTGAAAATCTATGGATAGACCTTAAAAGAGCAGTGCGTGACAGACAGCCCAAAAATCTCAAAGAACTGGAAGACTTTTGTAAGGAAGAATGGGCAAAGATACCTCAAACAAGAATTGAAAGACTCTTGGCTGGCTACAAAAAGCGTTTACAAGCTATGATACTTGCCAAAGGGAGCAGTACTAGATATTAACTCTGCAGGGTGCCCAAACTTTTGCAGATGCCATTTTTTTGTTTTCTGTTATTTTGAAAGTGTAAAAGATGGAAATAAAATCTAACTTTTGTTGACATATAAGAATGTCTAATTTGTAATTTGATGCCTTTTAGAGATTTTTCCATCTTTCCTTGGCTTCTTTATGCACAATAATACAAATTTTTACCTGTGGTGCCCAAACTTTCGATCACCACTGTGTGTACTGTATGTGAGTTAGGGACCTTAGATTGTAAGTTCCTTAAGCCCGGGACTGATGTGAATGTACAATATAGAAGTGTAAAGCACTGCATAAATTGAAAGCGCTACATACTGTAAGTACCTGTAATAGATAAATAAAAGTGGCGCACACAGATTCGAATGTAGCTGTGCATAGTAACCAATCAGCTTTTAATTTCAGCTTATAAAAGAGAAAAGGAGGCACAAACACCTAGTGCATTACCCGTGGACACCTTTAAAAAGTTTATGAAAATGCCAAAAACATACTCACAGACATGAAGCGTAAAATTTGCATATAGAAAGTCTACCACATGTGGAAATGAACATGTCCCTGTAATTGGACCGCTCTGATAAAAGGGAGCGTGACTCACGTCAGTGGTCCAATTACAGGGACATGTTCATTTCCACATGTGGTGGACTTTCTATTTGCAAATTTTACTCTTCATGTCTGTGAGTATGTTTTTCACAGAAGGTGTCCATGGGTAATGCAATAGGTGTTTGCGCCTTCTTTTCTCTTTCATGTGCTTATGTTTAGAGTTCCCTACCTGAGGAGAGCGGCATGCCTGTCATCCCCATTGGAGTGAGCAATTGGGTGATTCGGTTGTTTAACTTCAGCTTGTTTAATTAGGCTTTGGCAATAAAACCTAGAAGCCGATTAGTTACTTTGCACAGCTGCATCAGCTTCTGTGTGCACCAGTTTTAGTAATTCACCCCCAGTGTGTCAATGTGTGTTGAACACAGGCAGGTTGACAACGGGAGGTGCCTGCACAAGGCACTCTATAGCAGGATCACTAGGTTTTATTTTAGTAGAATAAGTACTAATCCACACCGATGGACACCTTCTGTGCTCCTACCCCTCTAAAATGAAGAATTATACATTTATTATTATAGTCAAAGCGGAAGATTAAAAAACACTGTAAATTGCTTTTGAAGTGACATTATCACGTTAAAGCCTATATGAGTTTTAAGTGATTCTGGTAATATCTACTTTAAAAACTGTCAAATGAATCAAACAGAGACTGTGGCTGATGCAGGTTGGGTACTGATTGATTCCAATTTACTATGGATCCTGAATAATTTAGTAATTATAAAGCGTTAGCAACCCTGGAAGAGGACCTGGTTAATTGGTTAATTGCTGATGAGCTTATGGAATTTAATATTTGCAATTTACAAAACATATTTTAAAATCAAGCCTCATTTCAGCAGATCCCTGCACTACACCTAGGTTTGTACATAATTCAGTAAATCTATATCCATGTCAACAACGTCTGTGCCTTTCCTGGTCTAAAAATCAACACATAACATCTATATAAGCAAGCAAGCTTGAAACCTTATCACACTAGCTTTAATCCCTTGTTTGGAAACACATCAGAAATTACTTTTTTTTTTTTTTTTTTTTAGTATTTAAACAGATTGTATAATGATTTAAAGCAGTAGTAAAGTATTTTTGTAAGCGTTTTTTTTTCTTATCTGCAAGACAAAGGCATAATGTGCTAGTATGCATCGCCTATACCCTAAAACGAAGCATTCCAGCGATGCAATGTCATCTTTACCCGGTCTTCCTTCCGGGTTCTTGAAATCCATGTCTGTGACTGTCTGGAGCCGCAATGGCATCACTCCTGCGCATGCGCCGGTCACAGGCGGCCGTTCCTTCAGAGCGCATGCGCCAGTAATTTCACTGGCTGCATGTACAGTATATATCTCCTAAACATGTTTAGGAGATATTTACACTACCTATAAGTAAGCCTTATTATAGACTTACCTAAACTTAAACTTAAAGATGGAAGTTTACTTCATCTTTAAATGGTCCCCTGTGAAGGCTTAGGTCATAATGTACTAGTATGGACTGCATACAGACAGACTTACCCAAAGACTGAGCCCTCCAGCACTGCACTGACAAGGCTCTCCTTGGTCTCCGACAGTGGCGGCCCGTGCATAGAGGGCGCCAGGTTGCCGCCCCCCCCTAAAAAAAAAAAAAAAAAAAAAAGAACAATAAAGTTTGGAAAAAAAAAAAATCGGTTCGCCGGCCAATGTGGTGGCTAAAGGGGGGGTGGGGTTTATGACCCAGAAGAGGCGCCGATTGGCTGCCTTCTGGGGGCGTAACCTGGGCGCAGGAAAGAGCGCTTGGCCACCCCCACCTTCGTGATATCCTGGCTGTGATTGGTCCAGTCTTCAGCCTGGACCAATCATCATCCAGGATATCGCTGACGTCGCAATGGGGGCGGTGCCGGTGTGTGCGTCAGTCACTCACCGTCACTGCCGCTCAGAGAAGAGGAGAGGCCGCCCGCCGTTTCCCGCCGCTGAGACGAGGGAGAAGGACCCGCCGCAGAAGAGGAGGAAGAAGCTGAGCCACGCCGCCGCCAGGTAAGTTTGAAGGGAGCACGCACGCTGGTCTCTGCAATCATTGGGGTACAATGCTGTGGGCACTCTGCAATAATTGGGGTACAATGCTGGCACTTTGCAATCATTGGGGGACAATGCTGGCACTCTGCAATCATTGGGGTACAATGCTGGCACTCTGCAATAATTGGGGGACAAAGCTGTGGCGCTCTGCAATCATTGGGGGACAATGCTGTGGCGCTCTGCAATCATTGGGGGACAATGCTGTGGCGCTCTGCAATCATTGGGGGACAATGCTGTGGCACTCTGCAGTGATTGGGGTACAATGCTGTGGCGCTCTGCAATCATTGGGGTACAATGCTGTGGCACTCTGCAATCATTGGGGTACAATTCTGTGGCGCACTCTGCAATCATTGGGGACAATGCTGAGGCGCTCTGCAGTGATTGGGGACAATGCTGTGGCGCTCTGCAGTGATTGGGGACAATGCTGTGGCACTCTGCAGTGATTGGGGTACAATGCTGTGGCGCTCTGCAATCATTGGGGTACAATGCTGTGGCACTCTGCAATCATTGGGGTACAATGCTGTGGCGCTCTGCAATCATTGGGGGACAATGCTGTGGCACTCTGCAGTGATTGGGGTACAATGCTGTGGCGCTCTGCAATCATTGGGGTACAATGCTGTGGCACTCTTCAATCATTGGGGGACAATGCTGTGGCGCTCTGCAATCATTGGGGGACAATGCTGTGGCACTCTGCAGTGATTGGGGTACAATGCTGTGGCGCTCTGCAATCATTGGGGTACAATGCTGTGGTGCACTCTGCAATCATTGGGGACAATGCTGTGTCGCTCTAAAGTTATTGGGGACAATGCTGTGGCGCTCTGCAGTGATTGGGGACAATGCTGTGGCACTATGCAGTGATTGGGGTACAATTCTGTGGCGCTCTGCAATCATTGGGGTACAATGCTGTGGCACTCTGCAGTGATTGGGGACAATGCTGTGGCGCTCTGCAGTGATTGGGGACAATGCTGTGGCACTCTGCAGTGATTGGGGTACAATGCTGTGGTGCTCTGCAATCATTGGGTACAATGCTGTGGCGCTCTGCAATCATTGTGGCACTCTGCAGTGATTGGGGTACAATGCTGTGGTGCTCTGCAATCATTGGGTACAATGCTGTGGCGCTCTGCAATCATTGGGGGACAATGCTGTGGCACTCTGCAGTGATTGGGGTACAATGCTGTGGCGCTCTGCAATCATTGGGGTACAATGCTGTGGCACTCTGCAATCATTGGGGTACAATGCTGTGGCGCACTCTGCAATCATTGGGGACAATGCTGTGGCGCTCTGCAGTGATTGGGGACAATGCTGTGGCACTCTGCAGTGATTGGGGTACAATGCTGTGGCACTCTGCAATCATTGGGGTACAATGCTGTGGCACACTCTGCAATCATTGGGGACAATGCTGTGGCACTCTGCAGTGATTGGGGACAATGCTGTGGCGCTCTGCAGTGATTGGGGACAATGCTGTGGCGCTCTGCAGTGATTGGGGACAATGCTGTGGCGCTCTGCATTGAAAGGGGCTCGCACGCTTAACTCTGCATTGATGGGGGCACGGAATAGTTGCATTGAAGGGGGCACGCACGCTGAACTCTGCATTGTGGGGGCACAGAACAGTGTTTATTGCATTGAAGGGGGCACAGCACAGTGTTTATTGCATTGAAGGGGGCACAGCACAGTTGCATTGAAGGGGGCATGAACGCTGAACTCTGCATTGTGGGGGCACAGCACAGTGTTCATTGCATTGAAGGGGGCACAGCACAGTGTTTATTGTATTGAAGGGGGCACAGCACAGTGTTTATTGCATTGAAGGGGGCATAGCACAGTGTTCATTGCATTGTGGGGGCACAGCACAGTGTTCATTGCATTGAAGGGGGCACAGCACAGTGTTTATTGCATTGAAGGGGGCACAGCACAGTGTTTATTGCATTGAAGGGGGCATAGCACAGTGTTCATTGCATTGAAGGGGGCACAGCACAGTGTTTGTTGCATTGAAGGGGGCACAGCACAGTGTTTATTGCATTGAAGGGGGCATAGCACAGTGTGCATTGCATTGAAGGGGGCACAGCACAGTGTTTATTGCATTGAAGGGGGCATAGCACAGTGTTCATTGCATTGTGGGGGCACAGCACAGTGTTTATTGCATTGAAGGGGGCACAGAACAGTGTTTATTGCATTGAAGGGGGCACAGCACAGTGTTTATTGCATTGAAGGGGGCACAGCACAGTGTTTATTGCATTGAAGGGGGCACAGCACAGTGTTTATTGCATTGAAGGGGGCACAGCACAGTTGCATTAAAGGGGGCACGCACGCTGAACTCTGCATTGTGGGGGCACAGCACAGTGTTCATTGCATTGAAGGGGGCACAGCACAGTGTTTATTGCATTGAAGGGGGCACAGCACATTGTTCATTGCATTGAAGGGGGCACAGCACAGTTGCATTGAAGGGGGCATGCACGCTACTTCTGCATTGTGGGGGCACAGCACAGTGTTCATTGCATTGAAGGGGGCACAGCACAGTGTTTATTGCATTGAAGGGGGCACAGCACAGTGTTTATTGCATTGAAGTAGGCACAGCACATTGTTCATTGCATTGAAGGGGGCACAGCACAGTTGCATTGAAGGGGGCATGCACGCTGAACTCTGCATTGTGGGGGCACAGCACAGTGTTTATTGCATTGAAGGGGGCATAGCACAGTGTTCATTGCATTGAAGGGGGCACAGCACAATGTTCATTGCATTGAAGGGGGCACGCACGCTGAACTCTGCATTGAAGGGGGCACACACGCTGGTCTCTGCATTGAAAGGGGGCATGTACACTGGCCTCTGCATTGAAAGGGGGGCATGTACACTGGTCTCTGCATTGAAAGGGGGCATGTACGCTGGTCACTGCATTGAAAGGGGGCATATATCATCTCCTGTACCATGACCTGTGACATGCCTATACCATATCTGTGCCATGCCTATACCATCTCCTGTACCATCACCTGTGCCATGCCTGTACCATCACCTGTGCCATGCCTATACCATCACCTGTGCCATGCCTGTACCATGACTTCAAAGTCACGCAATTTTTTACTGCGTTTTTTGACGGGAAGCAATACCTATTACATTTTTCTTTTTGCGCCCCCCCCCAAAAATTTTGAGCACCAGCCGCCACTGGTCTCCGGCATCTTCCATTTTTGCCCGGTATTTCTTCTGGGTTCCTGATCTTCAGGCACTTGATAGGCCATGCTGCCGATGACGTTGCTGCAGTGCATGCACACGGACGTCACATCGCTGCGGGCCGTAAATGTGGTCTGATCTGCACATGTGCGGTGCAGATCACATTACCCGCTGACAGGTAGGGGGGTATTTGTGACAGAAGAGACCACTAATGTCTCTTCTGTAATAAAAAGCCTGCTTGTCAGTGGATTTTCACTTGTAAGCTTCTACTATCACTTTAACATATTAAAATTAACGTATTTATCATGCTCAGGGCTAAAAAAGGGCATTATGGCATTATTATTTTTAGCCTTGCACATGACACAGGACATAGCGCATGACGGAGACACGTATCCTGACCACCATCGCATAGCTCAGCAGCCATGATAAACGGACAGGAGCATCTTTTTTTTTTTTTGGGGGGGGGGGGGGGTAACAATCACTTTAAGTAAAAATGTATGTGCACAGGTATATGGGTCTGAGCAATTATTCATTCCCTTTGTTCCCCCACTTACAAGCAGTGCTGTCCAAAGTTTTATCAAATAAACTAGAACTTGAAAAGACATTACTACTGTGCTGTCCCTTTAGATAGATTAGATAGCTCATGGTTCTTTTCCATGCATAGTGCTTTGTAAAAAAAAAAAAAAAAAAAAAATATATATATATATATATATATATATATATATATATATATATATATATATACATACAAACAGTATATACAGTGGGTACGGAAAGTATTCAGACCCCCTTAAATTTTTCACTCTTTGTTATATTGCAGCCATTTGCTAAAATCATTTAAGTTCATTCTTCTTCCTCATGAATGTACACATAGCACCCCATGCTGACAGAAAAACACAGAATTGTTGACATTGTTGCAGATTTAAAAAAGAAAAACTGAAATATCACATGGTCCTAAGTATTCAGACCCTTTGCTGTGACACTCATATATTTAACTCAGGTGCTTTCCATTTCTTCTGATCATCCTTGAGATGGTTCTACACCTTCATTTGAGTCCAGCTGTGTTTGATTATACTGATTGGACTTGATTAGGAAAGCCACACACCTGTCTATATAAGACCTTCCAGATCACAATGCATGTCAGAGCAAATGAGAATCATGAGGTCAAAAGGAACTGCCTGAAGGGCTCAGAGACAGAATTGTGGCAAGGCACAGATATGGCCAAGGTTACACAAATATTTCTGCTGCACTTAAGGTTCCTAAGAGCACAGTGGCCTCCATAATCCTCAAATAGAAGACGTTTGGGATGACCAGAACCCTTCCTAGAGCTGGCCGTCCGGCCAAACTGAGCTATCGGGGGAGAAGAGCCTTGGTGAGAGAGGTAAAGAAGAACCCAAAGATCACTGTGGCTGAGCTCCAGAGATGCAGTCAGGAGATGGGAGAAAGTTGTAGAAAGTCAACCATCACTGCAGCCCTCCACCAGTTGGGGCTTTATAGCAGAGTGGCCCGACGGAAGCCTCTCTTCAGTGTAAGACTCATGAAAGCCCGCATGGAGTTTGCTAAAAAACACCTGAAGGACTCCAAGATGGTGAGAAATAAGATTCTCTGGTCTGATGAGACCAAAATAGAACTTTTTGGCCTTAATTCTAAGCGGTATGTGTGGAGAAAACCAGGCACTGCTCATCACCTGTCCAATACAGTCCCAACAGTGAAGCATGGTGGTGGCAGCATCATGCTGTGGGGGTGTTTTTCAGCTGCAGGGACAGGACGACTGGTTGCAATCGAGGGAAAGATGAATGCGGCCAAGTACAGGGATATCCTAGACAAAAACCTTCTCCAGAGTGCTCTGGACCTCAGACTGGGCCGAAGGTTTACCTTCCAACAAGACAATGACTTTAAGCACACAGCTAAAATAACGAAGGAGTGGCTTCACAACAATGAATGGCCCAGCCAGAGCCCTGACTTAAACCCAATTGAGCATCTCTGGAGTGACCTAAAAATGGCTGTCCACCAACGTTTACCATCCAACCTGACAGAACTGGAGAGGATCTGCAAGGAGGAATGGCAGAGGATGCCCAAATCCAGGTGTGAAAGACTTGTTGCATCTTTCCCAAAAAGACTCCTGGCTGTATTAGATCAAAAGGGGGCTTCTACTAAATACTGAGCAAAGGGTCTGAATACTTAAGACCATGTGATATTTCAGTTTTTCTTTTTTAATAAATCTGCAACAATGTCAACAATTCTGTGTTTTTCTGTCAGTATGGGGTGCTATGTGTACATTCATGAGGAAGAAGAATGAACTTAAATGATTTTAGCAAATGGCTGCAATATAACAAAGAGTGAAAAATTTAAGGGGGTCTGAATACTTTCCGTACCCACTGTATACATACAATTTGTCATATTAATATGCATTAAGCTGTGTCTGAGCAAAGCAAACCTCACAGAATATTACATTAAATTTAATTATTTATAAATAATATTATACAGGATTTATATGGTGCAAACAGTTTGCAACGTTCTTGACAAAATAAAGGGAGACAATGTAGGTAAAATACGAGAAGACTAGAGAAGGGGGAGGCTGCTTGTGGGAGCTTACATTCTAAAAAAAAAGAATAAATGTTTTGCTGAATATTTAAATCAAATCTGTTAGTACTGATCTAACTGAAACATAGGTGGAATTTAAAGTGATATTATACCGTGTATTTTGTGATATTATACCGTGTATACCGTGCATGTATTTTATGTACGGTATATGTTATGCTTTTTTGCTCTGTGCAACAGTATTTCACAGAGTGATCCCTTACCTTCTCTTTGGCAGTTCTCCACTGGCCCTGTCTGCTCCTCACTCCTGTTCACTTGTGTGCATTCTCCTGAGCCATGCTGTGTGTGTCCATAGACACAGACGGCACTGGTAAGCCATGCCCCGAATACCTCAGTGTCTCATGTGAGATCAGGAAATGAGGGGAGTGGTGCTGCAGCCAAGACAGCCATGACAGGAGTCAGGTAAATGTTTAGGGATAGGGGTGGAGAGAGCAAGTAGTGGGGCATTTGCTATCTTAAAGTATAACTATAGGCAAAACATTTTTTTTTGTTTTGGATGGAGTGGTGAGGGATTAAGAACCCCTGTCAAGTTATTATTTCTGCCTGTGCCCCTGTTAAGGACATTTACCCTCTCTATATGTCCTGTTTACCATTATCATTAAAAGTAAAAGAAAATCCTACATTTTGGGTTTTTCCCAGAGAAGTAATAGAGGGGAAATCTTCCAATGGTGACACTAGTTCCGGTGACCCGGGGGTCCCCAGGAAATTCCCCTAATTTGCAGGAATTCCCCTCACTTCCTGTTTGGCTATGGGACAGGAAGTTATGGGAAATCTCCGCAATGGAACACAGATGGCAAAAGCAAATCTAATTGGGGTTATAACCCTCCCTTGCTCTATCCAAAATAAAAACAAAAAAAAGTTTTGCCTATACTGTAGTTCTACTTTAATGCAGTAAATAAAGGACATTTATTCAGAAAATGAAGTCCTGCTAGATCCTTTCAGGCTTACCCCTTTTGCAGGTATAACTATATAACACAAATAAAATAAGCGCCTATACTGTTTGAAATCCAGTATTACACCATCTCACCCTGCTCTGCACATACTCAGCTGCTCTCCATTTTTAGGCATGTAGCACCCTCCTAGTCAGGTGCTAGATAGCAGGTATAGTTTTTGGCTTTCTCTGCTTAACAGGAAAGCAGTAGGTTAATCATTTGAGCTCTCTGCTTATCAGCGAGCTGGATCTACTCGTTAGGCTGCTCCATGTGTTTCATGTGTGATTCATGTGGACTGAGGGAGTGTCCCCACTGTATCCAATGGAGAGGTACATAGGACAGTGGAGGAAACCCAGCCAATGACACACAGGCTTTGATAACGTCCCATGGGTTTGCCACAGGGAGTGGTGCATTATGGAATAGGGTATAAAAACCAGGACCACATGAGGCAGGGGGTCTTTGGGCAGGAAGCCAGGTCCCAGAAGGAGGATGACGGCTGTCTCCTTTTCTGTAGCTGTGGATGGTGGTCACAGGCAGTCGGCCTGGTGAACCAGAGTGTGTGGCTGAATCCAGAGGTCCAGGAAAAGCTGACTGGTGGAGTTGGAGGCAACAGTGACTCTGAAAAAACAGTGTCCGTGAGCACAGAGGAACTTTCCCGGGGGTCTGCCCAGGAGTAGGACTACTCCAGAGGATAGAGTCAGCGAGAGTCAGAGGGAGAAGAAGGGGGTGCCAAGTTTAGAACCCTGAAGAGAATTGCAAGCAGGAACACTTAAAATATCTTCACTTCAGTGCCACTGCCAGGCCTTGCCGCATCCTAAAGCCAGTTGTCCTCAATACTGTGAATAGTATTAGCTGGAGTATCCCACTCATCCCTTCTCCTATCCAAGTTCTAAATAAAACTACAAAACAATATCCCCTGGACTGAGTATTGACTGAGCCAAGGCTTTAAAGTGATAAGTGTCTGCAAGCAGTTGCTATGGGAAACCCAGGGGAATCCAGAAAGTGTTATACCCAGCAGTCCTCTAGGGGGCAGTGCTACAGGCACTTTTAGGCACTGCTGAGTCTGTAGAGGCCGATCTGCTGACAGCCTTAAAGCACAATTAAACCCTCCTATACTTTACAGCCAAGGAAACTGCTTCTGTTTGATCTGCAACTGCCATGGTGCTGCACATGTAATCAGTTATGACATCAACCATTTGATGGTTTGACAGTTTGGTTGAGGACACAAGCAAATGTAACAGTTAGCAATCCTGGCATTCCAGGAATGTAACTGTTTTTTAAACCATTAAATTGATGTTTTTTATTCCCCTCTATGATTTACAGCTGCTCAGGGGCTCTGGACTTCAGCAAAATGGCAGCCTCCAGCAAGAAGAAACAAGAACAAAGCTGAAGATAAAGCACAGCACACACTAATTTTGGCAGCATAATTATTAATGTGGAATGTATGTTCCTTGCTAAAGAACATTATTTTTTATCAAGTTGTTATGGGTAAAGTTCTGCTTTTAGCAAACTATTGGTGAACTTAAATGTCTTTGATTGGAAGTATGTTGTCCCCTGGTCCTGAGCTCCAGTTGGCCCTGTAGTCGCCCGGCTGGAAATACTCTGACTTGTAATAGTTTTGTGGCAGGGTGATCTGGACTGACCAAGGTACAGGGGTATTTTTCTATTAGTTAGCAGTGTATCCCAGATCAGATGTTGTATGTTAGAAGTGAACATAGTGGTCCTGAAATATTTGTTATTTATTAGAGCAGAAAGGTAATGTGAGGCAGCAGATCTAATTCAAATAGTAGAGACAGGTCAGGGCTGTTACTGCTTGTAATTGCAAGATGTAGCACGCAGGTCAGGAAATAACCAGGCAATGGTAACCCAGGAAACAGGATGAGACATCAGGTGAAGAGAAACTGGATAGTAAGGTCAGGAGCCAGGAGATCACTGATGCATGATGCGAAAACTGAGTACATCAAAAAACAAAGAGGGAAAAACCGAACAGATATATATTCTCAAACTTTTATGAGTCTTCACACACCCAGTACAAATCAGACATAACTGAACTGTCAGCACTGTCCAAGGCAAACTGCCAAAACCTTTGGTACTCCTCCATAATGCTTTTGTTAAAAGGGCCAGTCTACCCAAAAGTGACATTTAAAAGCTAAACTAATAATGTCTAAATACTTGAGTATTCTTACTGAATCTTGTGTATATTTTCCAGAGCAGTGCAGAAATTTAGTATAAAACAGCTTCTGTAAAGAAGACCGGTCGTGGCTGCTCTCTCCTATTGTGTAGCGTGATTGGTGCTTTCTTTGCCCCCTGTAGTTACCCTTTACTTTAATATCAGGGTTTGCAAAGACATTTGGTGTTCACAACATGCATTTTTATGCTTTGCGGCTATTAATGCTGAGAAATATATGTAGATCAAAGTTTTTGTGCCTAGAGTGCATTTATGTGTATCCTTTGAAGCTAACTGATGCAGAGGAATAGATATGTAAATACAACTTTTTGTGTCTGGAGTTGAGCATTAATAATGGGCAGGATCAACCTCTGGCTTTTTATATTTCTTAGATAATTGAACAGTACTATCTATAATGCCTGGTACACACAATGAGATTATTGGACAAATGATAGTCTTTTTTTTTTTTTTGCATGCTAGTCTTATATGAAAAATGAAGAGTTTAACCACTTGCCGACTGCTCACTAGAGCACTACTGTGGCAAAGTGGCTCGATAACGTCTGACGACGTAGTACTACGTCGGCAAACATTCCCCTTTCTCGGCGGCGCGTGCGCCGCCAGAGGATCGCCGCTGCTCTTCCCCGATCATCGGGGAATCGAGTGTGGAGATCCGCCCGCTTGTGTAAACACAAGTGGGCGGATCTCCTAAGTGACAGGCAGGGTCAGATTGCAGGGTTCAGCATAGCTGAACCCTCGATCTGTCCTTGTGTCACACAGTCACCTCCCCCCACACACGTTAGTAAGCACCAGGCATACATTAACCCCTCCCTCTCCAATATTATTAACCCCTTCCCTGCCAGTGTCATTTTTACAGTAACAGTGCATATATATAGCACTGATTACTGCAGTAATGTCACTGGTACCCCCAAAAGTGTCAAAAATGTCAGTCAAGGGTCCGATCTGTCCGCCGCAATGTCGCAGTCCCGCAAAAAAAAAAAAACGCAGATCGCCGCCATTACTCGTTAAAAAAAAAACACCAAAAATGACAGAAATCTTTCCCTTAGTTAGTAAACGCAATAACTTTTGCGAAAACCAATCAAAATACACTTATTGTGATTTTTTTTTTTACCAAACATAGGTAGCAGAAAACAAATTGGCCAAAAATTTTAAAAAAATTAGATTTTTACATTTTTTTGGGGGGAATTTCATAAAAAAAAAATGTGAAAAACATTGTTATTTTTTCAAAATTTACGCTCTTTTTTTGTTTATAGCGCAAAAAGTAAAAAGCGCACAGGTGATCAAATACCACCAAAAGAAAGCTCTGTTTGTGGGGAAAAAAGGACGTAAATTTCGTTTGAGTACGGCGTCGCAAGACCGCGCAATTGTCAGTTAAATTCGCACAGTGCCGAATCGCAAAAAGTGGCCCAGACGTAAGACAGCAAAATCCTCCGGTGGTAAAGTGGTTAATAAAGTGGCAATAGACAAAAGACAGAATGAAAATTCGTAAGTGATGTCATGTGTTATAGTGTATTTTTATTGTATTTTCAAACAACAACTGTATTGATTAAACAAAAATCGTACAATCTGGTATCATAGGAGAACATTTTTAATGTTTATCCCATCGGATAATATCAGATGAACTGTCGTAATCGGCTCTCGAAAGCTGTGTACTAATGATCAGAATATCATACATGTGCTTTGAAATCTGTATTTTTCGTACGATTTTCCGATCATGTGTACTGATCTTTAGAAGGACTCCAGGACTCATTATATACATGTAAACCCTCCCTTCTGCAAATTTGCACAGCCATTTCAGAGAGATAACCCTATGTGGGTAAAAAAAAAACAAAAAAACAAAAAAAAACTTTTAGGGTCCACATCAGAGCATAACTACATTGAAAGGACCCCCTGGCCCACTACACTAAACTATAAAAATATTATGAAAGCAAAAAGGGTTCTTGTATCAAATTATTCTATTACATTTTCTGTGTGAGAGAGAGAGAGCTGGGCTTCCAGGGTTGTTGGGCCCTTTAACAGTTGTATAATTTTCTATGGTTATAGATATGTTCTTGGTCCAGCAGTCACTGGACTAAGCAGTGATTGCTAGACCAACTTTTTTTGGATAGAGTTAGGGAAGGTTATAATTCCTATTAGGTTTTTTGCCATCTGTGTCCTATAGACAAAACAGGAAGAGAGAAACCCCTAAAAAGTATGGGAATCCCTAGTTGTCAACAGGATCATCAGAACAAATGTCACCACTGGAAGATTTCCCCTCTATTCCTGTTTTGGCAGCAACCCAAAATTTTGGATTTTGTTTCAGTTTAACTCTTGGGGATTATGAAAAACGGGACAAATGGAGAGGGTATATCTCCATAATAGGAACACAGACAGCAATAAAAACATGACAGCTGTTCTAATCCCACTCCACTCTGTCCAAAAATTAAAAAAAAGTTGTCTTTAGTTATATTTTAAAGCTCCGGGAAACCTGACAATTCTCCCTTGCAATAAGGGTGCTCCCGCATTTCAAGACTTAAAGGAAAAAAATAATAATTGTGCATGTTTGCTTTTTTGGATCGCTGGTGCCATGCCGGTCTCCTGCACATCTGCCAGTGTATCTGCTTCCCTGTACATCTTGTACGGGCAAGCAGATACAATCTGACAGGAAGTATGAATGAACTACCACGGTGCGCCACAGCACCATGGTAGCTCATTGAATACTACAAGTTGAGAGCTGCAAAGGCTGCTGGACCTTGTTGTTTTCAATGCACATAGCCCTGTCAATCACTGATGCGGCCTGGGGGCATTTCTTTTAAGCTAGCGGGGGGAGGAGAACCCCGCTAGCTGTCACAACAGGGATTAATTGGGGAGGTGCAGGGGCCGTCCTGTGACATATCAACAGAAAATTGTTGTGATTGTTGGGTTTGCCAGGGGATATTAGTCACGTGTCCCCTGATCCAATTAGGTATTGTACACAAAGCCATAGAGCTGCTTGGTAAAATCATGTTAGATGGTCTGCAAATTGATAGTGTACTGCACGTGTGTGGGACCAGCTAATAAGATTTTTACCAAGCAGCTTTATGGCTTATGGTTCACATCTGGCTGAATCATGGTGTAGCACCCTCTAGTTTAGTGTGCTAGTGTAAATAAGTTAAAAGAATGGTGTAAATAGGCAGAAGAGGGGTGCAAATATGGACTGTATATATACTTGTGTCCCTGAAGAGTTCTCTTGCTGAAAAGTCAAGTGGGCATCCCATAATACCCCTATTCCCATTTAATACCCCTATTAAACAAAACAAACAAAGTTGCTGGACTGCTTCCTGACTCTAGTCTGCTGTGGAAATTTGGTGTGCCTGGCTGTGCAGGATGGGGGATCTCTGTTCACCAGCAGCTCCCCAGAAGGGTAACACTACAAAGGAGAGGTGGTTGTAAGGCTTAAACAGAGGTTCAACAGAAGTGTAAACATGCATAAACGTACAAAAAAAGTCTAAATATGCAAATAATAATCTGGTGCAGATTACACAAAAAAAGAGGTGTCTGATTTGTTTTGTCACATAAGTGAAAGCTGCCGCTTGTGACTTCTTCCATTAGAGGGGAAAGTGGCAGGAAGCTTACAATCTGTAAATGGCTTAATTCAAAGAAATACAATTTGACAGAATCTTCTCAGCTGAGCTGAAACAAGTAAAAGCTGACAGCAGAATCAAGTAACTTGAGAATACACATATAAATAGCAAGAAAGGTAAAGCTGGGAAGCATAAATACATTAAGCATTGAGATTTCAGCTACAGCAGAACATTTTTGATATATACTTGAGCTACATTGTTGGCTATGAATGGGCAAAGTTTGTCCACAGCATGATGGCTATCATAGCTCATGGGGATGTCCATTTAGTATATGAAAGTACACAGTCAGTGCACAGCATAGACACCGCCTACTTCTCTTTTCAAACAATATACTGTATTATGTGCAGCTCTACCACCTCTAATATAGAAATAGCCAGAAATATAGATGGCTGTATTAAAGTGTACAAAACTGCATTCACATTGTCCTCAAACTTATTCATGTATTTATGTAATTATCTGCACATTAAAAATGTCATTCTGCTGGTGCCAACTCAGAAGCAGGTGTCCTTCCAGACCTGTGATCATTACGTCTTTCTTAAAGCTGAAGTTTACGTATGGCGATTTTTACATATGTAGCCAGGTACTGCTGCCAGCTGTGTGAGAGGAGCGCCGGGCTGTGTGTCTTCTAGCCAGCCTCTCTCCCCTTGCTTCCCTGTTGTGCTACAGAGTGGGGCGTGTGCTCTTCTCCTCTCTCCTTGCTGCTGCTGTGTTGCTGGGGCAGCTACTGACAGCAGCAGCTTTGTGTGAAATTCCCCTGCTCCTTCTTCCCCCTCCTGATAGCAGTGGCAGTAAACCGATTAGTGGGAAGCTATAGGAGGATGATGGGACATGCAGTTCTAAAGAAGCACTGTACAATGGAGACTATGGGGGCTTTGACTTTAATACCAAGGGTTCCCTTCTCACAAAAGGAGGAAAGGTCAGACTTTTCCTGGGCAAATTAGTCTAGTGCAGGGAGCCATAGAGTGCAGACCTGTCACTGGGGTCTGTGCTCTACGCCAGAGAGGACATAGGCTGTGCAGATACCGGGGGACACAGCAGAGTGGTGAAGAGATCAGAGAGTGTGGAACTGCTGCCTGTGGTGTCTGTACCTACACTGTAAAGCATGAGAACCGAGCTATTGATAATGTCCTTTGCTGTGCTTGGACCAGAGCTGGAGGGACCCATTGGTATGTGTGTCTAAATCACCAGAAAGGACAGAGCCCATGAAGACCAGAGCTGAGAGACTAAGCCATTTGTGACAACAGACTGCAAAGATTTCAGTACAGGATCCTATGTGCTGAGCGGAACAACTGAGCCTAATTGCTTACTGTCCACAGGTAATTCCAATAGAGGCAGCTCCTTACTTACCGACCCATCAGCCATCTATTACTTACCAGCCAATTAGCCTTAAAGGGAAAGCATTACATGTACCATCTAACAAATGGGCCCCAACGATAGCTGGCTTATTACTGGTAAATAGGCGCCTGGTACTTTATAGCCATCTTCAGGGGTACCCCTTGTGAGGAACGCAAACACCCATTATTAGGGCTGTATGTGTAACGTGGACTTAAGGACATTTCTATGGGTTAGTTAATGTTGTTATTTTGCCCAGTGTTTATACCAGCTAAAATTTGTTTAACTTTATTGCAGTTAGGTAATTGTCATAATTTAGGCCAGTGTTTGCCTTAACCAGTGCAGAATGTTTAAGCGCATTCAATTGCCTGTTTATTGATTTATGCATTGTCTAACTTGCTTTGCCATAATACATCTAAGTAATCTACTACCAAGTTGCTTGTGGCCTATTTTCTGTGTGTTATTATAGAGTGGTGGCATACTAATGTTTAAGTTACACAAGTGTGTCAGTAGGGGGCTTAGCAGCCTAGAGAGTTGTGGCAGAATAGAGAACCCATCATACCAAGCGTCTCCCGTGGGAGGGCACTCTACCGTTAAAACTTACGTGTTGGGTGAAATGTGTCAGACTTAGGGATCCAGGGGGTGTCTTGCTTGACTATCAGAAGCAAACATTTCTCAGCAACTCTTTTATGATTATCTGGATCTATAGAGTTTCTGAGGACTCTGGATTTAGGAGCTTGCCGCTATGATCTTCCTGGATATACTATCCATGTGAAGAACAGAGATGAACTCCTTAGTAAAATCAGTACCCAAAGGTCTGAGCCCTTTGTTGCTTGGGAGCAGTATTCATTTTTATTTACATTTGGTAAATATGTCATCTTATGCTTGACATATTTTGTAAGACCTAAATGATATAATAATGTCATTAAGTGGATTATTAAAGCTAACTTTAAGCACAACAGTCATAAGCACAATCAGTGCACCAATATATTGGCATTTACAAACGTTTCATAGTCTACGGAAACTGCTTTAGCTTTTTGCTATATAGTACTGAATCATTATGGTAGTTTTGCTTACTTCCAACTATTATATACTCTAGAAATTAGAGCTTGGGGATGGATATCATTGTAGAACTATCAAAATAACATATTCATTTTAAAATTATTTAGAGCCTCTCCCAATTTCTATTTATTTAAAATTTATAAAATTACATTAGGTCACTATCCATACCTCAATACAGGTAGGCTATCTATCCTGTTTAACCACTTTAAGACCGGAAGGATTTGCCCTCTTAATGACCAGGCCACTTTTTTCAACTTGGCATTGCATGACTTTAACTGACAATTGCGTCGTGCGACGCTGTACCCAAACAAAATTTACGTCCTTTTTTTCCCACAAATAGAGCTTTCTTTTGGTGGTATTTGATCACCTGTGCGATTTTTATTTTTTGTGCTATACACAAAAAAAGAGCAACAATTCTGAAACAAAATCAATATTTTTCACATTCTGCTATATAACATTCCCCCCCCCCAAAAAAAAAAATTAAAAATCTATTTTTTTTTAACATTTTTGGCCAATTTGTTTTCTGCTACATATTTTTGGTAAAAAAAAAAATCGCAAAAAGCTAATTTTGATTGGTTTGTGCAAAAGTTATTACGTCTACTAACTACGGAAAAGATTTATGTAATTTTTAATGTTTTTTTTAATTTTTACTAGTAATGGCAGCGATCTGCGACATTGCGGCGGACAGATCGGACCCCCTGACTGACATTTTTGACACTTTTGGAGGACCAGTGACATTACTACAGTAATCAGTGCAAAAAATATGCACTTTTTCTGCAATAATGACACTGGCAGGGCAGGGGTTAAAATTGTGGGTGATCAAGTGGTTAAATGTGAGCCTAGGGGAGTAATTCTAACTGTGGGGGGGCGTGGCTTGTGGAATGACCATAGAGACCTGTAATCCTATATAGAAGGATCACAGGGGCTCTATGATCATTCCAGAGAGAAGAATGGTCAGCTGTGTTTACAAAAGCTGACCGTTCTTCTCTCTCAGCGTGGAACGATCGCGGGTGTAAGGCGGCAATCGGAGTCGGCGTCCCTGCTGACGAGCAGGGGCGGGAGCGTGCCGCCGGTGGCGTCCACTCGCCCCCTAGCCTCCTGCTCGTGACCACCATACAGTTACAGCGATTCGACCAGGAGCCGCTGCCTGCCACAGAACATCTGCGGTGGGCGGTCGTAAAGAGGTTAAGTGGAACTTTACTCTCCCAAAAAACATTGATTATTTTTAATCCTCATGCTGCTAGCATTAGTAAATAGATAAGAAGGTGTATCATATTAACTTGTTTTAAACTTTTTTTTCTTCAGTTACTCACTGGTTTCCTGACAAATGATGTCATACATCCCAGGAGTCTTCAGGAGAGGAGGAGGGGTTTTCTCAGCTAAGCACAATCTCCTGCATGCATACTTTAGCTAAGGGTAGGAAATAAATGCTACATGAATCAAGATGGGCATGGCCAGAAATGCTAGAAGGTGTTTTTCAAAGTGATTTCTCACCAAAATAAAGCATGAAGACATGGATGGAGGGGGGGGGGGGTTGCTTTGAATATTTAAATTGGATGATATAGTGTTTTTGGTTTGTGGTGCTCAAATGCAGTGAAGATCCGCTTTAAGGCTGTTTTCTTATCTAGCTGATATTTAGTGCTCAGTGCACGGCAGAGCCAAGTCCATTGTGTGAAACTCAAAAAGAGAAAGCTGCTCTGTCCAGCCAATACTTGAGTATGCAAGGCCCTAGAACTTGTTCACACTGAAATGCTTACAATAACATGCTTTGACATGCATTTAGGATGTGCTGCTTTTAGTTTTTTAAGGCTTACATTTCAAATGGTTACCAAAAAGCAGGTCACTGCACCCAAAATGTAGCACTCAGAGCTCTCCCCTGAGGCCCTATAACACAGTATGTTGGTGTGGTGGTCTCCTATTTAAAAAAATGTTTCTTCAGATATTCATTCATTATGATTGCTTTAGAAAAAAAAAAACACTTCTTGGAAACACATTCCAAGTGAATAAACCTTCATAATGAAAGCCAGCAGGATAAACAAAATGAAAGGGATACAATGAGGAATCCCAAGCCTTTCTGTATCTCAGGAAACACGGTAGCTATGGTGCCTCCTTACCAGGTTTCTCATTTTTGAACTTTACAATCCAATGTGATATATGAAGCTTTTTGCATGCTGCCTCTAACAGTACACCCTTCTTCTCCTTTTTAACATTATTCATGTACCATTAGGTTGAGTCAAATGCTGGAGTTTGTGTCATACAACCCCTGGGAAAAAGTATGGAATCTCCATTCTTGGAAAATGTTCATTCAATTGTTTAAATGTGTAGAAAAAAAACTAATCACAGACATGCCTCAAAACTATTTTCATTTAACATTCCAACCTTCTGACTTTAAAGAGGTTGTAAACAAAAAACTGTAAGACAAAGGCTTAATAAGCTAGTATGCATCACATACTAGCTACAAATGAAATGCTTACCTTAGAACAAAGCCCTCCAGCTGCGCTAGCACACAGCTGAGACAGCTGACATCTTCCCCTGTGTTTCTTATGGGTTTGCGGGCTCCGGCCCTGTGAGTAGGGATGGCCTTGCGGTTCGCCTGGCGGGCGGATCGCGGCGAACTTTGCTTGTTCGCAGCCCGCCGATTTTGCGAACATATATCGTTGTTCACGGCGGCAATATTAGTTTACATTGGGGAGAACTTTGACCCATGACACAGCCATCAGGTGGAAAGAGACAGGCAATTGAAACATTTCAGCACATGGACATACCCCCTACCTTATAAATAGACCTGACCTGGTGGCCATTTCACATTCTGCTTTTTGTCAGTGTTGGGAGAGGTTGACTGTGTGCACCAGGGACAGACTGTCGTTGACACAAATCGCTCTGTTAAGGTCCACAAAAGTCCTTTTAAGGGCTGGTATTTGGTATAGGTGTACTATTTCTTTGGTCAGTGTAGGGAGAGGTTTCCTGTGTGCACCAGGGACAGATCGTCAGTGACACATATCGCTCTGTTAAGGTCCACAAAAGTCATTTTAAGGACTGGTATTTGTTAAAGGTGTGCAGTTTACTATATAGGGGTGTAATCCACTTATAATATACTTTCTAATATAGAAAGCATATGATAGTGGATTTGTATTGTGCACTGTGCAGCATTGTGACTGGTGTGTTGAGTGTTTCTGCAGCAATACTACAAACAGTGACAAAAGCACTTTTAAAGTATTATAACTGGTGTGATAGACCAGTGGCCCCCCAATACCACATATTGAAGTGGGGCGTTATCTGAGTATACTTTTATAAGTGTATTTGTGTCCTGCAAAAATTTGGCCTCCTTTGCTGCGTTAACTCTGCTACACACAGTGCCAAACTTACTGGCCATTTTTTTGTACAACTGGTGTGATAGACCAGTGGCCCCCCAATACCACATATTGAAGTGGGGTGTTATTTAACAGTATACTTTTTTAAGAGTGTATTTTAGTCCTGCAAAAATGTGGTCTCTTTTACTGCGTTAACTGTGCTACACACAGTGACAACAGTTACTGGCCAATTATTTGTAGAACTGGTGTGATAAACCAGTGGCCCCCCAATACCACATATTGAAGTGGGGTGTTGTCAGAGTATACTTTTATAAGTGTATTTGTGTCCTGCAACAATATTGCCTCTTTTGCTGTGTTAACTCTGCTACACACAGTGTCAAACTCACTGGCCAATTTTTTGTACAACTGGTGTGATAGATCAGTGACCCCCCAATTCCACATATTGAAGTGGGGTGTTATCTGAGTATACTTTTATAAGTGTATTTGTGTCCTGCAACAATATTGCCTCTTTTGCTGTGTTAACTCTGCTACACACAGTGCCAAACTTACTGGCCAATTTTTTGAACAACTGGTGTGATAGACCAGTGGCCCCCCAATACCACATATTGAAGTGGGGTGTTATTTAACAATATACTTTTATAAGAGTGTATTTTAGTCCTGCACAAATGTGGCCTCTTTTGCTGCATTAACTGTGCTACACACAGTGACAACAGTTACTGGCCAATTATTTGTAGAACTGGTGTGATAAACCAATGGCCCCCCAATACCACATATTGAAGTTGGGTGTTATCTGAGTATACTTGTCTAAGTGTATTTGTGTCCTGCAACAATATTGCCTCTTTTGCTGCGTTAACTCTGCTACACACAGTGAAAACAGTTACTGGCCAATTATTTGTAGAACTGGTGTGATAAACCAGTGTCCCCCCAATACCACATATTGAAGTGGGGTGTTATCAGAGTATACTTTTATAAGTGTATTTAAGTCCTGCAACAATATTGCCTCTTTTGCTGCGTTAACTCTGTTACACACAGTGAAAACAGTTACTGGCCAATTATTTGTAGAACTGGTGTGATAAACCAGTGGCCCCCCAATACCACAGATTGAAGCGGGGTGTTATATACCTTGTTCCACATATACTGCGCTTCTCTAGAGACTTTTGTCACAGGGTAATTTAAAAAATGACAGGCAGAGGAAGAGGCAGGCCCTTACGCAGGGGTGTTAGGGGTAGGGCAGGAGCAGTAGGCCGGAGCCAAAGTGTGACGTTTCAGAAGGTGCGTTCGATTACATCAAAGGACGCACCAGACTTGGTTGAGTGTCTCACTAAGCCTTCCTCTTCTGCACCCACCTCATCCTCTCTATGTGCACCCTCTTCATTCTCTGCTGTGTGCACCCCCAAAGACACCACCACCAACACCAACACCACCACCATATACCCTCCGCTTGAGCCACTGGAATTATTTTCCGATCCATCACAAGACATTTGCGATGCGCAGCCATTGTTGGCATCGGATGAGGAAGAGGAGGTAGCAATAGCCGCCAATCAGCAGTCTGACGACAGTGCCCAGATCAGCCCAAGGAGGTTGGTCCCCGCTGTTGCTGCCTGCTCCGAGATCTCGAATGTTAGTGGTGGGGAAGGTGACGTGGATGATGACGTGTCTATGGACGTCACATGGGTGGCCACAAGAGAGGAAGAGGAGGGGAGTTCAGAGGGAGAGACGGACCAGCAGATAGGGAGGAGAAGCAGGTGGAACTTGCATTGCACAGGAGGGACAAAGCAGACTGCAAATGTATCAGGAGAGAGCCATCAACCATGTACAGTCACATCCGGCGCTCCCAGGGCACCGACACATGGCTCTGCAGTGTGGGCTTTTTTTTAATGTGTCCGCTGCTGACAACAGTGTTGCCATCTGCAGCCTTTGCAGTCAATGCATAAGTCGCGGTAAGCCCAACACTCACCTAGGGACGACCGCCTTAAGAAGGCACCTGAACTCCCATCATGAGCCCAGTGGGAGCAATGCCGTCAGAACCCACAAAGCCACACTCCAGGCTCTCACCGTCCAGCCTCTTCTCCTTCTCCTCTCTCCTCACAATTGTCCTCCACTCCACCCTCCATCATGCCGTCCTCACGTTATTCTAGAAAAAGGCAGGCTTCCGTGGCCCAAATGTTGGAATGTAAAAAAATGATGATGCCGGATAACCCTCTTGCCCAACGTTTGACTGCTGGCTTGTCGGAACTGATAGCCTGCCAACTATTGCCATATCAACTGGTGGACTCGGAGGCCTTTCGGAAATTTGTGGCCATTGGAACACCACAATGGAAGGTCCCAGGCAGGAAATATTTCTCGCAGAAGGACATTCCCGAGCTGCATGGCCATGTTTAGCGGCAAGTGAATGCATCTCTGGCACACAGTGTCGGGGCCAAGATACATCTGACCACAGACACATGGTCTAGCAAACACAGGCAGGGAAGGTATATCACTTTTACTACCCACTGGGTGAACCTTCTGATGGCCGTCAAGCATGTAAACCGTGGCACCCATGTAGATTTGGTTTTACCACCACGGATTGCATGCAGGCTTTCCTCTTCTTCTCCTCCTCCTACTGCATCCTCCCTCTCCTCCTCGGCTGACTCCTCCTTTTCCGCTGCTACCGTCTCTTCCACTGCGCCGCCCAAGATCCCCAGAACCTATTCCACATGCCAGGTGAGATGTTGCCATGCTGTGCTGCGTCTGTTGTGCCTGGAAGCCAAGAGCCACACTGGTCCTGCACTCCTTTCAGCTTTGCGTTCAAACTGTGCAAGTTTAGGAGATATTCACAGTACCTTCGGGTAAGCCTTACTATAGGCTTACCTGTAGGTACAATTAAAAAATAAGACTTTACTTCCTCTTCAAGAAATACTTAAAAAATAAAAAAGAAAGAAAACTGTAGTCAATTGCAACTGTTTTTGCAGATCAAGCAGAGGAAAAAAATATAGAGACACCTAATTCTGAGGAAAATATTATGGAATCATGAACAAAATACACTACAGTACACCACTAATACCTTGTTGCACCACCTTTGGCTTTTATAACAGCCTAAATTCTCTGAGGCATGGATTTAACTATTGACAAACAGTATTCTTCATCAATCCGGCTCCAACTTTCTCTTACTGCAGTTGCCAGATAGTGATGAGCCGAACAAACCCCCTCCCCCCCCGGTTCGGTTTGCACCAGAACACCGCGAACAGAGGAAAAGTTTGTTTGAACAAACAAATTCCATTGAAGTCTATGGGACTCAAACGTCAAAAATCAAACGGCCTCATTTTGAAGGGTTAAATGCAAGTTATTGCCCCAAAAAAGTGTATGGGGGTCCGGATACTGACCTGGGGAACATGTAGCAATCCAAAAAAAGTTTTTAAAAGAGATAGTTTTTAAAGGAGCAGTGATTTACTGATTTTAATGAGACTTAAAGTGAAACTATAAAAATTAAAAATTCCTTCAAATATTGTGCCTGGGGGGGTCCCCTGAATGTGCCTGTAAAGTAGTGCATCTATAAGATGTATGTAGCCTGCTGCAGCAATACTGACATTTCTAAAGGAAAAAATGTCATATACAAATATACATACAAATTTCAAATGGCATGTATTTGTCATACAGGTGCAGAAAAATTGGGCCTTGGTTGTTGGTGGTGCCTGAACACTGTAACCTCTCACAGTTTCTCTTGCTGTGCGCAGGAACAGGACCTGCTGGTAAGAATTCCATACAAATTTGAAATTGCATGTACTTGACAGTTGTCATAGAGGTGCAGAAAAATTGGGCCTTGGGTGTTGGTGGTGCCTGAACACCGCAACCCCTCACAGTTACTCTTGCTGGGTGCAGGAACGGGCACTGCTGCTAAAAATTCCATACCAATTTGAAATTGGAAAATATCAAGTGTTGTATGTGTTCTTATCAGTAGTGATGTCGCGAACCTAAAATTCGCGGTTCGCGAACGGCGAACGCGAACATCGGCAAATGTTCGCGAACCGGCGAACCGGGCGAACCGCCATAGACTTCAATAGGCAGGCGAATTTTAAAACACACAGGGACTCTTTCTGGCCACAATAGTGATGGAAAAGTTGTTTCAAGGGGACTAACACCTGGACTGTGGCATGCCGGAGAGGGATCACGCAAAAAAAAGTTCTTAAAAATTATAATTTTTTGATAGAGAGCCAATTATTGGAAAAATTAAAAAAAAATAAAAATAAAAAATTTCTTTGGATTTAGCATCTGGGGGGTCTAAAAAGTGTACCTGTGAAGTTTCAGCTCTGTAGCATGTCCAGAACCCCTAAAAAACAGCATTTTTCTTATATTTTCAGGAATATGGCTTCTCTGCGGCTGGCTTTTTCTCTTGCAGGCATTTAGCGGGCATTTTTTTAGGCAGGCATGTCATTTTTTGTATTTAGTGTCTGGGGGGGTCTAAAAAGTGTACCTGTCAAGTTTCAGCTCTGTAGCATGTCCAGAACCCCTAAAAAACAGCATTTTTCTTATATTTTCAGGAATACGGCTTCTCTGCGGCTGTCTTTTTCTCTTGCAGGCATTTATCGGGCATTTTTTTAGGCAGGCATGTCATTTTTTGTATTTAGTGTCTGGGGGGTCTAAAAAGTGTACCTGTCAAGTTTCAGCTCTGTAGCATGTCCAGAACCCCTAAAAAACAGCATTTTTCTTATATTTTCAGGAATACGGCTTCTCTGCGGCTGGCTTTTTCTCTTGCAGGCATTTATCGGGCATTTTTTTAGGCAGGCATGTCATTTTTTGTATTTAGTGTCTGGGGGGTCTAAAAAGTGTACCTGTCAAGTTTCAGCTCTGTAGCATGTCCAGAACCCCTAAAAAACAGCATTTTTCTTATATTTTCAGGAATACGGCTTCTCTGCGGCTGGCTTTTTCTCTTGCAGGCATTTATCGGGCATTTTTTTAGGCAGGCATGTCATTTTTTGTATTTAGTGTCTGGGGGGTCACAAAAGTGTACCTGTCAAGTTTCAGCTCTGTAGCATGTCCAGAACCCCTAAAAAACAGCATTTTTCTTATATTTTCAGGAATACGGCTTCTCTGCGGCTGGCTTTTTCTCTTGCAGGCATTTATCGGGCATTTTTTTAGGCAGGCATGTCATTTTTTGTATTTAGTGTCTGGGGGGTCTAAAAAGTGTACCTGTCAAGTTTCAGCTCTGTAGCATGTCCAGAACCCCTAAAAAACAGCATTTTTCTCATATTTTCAGGAATACGGCTTCTCTGCGGCTGGCTTTTTCTCTTGCAGGCATTTATCGGGCATTTTTTTAGGCAGGCATGTCATTTTTTGTATTTAGTGTCTGGGGGGTCACAAAAGTGTACCTGTCAAGTTTCAGCTTTGTAGCATGTCCAGAACCCCTAAAAAACAGCATTTTTCTTATATTTTCAGGAATACGGCTTCTCTGCGGCTGTCTTTTTCTCTTGCAGGCATTTATCGGGCATTTTTTTAGGCAGGCATGTCATTTTTTGTATTTAGTGTCTGGGGGGTCACAAAAGTGTACCTGTCAAGTTTCAGCTCTGTAGCATGTCCAGAACCCCTAAAAAACAGCATTTTTCTTATATTTTCAGGAATACGGCTTCTCTGCGGCTGGCTTTTTCTCTTGCAGGCATTTATCGGGCATTTTTTTAGGCAGGCATGTCATTTTTTGTATTTAGTGTCTGGGGGGTCTAAAAAGTGTACCTGTCAAGTTTCAGCTCTGTAGCATGTCCAGAACCCCTAAAAAACAGCATTTTTCTTATATTTTCAGGAATACGGCTTCTCTGCGGCTGGCTTTTTCTCTTGCAGGCATTTATCGGGCATTTTTTTAGGCAGGCATGTCATTTTTTGTATTTAGTGTCTGGGGGGTCACAAAAGTGTACCTGTCAAGTTTCAGCTCTGTAGCATGTCCAGAACCCCTAAAAAACAGCATTTTTCTTATATTTTCAGGAATACGGCTTCTCTGCGGCTGTCTTTTTCTCTTGCAGGCATTTATCGGGCATTTTTTTAGGCAGGCATGTCATTTTTTGTATTTAGTGTCTGGGGGGTCACAAAAGTGTACCTGTCAAGTTTCAGATCTGTAGCATGTCCAGAACCCCTAAAAAACAGCATTTTTCTTATATTTTCAGGAATACGGCTTCTCTGCGGCTGTCTTTTTCTCTTGCAGGCATTTATCGGGCATTTTTTTAGGCAGGCATGTCATTTTTTGTATTTAGTGTCTGGGGGGTCACAAAAGTGTACCTGTCAAGTTTCAGATCTGTAGCATGTCCAGAACCCCTAAAAAACAGCATTTTTCTTATATTTTCAGGAATACGGCTTCTCTGCGGCTGTCTTTTTCTCTTGCAGGCATTTATCGGGCATTTTTTTAGGCAGGCATGTCATTTTTTGTATTTAGTGTCTGGGGGGTCTAAAAAGTGTACCTGTCAAGTTTCAGCTCTGTAGTATGTCCACAACCCAAAAAAACAGCATTTTTCTTATGATTTTTAGTAGAAAACTAATGCAGTGTCTTTCCAGCTGTCTTTTTTTCTTTCTGGCAAGCTGAAATATGATATGCCAAGGCAAACATGCCTATCAGTTGAGCTATGACACAGACAACACTGCACACATGGGGAAATATGTAAAACAAAAAACAGGAAAAGGAAATTAGGTGACGGTAACAAAACATGATATTGTGATTGGCCAAATAAAAAGTCACCTCGCGATGAGGTCGCGCCAAAGTCGCGCTAAGTCGCGCCAAAGTCGCACTGGAAGCGACGCTACTTTAGTGGTAGCGGCAGTGTAAACCAGCACTAAAACATCCAGTGTGTGAATACGATCAGGTATGATGTTTTATCGGTCAAGTAGTGTAAGGGTTACGCCCGTTGCCCGCTTCACAGTGACAGACCAAACTCTGACAGACCAAACTCCCCGTTTAACAGTCAGTCAGTCCATTTGCACAACCGCAAACTCCCAATTTGCACAAGGTTGGATACCAAGCTAGCCATGTCCCGTTCCTTGTCCTCACTGACATCATTGAAGGTCTCTTCCTCCACCCAGCCACATACAACACCAAGGGTCCCCGAAAGGTGAGAACAAGCCCCCTGGGACGCCTGCTGTGGCTGGTATTCCACCTCCTCAAAGCCACCTTCCTCCTCTGACTTCTCTTCTTCAGACTCCTCTCTCTGCGTTGCCACAGGTCCAGCAATTGACAACGACAAGGCTGCTTCTGGTGGTGATGAGGACCACAACTCTTCCTCTTCATGCTCATCTACAGCCTGATCCAGTACTCTTCGCAGGGCACGCTCCAGAAAAAACGCATATGGGATGAGGTCGATGATGTTGCCTTGGGTTCGACTGACCACCAGGGTTGTCATCTCCGCAAAAGGACGCATGAGCCTACAGCCATTGTTCATGAGCATTCAGTAACGCGGCCAAAAAATACCCAGCTCCGCAGAAAGAATGAAAGAAAATGAATGTTTTTCTTTATGAAAAATTATCCTGCGGATCGCTTTTGGTCTGTACACAATGAAGCAACGACCTTATCATCTGGGGTGTGCCAACACAATCCTAGAGGTGATCGCTTCATTGTGATACGCAAGCCCCTTCACCACGACAAGGTAACGATCACGAAGGGGAATTGACACATGTATGTGCCTTTTTTTTTGTTTTTTGTTTTTTTGCAGCCACAGTGTAGCACCAGAGGCCAGAAAAATTAGGCATGTACACATGCATGAAAAAGTAGGTATTGTTGCAGCCGCTGCTGTAGCAGCGGCCTGAAAAATTGAGGTTTTAAGGCAGAAAGTGCACTAAAACATTGCTGCTTGAACCGTAGTTGGTGGCGGAGACGTCACGTAAGTCATCCGGCATGCAGAGAATGATTATATACAGCAGCGTGTGGACCATTTTTAGGCCAAGGCATCTCAGTCATCACCAGGCCTTTTTTAGTCAAATGCATCCCCCACTGTCAGTCCCTTCGGGATCCATGCCTCATTCATCTTAATAAACGTGAGGTAATCAAGACTTTTTTGACCTAGGCGACTTCTCTTCTCAGTGACAATACCTCCTGCTGCGCTGAAGGTCCTTTCTGACAGCACACTTGAAGCGGGGCAGGCCAGAAGTTCAATGGCAAACTGGGATAGCTCAGGCCACAGGTCAAGCCTGCACACCCAGTAGTCAAGGGGTTCATCGCTCCTCAGAGTGTCGATATCTGCAGTTAAGGCAAGGTAGTCTGCTACCTGTCGGTCGAGTCGTTCTCTGAGGGTGGACCCCGAAGGGCTGTGGCGATGCATAGGACTAAAAAAGCTCCGCATGTCCTCCATCAACAAGACGTCTGTAAAGCGTCCTGTCCTTGCCGGCGTGGTTGTGGTGGTAGGAGGAGGATTACTTTCACCTCTTCCCCTGTTGGATTCCCGTTGTGCTGTGACATCACCCTTATACGCTGTGTAGAGCATAGTTTTTAACTTATTTTGTAGCTGCTGCATCCTTTGCGACTGCCGGTAATTGGGTAACATGTCACAGACTTTCTGCTTATACCGGGGGTCTAGTAGCGTGGCCACCCAGTACAGGTCGTTCTCCTTCAGCCTTTTTATACGAGGGTCTCTCAACAGGCATGACAGCATGAAAGACCCCATTTGGACAAGGTTGGATGCCGAGCTACTCATGTCCAATTCCTCGTCCTCACTGATGTCATTGAAGGTGTGTTCTTCCCCCCAGCCACGTACAACACCACGGGTACCAGATAGGTGACAACGAGCACCCTGGGATGCCTGCTGTGGTTGGTGTTCCTCCTCCTCAAAGCCACATTCCTCCTCTGACTCCTCTTCCTCACACTCCTCTTCCAGTGTTGCCGCAGGTCCAGCAATCGATGGTAAGGCTGTTTCTGGTGGTGGTGATGGTGACCACAACTCTTCCTCTTCCTCTTCACGCTCATCTACGGCCTGATCCAGCACTCTTCGCAGGGCACGCTCCAGGAAAAAAACATATGGGATGATGTCGCTGATGGTGCCTTCAGTGCGACTCACTAGGTTTGTCACCTCCTCAAAAGGACGCATGAGCCTACAGGCATTGCGCATGAGCGTCCAGTAGCGTGGCAAAAAAATACCCAGCTCCGCAGAGGCTGTCCTAGCACCCCGGTCATACAAATACTCGTTGACCGCTTTTTCTTGTTGGAGCAGGCGGTCGAACATTAGCAGTGTTGAATTCCAACGTGTCGGGCTGTCGCAAATCAAGCGCCTCACTGGCATGTTGTTTCGCCGCTGAATATCTGCAAAGTGCGCCATGGCCGTGTAGGAACGCCTGAAATGGCCACACACCTTCCTGGCCTGCTTGAGGACGTCCTGTAAGCCTGGGTACTTCTGCACAAAACGTTGCACAATCAGATTCAACACATGTGCCATGCACGGCACATGTGTCAACTTGCCCAAATTCAATGCCGCCAACAAATTGCTCCCGTTGTCACACACCACTTTGCCGATCTCCAGTTGGTGCGGGGTCAGCCACTGATCCACCTGTGCATTCAGGGCGGACAGTAGTGCTGGTCCGGTGTGACTCTCTGCTTTCAGGCAAGTCAACCCCAAGACAGCGTGACACTGTCGTATCCGGCATGTGGAATAGCCCCTGGGGAGCTGGGGGGGTGCAGTTGGTGTGGAGCAAGACGCAACAGCAGAAGAGGACTCAGCCGAGGAGGTTAGCAAAGAGGATGGAGTAGGAGGAGTAGAGGAGGTGGCAGCAGGCCTGCCTGCAAGTCGTGGCGGTGTCACCAACTCCTCTGCAGCAGAGCCACGCATTCCATGCTTGGCAGCCGCCAGCAGGTTTACCCAATGCGCAGTGTACGTTATATACCTGCCCTGACCGTGCTTTGCAGACCAGCTATCAGTGGTCAGATGGACCCTTGCCCCAACACTGTGTGCCAGACGTGACATGATTTCTTTTTCCACAATAGAGTACAGGTTGGGGATTGCCTTTTGTGAAAAATAATTTCGGCCGGGTACCTTCCACTGCGGTGTCCCAATAGCGACAAATTTTTTGAAGGCCTCAGACTCCACCAGCTTGTATGGTAAAAGCTGGCGGGCTAAGAGTTCCGACAAGCCAGCTGTCAGACGCCGGGCAAGGGGGTGACTCTGCGAGATTGGCTTTTTGCGCTCAAACATTTCCTTCACAGACACCTGACTGTGGGCAGGTGACGAGCAGGAACTGCTGAAGGTGAGAGGCGGAGGGGCGGGTTGTTGATAGGGGGCATGGAGGACAGCAGTGGTTGACGTGGCTGAAGATGCTGGACCAGGAGGAGGATGGTGGCTTTCAGTTTGTGTGCTGCTTTTACTCATGTGTTGATCCCATAGGCGTTTGTGATGTGAGATCATGTGCCTTCGCAAAGCAGTTGTACCTAGGTGGGTGTTGGACTTCCCACGACTCAGTTTCTTTTGGCACAGGTTACAAATGGCATCGCTGATATCAGAGGCAGACACACAAAAAAAATGCCACACTGCTGAGCTTTGCAAGGACGGCATTCTGGTGGTGGCAACAGCTTGCGTTGATTGGCGTGCTGTCTGGCTGACCCCGGGTGCCGAATCTACATGCTGTCTGACTGCGCCACTAGCTCCTTGCGATGACCTCCTCCCCCTGCTTCCAACTCGTCTCCTCCTCCTCTCTGTCTCCCCATCTGAACTTTCCCCCTCTTCTTCTGCTCTTCGAGCAGGCACCCAGGTGACATCCACAGACACATCGTCATCATCAGCCGCTTCACTTGACAACTCAGCAAAGGCAGCAGCAGCAGGTACAACATCATCATCATCACAATGTACGTCCATGTGTATAATGCTGCCTGACTGAGACATATCCCCGTTATCTACATCCTCTGGCACTAATAGTTGCGCATCACTTATTTCTTCAAACTGATGTGAAAATAACTCCTCTGACGGATCAAGTGAAGCGGCTGTGGTGCTAGTGTTGGTGGTGGTGCCGGCGGGCTGGTGAGTGGTAAATTGAGAGGTGCCCGAAGCTGAGCTGGAGGAGGATGGTGCATTAAGGTTCCGAGCGGAAGCTGTAGACGATTGGGTGTCCTGTGTAAGCCAGTCAACTATGGCCTCAGAATTTTTTGAGTTCAGGGGCTGTGGTGGCCTCTGAACACTGGGCATTATTCTAGAGCCTAAGGAAATCACAGCACCACGACCACGACGGCCCTTGCGGGGTGGCCTGCCTCTGCCTGTCATTTTTTTTTTAATGTGTTGTTACTGTTGTACTATGAGTGCAAGCTGCTGTGCCACCTTATATATCAGTGGTGGGTGGGCAGTGGCACAGTACACTCTCTGTGGACCTGACAGCAGTCACTGGCACCCAGGCAACTGCAATTTAAAAAATATATATATTTTTTTTTACTTTGCAAGCTGCTGTGCCACCTTATATATCAGTGGTGGGTGGGCAGTGGCACAGTACACTCTCTGTGGACCTGACAGCAGTCACTGGCACCCAGACAACTGCAATTTAAAAAATATATATATATTTTTTTACTTTGCAAGCTGCTGTGCCACCTTATATATCAGTGGTGGGTGGGCAGTGGCACAGTACACTCTCTGTGGACCTGACAGCAGTCACTGGCACCCAGGCAACTGCAATTTAAAAAAATATATATATATTTTTTACTTTGCAAGCTGCTGTGCCACCTTATATATCAGTGGTGGGTGGGTGGGCAGTGGCACAGTACACTCTCTGTGGACCTGACAGCAGTCACTGGCACCCAGGCAACTGCAATTTAAAAAAATATATATATTTTTTTTACTTTGCAAGCTGCTGTGCCACCTTATATATCAGTGGTGGGTGGGCAGTGGCACAGTACACTCTCTGTGGACCTGACAGCAGTCACTGGCACCCAGGCAACTGCAATTTAAAAAAATATATATTTTTTTTTTACTTTGCAAGCTGCTGTGCCACCTTATATATCAGTGGTGGGTGGGCACACAGTGGCACTGCAGTGGGCACAGTACACTCTGTGGACCTGACAGTCACTGGCAGCCCAGGCAACTGCAATAATAAAAAATATTTTTTTTTTCAATTTATTGCAACAAGATGCTGTGCCAACGTATATATATCAGTGGTGGGCAGTGCACTGCAGTGGGTACAGTGCACTCTGTGGACCTGACACAGCACTCACTGCAATTATGACAGAGAAAAAAAAAATATTTTTTAAAATGCCAGGTACTGTGCCTGTGCCACCCGAAATGAGTGTGGTGTGCACACAGTACAGTCTGTGGTAGGTCTGTGGCCTCTCACACACAGCGGGCAGGCAACTGCAGTGTACAATAGATATATATATATATATATATATAAAGAAAAAAATCTATTACCTTACCAGCCCTTGAAAGGGCTTTTGGGGACACTATATATATATATATATATGTATATATATAAAAATAAAAAAATCCTCAATTACCAGCCCTTAAAAGGGCTTTTGGGGACACTAGATAGATATAGATATATATATATATATGAAGAAACAACTCAATTACCAGCCCTTAAAAGGGCTTTTGGGGACGCTAGGTATATATATATATATATATATATATAAAAAAAAAAAACCACAAATACCAGCCCTTAGAAGGGCTTTTTGGGGTGCTGATATTACAGCAGTAGTGGACCAAGAACACTGCAAGACCAGGAACACTGACTAACTGTCCCTAGCTTAACAGCAGCAGCAGCAGCAGCAGCTCTCTCCCTATTCTCACTACACACACTGCTTCAGAATGATCTAAGATGGATGCTGCCCTTGCTTATTTATAGGAGGTGGGAGGGTGTGGGAGGGAGGTACGCTGATTGGCTGGAAATGTGTCTGCTGACTGTAAAGTTCAGGGTCAAAGTTTGCCTCAATGATGTCTTATGGGGGGCGGACCGAACATCGCATATGTTCGCCGGCAGCGGCGAACGCGAACATGCTAAGTTCGCCGGGAACTGTTCGCCGGCGAACAGTTCTATACATCTCTACTTATCAGTGATCTAGTGGGGGCGCTGTGCTGTCATCTGACCTGGCCAAGGTTGGGTGGCAGCAATGCAAACCGGCTGGAGTGATGGGGACCTGGAAGGTTAGTATTTGCAGGAACTGAAACTGAAATTGGGCCTTTGGTGTTGGTGGTGCCTGAACACCGTAACCAACCCCTCACAGTTACTCTTGCTGGGTGCAGGAATGGGACCTGCTGGTAAGAATTCCGTACAAATTTGAAACTGCATGTGCTTGTCATACAGGTTCCAAAAAATGGGGCCTTTGGTGTTGGTGGTGCCTGAACATCGTAACCAACCCCACACAGTTACTCTTGCTAGGCACAGGGCACATACAAAATTTAAATTGTATGCACCTGTCATACAAGTGCAGTAAAATTAGGCCTTGGCCGTTGGTAGGGACCTAAACCAAAAAAAATGTTGGAAGCTAGCAGAATCAAGGTTGAGGAATAGGATAGGCAGCATACGCAGTCTTCAAGGGATGGCAGACCCCTAGAAAGTTCAATCAGTTACATCAGTATCAGGGCTTGATAGCTGTTGTTGATCCAGCACTGATTCATTTTGATAAAAGTCAGCTGGTCAACAGAGTCTGTGGACAGACGCACTCTTTTGTCCATCACAAAACCTCCAGCAGGACTGAACGTCCGTTCAAAAAGCACGCTGGAAGCAGGACAAGCCAGTAGCTCCATTGCATATTAAGCAAGTTCTGGCCAGTGGTCCATCCTCAAGACCCAGTAACCCAGTGGATGCTCAGCTGGAAAAGTCTCCAAGTCTGCCCTTGTACCTAGATAATCATGCACCATATGATGGAGACGCTACCGATGGTTGCTTAAACCTAACTGCCCTGGGTGCTGCTGAGGACTAAAGAACTGTTTAAAAGCATCGGTCAGCCAGCTGCCTTCTCCACCGCTCCTCCTTTGGCTGAACGATGCTTCAGAAACACGTCCACAAATGTGGTACACAATTTTTTTTTCAAGGCCTCCTCAAGATATTTCATCCTCTGCTCCCTCTGTGAAGGCAGGAAGAGCTCTGCAACTTTATTATTATTATTATTATTATTATTATAATACAGGATTTATATAGCGCCAACAGTTTGCGCAGCGCTAAACAAAATGAAGGCAGACATTACATTTACACTACAATTTGGAACAAAAGGAATCAGAAGGCCCTGCTCGTTAGAGCTTACAATCTAAAAAGGAGGGTCAATTGATACAAAAGGAAATAGCTGTGGGGGATGAGCTGATGGAGCAAGTGAAACAGTGTTATTAGTTAGTAGCCGGGTAGGCTTCTTTAAAGAGAAGGGTTTTCAGGGATCGTCTAAAGATGGATAGATTAGGGGACAGTCGGACAGATTGGGGTAGAGAGTTCCAAAGAATGGGAGAAGCTATGGAGAAATCCTGGAGGCGAGCATGGGAAGAGGTGACAAGGGAGCTAGAGAGCAGGAGGTCTTGGGAGGACCGAAGAGAGCGGCTTGGTTGATATTTTAAGATCAGGTTAGTGATGTAGCTTGGGTCAGAGTTGTGGATGGCTTTGTAAACTATTGTTAGCACTTTGAATTTTATTCGTTGGGTGAGTGGAAGCCAGTGAAGGGATTGGCAGAGAGGGGTGGAGGACAACTTTACCCTTGTAACATGGATCAAGAAGGGTTGCCAGTAATTATCCCTCTCCTTGATAGCACAAATCCTCGGATATTTTCGCAGGCTTTGCAGAATCAGGGAGCCCATTCAACATAAGTTGGAGGAGGCATGAGCTTCTGAGTCCTTTGGGTCACTAAGGATGACATTGTCAGCAACCTCTCCCCAACCACATACAACTCCTGGGGTTTCTTGGGAATCAAAACTATCCCTTGAAGACTGCTGTATGCTATCCTCTACATCCATGCTGCCTCAATCCTCCTCCTCCTCTTCCTCCTGTGTGTTTTGTGTCCCTGCAGGGATGATATCTGCATAAAGGGGGCCTTGCGAGGAAAGGAAGTCCTCCTCTTCCTCCTGCTGTTCTGCCTCAAGTGCCCTGTCCATGATTCCATGAAGCGTGTGCTCCAGCAGGTAGACTAGAGGGATAGTGTCACTGATGCATGCATCATCCCGGCTCACCATCCTTGTGTCCTCCTAAAATGGTGACAGGACGAAGCAAGCATCCTTAATCAAAACCACTGGCATGGTGAAAAAAAGCCAAGCTCCCCTGACCCTGTCCTTGTGCCATACTCACACAGATACTCATTGACGGCCCTCTGCTGCATGTGCAGCCACTGCAGCATTGCCAATGTTGAGTTCCACCTGGTGGGCATGTCACAAATGAGGCGGTTGGTGGGCATGTTGAATTCCCGTTAAATGTCAGATAAGTGAGCACTGGCAATGTATGAATGCCAGAAATGGCCACAGACTTTTCTGGCCTGCCTCAGGAGATCTTGGAAGCCCTGGTATCTGGTCAAGAAACGCTGCACCACCAGATTCAGGACATGTGCCAAGCATGGAACATGTGTCAAGTGTCCCTGACGGAGGGCAGAGAGAAGGTTGGTGCCATTGTTGCATGCAACCATTCCTGGCTCAAGCTGTCATGGCGTCAACCATCTCTGAGCCTGCCCCTGCAGAGCTGACAGAATCTCTGCCCCGGTGTGACTCCTATCCCCTAGACAGACCAACTGAAGCACGGCATGGCATCTTTTAGTCTGACTGCTTGCATAGCCCCTTGAATGCTTAGGAAGCATTGTAACGCCCCTGTCCATGCCTGCTGGACCAAAGAGTCAGCACTAATATGAACCTTCCTGCTGACTGCTCTGTCCAACGAGGGCCAAAACACTACCTTCCTTATGATGGTAGATAGCCGGAATTGCCTTATGCAAAAAGAAATGCTTTTTTGGTACCTGCCACTGTGGTACAGCACATTCCACAAAATTGGGAGAGGGAGCAGAGTCTACCAGATGAAAAGGCAGCAATTGTAATGCTAGCAATTTGGCCAAGCTAGCATTAAGATGCTGAGTATGTGGATGGCTGGGACAGTATTTCTACGGTTCAGCAAGTGGGGTAGTGAAATTTGCCTGCTGCTCAAATCAAGCGGTAGTGTAGTGCTAGCAGACTGGGTGCAAGTCTCTGTGGCATTGCTATACCATCATCCCTCTCAATGCAGGTATTTAAGAAGACATGAGGTATAGGGTTAGAGATCCCAGATGAGGAGCAAGGTGCAGTATGCTTGTTTTGATCTTGTGGCTCTTTCAGGTGGTGTTGCCAATGGACTGTGTGGCAGGTCATCATATGCCTTGTCAAGCATGTGGTGCCCAAGCGGCTGGTGTTCTGGCCACGCTTGATCCGCTTGAGACAGATGTTGCAAACAACAACGCTGCGGTCCACTGCACATGTGCTGAAAAAAGACCACACTAATGAACTTTCGGAAGGCTGCAGTGAGTTTGAAGCACCCTGCACCTGTGGAGCTCTGTACTGTGATGCAATAGGTTGGTTACTCCTATGGCGGCCCCTGGAGCACATCCTGCCTCATTGGAGTTGTGCCTCCTCCTCCTCTATCCTGTCAGGCACCCAAGTACAGTTAGTGACCTCACCATCCCCTCCTTCCTTGTCACTGGAGCAAACTTGGCAGTATGATGCAGCTGTGGCAACATGACTGCTAGTTTCTTGTCCGTCATTGTCACCCCCTCCATCTAGGCTCAAGTTATTCCCTTCATCAACCTGCAAACCAATATCACAACTTTCAAATTGCTGCGCATCCTCCAGCAGCATGTCACTGACACTATGATCAAATAGTTCAGGTGACACCTCTGTGCATGATGGTGGGGCGACAAAAGGAGTAGATGTGGAGAAGGAGCCTGTAGAACGGGCCGCTTTGGCAGCTGCGTTGTAAGGCAAACTACTGTGAGCGTGAGAGTCAGATAACCAAGTGGATGAGGATGCACCATGTTGACTGTGACCCCCACTTTTCACTGTGGACACAAAGGCTGCTTGCCCTCTTTTCGTGGCCTGTGCGTGTCTGCCTCTCCTTGTCGGTCTTTCGGACATGATGTGGATAGAGATAAATATAGGGTATACGGAAATGACCGATAGATAATCAATGGCCTGATATGATCTAATCAATAGCCCTATATATAGACAAAGATCAATATAGGGTAAACGCAATTGACCGATAGATACTCAATGGCCTGATATGATCTAATCAATAGCCCTATATATAGATAGAGATCAACATAGGGTATACACAACTGACCGATAGATACTCAATGGCCTGATATGATCTAATCAATAGTCCTATATATAGATTAAGATCAATATAGGGTATACGCAACTGATCGATAGATACTCAATGGCTTGATATGATCTAATCAATAGCCCTATATATAGACAGAGATCAATATAGGGTATACGCAAATGACCAATGGATACTCAATGGCCTGATATGATCTAATCAATAGCCCTATATATAGATATAGATCAATATGAGGTATACGCAGGAGACCGATAGATACTCAATGGCCTGATATGATCCAATCAATAGCCCTATATATAGAGAGAGATCAATATAGCGTATACGCAACTGACTGATAGATACTTAATGGCCTGATATGATCTAATCAATTGTTTTATATATAGACAGAGATCAATATAGGGTATACGCAACTGACCGATAGATACTCAATGGCCTGATATGATCTAATCAATAGCCATATATATAGATAGAGATCAATACCGGGTATACACAACTGACCGATAGATACTCAATGCCCTGATATGATCTAATTAATTGCCCTATATATATATAGATAGAGATCAATATAGGGTATACGCAACTGACCTATAGATACATAATGGCCTGATATGATCTAATCAATAGCCCTATATATAGATAGAGATCGATATAGGGTATACGCAACTGACCGATAGATACTCAATGGCCTGATATGACCTAATCAATTGCACTATTTATAGAGATCAATGTATGGTATATGGTCTATGGTATATACTGCACTACTGAATATACTGAATATATATCACTATGGAGCGGCACATGCGTAGTGTGGCGTCTATTGCAGTTTGCGGTGACAGGAGCGGAAGACACCCCGCAGATATCTGGAGATACCAGCCCTTACCGCCGGAACATCCCCAGACCCCAGCTTCCCCTAGGAATCCTCCCATTCGGGAACCCTCATAGACGTCCATCCCAGGACCCATAGAGGAGGATAGGATCCATCTGCTGGAGCACTACTTATACCCGCTCTATACCCCTGTGTGGGGTGGGTATTTCTGGTAAATGTGCTACTTACCAGAGGGGTCACAGAGCACCTTACCACCCACCACGGGGTCACCTATTGTGTTTAATCCACACAAAGACTGTCACCTGCTCATGTATTAATCTATATCACCACTTTGGATATTCCCAGTTACTTCATCACCAGTTCAGCATTTTTTTCTCAACAGTAGACTTTCTTCTTTGTTGTATACACCATCACTATTTATTTATTGAGTCACGCCACCAAATCACATTGGTGCACTTTCACACTTATTTTGGACATTTATCCTCTTGTCACTTTGAGTCCATGACAATATGTTCACTGCCCCATATGCATTTGTCACTTTGAGTATATGACACTTTGTATCATTGTATATGTCTATGCACTTGTTACTTTGAGTATATGACACTTTGTATTATTTATATATTAATTTTTCATCACCTTTTATGGTCACTTGTTCACTGGTATCATTTTATTATAGATTTTTACACTATTTTAAGATTTATTCACGTTGATGGTTATATATTTATTAGGCAAATACATGCACGTAGCACTTTGACTCCATTTTAGATCTATACAGTTTATTACCTCAGATTTTTACCTCTCTCTTTTATCTTGTCATTATATTATTCATTTTATCTATTTATTGTCCTCTAACACGTGTCTTACCACTAGACAGCGCCATTCCCCTCACCCTCTATCATACCTCTTATAGTCCATGTGGCTATAATCTAGGGAGGCTGCAGTCCAGTACGCACTCATCCACGTCCGTATATTCCACAAGCGCAGAGTCTACCATTTATATACATCACTATCTGATCTCTTAACTTGTAAAAAGCACAAATCTCTCTTCCTGCTAACAATGTCTCTATTTAGACTGTACTGCACTGTCTGAAAAACTACAAATCACTTTTGCTCTCCCTGTCTGAAAAACACGATCCTCTCCCTCCCTATGTCACTGCTAGCAATATCTCACTGCACTGTCTGACAAACTGCTAATTACTATTCTCTCCCTGCCTCAAACACATTCCTCTCCCTGTCTTCTATCTCGCCCACACAATCACACTACACGCTGCGGCTGTGCAAGCAGCCTTTATATAGTGTGGGGCGTGTACTTAGCCCCAGAGCCATGATTGGCTAAAGGCAGCCTGCCTTTGTCCAATCATGGCAGAGATCAGATCATTTGATTGGCCAAAGCATGGAGGTCAGGGTGCATGATTTGGCCAATCACATAATGCACTGCACACGCCGCACGCTCACAGTGCATTATGGGCGCTCAAATTTATAGCAAAGAAGCACATTTGTTCGTCATTCGAAAAATGAGTGAACGACCGATGTTCGAGTCGAACTTAGCTTCGACTCGAACTCGAAGCTCATCCTTATTGCCAGATCAGCTTTGCAGGTTGGAGCTTTGTCATGGAGCATTTTCTTTCATTTCCACCATAGATTTTCAATTAGATTAAGGTCCAGGCTATTTGCAGGCCCTGCCATTGACAATATTTGTCTTTCTTGAAGGACATTTTCACATTTTTTGCCCTATGGCAAGATGCATTATCATCCTGAAAAATTATGTCATTATCACCTAACATCTTTTCAATTGACGGAATAAGAAAAGTGTCCAAACAGACCGCAATTCTCGTGGTTCAGTATATACGTGCTGCGATCCTGAAGATGAATATTCTTCCATGCATTTTGTACATTTTGCAAACGATCCCTATTAAGATACCCACAGCCTTTTTCCAGTCATACAGGCAGATGTGCATACAATTTTTATGGCAGGGAAAATGCCCCAGAATAAGTTTTGAATAATTGTCCAAACCTAAAAGACTAGGCAGCATTGGTCTTCCTAACCTATGAGATTACTATAAAGCCTGTCACTTAGCCAGAATCATGGACTGGTCAGTACACAGCCACATAAAGGGCTGGATCCAGTTGGAAGAGTCTTTTTCCTCTATTCCACTTAAAGTGGAGTTCCACCCTATTTTTATACTTACCTCCATCTTCTCGTTCCGGGTCACCTGAAAAAGAAATGGATAATTGCATATTTTTTTTTTTTTTTTTTTTACTTACCTCGTAGCGAAGAAAAAATACTTACCCTACTTCCTTCTTCCTCCTTCCTCGGCCGCGGCCCGTCGTCACTTCCTGGCTCTGCAATGATTCCTGGGAGCTGAACGTCATAGCTCCCAGGAATCATTGCGCCTGCACCGTCCCCGACGTCAGTTCCGGGTCGCGCGACCCGGAAGTGACGTCGGGGCCGGCGCAGAGCATCGTGGGACCAAAGAAGGCGGAAGAAGACGCCGAAGGGGATCTCGCTGGCTTCAAGCTGCCCACATCTGAGATGGCAGCGCTGGACAAGACGTTTGCAAGGTAAGTATTTGTCCTAACAGGTAAGTGCAACCCGGGACAGATCAGAGGCTAGCCATTGTGGAATGTACTAGCCCTGACTGTCCCGGGGGTATTAAAAAAAAAAAAAATCCAGGGTGGAACTCCGCTTTAAATCTCTACCCTGGATCCTGCCCACTCACGTTCCTCAAGCCCTAAAAAGAGCACCCCCTATTTGACGCAACCTTACATTGCTTCAAAGAGGTAGTAAGGAGCTCCCACCTATCCTCTAACCCGGGTCCCCTTACACCTCAACGGAATAACCCAGCTTTTCTGCCAGGACTGTCCGATAGATTCCTAGAGGACCTCTGGCCTCATCCGGACGTATTGACATATTATTTCTTCCAAGAGGGCATACTTCTGGAATGCAATAAGATTCCCACTAAACAAAACAGCTCACATGTACCACTCTGGACCTACTTTCAAATTTGGCTTTTCTTACAAAGTATCAAAAAAACATCCTCAGCAGCTCGTCCTCTTACTCCGTTTGAAAAGCTCTGCAGTCAAACTTCACCCCAACAACACATGATCTTGACCATTCACAAGATGCTCTTTGACTCCACATCCCCCAAATCAAGACAAACATGTGAAAGATGGGAGAGGGATCTGCAGATAGATCTGACTGAAGATCTTTGGGAACGTATACACACACTAACACACAAAGGGTCACTTAATGTTTCAGTACAAGAAAACAGCTATAAAATCCTCACCAGATGGTACCTCACACCTCTCTTACTTAGTAAATTTGATCCTACTATAAACAGACAAATGCTGGCATTGCCTCAAAGAACAGGGTACTCTCCTACACACCTGGTGGTCTTGCCCACTGATACAAACGTTCTGGAAACAAGTACACAAGCTCATCTCACAACTATCTATTTTTTCCATATCACTTACTCCAGCACAATTCCTCCTCCACCATTTCACGATACCCGCCCTCTCATCCAAGAAATCCTTACTGATACACCTGATCAATGCAGCCAAGATGTGTATCCCACCATTTTGGAGATCCCCACGCAAACCCACTATTGCTGCCTGGCTCGCCCGCGTTGATAAAATCGTGGAAATGGAAGAACTAATTCACATTGCACGAGATACGCCTTCAAAATTTTCAGACACTTGGGCGCCATGGATACAATTTCATTTCACAGACAGGTACTCTATGCTTCAATTAGACAACACACTGGACACCAACAATTAATTAGTAACTGGCTTGTTTTTACATTTACTCCATACATGTATTTATCGCTCACGACAGGAGATCACCCCTCCCCTACAAAAGGGATGAAAGAGAGGGATCTTCCCTGTATGACATTCTCTCCTTACGAATACCTATACTATTTTCCCATGGATGGAATCCAGGGGATACTGACTGAGGAAAACTCATGACATGCCTGATACCCCGACCTTCTCCCGCTTCCATATATGACCATTTCCATTTCCCCAATCCTCCCCCTCCCTTTTACACGACTCCCAACCTTTTCCCTGTACTCTATCCCTCTCGCTTTTTCGTTTCTCAATACATCATTTCTGCTCCATCTACTCTTCTGTTCGTTTTTCACACATTACTTGGGCACACCAGATGGACCGAGATGCCGACAAATTGACATCCCATCCGCTCTATGACAAAATACAATCGACTGTTAGTAGACTCCCTTCCCTTCCATCACCATATAGTTAACGCAACAAGACCATTCACGTATCTAAGCTAGCAGGGCCGGCCTTAGGTGTTCAGGCGCCCTGTGCGAGCTAATCCTGTGGCGCCCCCCCCACCCCCCGCGCGCATTTTCTTGCACCTTTTTTATGATCACTAATAACTTAGCCCCCCTTACATCAGAGACCCCATACACAGAGCCCCCTTTACATCAGAGACCCCCACACAGAGCCCCCTTTACATCAGAGAACCCCCACACAAAGCCCCCCTTAATTTAGAGGCCCCCTACATCAGAGAGCCCCCCCCACACAGAGCCCCCCCTCACTTCAGAGACCCCTCCACACAAAGCCCCCCTCACATCAGAGACCCCACACACACATCAGAGACCCCCACACAAAGCCCCCCTAAGATCAGAGACCCCCTACACACACACAAAGCCCCCCTCACATCAGAGACCCCCCACACAAAGCCCCCCTCACATCAGAGACCCCACACTCAGAGCCCCCTTCCATCAGAGACCCCACACTCAGAGCCCCCTTCCATCAGAGACCCCACACTCAGAGCCCCCTTCCATCAGACACCCCACATACAAAGCCCCCTTACATCAGAGACCCCCCACACAAAGCCCCCTACACACACAAAGCCCCCCTCACATCAGAGACCCCACACTCAGAGCCCCCTTCCATCAGAGACCCCACACTCAGAGCCCCCTTCCATCAGAGACCCCACACTCAGAGCCCCCTTCCATCAGACACCCCACACACAAAGCCCCCTTACATCAGAGACCCCCCACACAAAGCCCCCTACACACACAAAGCCTCCCTCACATCAGAGACCCCACACACAGAGCCCCCCTCACATCAGAGACCCCACACACAAAGCCCCCCTCACATCAGAGACCCCACACTCAGAGCCCCCTTCCATCAGAGACCCCACACTCAGAGCCCCCTTCCATCAGAGACCCCACATTAAGAGCCCCCTTCCATCAGAGACCCCACACACAAAACGCCCTTACATCAGAGACCCCCCACACAAAGCCCCCTACACACAAAGCCCCCCTCACATCAGAGACCCCACACACAGAGCCCCCCTCACATCAAAGACCCCACACACAAAGCCCCCCTCACATCAGAGACCCCACACACAAAGCCCCCCTCACATCAGAGACCCCACACACAGAGCCCCCTTACATCAGAGACCCCCCCACACATCAGAGACCCCCCACACAGAGCCCCCCTCACATCAGAGACTCCACACACAAAGCCCCCCTCACATCAGAGACCCCACACACAGAGCCCCCTAACATCAGAGACCCCCCCACACATCAGAGACCCCCCACACAGAGCCCCCCTCACATCAGAGTCCCCCCCACAAACCCCCCTACACACACAAAGCCCCCCTCACAGAGACCCCACACACAGAGCCCCCCCTCACATCAGAGACCCCACACACAAAGCCCCCCTTACATCACAGACCCCCCACACAAAGCCCCCTTACATCAGAGAGCCCCCCCACACAGAGCCCCCCACATCAGAGAGCCCCCCTTACATCACAGACCCCCACACAAAGCCCCCTTACATCAGAGCCCCCCCTCACACAGAGCCCCCCACACAAAGTCCCCTTACATCAGACCCCCTCCATAGAGCCCCCCACATCAGAGAGCCCCCCCTTACATCACAGACCCCCCTTACATCAGACCCCCCCATGGAGCCCCCCACATCAGAGAGCCCCCCCTTACATCACAGACCCCCCTTACATCAGACCCCCCCACATCAGAGAGCCCCTCCTTACATCACAGACCCCCCCTCACACAGAGCTTCCCACAAAAAGCCCCCCCCCCCTTACATTGAAGTGAGAGTCCTCACTTACCTTGATACCTTCCGATCTCTGCAGCTTTTTTTTTTTTTCTTTAAACTTCCCGCCCACACATCCCCGGGAGTGTGGGCGGGCAGGAGGAGGAGAAGGGGCGGGGTGAGGAGGAGCTGACGATCTCTCCTCTGGCGTCAGTGCAGGGAGGGAGGAGAGATCGTCAGCATGGCAGCATCGGAGCGGAGGCTGAGCTGTGTGTAATACACACAGCTCGCCTCACTGCATGTACGGGTGACCGAGGCACAGCCGCACAGCGGGAGGTAAGCGGCGGCCGCGGCCTGTGTTGATCCTGTCCAGGCCGCGGTCGCCGCTCACCTCCCGCTGTGCGGCCTGAATCACCTGATCTGCGAGCTGTGATGGCCGCACGGCGCCCTTGTTGCCCATGGCGCCCTGTGCGGCCGCACGGCTCGCACACCCCAAAGGCCGGCCCTGTAAGCTAGTGATGACGAGAACAACCGAGAAACAGGGAGCTTCAGCTTTCTAGGTGATACAAGGTAAATCTGATGGTGAACTTTAACTTCATTACTTATGGTTTAAGAATATGTCAGAAACGCCATTCTGCAAGATGATTTTGATGTATTCCGAGAAAAGCTTCTTTATACTGTTTTCCTTCTATAATACCACTTTATGTTCATTGTGTTAATGCTTGATATTGTTTTACTTGATACATTTCAATAAAAATTGACTTGATGGAAAAAAAAGAAAAGTGTCCAAAATCTCAATATAAACTTGTGCATTTATTGAAGATTTAATTATTGTCTTCTTCCTCATACCTTTACCTGACATGCAACCCCATATCATCAATGATTGTGGAAATTTGCATGTTTTCTTCAGGCAGTCGTCTTCATACATTTCATTGGAACGGCACAGAACAAAAGTTCCAGTATCATCACCCTGCCCAATGCAGATTCGTGATTTATCTCTGAATATCACTTTCATCCAGTCATCCACAGCCCATGGTTCCTTTTCTTTAGCCCACTGTAACATTGTTTTTTACTGTTTAGGTTTTACTGATGGTTTTCGTTTGGCTTTTCTGTATGTAAATCCCATGTCCTTTAGGCAAAGTCTTACAGTTCAGTCACAGACATTGACTTCTGACTATTTGTTCCTCATTTGTTTTGTTGTGCATTTTCTGTTTTCAAGGCATATTGGGGTTTATTTACTAAAGCTAGAGAGTGCACAATCAGGCTCACTTTTGCATAGAAACCAATCAGCTCAGCTTCCATGTTTTATTGCCAAAGCTTAATTGAACAAGCTGAGGTTAAAAGCTGATTAGTGCAAACGTTAGCTTTATTTTGCACTTTCCAACTTTGGTAAATAAACCCCATTGCTTTAAGTTTTCTATCTTGACGCTTTGATGTCTTCCTTGGTCTACCAGTACACTTCCCTTTAACAACCTTCCCATTTGATTTGTACTTGGTTCAGATTTTAGACACAACTGATTGGGAACAACCAACATTACGTGATGATTTACCTTCTTGAATAAGTTTTATAATCCCCACCTTTGTTTCAACTGACATCTCTCGTGTTGGAGCCATAATTTATGTCAATCAGGTTGGTGCATCAGCTTACCAAGGTGTGCAAGCACTCTATTTTAACTGCAGACTAATAAGTAGATGTAATCTGAAGCAGATGTTTGTTTTAGAACTGCAAAATACATGGTGATTCCATAATATTTTCCTCAGAATTGATTGATTCCATATTTTTTTTCTCTGCTTGATCTGCAAAAACAGTTGCAATTGACTACAGTTATTATTTATTTTTTTAAAACCTAGAAGGTTGGAATGTTAAATGAAAATAGTTTTGAAGCATGTCTGTGATAATTTTTTTTTTTTTTACACAAATAAACTTGAATGAACATTTTCCAAGAGGGGTGATTCCATGCTTTTTGCCAGGAGTTGTATGTCCAAGTCAACATCCCTGACATGTGAGACACTCTGCAGGTAGGTGTTCTAGTTCAGTTCATGTGATTACTTTAGGTAGTCGCTGTTGTGTAAAACAAGGTATTACCCAGATGTCTTTGATATCCATGTCTTTATTTGTTAATCCGATGTCAATGGTGCCTCTGCATTCTTTCTACCTATCTTATGTACCATATAACTAACACAAGATTTCTACTGCAATAATCAGGTCTTGAAAATCTCACAGTTCTAATCATTAAAGGATTCTACCACAGTCAATGAATATCATTTCAATAAAAATTAGGTAATGTAATGGCTCTTTCTGAATGTTCTTTAGTAAAAGATAAAAGGTTATCTTAGAGGAATCTGTGAGCATTAGTGTATGGATCATTTTTAAAGGATGATATTAGGAAATGGATTTGTGCCTATCTCTTCTGGAGGAAAAGATTAGTTCCTCTGAGCTAATAACTTGGAGTGGTATTTTAGAAATAATATGAATTGCTCTACTCTACTGTAATGGTATACTGTAGCCAAAGGACAAGAAAGTGTTTTCATAAGACCCAACTCGTAACACATTCTAACATACTGTATAATATTATTGTAATGACACACTGGGCATCAATCTGAAACCTGACCTAAAGTGTATGTAAACCCTAACAATGACCGTCTATGGTGGGGTGTGTGCGTATGTGTGTGTGTGTGTAGGAGGTGAAAGGGTTATGTATTAATAATCCATCAGAAGCAAAGTAGTTTGGGTAGCCAGCGTATTCTTAGCATTTCAGAAATCAAAAGACATTGGGGTTGATTTACTAAAACTGGAGTGTGTAAAATGTGGTGCAGCTTTGCATGGTAGCCAATCAGCTTCTAACTTCAGCTTGTTCAATTAAGCTTTCACAATAAAACCAGGAAGCTGATTGGTTTCTATGCACAGCTGCACCACATACCAAAACTCTGCCTAAAATCTTTAGATTTCACTATTTTAAATATAACATAATAATCCCATACTGTTGGATTTCCTCTGGGCCTCTGGATCGGAAAAAGAGAAGACATGCAAATGGGCGGATCCAGGGGGTGCAAATAGTGAGCTGGTCAGGTGGTGAGCAGACAGGCCGGTAAGCAGGCCAGCAGGTGGACAGGCAGGTGAGTGCACTGAGCGGGCGGACAGGCAGGTGAGCGGGCAGGCAGGCAGGCCAGTGAGCTGGCAGACAGGCCGGTGAGTGGGCTGGCTGGCCAGTGAGAGGGGGGACAGGCAGGTGAGTGGGTGGGCAGACCAGTGAGCGGGCCCTGCATCAGCGCTGTTCAGCTTGTGACAGAGCAGCACTCTCACTGTGCAGCCGTGGGCAGCAGAGGGATTACTGCCCGCTCTCACTCTAGGACACAGCCACTTGCAAGTGACAATCTGCTCTAGGTGGCAAGTGACGTGGCAAGTGACAAGCTGCATCTGGTGGCAAGTGAGGTGGTAAGTGACAAGCTACATCTGGTGGCAGGCGACGTGTCAAGTGACAAGCTGCATCTGGTGTCAGGCAACGTGGCAAGTGACAATCCCCATCTGGTGGCAGGCGACGTGTCTAGTGACAATCCACATCTGGTGGCAGGTGACAAGGCAAGTGACAAGCTGCATCTGGTGGCAGTCGACGTCGCAAGTAACAAGCTGCATCTGGTGGCAGGCAACATGGCAAGTGGCAAGCTGCATCTGGTGGCAAGTAATGTTGCAAGTGACAAGCCGCATGTGGTGGTAGGCGACGTGGCAAGAGACAAGCTGCATCTGGTGGCAGGTGAAGTGTCAAGTGACAATCCCCATCTAATGGAAGGCGATGCGGCAAGTGACAAGCTGCATCTGGTGGCAGTTGACTTGGCAAGTGAAAATCCACATCTGTTGGCAGGCGATGTGGCAATTGAAAATTCACAATTGGTGGCAGGCACTCTGGCAAGTGATAAGCTGCATCTGGTGGCAGGTGACGTAGCAACTGACAAGCTGCATCTGGTGGCAGGTGACGTGGCAAGTGACAAGCTGAATCTGGTGGCAGGCAACTTGGCAAGTGACAAGCTGCATCTGGGGGTAAGTAACGTGGCAAGTGACAAGCTGCATCTGGTGGCAAATAATGTGGCAAGTGACAAGCTGCATGTGGTGGCAGGCGACATGTCAAGTGACAAGCTGCATCTGGTGGCAAGTAATGTAGCAAGTGACACGCTCAGGGCTCCCACTGATTCTGCATTATGGTGAGTTGAACTATTTCATTTTATATTACAATGTAATAAAAGAAATATTGCGCTTAAATCATCCTGACACCATATCATCCATGGTGCCTTGTTGACTGAAGCGCCAACACCAGCCATTGCCCCCCGACAAATTGCCCGCAAAAAGCCGCAGTGCCCCTCCCGAGACTAGACTCTGGATCTGCCCCTGCATGCAAATATGACATCCTTCAACAGTCCCTGAAGACATTAGGTCTTTTCCCCAAAGGTGGGAAGGCTTGAAAGGTCCTTTTATTGGGTCTATTATTATTATTGGATTATTTATTCTAGTTGGTTGAAGGGACTTCTTGACAAGTTCATTTTTAGAACGCTTTGTTTCTAGCTTGACGACTCTGATGAGTTTCTTAAGCCTTTAACTGTTATCAGAGTTCCTGGAGTGATGCTTGAGCTGTCAACTATATTAATTTGGGTCTTGATAGATGAGTCTGTTGCTGAACTGTAGCATAAGTCAATATTCTGTGACTGGACTGCAGAATCCATCTCTGGAATTCTTGCTGAAATAAGTTGAAGGGTCATTGTTGTTTTGCAGTTGCCAGATGTAATTTCAGCGATGATAGGACTAGCTTGAGGTTAGTCTCCCGTGAGCAACTCTGTGGTATCTACCAAAGATGATAATTTTCTGAGTCATTATATACATAGTCCATGTTGTGCAGGATTTGGTATTCATATATTTCTAGTCACCTGTTGACGGTTCAGTTGTTCTGCTGTTTGTAGTAGTTTGAGATATTGTTTCACTGATGCTCCTGTAAGGTGATTCTCTGATGTAGACTTGATCTCTCACATGAAGTCTCATTGTCAGAGTGGGTATGTCCTTTGAGTTCCTTCTTAAAAGATTGAAAAGATTGCAGTTTACAAAGTCTGGGGGGGCTGCAACAGTTTTCTTTTTTTTTTTTTTTATTTATACCCTTTATTTTCAACTGTTTTTTCTGCAAGTAAATCTGTTATTTTTCAATTTCTTTTGACAGATCAAACTGTCCAGCAAGAGTGACAGTTAGAGGGTTGAGACAAATCTTTTAACACTGACAGCGGTGCTAAAAACCCTCAGATATTAATATTTTCGGTAAAAGGGTTAAGCCCCGGAAGATTTTACCCCCTTCCTGACCAGGGCCTATTTTGCGATTCGGCATTGCGTGACTTTAACGGACAATTGCGCGGTCGTGCGACGCTGTACGTAAACAAATTTGATGTCCTTTTTTTCCCACAAACAAAGCTTTCTTTTGGTGGTATTTGATCACCTGTGCGATTTTTTGATCATGCGCTATAAACAAAAAAAGAGCGTCAATTTTGCAAAAATAACAATATTTTTCACATTTTTTTATATGAAATTCCCCAAAAAAATTTAAAAATCAAAATTTTTTCAACATTTTAGGCCAATTTGTTTTATGCTACATATGTTTGGTAAAAAAAATAACAAAAAGCATATTTTGATTGGCTTGCGCAAAAGTTTTTGCATTTACTAACTAAGGGAAAGATTTTTGTCATTTTTGTTGTTTTTTTTTTTAACGAGTAATGGCTGCGAACATGCGATTTTTTTTGCGGGACTGCGACATTGCGGCAGACAGATCGGACCCTTGACTGAAATTTTTGACACTTTTGGGGTTACCAGTGACATTACTACAGTAATCAGTGCTATACATATGCACTCTTACTGTAAAAATGACACTGGCAGTGAAGGGGTTAACTTTTTTTTGAGAGGGAGAGGTTAAGTGTGTCCCTAGGGGCGTGATTCTAACTGTGATTGAATGCGGCTTGATGTGTAAGAACAGAGATCAATGGTCCTACATAGCAGAACCGTATGATCTCCATTCTTACACAGGGAAGAATGACAGGCGGCTTTGTTTACATTAGCCGCCTGCCTTTCTCCCGGTGTAACGGACGATCGCGAGTGCCCGGCGGACATCGGGTCCACCGCGCACACGCGCGGGGGGGGTCCGTGACTGACCCCCGGCACGCGCTCGCTCCCTAGAGCCTCACAGGCTAGGGATGTAGCCCTACGTCGCTTTGCCTGTGAGGGGCTGACCGCCGCAGTAAATAGTCGTGTGGCGGTCGGCAAGTGGTTAAAAAGTATAAGCTGGAATTCAGCTTTTATTTATGAATCATTATTATTATTATACAGGATTTATATAGAGCCAACAGTTAACACAGCACTTTACAATGTAGAGGGGGGACAGTCCAATTACAATACAGTTCAATACAGAATGAATAGGAGAGCTCTGCTCATGGAACTTACAATCTAAAGGGAATCAAGTCTGTATAAATCTGCTAGTGCATCCCTCTCCCCAGAGAGTTAATGGTGCTGTTTGATCCTGTCTTCTCTTATCCTCCATTTCTTCCACTGTCCCCAAACCATCTCCTGATAGTACAAAGCCTTGGGGGCACGCTGCACATGCTCAGTTTAGTGTGTATTGCTAGACATTTTTTTTTTGGGAGGGTGCATGTGATCAGCACTGTCCAAACAGAGGGTTAGGGGTCCTGCAATCTCATAGGACAATCGTGGGAGAATGAAAACTCCTCCTACAAGCTTTAACCAGACACTCAGTATTCACAAGACTGCTATATACTGCTGATAAGAAAAGGTATTTAGCAGTTTATAAAAAACAGGAGTAGGAACGAATGAAAGTACAATCGATATCCCACTCACCCAGCGCTTAGAACATAAATCAATAATGAAATACACCACTACACAGGGTATATAGCATAAACCTAAAGGTATAGGAAGTGGCTTCTTCTACCTCCCACTTCTCCTACCTCCAGCCCAATCTTGTTTGTAGAACTACATCTCCCAGGACCAGCTGGCACTGTTTGGATGATCTAACAAAGGCTCAGTTAGACTGGTAGCAAAATCCCTATACAGGCAGGGACAGTGGGCCCCTTTGGTAGTGTAGCAAAAAGTCCTAGTGCAAGCTGTCCTCCTCCTGTGGCTACTGATCCCAGCATCACCTATTCAGGCACTGTCAGCCAACCTGGCTGCAGCTGCCCCTTTTACTAGCCCTCTTGGCTATGACTCCACAATCCTCCCAGACTGACTTTGCATCCATCTCAGACTACTTCCATCAAGTCCTCTGAGGCATGCCTCTAAGTCCTCTTGACTGCAAAACTCACCAGCCCACCTGGCTGTCTTCCTCCCTGGAGATTTGCTTGGCAGTATTCTCCTGCTGTCCTCCACGCTTCTGTGTGTTGTGAAAAAGGTCCCTTCTGCACCCGAACCCAGGCCTGAGGTCACCCCCCCCAGACTAGGAGGCACCCTCAAGGGACACCGACATCCTAACACTCCATCTCTATCTTCGACCTGAACACCTCTGCCCCAGCTGGGGTGACCCAATGTACTGTGTTGGAGATTGGTCAGGGCCCTCAGAATACTCCAGGCAGCTCCTCCTCTCCTCCACTCTCATTCTTCTAGAATCTTCTGTAGGTTTCTAGAAGTAGGGGGAGGTCTCAGAGATGCTGCCTGTGAGTCATCCAGCCCTTCCTGAGTCACTCAAACCCTGAGCCAGAAAAACACACAGGCTTGGCTGCCAGCCAAGCCTGAACAATTTCCCTACTCTAACCAAAAATACTATTCTAGCACACTAGAGTGTGCTACACATGTTTTTGCATGTTTCTTCCCTGACCAGGTCATTTAATTCTGACAATGTTATGAGATGAGGCTCACCAGACATACACCTTTGGCTGCTTTTTTAAGTTTTATTTATCTGGTGTCTTTGGTAATGGCAGGTTGTCATCATGAGGCACTGGTCTTATGACTGAAAGCAGATTGGGGTATTCAATTGATGTCTTTTTTTTTTGCAGAAAAAATCAGTGATATTAGTCATTAGAAGTAACATTCTGTCATGTTATTATTTTGTTCTCTCCTTCATTTGCTCTCTGTCATTGGGAGAGCAAACGGCATTGACTTCTGAGTTCATCTGAACCAAGCTCTAAGACTGACAGCACATCTTGCACAACAAATGTGAGGAGCCCAGTGTTTGTCTTGATTGACAATCTTACAACAAAGTACGCATTCTATACAAGTCCAGTCACACCGTCTCTTTGAGGCTTAAATTAGTTGTGGACCCTTACATATACCCAGTGAAGGGACTATCCTTGGGTGATACACAGAGATGTATTTGTAAGATACATTACTCCCCTGTATATATATATTTTTTTTTTTTACAATTACTGGCAGCGCCAATTACCCTATCAAACTCCTATTATCCTGATATAGTTTTACTATATTTTTGGGGTAGGCTGCAGCCAATCTAGTAACCAGATCCATTTGCGCGGAATTCTCTCTTTATCATACACAGAGATTAAACAAATTCTACTGCATAAGTTGTACCTGTCTATCTGCAGTCTTCTCTTCTCTACATCTATTCAAAGTGCTGAATTTATAAGCTTGTTTGAGCATTTAGAAAAAAGGGGGCGTAGAGCTGAAGTTACACTCTTTAGAGCTCAGTGAGGAGAGCTCTGAGAGCTGATTGGAGGGAAGAGACACACCCCTCTTCACACAGCTCACAGGAACAGAGCTGAGACTGTCAATCTGCTGGACATCTCCCCCCTGTCACCATTTTTCTCTCAGTGTTAGGAAAAATTGACAAAAGTGATTCATGCTTGTAAGTAGGATGGTGCAGCGTGGTGTGGCAGCAATAATTCACACAGTCAGGTGCAAAATAAAACTTGTATTGAAGTAATGCAGAAATAGTTCACAAAAGACCTGTTGGGACAGCTACCCAGCTGGGCACACTCGCAGTTTCCAATAACGTGAAGAAGCAGGCTCCAGCCAAACTGACTGTTGAGAGGGAACAGAATGTAGCCTGGCTGTCTGATTCCCAATCAGGAAGGTATCCAGAGAGATGCGATCCTATGCTTTACCTCTTCATCAGGAATCTTTCCCTATCACTAACACTGTCCCTAAAGGATGGAGTACCTTTCTCTACACTACCTACTCACATAAAGAGCACCAAACAAGGGGGCAGGGTCCTAAATAGACTCTGCCACACCTAAGATGGCCACCAGAGTCACATGGGCGGCTAGCATCCAAATGAATTGCTGTCCCAGTCACTCAGGAAACCAGAGGAACCCTGTTACCCATGAATTCCTCTCCCCCTGCATTGCTGCTCCGATTGAGCGTCACTTGCAGTTATGACAGCAAACTGTACCTGCCTACATGCTGATAGCAGAGGAACAAAGCAGCAGACAGAATTGACATTTAGTTCTTCTAATTGAGACAAGTACAGACTATAGAAGGATATGCTTTGTTCATATTTCATGTCTGACGTGTACAACTACTTTAAGTGTGTACTTCCCAAACATGCAGCAGAACTTATCATGCCTGTTCCGACATTGACAAGATCTTTCTGTTGTCACCAAGGGTCCTATAGCAAGTCTATAACTGACTTACTTCTTTTGTAATTAAATGTACATAGACAACCGCATGAAAATACATGGAAACTGATATCAGTGCAATCAGTGAATGCAAGCTGCTTTTATAGTCTTTCGATGCAGCATCCATCTAGTCAAAGCATGCCTAGGAATCAGGGTTGCAAACCGCAGCATTTTTTACTAACAAAACATGGGTAATTTACTGCCGGAGCACAATTTTTACTGACAACCTGAAAAATTAAAGAACTCCTATTAAAAACTAAGACAATCGATATTTAAACAGTATATACACAATATGGAAACACTGGCAATACCCATAACAAATAATTTGCCTGGTTTACACTTACAAAAGTCCAACAGCATGACAAATTATCAGCCCCTGATATTAACACAGTTGTAAAAGTCACTGATTTTTTACAAACTGTCAGTAAATTTACTGATAGTTGGCAACCCTGTTAGGAATGCCCAAACTGTACCAGTTCCATAAATGTTATGTATTACACCCTGAGTGCATGCCTGGACATGCATAAGCTACACAAAGCATATTATAATGCAAGCAAAAATGAATAAACGTAAAGTGGTTGTAAAGGCAGAAGGTTTTTTTTTTTTTTTTTATCCTAATGCATTCTATGCATTAAGATAAAAATCCTTCTGTGTGCAGTAGCCCCCCTAAACTCCCCTAATACTTACCTGAGGAGGTCCACCTAGATCCAGCAATGTTCCATTAGAGACTTGGCTGTCCAGGACTCCCCTCCTCATTGGCTGAGACAGCAGCGTGGCGCCATTGGCTCCCGCTGCTGTCAATCAAAGTCAGTGAGCCAATGAAGATAGAAAGGGGGCGGGGCCGGCCATGGCTCCATGTCTGAATGGACACAGGGAGCTTTGACTCAGCTTGGGTGCCCCCATAGCAAGCTGCCTGCTGTGGATGCACTCACAGGAGGGAGGGACCTGGAGCAGCGAAGAGGGACCAGAGAAGAGGAGGATCAAGGCTGCTCTGTGCAAAACCAACTGCACAGAGCAGGTAAGTATAACATGTTAGCTATTTTTGACCAACAAAAAAAAAAAAAGACTTTAAAATCACTTTAAAATATATACAAGAAGAAATTGAAAACCAGAAGATTTCTATAAAACAGTACATGTTAAGTTAAATCACAGGCTATTTTTATGAATAGCAGCCAAAAATCTATATGAAAAACTCAAAAGTGTTCAGGATGCAAAGTCTTTGTTGTCCAGTGACATTATCTTTGATGTGTAGGAGTGACCTAATAATCACACAGAGACAAACATAAGAATCTTTAAATGCTATTATTACATAACAGTATACAGTACATACACAATTGCTGGGGATGAGCCTGGTTAAAGCATTCAAAGTTATGTTCAAAGTTATGTTGCGAGTTCTGGGTGTTTTTTGGTTTATCAATTTAAACTTCAAACAGTTGATATCGCTGTACAAGGCGGGTTATGTGCGATAATATTTATGTGTCCTTAGACGAAGTTCTGCTGACTTGATATTTCCATGGTCATGCTCTTTTGTGTACCTGGTTTATATTTTGTGCACATTCATACCTTAACCCGTCACTATGATGTAAGAAAAGTAGGATTACGTTGTATCTCTTGCAATCTCTTGTATGTCTTTTCATACATGTGATTACTGTATGTCCACTACAGCAAAAAAAAAAAAAAAAATATGAACATCATGAATTGCATGTTGTGTGATAGTTCACATAGTTCATGATTATATATAAAAAAATGTAGACAATTTAGGACAAATTTTGTTTGAAATAAACAAATATTTGTGTTAAATAGAGCACGCTTGTAGAATATCTGCTGTATTTCCAGGTAGTGTGGCTGTAAATGGTTTCTTCAGTGGCTTTGCCAAAACATTCAATAAAACTCTACATTTTGAGCTATCGATATACTTTAAACAGGGTAGGAAAAGTCAGTCATAATCATAATGCTGTGTGCCATGAAAAGGACATGGCTCATGCATGCATTCCATGGATTTTAAGCCCTCTTACATGTAACTAAGAGTAGAAATATTGTTTAAAACATGCCAAGATTATATTATTTATATACTGTACATGTGTCAGTGCTGGATTAATTTTAAAGTAGATGTGTAATATACAGTAAGCTCCATAAATATTGGGACAGCGACACAATTCTAATCTTTTTGGCTCTATACACCACCACAATAGATTTGAAATGAAACAAACAAGATGTGCTTTAACTGCAGACTTTCAGCTTTAATTTGAGGGTATTTACATCCAAATCAGGTGAACGGTGTAGGAATTACAACAGTTTGTATATGTGCTTCCCACTTTTTAAGGGACCAAAAGTAATGGGACAGATTAACAATCATAAATCAAACTTTCACTTTTTAATACTTGGTTGCAAATCCTTTGCAGTCAATTACAGCCTCATGTCTGGAACGCATCGACATCACCAGACGCTGGGTTTCATTCCTGGTGATGGTCTGCCAGGCCTCTACTGCAACTGTCTTCAGTTCCTGCTTGTTCTTGGGGCATTTTCCCTTCAGTTTTGTCTTCAGCAAGTGAAATGCATGCTCAATTGGATTCAGGTTAGGTGATTGACTTGGCCATTGCATAACATTCCACTTCTTTCCCTTAAAAACTCTTTGGCTGCTTTCGCAGTATGCTTCGGGTCATTGTCCATCTGCACTGTGAAGCACCGTCCAATGAGTTCTGAAGCATTTGGCTGAATATGAGATAATATTGCCTGAAAAACTTCAGAATTCATCCTGCTGCTTTTGTCAGCAGTCACATCATCAATAAATTCAAGAGAACCAGTTCCATTGGCAGCCATACATGCCCACGCCATGACACTACCACCACCATGCTTCACTGATGAGGTGGTATGCTTTGGATCATGAGCAGTTCCTTTCCTTCTCCATACTCTTCTCTTCCCATTACTCTGGTACAAGTTGATCTTGGTCTCCCATAGGATGTTGTTCCAGAACTGTGAAGGCTGTTTTAGATGATGTTTGGCAAACTCTAATCTGGCCTTCCTGTTTTTGAGGCTCACCAATGGTTTACTGTACATCTTGTGGTGAACACTCTGTATTCACTCTGGTGAAGTCTTCTCTTGATTGTTGACTTTGACGCATATACACCTACCTCCTGGAGAGTGTTCTTGATCTGGCCAACTGTTGTGAATGGTGTTTTCTTCACCAGGGAAAGAATTCTTCGGTCATCCACCACAGTTGTTTTTCGTGGTCTTCCGGGTCTTTTGGTGTTGCTAAGCTCACCAGTGCGTTCTTTCTTTTTAAGGATGTTCCAAACAGTTGATTTGGCCACACCTAATGTTTTTGCTATCTCTCTGATCGGTTTGTTTTGTTTTTTTCAGCCTAATGATAGCTTGCTTCACTGATAGTGACATCTCTTTGGATCTCATATTGAGAGTTGACAGCAACAGATTCCAAATGCAAATAGCACACTTGAAAAGAACTCTGGACCTTTTATCTGCTCCTTGTAAATGGGATAATGAGGGAATAACACACACCTGGCCATGGAACAGCTGAGCAGTCAATTATCCCATTACTTTTGGTCCCTTAAAAAGTGGGAGGCACATAAACAAACTGTTGTAATTCCTACACCTTTCGCCTGATTTGGATGTAAATACCCTAAAAATTAAAGCTGAAAGTCTAAAGCACATCTTTTTTGTTTCATTTCAAATTCATTGTGGTGGTGTATAGAGCCAAAAAGATTAGAATTGTGTCGATGTCCCAATAATTATGGACCTGACTGTAGCTAAAGTACGTGCTGTACCTAAATACCATGCACTAGAAAAACAATATAATTTCTATGTTAATATACTGTATAGTTTTAAAGCAATTTTGTAGTTTAAATGCCTCTGTCCAGTGTTCAGGCGTTCCATTTACATATGAATTTAGGACACAACTACATATTACTCCCACGAGTGATAAAATAGTTTTGGTATTCACATCACATGCTTGTGCTACCTGTAGTACAAGACAATAAATGCATGTGCGCCTGTCACCAGTGCTACAATAAAAAGAAACTTCTTAACATCTAGGTAAGGGAAAAAAAGAGCAGAACTGCACAGCAGAATATTAAGTGGACTGGGATTTGAGACTTAGCTTGCAGGCATGGAGACAATCAGAGAAGAGAACTAGAAAAGCTAAAAGTAGCAAAACAAGGGTTCAACTGTAAAAGTGATCAGTAATATATTGGTTATGTTTCTGGATACTCCTCCTTCAGGGGCCTGACTAGCTTCAGACATTCTAATGAGAAGAACATTGTCACTAGCAAAACTTATTCTGCTATCCTGGTGGCCAAGAGCCTTATACAGAAGGAGGAGATGTCCAGAAGATAAGGTTGAGGTGTAGAAAGAGGTAAATGCTAGTAGTAGTATTTAGGGCAAAGTATCAAAACCAGAGGGGGTGGAGCTAAAACACAGCAGGGGCCAAGGCATAAACACTAAGCAAAGCTCAGGGCACAATTTTGAACCGCCAAGAAAAATGGTTCAGCTAGAACCACAGCAAGTAGTCTTACCTATGAGTTTACAACTTCTATGATGGACAGCTTGAGTGAAGCAAATTTATAAAAAAAAGAGTGTTTAACCATTTAGAATTGGTACATACTGTATGCCTGCTATCTTGCAGATATGCCCCACCTTGTCCCTAATAGAGCACAGAACACCCAAGTGCATTAAGTGAATCACAATGAGAGTGGATGGGCTCTGAATTTCCCAACAGGGGAGCTGATGAGCAGTAAGACACAAAAGTGTACTAGAGGACACCCAAGCATCTGTATGAAGATCATATAGGATGCGGCTTTAAAGGCTGATTCACAGCCAATCTCTTGATGGCCAGAGGACAAGTTGAGATGACTGTTGCACAGCTGTTGTGTTCATGGCAGCTAATTCCAAATGCTGTTGGATGGTGGAGATGATGGAATAGTCATCCATTAAGAATGACACATCTGTACAGGAGAAATGTCCAGCAAAAAGTAGGGATGCACCGATCCGACTTTTTTGGACCCGATACCGATATCTGGCGTTGTGAAATTGCCGATACCGATACCGGAACCGATCCGGAGCTACACACAAAGCAAGCGGCTGCAGTACAGAGCAAAGCCACTGCTTCATGTGTATGGCTCCTCCATTCACAGGCGGAGTGCATCTGATATCACTCCGCCTGTGATCCAGGACTATACAGGAAGTAGCGGCTCCCATCCCATACTACTACTGCACCAAGTAAGGGATGGCTGAGCCGTTACTAAGCAAAAACCGGATCGGCCAGTGGATCGGTCAATGTTACCGATCCCCCGATCCAGCTATAATGGCCATATCGGCGCCGATATCCGATCCGAATATCAGATCGGTGCATCCCTAGTAAAAGGCATTGGTTTGGTCTGATTTTGATGCACTTCTTGGAAGAAAAAAAAAAAACTTAAAGCTTTTGGTCTATAGCAGGAAATGAAGACTGCAGTCAATAAACAGACCAGTCCAACATTGAGACCAATCCAACATTGCATCCTCCCCCATTCACTTCTCTTGAATAGATTTATTTCTCTCAGAAGATCTAAATAATTTTCTGCATTCTTTGCATACACTGTTGCTGTGGACCATTATATTAACCACTTCCATACCGAGTCATGTAAAATGACGTCGGCAAAGTGGTTGTCTAGATCCGGGCCGCCGTCATATGACGTCGGCCCGTTCTAGCTGCTACTGCGCGCCCCCGGCGGCGCGCAGCGGCGCGATCAGGGATGAGGCTCGTCCCTCGGACATAGCCCATCCCTGATCAAGGTAAACAGCCAATAGAAATTGGCTGTTTACCACGTGATCGGCTGTGTCAATCACAGCCGATCACATGAGCGGCTCCAGCACGAGCCGCTCGTTCTCTCTGCAATGCGCGACCCCGGGGGCGCGCAGAGCAGCGATCGGGGACGAGGCTCGTCCCTCGGACAGAGTCGATCCCCGATCTAGGTAAAGAGCCAATGAAATTGGCTCTTTACCACGTGACCGGCTGTGTCCAATCACAGCCGGTCACAAATGTCAACAGAGAACACGGTAACTAGCTGTCACCGTGTTCTCCTCCTCACACACTGATCCTGTGTGAGGAGGAGATTGTGGTAACAGCTAGTTACCAACTACAGTGCACCCTAAACACACTGATTGCCCCCCCCCCAATAAAGAGCACCTGTCACTAGCCCATCAAAGTACCCGAGTACCTGTCACCAGCCCATCAGGTACTCAGATGACAGGTACTTGGGTACTCTGATGGGCTGGTGACAGGTATTCGGGTACTCTGATGACAGGTACTCAGGTACTCTGATGACGGATACTCTGATGACAGGTACTCGGGTACTCTGATGACAGGTACTCGGGTACTCTGACGGGTACTCGGGTACTCTGATGACAGGTACTCGGGTACTCTGATGACGGGTACTCTGATGACAGGTACTCGGGTACTCTGATGACAGGTACTCGGGTACTCTGATGACGGGTACTCGGGTACTCTGATGACGGGTACTCAGGTACTCTGATGACGGGTACTCGGGTACTCTGATGACAGGTACTCGAGTACTCTGATGACGGGTACTCGGGTACTCTGATGACGGGTACTCGGGTACTCTGACAGGTACTCGGGTACTCTGATGACAGGTACTCGGGTACTCTGATGACGGGTACTCGGGTACTCTGATGACAGGTACTCGGGTACTCTGATGACAGGTACTCGGGTACTTTGAGTACCTGTCAACGGAGTACCCGTCATCAGAGTACCTGAGTACCTGTCACCTACCCATCAGAGTACCCGAGTACCTTCCACCTGCTCATCAGAGTACCTGACGCCTGAAGTACCCGAGTACTTGCCGCCTGCTCATCAGTACCCATCACTACTCATCAGTACTCATCAGTACCTATCACGTATCAGTACTGATCATCAGTACCCATCAGTACAGTATCACCTATCACCTATCAGTCAGTGAGTACTACTCATCAGTACCTATCACCTGCCTGTCACCTGCCCATCAGAGTACCCGAGTACCTGTCACCTGCCTATCGGAGTACTCGAGTACCTGCCACCTGCTCATCAGTACCAGAGTACCTGTCACCTGCCCAACAAAGTACCCGAGTACCTGTCACCCTTCATACAGCCACCATGTCCAAGTCCAAAAAGGTTTATATACGTCCTCCGTTTAAACCTAAATACCGGTGTTATGGCAGCAGATAGCTGCCATAACCCTGGTATTTTTTTAAACGTTGGACGGTTGGCTTTCCGATAAGGGTGGTCCCAGCGGCGGATTCGCCGTGGGATCACCCTTCCGGGATAGCGGAAGAGGCGCCCCCCCCCTCCCGACGCGTTCCGGTCCTTTTCCCCGCTTACCGGACCCGCCGGCAGCGGGGAAAACGATCTGGTCCCGAATCCTCACAGACAGGATGTCGAGTGAGGGCAAGCTTGCCCTCACTTGACTCTATGGTCTTGGAGGACCGGAGCTACGGAAAATGTTGTTGCCTAGCAACCGGTTTAAAGGTCCATTTTTTTTTTTTTTTTCATTTTATATTATAATTATTTATTTATTTTTTTTTTTTTCTATCTTTTAGTGTACTTGTGAGATCTGAAGACTTTTTGACCCCAGATCTCACAAAAAAGAGGTCCTGTCGTGCCTATTTCTATTACGAGGAATATTTACATTTCTTTTAATAGAAATAAAAATGATCATTTTTTTTTTTTTTAAACGGTGTAAAAATAAAAAATAATAAATAAAATAAATAGTAAAAAAAAAAAAAAAAAAAAAAAAAAAATTAAAGCGCCCTGTCCCCGTTAGCTCGCGCGCAGAAGCGAATGCATACAGAAACCCTGCCCACATATGTAAACGGTGTTCAAACCACACATGTGAGGTATCGCCGCGATCGTTAGAGCAAGGGGAATAATTTGAGCCCTAGACCTCCTCTGTAACTCAAAGATGGCAACCTGTAGAAATTTTTAAATTGTCGCCTATGGGGATTTTTAAGTACCAAAGTTTGTCACCATTCCGTGAGCCTCATAGAATATACGTTGGAGTGTTTGCTTTCCAAAATGGGGTCATTTTGTGGACTTTTCCATTGTATTGGTGCTCTAGGGCCTTGAAAAGTGTGATAGGTAGTAAGAAAGTTTTATGTGTATTTATGCTCCTAGAACGCCTGAATGTGCTTCTTGGACGTGGAGTCTCTTTTTGTGGCCAGGCTGTGTAAAAGTCTCACACATGTGGTATCGCCATACTCGGAAGGAGTAGCAGAATGTATTTTTGGGTGTAATTTTTGCTGTGTACATGCTATGTGTTAGAAATAGCTTATAAATTGACAACTTTGTGGGAAAAAAAAGAAAAAAAAAATTTTTTCTTCATTTTCCCAAGAATTGTGGGAAAAAATTACAACTTCAAAAAACTCACCATGCCTCTTACTAAATACCTTGGACTGTCTACTTTACAAAAAGGGGTCATTTGGTCGGTATTTGTACTGTCCTGACATTTCAGGGCCTCAAGAAAGGAGATAGGCAGTCAGTACATCTGGTGTGATCAATTTTCAGTAATTGGTACCATAGCTTCTAGACTCAATAACTTTCACACAGACTAAATAATATACACTCATTTGGGTTAATTTTACCAGAGACATGTAGCAGTATACATTTTGGCCCAAATGTATGAAGAAAAATTTATTTTTTGCAAAATTTCATAATTGAAACTAAAAAAAAGTGTTTTTTTTTCAAAATTTTTGCTCTTTTTTTGCATATATCACGAAAAAAAAAAAACCCCAGTTGTGATCAAATACCACCAAAAGAAAGCTCTATTTGTGTGAAAAAAATGATAAAAATTTTGTTTGGTTACAGTGTAGCATGACTGAGCAATTGTCATTCAAAGTGTGAGAGTGCTGAAAGCTGAAAATTGGTCTGGGCAGGAAGGGTGTCTAACTGCTCTGTATGGAAGCGGTTAAGATGGGCTAAATTTGTACTGCATATAGTATTTAATATTACTGATGACTTTTATTCTGGTCAAAGTCAAAGACGTTTTATATATACATACATATCTATATACAGTATATATATATATTTTTTTTTTTTTGAACCAACTGCTCTGAGCTACTCTTTAACCTGACTTAAAATGACCCTGCGCACCTGTGCACTAACACAGGTTGCAGGTGTCTTGCAAAGTCCGGACACAGGATTAAAGGTTCCGTCCCAACCAAGACACTTTCTAACCTTCAAACTCTAGGCTCTGATCCAGGACTACCTACTTAAAACACTGTTCTGCTCAGAAAACACATGCGCACCTTATATATATTATACTTTTTATATATAAAGGGCCAGTGGGTGTATCAAGTACTGAGGCGTTTATGTTTACATATATCTTATACTGTTGTGCATTCCTGAATATGGTAGGTGCAAATACTAATGAGTCTTACATTTCACATTTTGCATCTGGATGCTCAAACCTTTTGTTTTGCACAGATAGATGTATAGTACCAATTGTTTGCAATTTGTAGTCACTTATGCATTTTTAGCACATTTTTAGTGCTGATTTCTGTAGTAATGTCACTGGTCCCCCAAAAAAGTGTCATAAATGTCACCGCCAAAAAAAAAAAATCACCGCCACTACTAGTAATAAAAAAAAAAATAAAATAAATAAAAATGACAGAAATCTTTCCCCTAGTTTGTAGATGCGATAACTTTTGCGCAAACCAATCAATATACACTTATTTAGGTTTTTTTTTTTTACCAAAAATATGTAGCAGAATACAAATTGGCCTAAAATGATAAAAAAGTTTGATTTTTAATTTTTTTTATTGGGAATGTTATATAGTAGAAAGTAAAAAGTATTGTTTCGTTTTTTTTTTTTTTCAGAATTGTCGTTCTTTTTTTGTTTATAGTGCAAAAAAAAAAAATAATAAAAAAAATAAAACACACAGGTGACCAAATACCACCAAAAGAAAGCTTTATTTGTAGGGAAAAAATGCCGTATCGCAAAAAATGGTCTGGTCATTAAGGGGGTAAATCCTTCCGGTCCAGAAGTGGTTAAATTACAATGGTAGAGTTCTTATTTATTGATGAAAATCTATCTTGAAAATGTTTCTGTTCTAAAAAATAAACAGTCTGACCACAAAACTGCAACTGCTATTGTGAAATAAGATGCTAGAGATATTACATTACTATTGAATATAAACATTCATCAAATAGACATACTATAATTTTGCCCTTTTTTTCTAAGTCCATTTTTTGCTAAAGCATGCCCTTTCTGCATAGTTTGTATCTTGTTGCAAATTATTTGTGAAATTCAATGAGCTATGCATAAATTGCACATCACTGATGCTGTCTTTGATACAATCTTTGCTTAAAACAAACCCCATGCAGATATAAAAGACATTCCTCTATTGGAAAAAGCCAATGACACCCTCTATATCTTATTGGAAAGGACTTTTGAATAAGGTGACTATGTTCTATAAAGCCACATATTTGAGCAGAGGCTGCCCAAAGAAGTTCGATAAGGTGTAGAAGATCTGGCTGGAGAGCCCTGCCTCTGTTGCATAAGGTCTGAATAATGGATACTTGGGCGAGAATTGGATTGAAGGTGATGTAGGAGGCATCACATTATCATCCTAGAGGCAGCAAATGTATGTGTTTTATTGTATGTATTATAGCATTGATTATTCACCTCCCCTAATGGGGACTTATATCCTGGGATGGTGAAGTTGCCTGTAGGGTGGTGAACCTGGTTGGGGAGGGAATGTTGGGAGTTGGGGGGGGAGGGGTGTTTTTGATGTTTTTTGTTTTGTATATTCCGCCCTGCGTGGTGAGTTTTTGACCAAACAAAATTTACAAAAATGACCAAAAAAAATTGACAAAAAAAAAAATAAGACATAGATGAGTGAAGGTTTGTTTTCATTAATACATCAATATTTTTTTTTTCTTTAAATGCAAGTAGTGAAAGTACATGAAGTTAACTCATCTAATCAGATTTTCTAAGTAGATCTCAGACTGGGAGAGGATGAAACAGCTTAAGCAGCCAATCAGACATACTGCAGGGCTTATGTGCTAACATAGGAAAAGCTAATAGGAGGAAAGAGCAGAACGACAGAGAGATGAGTGTGCTGCTTTCTCCTTCCACTGCCTAGTCACAGGTTAGGGTAAGTAAAAGACTGGTATTACTTAAAAAGAATGGGAAAAGTAAAAAAATGACATATATGATAGGCTGATCAATGTTCATGCTTTAAGAATGGGTAGCAGCCTACCATTAGCCACTGACCACTGATGCTGTATGGGCTTTAGGGCTTATTACAGCCTGCCATAATGTTTGTGGGTTTTTACAGCTTTCCACTGGCCAATGATGAGCCTTACTGAATTCTGACACTACAACCACAAGCATAATTGTATTTCTATTGTGCCTGGAAGTGAAGGTCATAGAAGCTCTGGTAGTCACTGGAAGAGAGAATGTGAAACGTGTCCTCCAAAGGCCATGCCAGGAAAGCCTCAATGCTTCAAACATTTTCGAGTCAGTAAGAAATGTAAAAAAAATACACTTTTGTGGTTCTCTTGCATTTGGCTTACTACAAGCATTGTTACTTTTCTAAATCTTTATTTTGCTCTCTTGCTTTGAAATTTAATAATAGTCACATTTACTCTACCTGTTATAACCAACCTCAACTTTGCATACATATTTGTTTATAGGTGTCAGAGGATATCTATCCATAATGTCCATATCTGGAAAAATATTTCATATTTCTCATTGCAGTTATTCCTCTTTTTAACCCTTAACACCCAATCTCCTGCCACGGGGGGCATCAAAGGTATTCCAACTCAAGGGTATCAAACTCTTCCTCAAGTATTAGGCTCTGTTCACATCTAGGCTTTTCTGGGTGATTTTGTGCTCTAAGCCTCAGCTTTAAAAACGCCCAACAAGACAAATCCTATTCATTTTAATGGCCCCTGTTCACATCTGAGCGTTCTATCGCCTTAAGCAAAATGCCAGTCGCTCAAAAAAGGTCATGAGCTTCAAAAAGGTCTGCACAAAAATGCCTGTTTCTTTTGGTGGTATTTGATCACCGCTGGATTTTTTCTTTTTTGCTAAACAAAGGTCCCAGAGTGACACAAATCTCTGTGTGAACCATGCTAAGCCCAGGAGGTTGGAAAAGGGGATGGGGATTTCCAGCTAATGGAATCTCTGGTGAGGCGCGTAGTGCAAGTATCCCTTGAAAAGTGGGGTACAAGCCTCGCACAAAATCCAACAGCCGTTACGGCGTGTTCTCCCACTAGGGACAGCCAGAAAGAACTGGAACTGTCCTAACCAAACCATCCATCCATGAAGATCTTAGACAGTGAGGCAGAGCAAGATGAGACCCTTGCCCTTGTGATGCCTTTAGTCAACGCAATGAAGGGGGCATTTACATGAGTAGGCACCACCCGCTGTCCAGGTCCGGCCCCAATCACTCTCTCACCCAGACCGCATTGATCGCGGCATTTAGGAGCCTGTTCTTCTCCCAGCTGTCATGCTTTCATCTTCACAGAGCCGACAGCGGAAGGCGGGGACAGTTCTGGAGGGAGGGCGGAAGCTAAACAAGCCAGTGATTGGTTGTTAACCGCTTGCCGACTGCCGCACGACTATTTACTGCGGTGGTCAGCCCCTCACAGGCAAAGCGATGTAATACTACGTCGCTAGCCTGTGAGGGTCTCAGGAGCGAGCGTGTGCGGCCGGAGGTGCGCTCCCACTCCCGCGTGGTCACGGACCCCCCCGCGCGTGTGACCGGCGGACCCGATCGTCCGCCGGTCACTCGCGATCGTCGGTGGAGAGGGAGAAAGGCAGGCGGCTAATGTAAACAAGCCGCCTGTCATTCTCCCTGGTGTAGGAATAGTGATCATACGGTTCTACTATGTAGGACCGTTGATCACTGTTCAAACACCTCAAGCCACAGCCAATCACAGTTAGAATCACGCCCCTAGGGACACACATAAACCCTCCCTCTCAAAAAAGTTAACCCCTTCACTGCCAGTGTAATTTTACAGTAACAGTGCATATTTATAGCACTGATTACTGTAGTAATGTCACTGGTAACCCCAAAAGTGTTAAAAATGTCAGTCAAGGGTCCGATCTGTCCGCTGCAATGTCGCAGTACCGCAAAAAAAATCGCAGATCGCCGCCATTACGCGTTAAAAAAAAACACCAAAAATGACAAAAATCTTTCCCTTTGTTAGTAAACGCAATAACTTTTGCGCAAACCAATCAAAATACGCTTTTTGCGATTTTTTTTTTTACCAAACATATGTAGCATAAAACAAATTGGCAGAAAATGTTAAAAAATTTTGATTTTTACATTTTTTGGGGGGGGAATTTCATATAAAAAATATGTAAAAAATATTGTTATTTTTGCAAAATTTACGCTCTTTTTTTGCTTATAGTGCATGATCAAAAAATCGCACAGGTGATCAAATACCACCAAAAGAAAGCTCTGTTTGTGGAAAAAAAAAGGACGTCAAATTAGTTTAGGTACATATTTGCACAACCGTGCAATTGTCCGTTAAAGTTACGCAGTGCCGAATTGCAAAATAGGCCCTGGTCAGGAAGGGGGTAAAATCTTCCGGGGCTTAAGTGGTTAAGATAAAGAGCAGTCCAAGCAACCAATCACCAGCTTGCAGCTTCGTCCATTCAGAGCTACTGTGCCTCCCGTCCTCCCGTCGGTGTAAGGTATCCTCCCGTCATGTGTAAAGAGAGAGAGGCGATGTGTCGCGAGGACAGAGTAGGAGGAAGCAGGGAGTGCAGCCCAACAAGGTGGAGTGTTTAAATAGGTCACTATTTTTGCAGCATAAGAAAACCATGATCACTGAGTGGGGAGAGATGTAGCAGCAGTGATCACTGTGAAGGAGGTAGTAAGCAGTGATCACTGCTGCTGATTGATGGGAGATCAATGTCTGAACCTGTCTAAACCTGGGTAAACCCTACATCTGGTGCCTGCTATGTCTGCTGTGTGTGATGGTTGCAGGAGGCATTGAAAAGGATCAAAATGCGAACCCGGAAGTGAGACAGCTGTACATGTCAGCCATGTTACCAGTGAGTGGCCGGCGCTGCGGGGGCTTCGTTCTAAGGTAAGTATTTCATAATGAGCTAGTATGCAATGCATACTAGCTCATTATGCCTTTGTCTTTCAGGTTTTCTTTTTTTTTTCTGAGGTTTACAACCTCTTTAACATAAAATGTACCCATCAGAGTGGCCCTTAACATAAAATAAGGGGCATGCTGATGGGCACATATTATGTTAGTGGGCTTACGCTGATGGGCACATATGTTAAGGGGGCACTCTGATGAGGACACCTGATGTAAAGGGGCACACTGATCTGAATACCCGATGTAAGGTGGCACTGTGATGGCGCCACCTGATGTAAGGGGGAACTGTGATGGGGACACCTGATGTAAAGGAGCACTCTAACCTGATTTGATGGGTACAAATGATGTAAGGGGGCACTCTGATGATGGCACCTAATGTAAGGGGGCCTTATGATGAAGAAACCTGATGTAAGGGGGGCACTCTGATGGGGACATCTGATATAAGGGGGTACCCTGACAATGGCAACTGTTTTATGGGGGGACCCAATGTAATGAATCACTCTGGTAGGGGCACCTGATGTAAGGGGGAACACTATTGGGGACAGTTACAGAGTATTACCAGAGCGTGTGGAGAAAACAGTAGGAAAAGCATCATAGAGCGTGGCTGTGCCAAAAAACGGAAAGTATTAGCGTACAATCTTTCATGGCACAGACTTGAGATTTGGACCTCGACCAGAAGAAAATTTTAGTGACCGGACCTCCTTGAATTTTAATTCACTACCCTTGCTGTAGAGTCTCCTGCAAAGCAAGAGGAAGTTCTTTAAACACCTCTAGAGAGAGCGCTCTAATCTCCCATTCCTAACAGAAATAGGGGACATCATTTTGGATGAGTGGAGCAAGGTCGCGGGATATACTGTACCTCCCTTCTGAGCAAGATGGCCAAGCTCTATACATTCAGAGATAAGGATGTGAAGCATTTAAAGGCTGCCTCTCTAGTTGTTGAGGCCTTGATGAGGCAAGCAAGCATGTCATTTTTCTTGGAAGATGCAGTGAATGGCCTGAAAGTTGCCCTGGCTCTTGTGGCCATGTTTAAAGTGATGGAAACGTGGAAGGAGAACGTGGACCCAGTATTCAGGGGTGTTTTCAGAAACTCTGTAGTTCAGGAGCCATATCTGGTTTCAGTTTCCATGGTGAGGCTCCAATTAACATCCTCTGCATAGTGACATGGCTATGCTCCTGTCAGTTACGGCAAAGTGAGGGCTATTACTGGAGCCTGGGCTTGCTGATCCTGCCTCTAACAGGCGTAGTGTAAGATCTCTTTGAGGGGGCTTCATCTTTTGGCAAGTTGGATAGCACCATAACCCGTGGCCACAGTGGGCAAGTTGTGTCTTGCCTCAGGACCGGCGCCTGCTAGGCTGGAAGATGACACAGTCTAGAAGACAATGTTCAGAGCGTGCGAGGGTAGCACATTTTTGCAGACCAGGTCTGGATTTTAGGAAGAGCTGGTGAAGAGGCCAGATATCCACTCAGAAGTATGCTAAAAGCTTGACCTCCGGTATCCAAGAAGCTACTGAGTCTGACCCTCAGACTATTGGAACATCAAAGCGTCTTTTCAAGACATGCATGGTCCATCAGAAGTCCCCCTCCTCTTGGATTCATTTCTATGGAGTGAAATTAAGCATATACTCTTGTATTAAGTAAAGTCACTGGTATTGCAAAGTGCTGCTGTGTCAGTCCCTGAATGTAAGAGATTTCAGGGCATGTACTTGTCCCTCTTTATGGTCATGAAGAGGAGCGGCTTGCGGAGGCCGATTTTAGACCTTGTGCGCCTGAAACAATTTTCATCAAAAGGAGAAGTTCAAGATGAAAACATTGTTCCTGATTTATAGGGGGTCCAGCCAGGTGACTGGCTTGTTTCCAATAGACCTAAAGATGCTTACTTTCATGTGCCCATTGTAGAAGACTTCCGCAAGTTCCTTTGGTTCGCCATAGGTCAAGACCATCTCCAGCTTGCTTGTACACCATTCGGACTTTCAACATCACCCTGTGTGTTTTCAGGATCTTATTGGTTGTTAAGGTGTTTATCAAAGCATGGAGCATACGGCTGCATAGTTACTTCGATGTCCTTCTCCTACTGTCCCAAGACAGAGGGCAGCTCCTGGAGCCCAGAGCTCAGGTCTTTTCCATGTTCCTCAAATTCGGCTGGTGGCTAATTCTGGAAAAGAGACACATAGAGCCCACTCAGTCTCTTGTGTGCCTCGGGGCCCAGTTCGATATAATCAAGAGAACAATTGTTTTGTTTCTGGATCCTGATGGGAACAGAATACTCCTGGCCCTGTCTTCTTCCCATCTGCGTGCCTTTCCAGTGTCTAAATGATCGACACTATGGTGTCTATGGATCCGATGGTCAAGTGGACGCTTTGGAGAAGGTGGCCCTTCCGGAAGGAGTTTCTCCAGCAGTGGGAGCCAGCAAACAGAATTCAAGTCATCCATATAACCTCAGTCATGAGAGTATGTCCCCTGGTGGCTGCAATTGAGAAACTGGTTCATTTGCCATTCCATTGCCCCATTTCCTGCTTCACAATCACGTCCTATACCACAAATATGGGATGGGGGGGCTTGCTGCCTATTGGGGATAGCTTATGGCAGGTGAGGCTGTCAAGATTGTGTTGAACATTCTGAAACTACGGGCAGCCTTCTGCACTTTACAGGCCTTTCACCATATAACAAAGGGAGCGTCAGTGCTCTTAGGCTGGTCAACACTACGGCGGTCTCCTACAGTAAAAGACAAGGGGGGCTCATAGTCTGTTCTCTATTACAGGAAGTGGAGCGAATTATGTCTTGAGTTCAGAAGAATCGAGCATACATATTAGGGGCTTATGTCCCCAGAGTCCAGAATATTCTAACATACTTTCTTTATAGAGTCCAGTTGGACAACAACAAATTGACTCTACATGTGGAGTTTTTTCAGGCGTAGATGCCCTGACGAATCATTGGAAATTCAGCGGATCCTGTGCGTTTCTTCAAGTCCTGGTCATCCACGGGTTTCAACGAAAACCCTGAACAGAAGTTGTGGAGGTAGTGGCAGTGATGCCTTATTGGCCAATTAAGCCATGGTTCCCCTTGCTAGCACTGTTCAGCTACCGGAATCCAGTGCCCCTTCTCATCAGGCCAGACCTTCTGTGACTGGGTGCTTTTCTACATCCATGTCCATTACCATTACATCAGATAGTCTGGTTCTTGACATTGGAGGTCCTCGGCTGCTCCTCCAGAGTCATCTCCTCTCTTTTGAATTCTGGGAGAGTGAACACAAACATATTTTATGGGAGAATCTGGTCAAAGTCTGTGCAATACATGTGTGCTGCTGATGGACCATGTACTGATCTAGAAGTTCTAAATATTCTGGGTTTCCTCCAGTCGGATTTAGATCTGGCTCTATCGATCAGCTCCCTCAGATTACAAGTGTCAGCTTTATCAGCCTTCACAGGTGTTTCCAGGTCTAGGCATCTTTTCCTGTCCAACAATTCTTCAAGGGAGCAACCATGCTCAGACCTCTATGTAAGCGGAAATTTTCCAAATGGAGTCTTCCTCTTGTTCTCAACTCCCTCTTCTAGGGCTTTCTCCGTTAAAGGCCTCTCTGTCATGTTCGCCTTTCTCCTGGCTTTCACGTCAGCATAAAAGCCTCAGAGATTGATTCACCAGTAATGGAGAACTTTTCTTAACATTCTTACAGTTCGAGCAGTGCTTTTACCTATGCTTGACTCAATTCTCGAGGGTACATCAGTCTTTTATGGGAACCATGTAATTGTTCTGCCAACCTTTGGAGTACTAACTTGCATCCTTTAGATGTGGGAGAGGTCGCGATATGGCTTAGTTTGTTAAAGCGAATGTCTAGTAAACAGGGAATCCTGAGTTTGTCTCTCAGCAGTGCATTCCTTTGGTTCTAGGAATCTCTCAGATATTGTGAAGTTACATCTACAAGCTACAGCTTCCTTCAGGCTTCAGAACGCCTGTTCATTCTTTTTGCCAGAAAGGACAAAGGGAAACGTGCCTCATCTAGGATGATCGTGCATGGATTGTCTGGGCCATCCAACAGGCTCACAGAGCAGAGGGCTTGGCTCCTTTGGGGATGGTGACCGCTCACTCGACCAGGCATGTGTCTACATGGGCGGCTTTGCAGCATGTGGTTCCCAATGTAATCGGTAGGACGGCCTTGAGATCCCCATTCACTACATTTATGGCTCATTATTGTGTAGAGCCGGCCCCTTTTTTTTCTGTTAATTTTTGGTTTACAAATTCTGTCGGTTACATAGTTACATAGTAGGTGAGGTTGAATAACGACCATAGTCCATACAGTTCAACCTGTGTAGGTGTGTGTGGCCATAATCATCTCTCATACCCCTGAATGTTTTTCTCCTTGAGATGTACGTCTAAGAGTCTTTTGAAAGCCACCATACCTCCCGCAGAAACCACCTCTTGTGGTAGAGAATTCCACAATCTTGTAGCCCTAACAGTAAAGAATCCTCCACGTTGCCTGAGGTTAAAACGCTTCTCCTCCAATCGCATTGTATGCCCCTGAGTCCTCATGCAATCCTTTCGACTGAATAGCTTTTTTTCTATGCTGAGATCACCATTCACCATTGAGATATTTATAAATTGCTATCATGCCCCCTCTCAGGCTTCTCTTCTCCAGGGAGAATAAATCAAGCGATTGCAGACGCTCTTCATAATTAAGGTCCTCCAATCCCCTAATTAGTTTAGTTGCCCTTCTCTGGACTCTCTCCAGCTCCAACACATCCCTCCTGAGGACTGGTGACCAGAACTGGACAGAGTACTCCAGATGTGGTCGGACCAAAGTTTTATAAAGTGGAAGGATTATAGTCTTATCTCTGGAATACATCCCTTTTTTTATGCATGCTTATATTCTGCCGGCTTTGGCAGCTGCCGCTTGACATTGCATGCTATTGCCTAGTCTATCCTCTACCAAGATTCCCAGATCTTTCTCCATTTTTGATTCCCCCAAAGGTTCCCCCCCTAAAGTGTATTGTGCTTTTATGTTTTTAGTCCCCAAGTGCAAAACCTTACACTTCTCCACATTAAACCTCATTTGCCATGTCGTTGCCCACTCTGTTATTTTGTCCAGGTCATTCTGTAGGATATCTGCTTCATGCTGTGCAGTTATTGCCCTGCCCAATTTTGTGTCATCTGCAAAAACTGATATAGAACTACTGATCCCGTCCTCAATGCTGTTTATGAATAAATTGAACAAGGTTGGTCCCAGGACTGAGCCTTGGGGGACCCCACTTACCACCTCAGACCAGTCTGAGTATGCGCTATTTATTACCACCCTTTGGACACGCCCTTTTAGCCAGTTCCGTATCCAAGAGCAAACCCTGCGGCCGATGCCTGCAGACCTTATTTTATAAATTAAGCGATTGTGGGGAACTGTATCAAACGCCTTAGCGAAATCCAGGTACACCACATCCACTGGTCTCCCCCTATCTAGCTTACAGCTCACCTCCTCATAGAATGTTAAGAGATTGGTTTGACAATTCAATTTTAGGAAAACACCAACTTTTTTTGTGAATAAAGTTTGTTGTATTCCTATACCTCAGTCCACAGTACTACTCAGTGCTCCTTAGTAATACAGTCACATGTACTACATTCTTCATGTGGGGGAATTAAAAAAAAAAAAAATAGAAGTCACATCCATTTCTTAGCATGTCATGGTTGTCAAAGTGCAGACAGAGCAAGTTGTCACTTGCCCCCAATGATCCTTAGGCAGAGTAAGCATAAATAACAAACTGTATTGGGCGTCTCTTTTATGTAATTATTATTTTCATAAGAGCAGCCCTCCCAGATTCAGTTACTGACACAAAATTGTTATACTCTATACATGTATGCTTATATTTACAGATCTAAACAGCTCTGCCATTAGAGGGTATTTAGAGTCATTAGAAACTATTAAAAGTTTTTGTTTAAACTGGAGTTCTTTTGTAAATATACGTCAAGCTTGGCATAATTGGGCTGCTATAGAGACTGGAAGCACATGATTAATCCAATGTATTTCTTCTCCACTATAATCTTTTCTGTAATATTACCTCATAGATGTGCTCTAAACAGATACTGGTATGGTGAAGGTCAATGGACTAGATGTTAAGAGACAGGAAAGGGACAAGAAACACCATCTTTCCCCAGCCATGATCAATTACTAGCTACAATGACAGTCTGCCAATTTGCCTGCCATAGATTAAGGCCCACTACAATGACTGTAAAGTGTTGCTTACTATAAAGATAGATCATTATCTATTGAACTCACTTTGGAACTGGGGAAAAAGTGGCAGATCGACTCAATTTTGGATCTTCAGCAGCAAATCAATTTTCCTACTCACCAATCAGCCGATGCGAACAGGCTTCACCCAAACGATGTAGGAGTGCTGGTCTTGCCAAAGGGCACAAGGGCAATTATCTGGCGATGACTGCACAGTTGTTCTATAAAGATCTGCTTTCTGTCTAGGGAATGCCAGTCAGCTATCTAGTTGAGTGAGCCTGGAGAGTGCCAACATGGAGAAAGATATCAGTGCTACACGCAGACCTTTCTTTGCATACTTATTAAGCTTAGGAGACATAATTGTATTGATAGTCCACAAAAAGAAAGTAAAAAAAAGGTCCAAGCATGCATTGCTGGATCCTGCAGACTTTTTGGCCAACTGTAGTCCTGATCTTGGACAACTATATGAATTATTCCTTTATAACAAGACCTCATAGGCCTTGCGGAGGAATGAACTTCCTCAAATGCTTATAAAAAAAAGCTCTGGGCCTTCTCTTACCAGGGCCGGATTAAGAGCATCATGGGCTTGGTGCTGAGTATTTTGAAGGGCCTTAAGGGCCGTGCCTTGGCATGCACCCAAAGGAGGAAGGGTGCAGCCATGCATGCCTAATTCAACATGGGATGCTGTCTCTGAAGCCCATAAACACATCCATGCATCGGCAACTGTCCCTCCTTGTCCGGCCTTCGTGCTGTGTGGGGAGGTTCTGAGGGTGCTGCCTGGTGAAGCGAGCATAGAAGCCAGACTTCTGTGTTTACAAGTGACAGAAGAGCGGTAACCGTGAATATGGCCAACCCGGGGCCTATATAAAAGGTAGGGGCCTAGAGCTGCAGCTCCAATAGCCCCTACGTTAATCTGGCCCTGTCTCTTACATCATGCTAGGATGGTATCATTCTTGAAATGAAGGCAACAACTCTATCTAACCAGGCCTTCTGGAAATCCCTTATTAATACTGCCTCTCAGTTGTACGAAGCTGCATATTTTCTGCAAGGTTTCACTGGTAAATTCTGAACTACCAGAAAAAAAAACAATGTATCTAGCACCCCCACCCCCACTGACCAATTGCTCATTATGGTTGCCTGTGGGTGTAAGTTGTTCCATATATAGCCCAGTAATGAAATTAGTGAGCATTAATTTATAAGTTAGATTTAATGTCACATTGTATATTTGTGTCTAATCCTGTCTTTGCCTTATACACAGTAAAGGTCTTAATGAAGGTTTTATTTATTGAGATGATGAGGGGAAAGACAGTAGGTTATTACTTGAGGGGAGGGTTTTTTTTGGGAACGTTGGATTGTATTTATTTTTTATCATAGCTAACTGTTTAGAACTGTTATTTTTTGTTTTACTTACTGCAATATATCCTGCGGGACTACCCAATTGTGTAATCTCCAGTCAGTGCTTTGGGAACTACAATATGTTAAAGTGTATATATAACCCAAACTTTTTTTCATTCTTTGATAGAGAATGAAAGGGTTAAAACCTCTGTCAGTTTATTTTTTGCTGTTTGTGTCCTCTTGGGGCAATTTACCTTCACTTTCTGTCTCAGAGATACAACAGCAAGTAGAGAAATCTTCAAAAAGTAAGGTGAATTTTCCTCTTAGAAGAGGTCATCAGAACAAGCTTCTCCATTGGAAAATTTACCTCATCTATTCTGGTGGCATTTGAGATTTCATATCACTTTCAGTCACGATGACAGTGGCCGACAGGACAATTAGAAGCTGAATCTCCCCAGAAGGGACACAGACAACAATAAAAAAACTTGACAGTGGTTTTGATCCTTCCCTACTCTGTTCAAAACTTTAAAAAAAAAGTTTGGGCTATAAATACCTTTTAAATATTGTATGCACATATATTTAACAGATAACATACTATATGTTAATATACTCTAAATGGATGCCAGTGAGATTACCTCAGTCAGCTGTAAAAGCCAACAAACAAGTTCTGGTTGGTGACCTGGAAAACTAAAGAGTTTGTGCTCAGATATTAGAATCACATATTAAGCATAGAGGTGATAAAAGGGTGTGACCACACATAAAAACATTATCTTTCAACCCTCTGTAAACTTCTATACATGTTAGCAATGCCTAATTGTCTCTATTAACATTCTGTGAATGCGCAATACCATATATTCCATGATGTGTTAAGCTGACTAATTACATGAAAGCAATCCTTTTTCAAGCAAGTCCTAAAGCAACTACAAAATATTACAGTACTGCATAAGTTGTTCTGTTTCAAATGTTGCATTATGCATTGACATAACCTTGGAACCAGTCTTTTAAAGTGTAAGAAGACAATGACTTTCCTAAGCCCTGCCTTTGCAAGGTACTGACAATGACTAAGGAAACATGGAAGAAATGGGGTGTGTCTACCTAGGGATAAACTAACTAGCACTAAAAAGGAGGGGAAGGTAGAGGGAGAAACCAAAATCACCTAACCTAAAGCAGTTCAATGCAACACAGAACATTACTTGTAAGTGGGACATAGCATAAGTCATAATTGAAAATGATAGAAGAAAACCTGTAAGATAAAAAAGCCAACAGAAAGGAAAGAGAAAGTTGATCACAGAAAGGGACTTACAGAGGAACCCAAGGAAGAATCTTTGTATAGCTTTGGGGGAGGTAAGTGTAATTTGTGTAGCCTGGTGCCACCAGCTATGTGCCCAACCTGCTATTGTGCTGCAGGTAGTGAGAGAGAGAGGCTGTGGGTGTTGGTGCTCTCCTTTCTCCTTTGTTGCTCGCTGTGGACACCTTGGAACCGTAGTCTGTGAGGAGCACTGCAAAGATAAGTGAATATAATTAAAACTACAGTGCCCACAATTTCCTGTACACAGAGAAGGAGACACAGGACAGCTTTCCCTGGTGAATCTAGGGATTGAGAAGTCTTTGCATTGGAGAAGAAGAGCCAAGAGGACCTAATGTGGGACATGCCATAGCTGCACCAGAGTGAAAGCATCACAGAGAGGGGACTTGCTGTTTGCGCCTGTCTGCCCACATCAGAGGGAAGACAAACCTACTGCTGAGTCTGCCAGAGACTGCACTTTGTGTGAACCACAGCTATGAGACCGAGCCACGTGAGAACCGGAGCTGAGAGAGTGAGCCTCCGGGACCTGATGTCTGGAACTGCTGACCACCAAGCGTATGAAACCAGACCTTTCGCCAGTGGTGAGTGAACATTTAGTGCACCAAAGATTGCTCTTTACTTACCAGCCCTGCAGCTATCCTCTACATACTCTTAAGGGGACAGCTTTATGTGCACTGCTTACAGAAGAGCCCCACCACAACCCAACCAACACTAACATCTAGGTGCCAGGTAATTTTCATCACCTTCTAGGGGTGCCCATTTCAGGAACACCACACATGTCGACATCTGGGAAATCAATACAGAGTGCACTCAAGAACCTTATTATTGTTTTAACTGATTTTAACCCCTCCCATTACTCGTTACCCCAGTTAAAACTTGATTTAACATTGCCACAGTTCAATTAAAGCATCCTGTTATAGGCCAGTGTTAACTTTACCTAGTTCTGCAACTTTAAAGTGTTCTGTTGTTTGCTAATTCATGCACTGTTGACCTGTCTTGATATAATACATTTACTTAACCTACCATTCGGTAGTCTCTGGCCTAAGTTTTGTACATTATTATAGAATGATAGTTTTCTAATATCTAAAGGAGTTGTAAAGGCAGAAAGGTTTTTTTTTATCTTAATGCATTCTATGCATTAAGATAAAAGGCCTTCTGTGTGTAGCAGCCCCCTCAGCACCCCCTAATACTTACCTGTGCCCCCTCTCTGTCCATCGATGTCCATGGCCCTCGACTGTCCAGGACTCTCCCTCCTGATTGGCTGAGATACAGTCAATCATACATAAAGTCAGTGAGTCAATCAGGAGAGAGAGGGGGTGAGGCCAAATGGCAGCTCCGTATTTGAATGGACACAGAGCTGCAACTCAGCTCGGGTGCCCCCATAGCAAGCGGCTTTCTGTAGGGGCACTTGACAGGATGTAGGGGCCAGGTGCAGCCAAGGGGGACCCGAGAAGAGGGGGATCCAGGCTGCCCTGTGCAAAACCAACTGCACAGAGGAGGTAAGCATAACATGTTTTTTATTTATTTATTTTTTTAAAACAAGACTTTACAATAACTTTAAGCTACCAAGGTGTGAGTGGCCTTCTACCTATAAACAAGTGTGTCTTGGCTTTATGTCAGAACAGAGGACCTAGCATCCCCAGCGGCTCCTAGAGGGATAAATGTAGCTACATATGTAACAGTTCCCTTCCTGGTGGTCCTCTACTAGATATGCTGCTCCAAAAATCTGTCCACCCAATATCCACATACTTCCAAGCCAATGTAAAAATATGTCAACATTTTTTTTTCAGGAAGCATCCATTTTAGTATTGTTTAAAGTGAAACAATAAAAATGCAAAATTGCATTAAAGTGATTGCAAACCCTCACCTTATTAAACAAGCTATTCCATTTAAAATACAAATAAAAGGCAAAACATTTATCTATAGATATGAAAAATATTATAAATACCTTTTTCCCCCCTTTTTTTTAAGTAATCACATTCTCTCTGTTCTCTCTGTTGCATAAGAGCGGGGGAGGAGAACAAACAGCAGCACTCTGAACTTCGCAGTGAAAATCTGTGCTGGGTGGGCAGGGAGGGTATGTCAGAACAAGTCTGATAATTGGTAGAGAGCAGGCTGAGCTTCCAGCATAGCTAGACAACTGACCTAGGTCTGTTCTCCTGCTTAGTGTGGTCAGTTTTTAATAGGAATGCAGAGGGATTGGAAGGAACACTAGGGATTTCACACAAAGGAAGCAATACAAAGAGAACAGGATACTTTTCCATACAAGTACATGGTACAGCAGGCACATATCAGGAATATAAATTTCTGGGTTTACATACTCTTTTAAATAACATGCTTGGGGGATGCCCTGACCCTGCCTGTGAAGTATTGCATCTGTTTGATGTATATACCCTGCTATAGCAACACTGACATTTACAAAGAAAAAAGTGTGTGCTTAGTTGCCGGAAAAATGACAGCTCCCAGCTGCTTCATTCTGTTTGCAAACAAAGCGGCTAAGGATTCCAATTATCTATACCAGACCCTTATCCTAGATTAGGGTCTGATGTGGATTTTAATGGGGAATCCACAATAAAGAAGACATGACCTTCAGATCTGGTATGAATTCCAAGAGAGACCTCACACAAAAGAAAGTAAGGTTCCCTCCAAATTCTATACCAGACCCTGGTATAGAATTTAAGGTGTAAAGCCACACAAAAAAAAAGGAAAAAAAAATATGCGGTCCCCCTAGAAATCCACACTAGACCTTTATCTGAGCATGCGCCCTACATCCTGAATCAAATCAGGCCACATGGGGGGCACCTTGTTGCAATGTTTATGAGGACAAGGATCTCTTTCCCACAACCTTGGCCTGGTGGTTTTTGAGGGTCTTTGGGTGGGGGCCTTTTTAAAATCTGGAAGCCCTCTTTAACAATAAGTGGGCACCAAATACCAACCCTTCCATATGAATGAGTAAGGGGTACATAATACCCCTTTTTTAATTCACAAAAAAATGTAAGTTTTAAACAACGACAGGCACAGTTTTTGGCCACTCCTTTAATTAAAAAAAAAAAAAGTCCTGTGATGTACCTTTATCGTCAATCACACCCCTCAGCGATGTATATTTATGTCAATCCCAATGCCCATATCATTGAGCTTTGTTTCAATCCAGCTGAATGACAGCTTATTAAAAAGGTGTGGGGTTGTCATGATCATATGTAGCCAGTGATGCCACAGTATCCAAGTCAGTACCTTAATGACAAGGGATAGCCCCCATGCTGAGGGCATGTGGCTTGGTATGGTATGGAGGGGGGGGCCTGCATGCTCATCCCCTCTTTTCCTGGCCTGCAAGACTGCATGCTCGGATAAGGGTCTGGTGTGGGTTTTTTTGGGGGGGTTAAACTTTGTTGAATTTTTTTGTGGTTCCCCTAAAATTCCAGACTTTAAGGTATGAAGTATGGGGGGAGCCCTATGGGGGGAGCCCTATGCCATTTTTCCAAACCTTCACTGCCCCTTTGCTTACATATCTAGGAATACCCAGCCATGTAAGTGAATAGAAGTGGTGATGTCACTGGTTGTTAAGGACTCAATGGTGCCTGCACCTGCCTGCATTCCTAATATCTATTGACAGCTGAAAGCTGATATGTACTGTATAATACCCGTAGTAATACCGCTATTTCACATGACATTCTGGCTCCTGCCAAATGAGTTATTTTGAATGTTTGTCTGCACATGTCTGAACTTGTGTTTGGAAAGAACCTTAAAGTGTTTGCTACCCTAACACTTCATATTCCTGATAGGTGCCTGTTGTACCATGTACTTGCATACCTCCCAGCTGTCCCTGATTGCGAGGGACTGTCCCTGATTTCAAGGGACTGTCCCTGATTTGGAACAAAGTCCCTCTGTCCCTCTTTCCTCCTCATTTGTCCCTCTGTTTGGTCTGATCTATATAGTTGTATATAACATATACTTTTTATCTTTCAGAAAATGTTTCCCAGTGCTAAACCTTTCATCCAATTTCTAAATTGCTGCATGCATTTGTAAATTCCAAAATACAATTTAAATGATTAGTATTGGTAAAAAAAAAAAAAAAAGCACTTGTGGGTTTAACCAATCCTTTTTTTATACAATTCTCTTTTAAGGGGGGCGTGACAGGGGGTGTGTCCTATGCCTACATACATTTGCTAATAGGTGTTCCTCATTCCCATTTCAGGAAGTTGGAAGGGACTGTATGTACTTGTATGAGAAAGTCTCCTGTTCTCTTTGTATTGCTTACTTTATGTGAAATCCCTGGTGTTCCTTCCAGTCCCTCTGCTTTCCTATTAAAAACCGACCACACAAAGCAGAAGAACACACCATGATCAGTTCTCTAGTGGCGCTTTTCCACTGCATGGAACCGAACGGTTCGGCTCGCTTTTGTGCTTTTCCACTGCTGGTACCGCATGGTATGGTGTAGGAACGGTTCGGTACGGTACGATACGGCGGCGCTTTTCCACTACATGAAACCGAACGGTACGGCTCTCAAAAACAGTAGCTACTCGATTGTGGTTCCAAGAGGTACCATACCCGGTACCATATCCCACAATCCTTTGCATTAAGTCACTACTAGTCACTGATTGGTCAGAGAATCCCACCCCCCCCCCGTTGTTATCCCACCCACTTAACTTTAGTACTACTTTAGTGGAAAAGCAAACCATACCATACCGTACCATGCGGTACCAGCAGTGGAAAAGCAAACTGGGCCAAGCAGGGCCAAGCAGGGCCGAGTAGAGCCGAGCCGGTACTTGCAGTGGAAAAGTGCCATAGCTGTTCTGGGAGCTCAGCCTGCTCTCATCCAATGATCAGATTTGTCCTGACACGCCCCTGCTGCACAGCCTTTCATTGGCAAGCTCAGTGTGCTGCTACTTCTGCTCCCCCCCCCCAGCTGTTATGCAGCTGAGAACAGAGGGAATGTGACCATTTATAAAAAATAAGGTCAAAAAAAGGTATTTATAATTTTTTTTTATATCTATACAAAAATGTTTTGCCTTTCATTTCTATTTTAAAATGAATGGGTTGTTTTACAGGGTGATCGTTTACAATCACTTTAGGCTTATCCATAAAATACAATATAAATATATAATGTGTCTTGTGAGGCTGCATTGACACCTAAACGTAGTGAATTACTGGTGTTTTTATTTGGGAGTTTTTAGTGTTTTTAGAAGCCTATTTCAAGTATTTTACAGCTTCAGGCATTTTCCTTTAGCCAATAGCCCAGAAGAAGTCTTTCTTATGACGAAACGTTGGCGATCCCAGACATAAACGTCCACACGCCCCCCAACGAAGCCGGCCGTTTATCCATATGCTGATCTGGAGACTTGCGGGACGCCGCGGTTAGATCCATGACCGGCACATACTACATGCCTGTTTTTGTCTTTTAAATTGTAAGTAGTTTTTTTAATAAATTTACCTATTGGTTTACGGGATTACGCTATGGGCCTCTGTTTCTTTCTACATATGGCTTTACGTTCAATGGAGTATATGAGAAGTTCCAAGTGTGCCACATATTAATGTGATCGGTTTAACAACACACCGGAAACGGCTTTCGGCTTTTGGAGTCTTTCGAAGCACCTGAGCTTGATATCGGTTGACCTACTGGTTTATTACTAGCTGGGAGAGGCTGTCTCATTAAATTGAGCAGCCACGGAATTTCGGTAAGCTGCTTGTTATACCTGAGCACAAGGGTGTCCCCTTCCTACACTTTTCCCTGGTGTCACTGGAAGAAAGTTATTTTGCACGTAGATTCACATCTCTGCACTTAATATTGGGACTATTCATTTGGACATTATCCCCTCTCCTTTTTTGTTTTCTTTATATGAGCTTTTCAGCTATATAATTGTATACTGATTTCAGCGCTGCACTTTTTGGTTTTTATTGTATTTTTTGAATCACTGTTAGTTGATTTTGTGCCAGCTGCTCACTATTGTTCTTAATCATTTGGTTTTCTGTCACATCTAGCGCGGAAATTTTTCTTCTATTTATATTACATTAAGTCACTACTAGTCACTGATTGGTCAGAGAATCCCACCCCCCCCCCCGTTGTTATCCCACCCACTTAACTTTAGTACTACTTTAGTGGAAAAGCAAACCATACCGTACCGTACCATGCGGTACCAGCAGTGGAAAAGCAAACTGGGCTAAGCAGGGCCAAGCAGGGCCGAGTAGAGCCGAGCCGGTACTTGCAGTGGAAAAGTGCCATAGCTGTTCTGGGAGCTCAGCCTGCTCTCATCCAATGATCAGATTTGTCCTGACACGCCCCTGCTGCACAGCCTTTCATTGGCAAGCTCAGTGTGCTGCTACTTCTGCTCCCCCCCCCAGCTGTTATGCAGCTGAGAACAGAGGGAATGTGACCATTTATAAAAAATAAGCTCAAAAAAAGGTATTTATAATTTTTTTTTATATCTATACAAAAATGTTTTGCCTTTCATTTCTATTTTAAAATGAATGGGTTGTTTTACAGGGTGATCGTTTACAATCACTTTAGGCTTATCCATAAAATACAATATAAATATATAATGTGTCTTGTGAGGCTGCATTGACACCTAAACGTAGTGAATTACTGGTGTTTTTATTTGGGAGTTTTTAGTGTTTTTAGAAGCCTATTTCAAGTATTTTACAGCTTCAGGCATTTTCCTTTAGCCAATAGAAAGCACTTGGGGGAGGAGAGGGATAGGAAATCAAGGATAGAGAGCTGCCGTTTAAGCAGAAAACTTGACAAAACGCTTGTAAAACGCTCCCATCAGGTGTTTCTATTGAAGTCTATGGGACGAAAAACGCTTGTAATGTGCCAAAAAGAAGCTCATGTACTTTTTTAAGTGACAGGTGCTTTGCTTCAGGTGACAGAAAGCTCATATGTGAACAGGGACCATTGAAATTAATAGGATTTGGCTTGTTGAGCTTATTAGAGCTACAAGCAGGGGCGTAACTACAAGGGTTGCAGGGGTTGCAATTGTAACAGGGCCCCATACTCCAGGGGGCCTGTGTGGCTCCCCTGTACACCTGGATAGGAAGGTCGGCAGGCGCAGCATGTAGAGAAATCACTGTCCTCCTTTTTCCTCCTGTAGCTGCAGGAGGAAAATGGAGGAGATTGGTTCTCCTGTATGCTGCCCCCGCCACTCCCCCTATCCAGTTCACTTGTGTTCTGCTGCCCCCCCCCCCCCACTGTGCCCCCCCCCTCTCCTGCCGGCTACTGCAGGGGATGTGTCACAATAGAGAACCAGGAAGGGGTCGGTAAATATGTAATTTATCAGCTCCTTCCTTTTCTGAATGGACAGAGTCCTAGTCAGTGACATTGTAAAAAAATAAAAATAAAATGATAAAAAAAAAATAAAATTAAAATACCAAAAAATAAAAACTACTGACACCAGTTGGTGAGCTTCCAGGATCGCAAAGGTCACACTTGCAACCGGGCCCTGGCACCCCCAAGGCCCCAAGATGGCAGGAAGGGGGCCCACTGCAGAACTTGTGAAAGGGTCCTGCTGTGTGACCGTAATAAAGGGCCCCGCAATGAGAGTAAAGAGCCCCAGGATCAGTGGGAAGAGCCCGAGGCTTAAAGGGAAGGAACTCGGCCAGGGGTCCAGGGGGGCCCATCATGGTTTCTTGCACCGGAGCCCTGAAGGCTCTAGTTAAGCCTCTGGCTACAAGCTTTAAGCAGAAAATCGCTTAGGTGTGAACAGGGCCTAAATTGTTGGCTTCTAAATACTTGTAATGATTTACAGGTATTTCCGACTCTTATCTATTATGTCTTTCGGATATTTTGGAAATTCTCTGTGTTATGGATGCTGATATTTCCTATTTCTTAAAAAAGAAAAGTGTGGAGGGGAGTTGTAGGCGGAGTGAGTGGTAGCCACAAGTTCTTTTACCATGATTTGTGCCAAGTGGCACTGAAAACTGTGGCTGTGCTGCTGACTTTAAAGCGTAACTCCACTTTTGTTGAGAACAAAAACATTCCCCTTTGGGTGATCTACTGTATGTAGATTACAAGGATTATAACAACATTTGTTGCAGATTCCTACCTTTGTTATTCTGAAGAAATCACTGTTTGTTCCTCTGTGCCCCTGTGCTAAGTGGATATAATGGGAGTGATTTTATATTTATCAATCAGCTGCTGTACCTGAAGAGCTCTAATGAGGAAAGCTACTGGGTCTGCATCCCTTTAGATGTGTTCTTATTGGGAGTATCCAGGGGATGCCTGTGATCTGACTTGTATCTTAGGGCAGTCTTCTGGGAAAATCCATGAGCCAATCACACAAGCAGGAAATTATGTGTCTGGGGGGTGTTCAGTACACATTCTGTGTACAGAACACCTCCTGGTAGCCATATTGCATTGCATTTTCAGAAAATTACAGCGGCTGCAGATTGAAAAGAAAAGGTCATTTTTAATAACATTCAATTACAATATGACTTGTGTCGCAATTGTATACATATATATTTTTTTTCTTTATTTGCTATTTTTTTTCCTCCCACAAAAGTGGAGTTACCCTTTAAGTAATAGCATTAACAGGAGATAGGAAACATAAGGTGGTCTTGCAATTAATCAATTGAAAAAACTGACCAAAGGAAAGTAAATATAATTTTCTTCCTTTTAATTCTGATTGACAAGGCAATAAAAAGCTATTGTATATAATTCAACTTCCAATTTAATAATTTTATCAACCTCCAATTTAATAATTTTATTCCTTTTTCACAGGAAGACTAGAGCAATGTTGTTCCAGTATGACACAAAATCCCATATTCTTCATTAAACCAGAGACATGCTGTATCAGACATTCTCCCTTCGCTGACTGCTGAGGATGTTTTGTTGTTATGTAAAATTGGTGAATGTCCCTTTCATTGTGTGCTACCAATATTAGTTTAGATTGCCTAAATAGCTACATTTTTTCAATTTATTCTATCTATGTATGAAAAGTTTTCAGCTATTTTGCTATATCTAGGCTTTTTATGTTCTTGTATCTCAGGACGAAACGGGCCACTTACCAGGTAAACTTGGTTTTAGTTCAAGTGAATCTTCTGCATCACTGAATTCAACATCAAACATGGCCAAGATAGCCTTACACACGCACCCTAAACAAACAAGCAGCCACATAACATAGCATTACACACACTGACAAACAAAGTGGCCCCTTCCCCCATCTATACCTGGCCTTCACAGCAAGAAGCATGCGGAAGGGCTGCGCATGCAAAACAAAACAAAAAAAAAAATCCCAGCTCAACTCACCAACCAGTCTGCTTAACAACCGAACTAACCTGTCTAACAGTATGCGGTGAAAACAGGGGTTTAGTTAGCAAACATTTGCAAATGCATGTGTAAGAAAATCTATCTATTAGAATGCATGTGCTTCCATTGTGGAGACTTTCATAAATGCACAGAAGTTAGAACTGAAGGTAATACAGGGAGCCGTGAAGTGGCCTTGCAGCTTACGTATGCGTTTGCAAATGTGTGCTAACTAAACCCCTGTTTTTAATGCATATTTTAAACAGGTTAATTCAGTTGTTAAGCAGACTGGTTGGTGAGTTGAGCTGCAAATTTTTCTAGTTTTGTTTTGCGTTTCACACACTGACCTATTCTAGTGCTACCTTTTTTAAGTATGTTACTTCCAGGGCTGGGTCTGAATCACTGAAGCCTGTAGGCACATGCACTTTGGTAACTTTGGCCCTCTCTTATGTCTGGTGCACACAATAGCATTTTAATGCAAATGTTGGAACATGCTAAAAAGCATGCCCAATAAACAGCAATATTATTAAAAGAGCATGTTCACATCTGTGTACTGTGTGCATCATGTTTTGAAAATAGTTCAGGTATTATTTTTTTCCCCACTTTCATGCATATTTTGCGCTATAGAAATCAATGGATGCATGTAAAATGCATTTAGGATGTTTTTTCATGCGTTTTCCACCACCCCGGTAACAAGTGAGTCTCCTGGATACATGCCATGTGCCCACACACAACAAAACAAGATGGCTGCAGAAGAAGGATTCTGTGATGCAGAAATATCTACAACCTTTCCCACTACCACTACAAAGATCATGAGACAAGGGAAAAATCCAACGCATTCCCCAGATGATGTCCTTGGGAACGAAACATGTTGGGTTTTCTCTCTATTTAGGACATTGCATTTCATAGACTATTCCTTGCTGGATCTTGGATAAAGGAGTTTTTATCTTGGATATGATGTAAGTGTTCTACCTTGGAAAACAAAACTAGAACTTCCCCATGGGACTTTAGAGGCAGTGAACAGTAAAGAAGTATAAAAAAAAAGAAAGTTTATTAAGTATATAATTTGTGTTAAAAAGTGATAGACATCACAATAAAATAGAGCAATGAAAAAATACACAATACATGAATATACATGCTACATAGCATCTACAAATGTCGGAACTCTACTGGTTCTCATGGTAAGAAAACTTAAAGGGTGGTAGGGTTCACAGCAGTTCCCAATATGTTTCGGAATAAATCAATCCTTCTTCATAGAGAAGTAGAATGAAAGCATAATAATTAAATCTATAAACATAGTAAATCAGCAAATTAAAGTACAGGATATTATAGTAATTCGTATACATGTATAGGCACATTCATTAGAGATCATGGAAAACATATACCCATAATGTATTAAATTGCTCACTGGTATGAAGCATACATCAGGATAAGAGCAAATCTCGCACGTGAAGCCTTCCAGGGACCAGTAGAGGACTAGAACAAATGAAAAATGGGAAGGAAAAGGTAGCAAAAAGTTGCATGTCTGAGGCCCACAAAACGGAACTCGCAAGGATCAAAAGGGCGCAAGGACCAATTCTAATGTGACAAAGAATAAGTAAATAATCACAAAAAATAAAAATTGGATAGAGGTAACTGAATGAGTTTATAATCCCCCCCCCCATCAAAGAATGATGGGGTAGATGAAACCCATATATCGCATGTGTAGGTATAGCCTGGTGTGCAAAAAGTAGTAAAAAATACTACAGAGATTAAATAGCCACATCGAGGGTAGTGTACTGGTTCACAGGTGGACTGATCCCAGTCTGCCTGGTGACAAGGCCTTCTATATATATATATATATATATATATATATATATATATAGGCTAGTCGACAAGTAAAATATAAACTATGGGAGGGGAGTATCAAAGAGCAAGATACAACTTGTGCATAGAGAACCAGGAAAATTCCTGGAATTCATTAGCCAAGAAGGATTTCCCCTGCCAGTGGACCGCAATTCACAAATTGGTCTGTGCAGTCAGGACCCCCCGGTCCAGCCACAACAGACGTCATAGGGCCGCTGACATGGAAGTAATGGGACGCAAAACATCCGGTGGTAGGGGAAAGAAGTGTGCGTGCGCAACACAAAGGAGCTGGTTGGGCAGGTGAACAGGCAGCCCTCATGACAGGCCCGAAGCGTCAGAAGACGCACCCAGAAGTAACAATAGAGACGGATGCGAGGAGATATGTACCAAACAGATTTGGTATACAGAGTAATGAACAGACATTATAAACATCATAAATGTAAAGTTCCAAGCCATCACTAATGATCTAAATTAGCAGTGGGAGTCTCAATTAACAATAAGAACAACCAAACAATGTGAAGAAAAAAAAGAAAGAGGATAAAAGAAGGAATAAAAATAAAAATAAAGGTTATTCATGAATCTTTCTCAAACCCTCCAGAGTTGAAGCCTTGTAAAAATGGCTTAAAATTGAAGGCCTCATTAAGGCCTGGGGTTGTGGTGGCATTGAGGTCTGAGATCCAACACAGCTCGCGCTGGAGGAGGATTTTGTTGAAATCTCCTCCCTGGGAGCTGGGGTGAATACGGTCCAAAACCAAAAAAGATATGAAGGGGAATCGACCTGCATGAACAGATGCCAAATGTCTGCCCAAAGGAGGTTCAGGGTTACTTTTGTGCATACTCAGAATGTGTACATTCCAGAATTCTCAGAATTCCACATACGTTTGTGGAATTTTTGGACAGTTTTGTCCACATAGAAACAGCCACATTTGCAGCTTAGTAGGTAAATAACCCATGTAGTTTGACAGTTAGCAAAGTGTCTGGTATGAAATATTTGACCATCTGGTAGATAAATCATATCCCTTCTGTCGATAAAGCGGCACCAGGGACTTGAACCACAAGGAAATGTGCCAAACAATTTGCACCTATCTCCCCTTTGGTCCCTCCGATATTCACTTTGTGTCAATTGATCAACCACAGAGGAGACTTGTCTGAAGGTGACCAATGGAGTAGGGGGGACAAATGGACCCACAATAGGGTCTGACTTAAGTAAGTGCCAGTATCTATTAAGGATATTTTTAACCTCCCTATGTTTTGTAGAATACTTGGTAATAATTCTAGTAGTAGTCGATTGATCAGGTTTATTCTTTTTGGCAACAAGGAGATCCTGCCTTGAATTTAAATTCGCTCTTTTAAATGCCTTTTTTAGGCATTTGTGGCTATATCCTCTCGTTAGTAAATGGTCCCCTAACGAGTTAGCCTTCCTTAAGTAGGCCTCCTCATTGAAACAATTTGGAACAATTTCCCCTGATGCGTAGATACTGGCTGTAAGGGATGGATGCCACAAGTGGTTTCAGGTGAAAACTCGTAGCCTGCAGGATACTGTTGCCTGCTGTTGGTTTGCGAAATAATTCACATGTAAGAATTGTCAGTATTCTTTGAGATGGTCACATCCAGAAATGTTACATTAGATGTGCTGTGGGACATAGTAAATCCCAAATTAAAGTTACTACAGTTTATGAAGAGCGTCTGCAATCGCTTGATCTATTCTCCCTGGAGAAGAGACTCCTGAGGGGGGACATGATAGCAATTTATAAATATCTCAGTGGGGATCTCAGCTTAGAAAAAAAGCTGTTCAGTCGAAGGGATTGCATGAGGACTCGATTAGAGGAGAAGCGATTAGAGGAGAAGCGTTTTAACCTCAGGCAACGTGGGGGGTTCTTTACTGTTAGGGCTACAAGATTGTGGAATTCTCTACCACAAGAGGTGGTTTCTGCGGGTAGTATGGTGGCTTTCAAAAGACTCTTAGACGTACATCTCAAGGATCAGAACATTCAGGGCTATGTGAGATGATTACAGCCACACACACCTACACAGGTTGAACTGGATGGACTATTGTCTTTATTCAACCTCACCTACTATGTAACTATGTAACTATATGTAACACATCAAGACACGTTTGAAGTAGATCTTCAGGGCCATTCCACGGGACAAAAATGTCATCTATGTAGTACCACATGAGAATGTGGCTCGCATACATAAAGAACTCATCCTCAATAAATAATTGGAGCTCCCACTCCCCCAGGAACAGATTGGTGTAAGGCGGGGCACAGCAAGTCCCCATGGCCACGCCCTGTACCTGGAGGAAGTGGGAGCCATTGAAGGTAAACACATTATGATGAAGGATATATTCAAGTGAAGTGATGAATTCATTGCATGAATAGTCATGATGGCTAGTTTGTGACAATATTTTACGAGGGCAGACTAGTAGTAAATGGCCGCAGATGTTCGTCCACCACTTTGCTAAGATTCTCAGATATCGCCCCCACGCCCGGGACAATAGGTCTCCCTGGGGGGTGTGAGGTGTTTTTGTGTATCTTGGGTAATGCGTAGAACGTAGCTGTCCTTGGGAAGGAGGTTCTAACAAATTCCCACATTTGTTTAGAGTTAGTGTTATTATAGTAGGCTCATATCCACCAGTATATAGAATTTACAGTGAAATAGCTCCACCGCTGACCCATCAATTGGTTGATATCAGTTTGTGTTGTTGAGTAGTTGCATACACATTCGTTCATACTGAACATTGTGTTGCGAGGGACCTGATTCCCCTTATTTTTGATGAAAAAAATTGGGGGGAACTTAGGTGTAGTGGAGGATAGCGAAGAGATAGAATCGGCTCCAGTAGAAGCCTGTGAATGTGAACTAGATAGTTTATTAGGTGTCTAAAATTGAATCTCCCCTGATGTGTCAGGGGGATTTGTAGGGGAGTGTTCAGTGATGTGTTTTTTAGAGTATTTCGCTGAAGGGCCATCCATGACGGCATCTGCTAGGTCTCCTTGCTGTTTGACCGACTTGGATGTTGAATTGGAGGGGGCAGAAGGTGAATTATTAAATATATGTGTTTGGACAGAGCTAGCATAGAACTGTTCACTAGGGATGATAGAACTTTTGAAAAGTTCGGTTCGACCAGAACACCCGAATTTCCCGAAAGTTCGGTTTGGATTCCCGAACCCCATTGAAATCAATGGGAGCCGAACTTCGGGAATCAAAAACACCATTTTGAAGCCCTAAAACCTAATAAATGCCCCTAAGAAATGCCTAGGGTTCTGGGTCATGCCCCAGGGACTATAAATCAGGCAAAAAAAAAGTTCTTAAAAATTGTCGTTTTTGATAGAGAAAAAATTTTTGAAAAAAAAAAAAAACAGATTTCTTTGGATTTAGTGTCTGGGGGGTCTAAAAAGTGTACCTGTGAAGTTTCAGCTCTGTAGCATGTCCATAACCAGAATTATGGCATGCCAAACCTTCAAAAATGACTTTTTTGCTTAACCGCGCCTTTCTTTTGCTCCTAATAAAGCAGATGTGTGTGACGCCTTTTGCAGTGGACTTAACACTTACAACAAGAACAGGCGTTAACTTGTCACTGAGGCTTTAAGTCCACTGCAAAAGGCTTTGCTACTCTGCGTCACACACATCTGCTTTATTTAGCAACAACTTTGGGTCGTATAGCAGTGTGCGTCTTGCAGGTGATTTTCACATCGCACAGTTGATAAAGCCTCAGTGACAACTATACATAAATTAAAAGTCATCACAAAAAAAACAGATTATTTCTCTTAGAATTTCAGTAGCGCAAGGATGGTGTTACCCTCCTTTCATAAAGTGCAAATAAATAAAGTGCATAAATTGCATAAATAATCCAAAACATCCAACTAAGCAAGAACAGAGTCCTTCAAAAGTCTTTGTTTATGTAGTGCCAGAGCTGGTGGTGGTGACATTGTGCAGTGGTTCCTATAACTGACACCAATGACCCTGCATTAAAGGCACCATGTATTGCTCTGGCACTACATAAACAAAGACTTTTGAAGGACTCTGTTCTTGCTTAGTTGGATGTTTTGGATTATTTATGCAATTTATGCACTTTATTTATTTGCACTTTATGAAAGGACGGTAACACCATTGCTGCGCTACTGAAATTCTAAGAAAAATAATCTGTTTTTTTTGTGATTAATTTTAATTTAGGTATAGTTGTCACTGAGGCTTTATCAACTGTGCGATGTGAAAATCACCTGCAAGACGCACACTGCTATGCGACCCAAAGTTGTCGCTAAATATAGCAGATGTGTGTATCGCTGGAATGTATGTTGCGCAGTAGCTGACTAGCAAGCACGTATACCTGCTGTAGATATATCAGCAGTGCAACGTGCTCACTAGACGGAACCCTGACACTTAAAAGTATCCCTACAAAAACTAGATTATTGAATCTAACTATAGTGGTATATAGTACCCTAACTACACTGCATATCCCTTTCCTCACACTAAAAGAACAGCTCCATACAGCAGAAGATAATTTCTAACTGACACTGTCCCTTTAAATTTTTTTTTTTTTCTAACTCAAACAGCACAATCGCTGTATTTCTAACTACACTGACAATCTTTCTGTAAGCTGACTGCTCTTTTGCTGATATGGAGCTTTACAAGCAATCGGCTACGCAGCACCGTTGTTTAACACAGCAGGAGAAGCACAAATGCTTCCACTCTCTTCCAAAGCCTCTGTATTACAGTGCTAGAGGTTAGGCGAGGCTATGTTATATACTGGGAGGCGTATTCACTCCTGATTGGCCTCTGGTCCCTGTAAGTCACTCCAATCACGTTCCTAGCAGACTCCTGCCCCCTCATTGGCTTTTACTGATGTTTCTGGGCCAATCACGGCTTTTAAAGCCCACTTCCTGTCCCATTGCATTTTGGGCGGTTCGGGTGACCGAATTCCGAACTTTTACCGCAAAATGTTCGGAATTCGGCCGAATTTCGAACACCCAATGTTCGGGTCGAACCGATGGTCGACTCGAACTGTTCGATCATCCCTACTGTTCCCCTCTAGGTATAGGTCTAGAGTGCCATCTATAGGCTTTACCATCTTGAAAAACCTGTTTGTCAAGGTGGTATTGTTTCTCCTTCTTAAAAATAATTCCTTTGTTGTAATTCTCCAAATGCATTTTAAGCTTATTGTTAAATTCCAAATATATTGGATGAGTAAGAAAGGGAGAAAGATTAGCATAGATGGAATCTATACCAGTATCTATTTCCCTCATACGTTTTTGATATTTTTTCAATAAGGAGAGTCATCATTTAAGGCCCCTTTCACACAGGCCGACCGTTCAGATCCGCCTGTTCGTTTTTTTTGGCAGATCTGAACGGTCCCCCCATGCATTCCTATGGGGCATCGGATGTCAGCGGAGACATGTCCGCTGACATCCGACCCGATCTGATCCATCAAATCTGGACGGATGGAAACCCTATTTTCCATCTGTCCAGCGGATCGGATCGGATGAGAACGGACCGACGGTCCGTTCCCATCCGATTTCCCCCATAGAGATGCATGGGGAACTGACAGCTGTGTCTCCGCACACAGCGCGGAGACACAGCTGTCATCCTCCTGCTCAGCGGGGGATCGGCGGATCGATCCCCCGCTGAGAAAAGCGGAGTTCGTTTGACGGACTACAAGTGTGAAAGAGCCCTTAGAGGAACATTGCTTGAGGTTATCTTCCTATGCCCTTTTAAAAGCAGGGTTGATATCCTCAAAAGATGGAAATATTTGTACTGAAGTCCTAACGGATGCAGGTCTTCCTTCGTGTAGTCCTCAAATGATTTAATGTGCCAGAATAGAAGGGATTTTTTCTCAAGAAATTTTGTTAGTTTAAAAAACATGTAGGATATCTTAGATTCCACTGCTTCATTTTGGCCAATTTGAGATTGAAGGCTGACAACAAAAGTTTCCCAACCTTTTCCTTGATAGTTATCCATGATCATAAACAGCCTAAAAATACAGCACTGAGAACAAAAAGTGCCAGGAGGGGAAACAAGGACATATGGGTATAATTGCTACCCAATTGCGAACTGGAAAAAAAGACTACAAACTCAGTGCCAAAATAGTCATAAGACCTAATGCCACATCCTTAACCACTTCTGGACCGGAAGGATTTGCCCCCTTAATGACCAGGCCATATTTTGCGATTCGGCACTGCGTTATTTTAATTGACAATTGTGCGGTCGTGCGACGCTGTACCTAAATAAAATTGATGTCCTTTTTTTCCCACAAATAGAGCTTTCTTTTGGTGGTATTTGATCACCGGTGTTATTTTTATTTTTAGCGCTATAAACTAAAAAAGAGCGACAATTCTGAAAAAAAAAAAAAACAATATTTTTCACATTCTGCTTTATAACATTCCCCAAAAATATATATAAAAATCTAAATTTTTTAACATTTTAGGCCAATTTGTTTTCTGCTACATATTTTTGGTACGAGCGGGGGCAGGAGCGTGTCACCAGCGGTGCGCGCTCGCCCCCTAGCTGCCTGCGCGTCACCGACGTATACATCTACGGCAGTTTACGCAGGAGCGGCTGAGTGCCGCAGTATAACTGCAGTGGACGGTTGTCCAGTGGTTAAAAATAATTGGAAAACAAAACTAGAACTTCCCCATGGGCCTTTAGAGTCAGTAAACAGTAAAGAAGCATAAATAATAGAAAGTTTCTTAAGTATATAATTTGTGTTAAAAAGTGATAGACATCACAATAAAATAGAGCAATGAAAAAATACACAATACATGAATATACATGCTACATAGCATCCACAAAAGTCGGAACTCTACTGGTTCTCATGGTAAGAAAACCTAAAGAGTGGTAGGGTTCACAGCGGTTACCAAAATGTTTCGTAATATATCATTCCATCTTCATAGGGGAGTAGGATGAAAGCATAATAATTCAATCTATAAACATAGTAAATCAGCATATTAGTGTACAGGATATTACAGTAATTTGTATACATTTATAGGCACATTCATTAGAGCTCATGGAAATACATACACTCACAATGTATGACATTGCTCACTGGTATGAAGCATACATCAGGATAAGAACAATCTCCTCGCATGTGAAGCCTCCCAGGGATCAGTCGAGGATGAAAAATGGGAAGGAAAAGGTAGCAACAAGGTACACGTCTAAGGCCCACAAAATGGAACTCGCAAGGTTCAAAAGGGCGCAAGGACCAATTCTAATGTGACAAAAAATAAAATCTACAGTTATAGTTTTACACCATGTGGAGACTTCTTTTGTTTCTATGGTCCAACGCAATGCACGATACAACATTGTGAACGGTGGTCCTGTCGTGAGGCTAGGATTAGAGGCCCTTAAAGCTGCCTTCTGGAACGTCATACCCTGGTTCCACTCAAGCGTTGTTGACTTGGTGCTACTGTATCTGAGTCCACATGCTTCGGTAAGCAGATTATCCCCTTTGATGGTGGATTGTCACATATTGGTGATTTGGCACGGACGGTGGTTACTGCTGTTTTCGATCACTAATTACACCGGGATCCTTATTCTTCTCCTTTGGACTCTTTCAATTGTTTTACAACCATTATTGTTAGTTTTTGGCACTTGATATTGATGATATTTATTGTTTTGATATATTTTGCATTCAATTTTTTGAACTTTGTAGCGCTGCACTTTCACCTTATAAGTGTGAACCTTGCCTTAAGCTGGCCATACACCAGTAGAATTTTGTTTATAAATTTCTGTTCTTGGAACCGTTGTTCGATTTTCAAATATTAATGGGCATTTAATAATAATAATAATCAGCATTCATTTTCGACAACGGTGATGTAAACATTCAAAGCAACAGGATGAAATTATGTTCTCTAAAGAAATTCTAACTGTGAATGTGCATTTTGTTTGGGAAAAATCATACATATTATCAGCGATGGGACAAAGGAGGGGCACCTGCCCTGGGCGTAGTGTCATCCTGTTGAGGAAGGGGCTCTTGGACATTGTCAGTGCTCCATTCTCCATTTACCTAAATGACAGGAGTTATGCTGCTGGCCCTCCTTTCATTCATCAGCTGGAGAATGGAGCACAGAACAGGAACTTCACCAGCTGCTGGAGGGAGGATTCTACCCTCGTCTCTGTTGAGCAGCAGCTTGATGTGGGTGGGAGAGAGTAGGCAGGATGGGTGCCCACTGAGAAAAATACCTTATTCCTGCAGAAGAGGAGGTGAAGGGTGGAACCCACTGATGACATTAGACTGTGTGTAAAAAATGCCCCTGCGTCTATGGTGTCACAGCTTAGTCTCTGTGCTGGGAGTAATCAGTGAATACGCTTTCAGCACAGAAACATTATCCACCCAGCGACGCATATGAATAACCACCCTACATCCTGTGCTCATTTACACTTGCAGTATGGGGGGGGGGGGGGTAATAAAAACACACGGTTGAGCTGCTTTTTTTTACCATTGCCCAACAGCTCCCCCATAATGTCCCTGCATAAATGCCCTGCAGCAAAAATATGGGCTATAACGCCCACATGTCGCACTTATGCGTCACTGGGTAGACAATGTTTCTGTGCTGGGAGAGCGCTCATTATGCACACCCAGCACAAAGACCAGGCAGCAAAACCACAGACACAGAGGCATTTTTTTTTTAACAGTGACACCATGGACACAGGGCCTTTTTTCCCCTCCTACAAGTGACACCATTGAATCAAGGGCATTTTTCCCTTTCAGTGACATCAATGACTCAAGTACATTTTTCCTTTTAGTGACCCCATGGACACAGGGACCTTTTCCTTACAATATCACCACCAACTCAGGGACATTTTCCTTCCAGTGACACCACTGGCCTAGGGGCATCTATTCTTTTTAGTGACACCACTGATGCAGATGCATTTCTTCCTTCCAGTGAAACATCCAATATTGGCATATTTTCCTCAAATTGATGCTGGGGCAATTCTTTCCTTAGGACCTTTTGAACCATATTTTACTGCAGAGTAAAAGGTGTACTGCTATCAAACTCATATGCTACATACTGTTTGTTTTGGTGCAGAATGCTGCATGCATCGGTATTAACCAAACCCCACCCCCTATTCCATCACAAGGGGGGGGGGTTCGCAATTTGGCATCTTCCCCCTGGGCACTGGTGGACATTCTTTGTAGTGACACCACTGATAGAGGGGCATTTCTGTCTTCCAGTAACCCCACCACAGGGGGAATGGGGGGAGGGGCAATTTGGCATCTTCGCCCTGGACACTGGTTGACCTTGTTCTGCCACTGCATATTGTTACGATACTTGCTTAATATGTCAGCGATTCCATTCAAATTGTAGCTTTGGATGAAATTGTAAGGGCTTTCAAACAGAATTCCTTGACTCCATGATGGGAAGTAAGACTACTCTGATAAATGATTTTTACAAACGTTACAAAGAAAACAAACTGTGTATGTTGAGCTTTCAGACAATTTATTTTACAGACATTTTCTAGTTTTACTAATCCTAACCCAACATAGAATATTGTGACAGCAATAAATAGGCTTTCATGTGATATCTGTATTATTATTTATAATGGGGAATAAAGTGTGGATAATGACTATAAATCTCCATTCACAAATAGGCGTTTTTGAGAGATTTTCTGCTGTAAGCCTCAGCTCTAAAAACGCCCAACCAGACAAATCCCATTGATTTCAATGGCCCCTGTTCACATCTGAGCGTTCGATCGCCTTAAGCAAAACGTCCGTCGCTCAAAAAAGTACACTCCATTCCCAGTTGACGCCTGCCAGAAGGGGAAACGCGTTAGAAGGAGTAGCGAGCGCCCATCACTTCGCACGGTCCACACTGCAGGCTATCATCGTGTCCCAATTGCTTTCTTTTGACGATAAAGATGTAAGTGCAATATTTTATTAATAAAATACGTTTTTATGAAGGTAATTCACTATTAATCCCCCTTTGTTTCTGCACATGTCCCATAATATCTATGGAGTATATCAGCCGGTCTAATTTGGATGTCAGTCTGGAAAAGTGAGCGGAAGGGGTCTAACATCTTGCACCGGAAAGTCTGGTTATTCATTGCTGCTTACCCGCAGCCTTTTGGTAAGCAACCATCGTCTCACTTTATATTTGGGTGGACCCAGGGGCACCGGAAGCAATTCACTTGATAGAATCACTCTTTTTCACTGGAAGTGAAATCTTTTTTTCTACACAAGGGACTGGCTTTTTTCTTCTCTTCTCTATCTTATTGTTCTACAGTCTTTTGTTTATTTTTTAGTTGACACATTGTACCAATATGTGTTTTCAGATCTATTTACTTATCTATCTACCGTAGTTCACATATAGCATGGTGTTGTATACATTTACAGCTCTTGAATATTATCTATGCAAAATATACATGGTTTAGGATAGCGCACCGCACTATATCACTTTGTCAACCATCTGTAGCCTGTGAGTGTCCTGTGTGGTATCATATTGGGATGTTTCAATAAAAAGACCCAGGATCAGCCGTGGTGTGCAGCCATTTCTTTTTCCAGTATATGCTTCATGAAGGCGAGCACCCATGTGTGGAGTTTAATAGGCTCAATTACCTCACCTGGAGCGGCATGTCTCTTGCTCTTCATGTTAGTGAGGTCACTGCAAGGAGAAAATGCCCCTTCGTCAGTGGTGTCACAGCTTGGTCTCTGTGCTGGTAGTGTGCAGTGAGAGTGTTTTCAGCACAGAAACATTGTCCACCCAGTGACTCATATGAGTGGAAGGTGTGCGTTAAAGCCCACCCTTTGGCTGCATCACATATGTGGTACAAGGGCAGCAAGATGTTAAGGCGGAGTGGTTGCTGCTCAACTACAAGTTTTTATTGCCCCCCCCCCCCTCAAGTGCAAGTATACTGAACATGGGATGTAGGGTGGTTATACATATGTGTCATATGTATAATCACCCTACCACCCTTGGTGCATGATTTTTCTTTTCTGAGAGCACTGCACGCTTCAGACGCAGAGACTAAGCTGTGACACCACAGAAGCAGGGGCGATTTTCACATAAAGTCTGAGGAGGGACCCGCTCTTTTCCACAACCAGAGGACAATGATAGCATCCCATTGGCCTTCCACAGAAAAAAGCTCAGTACAATGCCCCAATATGCAGAAATAATAATGAACAGATTCAGTAAAAACAATCCACTTACAAGGAAGACGACACTCCAAAAACCACTGGTGCTGCTTAGAAGTCATGGTGTGAATTCTGTACCCAAACTTGTGGCCCACCAGAGGGGAATGAATTTTGCACTGCCAGAGAGAGAGTTGGGTGCCACTGTAAGCCAAAACTTGTGCACTGACGGTCCTGATACACTGAGTAAAATTTGGAAGTGGCCACAATCCCCTTCTCTTAAATTTCAAACTTCCTGTAACAATCCTACAGGCTCACCTGAGTCAGAGGACTGCTGGCCGGAGTTAGGAGTGGAGCCCAGTGGCAAAGACCGCAGGCAGGTAGTAGGTGCTGGATACCGGATGGACACCGCGTAGTACTCTGATGAGGACACGGGTTCACCTGAGGTGCGGAAACTAAGTGCTAGCTGGTTTTCACTAGAGCCCCTAATGGTGGGGATAGACTGCGCTGCAAGCTAACACCAGGACGCGGTCCTCAGGATCACCCAGCCAGGCAGAGTGCAGGTGCGGTCCAAAGGCAGAGGAGCAGACAAGGGAATACCCAGAGAGAAGTCAGACGAGCCAAAGGTCGGGGCGGGCAGCAGTAAGCGTAGTCAGACAATCCGGATCGGCAACAGAGGTAGCAGTTCGGTAGATGGGGACAAAGCAGAAGAGTAGTCGGTAGTCAATTCCTGGTCAGCGTTGGATTTGTGGTAGTAGATAAGAGCAGCAGGTGAGGAGTAGCTTGATCAAGGCTCAGGAGCTCAATAATCAGCAAACTTGAGTGCACGGGGCTGGACTTATATAGGGAAGTACCAGGTGTCAGGAATCAAGGGTGATGAGCAAGGCTTGGCAAGACTAAGGTTGAAATAATAGGCTTCAGGGAGGAATGTTCAGGGAGGAATGTTCAGGGAGGAAAGTCCAGAGAGGACGGTAGCCTAGTAAGCAGGGCTACCGCCTGGGATGTGGCTGGTCACGGGTTCGAATCCCGACAGTACTCCCCCCCTTCCAAGGTGACCTCCGGGCACCGCAGGGGCAGGCTTACCGGGGTGCCGTTGGTGGAACTCTCTTACCAGTCTGGGGGCGTGGACGTTTTCTTCTGGTTCCCAGGAGTTATCCTCGGGAGGGTAGCCCTCCCAACCAATTAGATATTGTAGTCTTCCCCGGTGGATCCTGGAGTCAAGGATGTTTGCTACAGTGTATTCTTCTTCACCCTGTACCCTCACGGGTGGTGGAGGGGGCGACTTGCGGCCTGTGAAGGTGTTCTCCACGTATGGCTTGAGGAGTGAGCAATGGAAGACAGGGTGCACCCTAATGGAGTCTGGAAGATCGAGCCGGAACGTGACCTCATTAATTTGAGCGGAGATCCGGAACGGACCCATGTATTTTTGGGCCAACTTTTTGGAGGGGACCTTCAATCTGAGGTTCCTGGTGGACAGCCACACCTTGTCTCCCACATGGAAACCCGGGGAGGTTTGCGGCGTCTGTCTGCTCCCTGTTTAAAGCGCCTCTGGGCGAGCTGGAGGTTGTTTATAATGTTCTTTTGTGCCTCCTGTAGGGTTGTTAAGCGTTCTGCCACTGCTGGGAGGGTGGAGGCGACAGGTAGGTGCGGAATGAACACCGGGTGCGAGCCTGTGTTAGCAAAGAAGGGGCTTTGCTTGGTTGAGCTGTGCTCAGCATTGTTGTAGGCAAACTCGGCCGTGGAGAGATGGTCAAGCCAGTCATCCTGCAGGTGGGAGCTGAAACAGCGTAGGTACTGCTCTAGGGTCTGATTAGTTCTCTCCGTCTGCCCGTTTGACTGGGGGTGGAAAGCGGAGGACAGGTTCACCTTAACCCCGAGCGCCAAGCAGAAGTTCTTCCAGAACTTAGAGGCAAATTGTACGCCTCGGTCAGAGACCACATCGTCCGGGATCCCATGCAGCCTGAAGACCTCTCTGAGAATAAGATCGGCCGTCTGTTTGGCGGTGGGTAGGCCTTTGTAGGGGATGAAATGGGCCATCTTGGTGAGGCGGTCGACTACGACCAGGATGGTGTTCATCCCTTTTGAAGGAGGAAGGTCTACCACAAAGTCCATGGAGATCGAGCCCCAGGGGCGGGAGGGAATGGGGAGAGGTTGTAATAGACCCACAGGAGAGGAACGAGGAGTCTTATTGCGGGCACAGACCGTGCACGAGGAGATGTACCTCTTGATGTCCTCCTTGTATGTTGGCCACCAGAAGGAGCGGGAGAGAAGCTCCTGGGTCTTTCTTGTGCCTAGATGGCCGGCCAGCTTGGAGTCATGGTTGAGTCTGAGTACTTCGAGCCGTGCGATTTCTGGTACATATAACTGTACGTCCTGATGAAACCAATGACCGTTCTTAAACGTAAGGCTGACATTCCTTGTGGGATGGGCAAGGAAGGGGTCATTTTCATATCCTTCTTTGATTGTGCCCAGGAGTTCTTTAGAGTAGGTGACCCCTACGACCCTTCTCTCGGGTAGGATGTTGTTTTGGCCCTTGTTACTCTGCGAGGGCTCGGAAAACATTCTGGAGAGGGCGTCAGCCTTAACATTCTTTGATCCGGGGCGATAGGTGATGAGAAAGTTAAAGCGGGAAAAGAATAGGCTCCATCTGGCCTGTCTGGCTGAGAGTCTCTTAGCGCTGCGGATGAACTCGAGGTTCTTGTGGTCAGTTAGTACGATTATGGGGTTGGTGGCTCCCTCCAGCAGGTGTCTCCACTCAGAGAAGGCATCCTTGATCGCCAGTAGTTCCTTGTTCCCGATGTCATAATTCTTCTCGGAGGGGGACATCTGGCGGGAGAAATATGCTCACGGGTGTAGTAGCATCTTCTCCCCTGTCCGTTGTGACAGAATAGCCCCCACCGCGGAGTCAGATGCATCCACTTCGACTGTAAATGGCAGCTCGGGGTTTGGGTGGATTAGGATTGGAGCGGAAGTGAAGAGGAGTTTCAACTTGGTGAAGGCCTCCTGTGCCTCTGGTGTCCAGGAGAAGGGGACTGATTTCTTGGTGAGTTGGGTAATTGGTGCTATGATCTTGGAGAAGTTCCGGATAAACTTCCGATAGAAGTTAGCGAAGCCAATGAATCTTTGTATCTCCTTCTCGTTTCTCGGAATTGGCCAGTTCATCACGGCTTGGACCTTCCCCGGGTCCATACTTAGGCCCTCTGGGGAGATGATGTATCCGAGGAACTGAGTGGTGGTTCGCTCAAACTCACATTTCTCTAGCTTGATATAAAGAGAGTTCTGTCGGAGTCTCTGCAGTACCCTGCGGACGTGTTCGTGGTGCTGCTCGAGGTCTTCGGAGAAGATCAAGATGTCGTCCAGGTAAACGACTACAAAAAGATCGAGCATGTCCCTGAGGACGTCGTTAATGAAGTGCTGGAAGGTGGCGGGAGCATTGCAGAGTCCGAAAGGCATGACTAGGTACTCGAAGTGACCATAACGTGTCCGAAAGGCGGTCTTCCATTCATCCCCAGGGCGGATTCGGACGAGGTTGTAGGCCCCTCGAAGGTCAAGTTTGGTGAAAATCTTCGCCGCCCGGAGTCTCTCGAGGAGTTCTGAAATCAGTGGGAGTGGGTACCGGTTCTTTACGGTTATGTCGTTAAGCTTCCTGTAGTCAATGCAGGGACGCAGGGAGGAGTCTTTTTTCTCTACGAAGAAAAAGGGGGCTCCCGCAGGGGAGGTAGAGGGCCGGATAAACCCCTTCCTTAGGTCCTCGTCCAGGTACTCTTTCAAGGCCCTGAGTTCAGGCTCCGAGAGGGGGTAGATACTGCCAAAGGGTATTTCGGCCCCGGGCAACAGTTCTATAGGGCAGTCATAGGGTCGGTGTGGTGGCAGCTTGTCTGCGTTTTTCTTGTCGCAGACATCTTGGAACTCACGGTATTGAGGGGGTAGCAGATCCTTGGCGGATAGTTCAGATATGGTGGTGTCTTCGGGTGGAAGCACGGGTTTGTGGGAGCAATTTAGCGAGCAGAACTCGGATGGGAACTGTATGCAGCGGGTTTCCCAGTCCACCGAGGGGTTGTGGGTGGCCAACCATGGGATGCCCAAGATCACCGGAAACTTTGGGGAGGCGATCAGCGAGAAGTGGATCTTCTCGTGGTGATCAGGTTCTATAAGGAGTTGTAGTTCAATGGTCTCATGAGTCGCCGGCCCCGAGGAGAGTGGGGATCCGTTGACGGTTTCCAGGTCAACAGGGGCTGCCTTCATTGTCAGTGGAATGTTCTTTTCACGGGCGAAGGTTAGGTCCATGAAGTTGCCTCCCGCCCCGGAGTCTAACATCGCAGAACAGGGGAGTTGTCGCCCCTCGATGTCGATGAGGATGGGGATGATGAAGTGGGATCCATGAGCCGCCGTATTGTTATCTTCAGGGGCTGCTGGCGGGGTTGGAGTCTGTGATTGCTCCTTTAGCTCCGTGACGGCAATAGTTCTTCGAATCTTTTTGGGACATTTGATGGCAAAATGACCCGGCTCTCCACAGTAGAGGCAGAGGTTTTCCGCCAGCCTTCTCTCCTTCTCAGCTGTGGATAGAGACCTCCGTAGTGCGTCGACCTGCATAGGTTCAGGTGCTGACTGGGGGTCGCACTGGGGGGTAGAGGAGAAGGAGTAAGTGGGTCTGTGGTCCGAGGACCAGAATTTTTCCCTCTTCCTCTCGGAGAGTCTTTGATCTATCCGGATGCATACTTGAATAAAGTCATCCAGATCGTCCGGGGCTTCAACTCTGGCGAGTTCGTCTTTTATTGCTTCAGACAGGCCTCGCCGGAATTGGCTCCTCTGTGCTGCTGGGTTCCAGGTGGTGTCCGTGACCCAACGGCGAAATTCGGCGGTATATTCGGCGACGGAGCGTCTCCCTTGTCGCAGACTATGTAGTCGCCCCTCGGCCGTCGCACAGCGGTTGGGGTCATCGAAGACTAGGCTCATGGCGGTGATGAAGTTGTTTAGGTTGTTCAGGAGTTGATTGTTAGACTCCACGTATGGCGACGCCCATGCTAATGCTTCATCCGTCAAGAGATTGATCATGAATAGCACCTTCTTTTTATCGGTGGTGAAGGGGGCCGGGTTCATCTGAAAATAGATGCGGCATTGGTTCAGAAATCCCCGATACTGGCGTCTGTCACCACCGAATTTTGATGGGAGTGGCATGCGGGTGTCTGCGGCAGCGCCGCGGACGTCTAGGAGTTGCCTCTGTAGTTCAATAATCTCCTTCTGTTGGCTTTTGACTACTTCTTGGAGCTGGGCAAATTTCTCCTGATACGTAGTACCAAATTCTTGAAGTTCAGTGACCTGTCTACACAGAGTGGTCATTGCGGACTCCATAGTTAGGCTGATTATTCTGTAACAATCCTACAGGCTCACCTGAGTCAGAGGACTGCTGGCCGGAGTTAGGAGTGGAGCCCAGTGGCAAAGACCGCAGGCAGGTAGTAGGTGCTGGATACCGGATGGACACCGCGTAGTACTCTGATGAGGACACGGGTTCACCTGAGGTGCGGAAACTAAGTGCTAGCTGGTTTTCACTAGAGCCCCTAATGGTGGGGATAGACTGCGCTGCAAGCTAACACCAGGACGCGGTCCTCAGGATCACCCAGCCAGGCAGAGTGCAGGTTCGGTCCAAAGGCAGAGGAGCAGACAAGGGAATACCCAGAGAGAAGTCAGACGAGCCAAAGGTCGGGGCGGGCAGCAGTAAGCGTAGTCAGACAATCCGGATCGGCAACAGAGGTAGCAGTTCGGTAGATGGGGACAAAGCAGAAGAGTAGTCGGTAGTCAATTCCTGGTCAGCGTTGGATTTGTGGTAGTAGATAAGAGCAGCAGGTGAGGAGTAGCTTGATCAAGGCTCAGGAGCTCAATAATCAGCAAACTTGAGTGCACGGGGCTGGACTTATATAGGGAAGTACCAGGTGTCAGGAATCAAGGGTGATGAGCAAGGCTTGGCAAGACTAAGGTTACATAGTTACATAGTTACATAGTTAGTGAGGTTGAAAAAAGACACAAGTCCATCCAGTTCAACCCATGATGCGTGTGTGTTTGCTTTTAACCGTACATTGTGTACCCCTGTATGTTGTGGTCTTTAAGGTGTACATCTAATAGTTTTTTGAAACTATCTATGCTCCCCGCTGATACGACTGCTTGTGGAAGAGAATTCCACATCCTTACCGCTCTTACAGTGAAGAACCCCTTACGCACTTTAAGGTTAAACCGCCTTTCCTCAAGTTTTAGTGAGTGGCCACGTGTCTTATTGTATTCCCTTTCTCTGAATAGTTTGTTCCTTATGCTAGGGTCGCCAGTACAGTATTTGTACATTGATATCATATCCCCCCTCAATCGTCTCTTCTCCAGAGAGAATAGGTTCAGTGCTTGTAGTCTTTCCTCATAGCCGATGTCCTCCATTCCCCTAATTATTTTTGTTGCCCTCCTCTGGACTTTCTCCAGTTCCAGCACATCCTTCCTGCGGACCGGTGCCCAGAACTGGACAGCATACTCCAGATGTGGCCGGACCAGAGTCTTGTAGAGCGGGAGAATAATCTCTTTATTTCTGGAGTGAATCCCCCTTTTTATACATCCCAGTATTCTGTTGGCTTTGCTTGCGGCGGCTTGGCATTGCATGCCACTGCCAAGCCTGTTGTCTACCAGTACCCCCAAGTCCTTTTCCATCCTAGACTCACCCAGAGGTTCACCCCCTAGTGAATAGCTTGCTTTCTGGTTTCTGGCACCCAAGTGCATTACTTTACATTTTTCTACATTAAACCTCATCTGCCATGTGGTTGCCCACCCCGTTATTTTGTTCAGGTCTGCTTGCAAGATTTCCACATCCTGCATAGAAGATATTGGCATGCCTAATTTAGTATCATCTGCAAATACTGAGATTGTAATAGATATCCCCTCCTCTAGATCATTTATGAATAAATTAAACAGGATTGGTCCCAGGACAGAACCCTGGGGGACCCCACTTTCCACACCCGCCCAATCCGAGTACTCCCCATTAATCACCACCCTCTGGACTCTCCCCTGGAGCCAGGTCTCTATCCAGGTACTCACCTTATGATCCATACCTACCTTCCTTAGTTTGTACAGTAAGCGTTTGTGAGGAACGGTGTCAAAGGCCTTTGCGAAGTCCAGATACACCACATCCACAGGCTTACCTTTATCTAGGTGGCAGCTCACTTCATCGTAGAAGGTTAACAGATTGGTTTGGCACGAACGATTTTTCATGAATCCATGCTGATTTCTACTTATAATACCATTTTCATTACTAAAGTCTTGTATGTGGTCCCTTATCATCCCCTCCAAAATTTTGCAGACTACTGATGTTAGGCTGACCGGCCTATAGTTACCCGGGATATATCTCGGCCCCTTTTTAAATATTGGTACCACGTTGGCTTTTTTCCAATCAGCTGGCACCATACCCGTCTGTAAACTATCCTTAAAGATCAAGAATAATGGTCTGGCAATCACCTGGCTGAGCTCATTAAGAACCCTCGGGTGCAAGCCATCCGGTCCCGGGGATTTATTTATGTTAAGTTTCTCTAGTTTAGCTCTAAGTCTATCCTCTGTTAGCCATGGCGGCACTTCCTGAGGTGTATTATTTAGTTCGGCCTTACAAGCGGGTTTCGTGTAGCCCCCCGATTCCTTTGTGAAGACTGAAGAAAAGAAATTATTTAACACTTCCGCCTTTTCTCTGTCCTCAGTGGCCATTTTTCCTTTATCATCTTTTATGGGGCCAATGTGCTCTGGCCTGGCTTTCTTACTGTTTATATACTTAAAGAACTTCTTGGGGTTCTTTTTGCTCTCCTCCGCTATATGTCTCTCGTGTTCTATTTTAGCCGCCCTGATTTCATCTTTACATTTCTTATTACACTCTTTGTAGTGCTTAAATGCTGCCAATGACCCCTCAGTCTTGTATTTTTTGAAGGCCTTTTCTTTAGCTCTAATATACATTTTAATGTTGGAGTTTAGCCACCCAGGGTTTAGTTTTGCTCTTTTAAATTTATTTCCCTGTGGAATGCACTGGCCCACTCCCTTGTTAAGTATGCTCTTGAAGCACTCCCATTTTTCCTCCGTGTTCTTTGTTCCCAGGGTTCTATCCCATTTGATATTTTCTAGCAGCGAGCGCAGTTTAGGGAAATTGGCTCTTGTGAAATTCAGCGTCCTTATATTACCCTTGTGTTTCCTATTACTGTAATTAATACTGAAACCAATTGACCTATGGTCACTGTTCCCTAAGTTGTCCCGTATTTCTATATCCGTGATCAGGTCTGTATTGTTGGTAATCAGTAGGTCAAGTACCGCATTGCTTCTTGTCGGTGCATTCACCATCTGACCCATGAAATTGTCCTGCAAAACATTTAGGAACTGCCGAGCCTTGGCTGAGTGTGCGGTTCCTTCTGCCCAGTCTATATCTGGATAATTAAAGTCCCCCATTATAATGACATTTCCCATCCTTGCTGCCAATCCTATCTGTAACATGAGGTCCGCCTCACCCTCCTCCCTCTGGTTGGGGGGCCTATAGCATACGCCCAATATTACCTTCCCCGCCGTGCCTTCCCTTTGAAGCTCTACCCATAGGGATTCTGCCTCGTCCATAGCTCCATTATTAATATCATCCCTCATATTTACCTGTATACTGTTCTTAATATACAAACATACCCCTCCCCCTTTTTTACTTTCTCTATCTCTGCGATAAAGGGAATACCCCTGAATGGACGCCATCCAGTCATGAGAGCTGTCAAACCAAGTCTCAGTTATCCCCACAAAATCTAAGTCCTCCTCAAATATCAGCAGCTCCAGCTCTCCCATCTTGTTGGCCAGGCTTCTGGCATTGGTATACAAACCTCGTAATTTTGATCGGTTATATTTATCCTCTTTTGATGTTTTTAGGCTGCTCTCTTGATTTTTCCCCGTACCCACCCTGGGTATAGGAGCTCCGCACACCCTATCGCTAATGCCCCCATTTCTGCCCTCTGAAACTTGATTTCCACTGGGTAATTCTACATCTGTACCCTCCCCCCCATTCCCTAGTTTAAAAGCCCCTCTAACTTTTCGGCCATCCTCGCACCCAGTACGGCTGCACCCACCCCATTTAGGTGCAATCCGTCCCTACCAAAGAGCCGGTGACCGACTGAGAAGTCGGCCCAGTTCTCCAGGAACCCGAAACCCTCCTTACTACACCAGCTCCTCAGCCACTCGTTAACTTCCCTAATCTCCCGCTGCCTCTCTGGTGTGGCTCGAGGTACAGGTAGTATTTCGGAAAATATTACCTTGGAGGTCCTAGTCCTCAACTTAGCGCCTAAGTCCCTGAAATCGTTTAGGACTCTCCGTCTTCCTCTGCCTATGTCATTGGTACCCACGTGTACCATGACAGCTGGGTCTTCCCCAGCCCCACCCAATAATCTGTCCACCCGATCCGCTATGTGTTGAAATAATAGGCTTCAGGGAGGAATGTTCAGGGAGGAAAGTCCAGAGAGGACGGTAGCCTAGTAAGCAGGGCTACCGCCTGGGATGTGGCTGGTCACGGGTTCGAATCCCGACACTTCCCTAGTCACACCAGCTTCAGAATGGGCGGCACGGAGATCATGGATGATGTCACCAATGGGCCCCACCCACTTTTACCACCCCCCCTTCTCCAGCAATAAGGTGTTTATCTCATTGGGTGCCTGTCCTGCCTACTTTCTCCTATACATGTAAAGCTGCTGCTCGAGGGAGGCGAGAGTAGAATCCTCCCTCCAGCAGCTGTTGCAGTTCCCACACTGTGCTCCATTCTCCAGCTGCCTGAATGAAAAGAGTGACTGCAGCATCACTCCTGTAATTTAGGTAGATAGATAATGGAGCTTCCAGTGCCCCTTCTGGGCCTATATTGAGGTAGAGGCCTGGAGCTGCAGCTCAATAGCCTGCTTACCACCATCATTGGTTTGCTCCTGGTAAGATTTTGTCTGTGTGCTTGTAATTTAGAGAACTTCACAGCCATGTTTCTCCACACCTTTGCATCATGAGACGCTATCCCTCTTGTAAAGTAGTTAAGGGCCTTGCAGGAATTATGCAGTATTTACCTCACATTTGCTGCTTAATTTTCTGTTTTGTTTTACTAGGACTGGTGAGTGACCCCTTGTTGCAGTTGTTGCAGTTGGTTGTCATAGCCAAAATGGAGAACAGTCTTCGGCTCATGACCCTCTAAATTTTGTAAACCTCCATCACACAGCTAAACCGTTGAAATCATAAATTTGTAAATGTGAACAGTTTTGTTTTGTCTGTTTGACTGTGGATAGGGTTTACTAAACTATTCTGAATAGCAAACTGAGAGCTATTGTCCTTCACCAGCTCCAGAACATTAATTGACTGGAGAATAATCAAGCTTCCTCCTTTGAAGATCAGACCATCTATAACATGGATGCTCAACCTGTGGCCCTCCAGCTGTTTCAGAACTACAAGTCCCATGAGGCATTGCAAGGCTGACAGTTACAAGCATCACTCATGAAGGCAGAGGTATGATGGGACTTGTAGTTCCGCAACAGCAGGAGGGCCACAGGTTGAGCACCCAAGATCTATAATAACCAAATGTTCACAAGTGTTCTAAAATCCATTTTCCTCCAGAGGTAAAGTGTTTCCCTTTTGCCATGTGATGACCTTAAAATAAATAACTCTATACCAAGTTCACTATATGGGCCACTTATGTATTTATACGTAGTGATCATATCCCCCCTTAATCATCTCTTCCCAAGAGAATACGTTCAGTTCAGCTTCTCTTCTATCTTTCCTCATAGCTGAGCTTCTCCATGCCTCTTTTTAGTTTGATTGCCCTTCTCTGCACTTTCTCCAGTTCTCCAATATCCATTTTGTGAACTGCTGCCAAAAACTGAACTGAATAATCCAGATGAGGTTTTACTAATTCTTTGTACAGGGGCAAATGATGTCTCTCTCTCTGTGATATATATCTTTTTTTTTTTTAATACAGGCTTGCTTTAGAAATTGCAGATTGGCATCGCATGTTATTATTGCATTTATGATCTACCAGAACACCCAGATCTTTTTGACTCTCCCAGTTTGGAATTTCATATGGATTTATCATCCATACAGCATTTATATATAATTAAAGTACTAGACTACTTTCTTACTCATAATTTCTTTATCTTTGATGGCACCTTTTACCTTCAACGGTGCGGGGCAGCAATGGGGGCCAAGTTCTCACCATCCCTGGTGAATTTGTTCATGGGCTGGTGGGAACGGTCCCACATCCATGGGAATTCCAATCCATACAGACCCTATATTAATTTATTTTGTCGTTACATTGACGATCTCCTATTTATTTGTGACACCAGAATGGGGCAATTAGACTCCTTCTTCTTAAATCTTAATACAGAGAATCTATCATTTACAGGGCATGCTGACCATAAGGAAATCCCTTTCTTAGATATACTACTGGTAGCATCGGGGAACCATGTTGCAACACGCCTATAAAAACCATTGGCAGGAAATAGTCTCTTATTGGCCCAGTCAAATCATCCCAAACATACTATCAAGGGCATACCGGTGGGACAATTTATCTGTATATGGAGAATATGCAGTGAGAATGCTGACTTCTAAAGAGAGGTGTCTAGTCTGTATATTAGGTTCATACAACAGGGTTATCCCATTTGAACCCTAGAACAGGCATATAATATCGCAAAGGCAAAGAATAGGCAGGCTCTTCTTAGCAAGCCACGAGCACCCCGTTCTGGGGTCACCCATAAGCCCACGCTTGTTACTCCATATAGTTTGGAGTTTTACTGAGTAAGTGACACTGTCAAGAGGTATTTGCCCTTATTATATGAGGACAGTGTTTTATCAGAGGTGTTGCGGGATGGGATTAATGTTGTACCTAGTAAAGCTCGCTCCTTGGCTAGTTCGCTCTCCCCTAGCTTTTTCAGCTTCAAGTCTGAAGTGAGCACTACTTGGTTACATTTTAAGGGCATTTATAAGTGTGGGGGTAGAGATTGCCACTGTTGCCCACACCTTGGTAGTGATGATACGATTACATCAAGTGTTAATCAAAAAATATTTAAATTAAAACGGTTTTATAATTGCAGTACTCAGTAGGTAATCTATGTCATCACTTGCAATGCGTGTTTGACGCATTGCAGTCGGACCCCTATACGTCTAAGGAACAGATTCCGAGAACACCTTTGTGGTATCAGAGTGAAAAAATCCACTAATGTGGCAAGACATCGTGGAAATATGAACTTGGTGACTGTCCAAGTTGAGGAACAAGTCAAACTATCCCCCGGGGGGGGGGGGGTGTTGAGGGTGTGTTTAGGTGTCTATGCAGGAGGGAGGTGTTTTGGATTTTCCATTTATAGACTCGCATTCCTGATGGCTTAAATTATGAATGGGAGGTTTTTCCACTATCAGGAGTGACTCTATACCTCCCTCCTGCATATTTTGATATTTTGATATTCGGGTATCCTACATCTTGGGAATGTGCATTTATTTTGCACATTTTGCTTTACACCTCCTTTTTGTATATTTGGATGTTCTGGTGTCCTGAACATTTTGTATATATATATATATATATATATATATATATATATATATTCATTGACCTCTTCATGGTATTTATATGTAGACTGTATGTCCTTTATTCTCCGTTGGCACTTTACATTTTATTTATCCATCATCTCTGCTTTGACACGTGTGTTCATCTTCTTTGTAGCGTGGGGGTTTTCTAACAGGCTTTGTTTATGCATCTATGTTACACATAAGTCATTCATACTATAATATTTTATTATACATATATATATATATATATATATATATATAAATATATATATACACACAGTATCTCACAAAAATGAGTACACCCCTCACATTTTTGTAAATATTTTATTATATCTTTTTATGTGACAACACTTAAGAAATGACACTTTGCTACAATGTAATGTAGTAAGTGTACAGTTTGTATAACAGTGTAAATTTCCTGCCCCCTCAAAATAACACAACACACAGCCATTAATGTCTAAAACGCTGGCAACAAAAGTGAGTACACCCCTAAGTGAAAATGTCCAAATTGGGCCCAATTAGCAATTTTCCCTCCCTGGTGTCATGTGATTTGTTAGTGTTACAAGGTCTCAGGTGTGAATGGGAAGCAGGTGTGTTAAATTTGGTGTTATCGCTATCACTCTCTCATACTGGTCACTGGAAGTTCAACATGGCACCTCATGGCAAAGAACTCTCTGAGGATCTGAAAAAAAGAATTGTTTCTCTACGCACATAAAAATGGCCTAGACTATAAGAAGATTTACAAGACCCTGAAACTGAGCTGCAGCACGGTGGCCAAAACCATACAGCGTTTCGACTCAGAACAGGCCTCGCCATGGTCGACCAAAGAAGTTGAGTGCACGTGCTCAGCGTCATATCCAGAGGTTGTCTTTGGGAAATAGACGTATGAGTGCTGTCAGCATTGCTGCAGAGGTTGAAGGGGTGGGGGGGTCAGCATGTCAGTGCTCAGACCATACGCCGCACACTGCATTAAATTGGTCTGCATGGCTGTTGTCCCAGAAGGAAGCACCTTCTAAAGGTAATGCACAAGAAAGCCCGCAAATAGTTTGCTGAAGACAAGCAGACAAAGGACATGAATTACTGAAGCCATGTTCTATGGTCTGATGAGACCAGATAAACTTATTTGGTTCAGATGGTGTCAAGCATGTGTGGCGGCAATCAGGTGAGGAGTACAAAGACTTGTCTTGCCAAAAGTCGAGCATAGTGGTGGGAGTGTCATGGTCTAGGGCTGCATGAGTGCTGCTGGCACTGGGAGCTACAGTTTAAGGGAACTTATGAATGCCAACATGTACTGTGAGATACTGAAGCAGAGCATGAGCCCCTCCCTTCAGAGACTGGGCTGCAAGACAGTATTCCAACATGATAACGACCACAAACAAACCTCCAAGACGACCACTGCCTTGCTAAAGAAGGTGAGAATAAAGGTGATGCACTGGCCAAGCATGTCTCCAGACCTAAACCCTATTGAGCATCTGTGGGGCATCCTCAAACGGAAGGTGGGGGAGCTCAAGATCTCTAACATCCACCAGCTCATTGATATTGTCATGGAGGAGTGGAAGAAGACGCCAGTGGCAACCTGTGAAGCTCTGATAAATTCCATGCCCAAGAGGGTTAGGGCAGTGCTGGAAAATAATGGTGACCACACAAAATATTGACACTTTGGGTTTAATTTGGACATTTTCACTTAGGGGTGTACTCACTTTTGTTGCCAGGGGTTTAGACAATAATGGCTGTGTGTTGAGTTATTTTGAGGGGACAGCAAATTTGATTATAATAATAATAATATTACAAATAATAAGAACAAATGATAAAATAATATTAATAAGTGTGCTCACATAACAAATCCAATGTGATGTCTATACAGCACAGTGAAGCTCATGGACAATGAACAATCGCAAAGGTATAAATAAAAATTAAAAACATTTGAATGCAGTGTTGTATTCACTAAAGTTCTCTCACACACGGACACCCCAGTGTCACGCATGGATAAATTTTCCTCCCATACACCCCGGTTATCCCCCCTTCACAGCTCCCACCCACTCAGTGACCCGGATCCAGGCAGCTCAGGGATGTCTCACTCCGATCTTAGGAGCATGCTGGTCACTGGGATGCTCAGGCAGAGCAGTGGGTTGCTTGGCATGACGTCAAGGTGCGTTCCTGAGCAGAAGCAGTGTGGAACTGGAAGAAACGGTGTGGTGGAAGCAAAGTGAAGCTGGATAGGAGGGGCGGCAGCATAAAGAGGAATCCATTGCCTCCTCCTGCAGCCACTGAATGCCTGTGGGAGGGAAAGAAGGAGAAGTGGGCATACAGTGGCTGCAGGAGGAGGGGATTGGTTCCGCTATATGCCGCCCCTCCTATTAAGCTGTACAGGGGGGCCTCATGGCCCCCTGAAGCATGGAGCCAGGCCACAAGTGCGACCCTTGCGACTCCTGTATCTACGCCCATGTTTGGGATACACTTATAGAGAATAGCTACAGCATAGCTCAAGATGCACGAACCAACGTTTAATAGCATTATTCCCATTCATCAACTGCCACCCATCATCTGTTGATCAAAGTGATGTTATGTTCTGTGTTGGAGAGATTCTCAGCAAAAGTTCCTCAGCATGAAAAGAAGTGAACATAATTAATTTCAAGCAGGACTATCAAGGATAGAAGAAATGAAGTAAGTGCTGGTTGGGTGTGTAATTTGGGCCAGATGATAGGTATGCAGCACCCATAAAAAAAGTTACTACACCAAAAGAGGACATTATGCCTCCCCAGGTTTGGTGCCCTGTGTGAGGAGTCAAAATGTAGTGGACTACTGCAGGAGAAGGTAAGAGGCCACCCGTGATGAGCAGTAAAACCAATGGATGAATG